>NC_053037.3:484670958-485340542 GCF_002575655.3 Aegilops tauschii subsp. strangulata
TATATATATATTTCACAGGGCTATTTCACAGCAAACATATGACATATCCAGCACATAAGTTTCATCGTACATACATATATAGTTCCATCCATTCATACATAGCAAGTTGCACATACACATTGTTCCATCCATACATATTACCATGCAAAGTTTCATCAAGATAGCAAGTTCCATCATAGCAAGCTAGAAGAATACTAGAAGAGAATGAAAGAAAAAAAAAGCACTCCATCATAGCAAGCTAGCTTCCGTGAAGTGAATGAAATCTGCAAAATGGCAAATAAGAAAGTTAGAAAAAAGGTGACTAGAAGAAGAAGTATATGTCATTTATGAGCTAACTTAGGTGAAATGGATAAGTTAGGTGAAATGGATCATTTATGAGCTAACTTAGTTGAAATGGATCGTTTATGAGCTAACTAAGGTGAAATGGATCATTTATGAGCTAACTTAGTTGAAATGGATCGTTTATGAGCTAACTAAGGTGAAATGGATCATTTATGAGCTAACTTAGGTGAAATGGATCGTTTATGAGCTAACTTAGGTGAAATGGATCGTTTATGAGCTAATTTAGGTGAAATGGATCGTTTGTGAGCTAACTTAGGTGAAATGGATCGTTTATGAGCTAACCTAGGTGAAATGGATCGTTTATTAGCTAATTTAGGTAAAATGTATCATTTTAGAGCTAACTTAGGTAAGATGGGTCATTTTGGAGCTAAGTCTAGGTGTTTATGCATTTGTTAAGCAAAACATTAGAGAAACTTACCGTGATCATGGAGGTGTAGGAGCGGGCTGGCTCGTGCCGGTAGCTGGAGAAGGATCGTGAGATGCTTGTCTGGAGTTACGCTGCACCAAAGATCATTTCCAATGTCTCGTTAGCATGATGACACTCAAATGTTAAGACTAGCAAGTAATGTCCATTCAAATTAAACTCACCGTGGTCCCAGGAGCAATCTTTGGCATCGGTGGAGCGGTCTGACCGGACTTCTCGCACACAGACTGCACATTTGGTTTTGACGACTTAGTCATACTAGTTAGTAGTGAGACAAATACTACATGAATGTTTTGGCTAATCTGCAGAAGAAACTTACCACAAGGAGCTCATACATGGCCCTTGCCTGCATGTCATTCCGTGCCCTCTCCTCCTCCAACATCTTTGCCGTCCTCTCCTCCAACTCCCGCTGCCTCTTCGTCGCCTCCGCCAGAAGTTTCTCCATTCTATCTCTCTCACTCTGTATAGCAGCCTGCAACACCACTCCTCGTTAGCATTTGTAATCATTGATGGAAGCGCACACAATGTAATAGAGAAAGATAGCTGAGTACGTATAACTAACCTTGAAGGCGAGTTGGACTGGCCGTTCACGAGGCCTTATCTCAGGAGCGGATCTCGACTGGCGCGCCTTGATCTCCGGGAGAGTGCTAGGACAACGGATAAGTCCATCTCCAATGGCTATCGAGCCATGGGACCTCCTGCCACCAGCTATCATCACCAGCTCTGGAGCAATGGGACCCTGGCTCGGGTTAAAGTCCTCCCCTTTCCTCGCCTTCCCCTGATCTCTATATTTCACGAGCTTGTCGTGGGAGGAGATGTTGGTGAAGTTGTTTGCATCATCGAGGTCAGACGGAGAGAATGCCTTGACTTTCTTGTAAGAGGCAGTATGGGCCATGGCACAGAGGTCGTACACCTCTGGCACCTTATCCGCCTTATTGTAGCATGCCTGAAAGAGACAAACAAAGTAAATTAGTAATTAAAGGGCTCAAGCTAGCATGATGAATGAATTTCATGAATCATGAAGCAAACCACATACCCAGTTCCGCCCGAACTGATATAAGTTGTATCTACCTTGATGGTGTGGCACACCTTCCATTTGGGCACGTTTGTCCTTGGCCGCGTTGTGGACGGCTAGCCATTCTTTTGAGCACCACTCATTGACCAACACCTCCCAACAATCCATCCGATCCGCACACCATCTCGGAGGCGCCTAAGTTAGCAAATAGAAACTTGAGCGCTACGGCTATGAATTACTAAATGAAGGAAGTAAGTACAAGGCCTTAAGAATTACCTTCATGTACTGCTCCTTACTCAGGAACTTCTCGCGACACGTCGGCTTGGGCTTCTTGATACCACGCAAGGCATAGTAGTCTCGAACAGCCTGCACCCGAGCCTCGTGCCGTAAGTTCTGTAGTAGGCGCTTGCAGACGTTATCGATAACATTTGCCGCTTCCTCCTCGTATCCCTCCTCACACCTGTAGAATGTCTGCAATCAAATGAGACAATATTGATTAGTACAATTAATAACTAGCTAGTTGAAGATTTTTAATTGTGTAAAGGAGAAATTACCCAGAACTTTCCGATCACCATGTCTACCTCGTGTCGCACAAGACATCGTCGATAATCTCACCCGGCGGGGCCGGGGCAGCCAAGTAGTGGTCCCAGCTCAATCCAAGCTCTGGAAGCCGGTCCTCACCAGGCAACGTGACAAACCCCGGGATGTTTTGCCGGCAAAGCACTCCAAGGAAGGAGTTGGGCCGGCGGACTTTCTCATGGTGGTCCCAACCCCTGCAGCATGACAAAGCCAACGCATTAGATATTTGAAGAAACGTGAATGCAGAAGGTACAAAAAGATTAAATGCACTTACCTCTCCCCATCAGGGAAAATCAACCACCTCTGCTCGCGGGTCGCCGGCACGGACGGGAGCTGTGTACAACCACGCTGGTAGACGGTGCCCCCCTCCTCCTCAATATCAGTCGGCTCCCCGCCATCATCAGCATGGCCACTCGGCCCCTCAGGCTGATCCGTCCAGGTACCCCATCCAGACGTGTGCTCGTCCGGGGTCTCGTGGGCCGAAGGCCCGCGGACCCGAGGCTTGTGGGCCGAAGGCCCATGGACCCGAGGCTCGTGGACCGGAGTCCGTGTAGCCTCCTCCTCGGACGAGTCCACCCTAGCAGTCACGTGCTCGGGTGAAATAGCTGGGGGTGGCGGCAAGGAAGGCACCCTAGCAGTCACCCTACCTCCTCTCCCGCGACCACGTGCTCCAACTCCTCTCTTCTTCCCTCCCTTACCTCGTCCCCTGCTAGGCACCGCGGTCGACGAAGAAGGGCCCGGCGGTGTCGCCATAGTGTCCAGCAACGCTCGGTGGAGAGGTGCGTGTGGAATGGAAGACCTCCCACCACGCGCCGACGAAGAAGGGGCCTCGGAGCGCTCTAGACCAGCGCCCACCATCTTCCAAGACCTGCCATGACAAAGAGTAAACGAAATTACTACAACATAAAAAAATACCGACATGAATAATAATATGTATATCACTTAAGTGTATCATCATCAGCGCACACCATCTATCCCTTTCTTCCTCTTATTTCTTCTTCTTATTTCTTCTTCTTTTCTTCCTCTTATTTCTTCTTCTTATTTCTTCTTCTTCTTCTTCCTCTTCCTCTTCCTCTTCCTCTTCTTCTTCTTCTTCTTCTTCTTCTTCTTCTTCTTCTTCTTCTTCTTCTTCTTCTTCTTCTTCTTCTTCTTCTTCTTCTTCTTCTTCTTCTTCTTCTTCTTCTTCTTCTTCTTCTTCTTCTTCTTCTTCTTCTTCTTCTTCCTCTTCCTCTTCCTCTTCCTCTTCTTCTTCTTCTTCTTCTTCTTCTTCTTCTTCTTCTTCTTCTTCGTCTTCTTCTTCTTCGTCTTCTTCTTCTTCGTCTTCGTCTTCTTCTTCTTCTTCCTCTTCCTCTTCCTCTTCCTCTTCTTCTTCTTCTTCTTCTTCTTCTTCTTCTTCTTCTTCTTCTTCTTCTTCTTCTTCTTCTTCTTCTTCTTCTTCTTCTTCTTCTTCTTCTTCTTCTTCTTCTTCTTCCTCCTCTTCCTCTTCTTCTTCTTCTTCTTCTTCTTCTTCTTCCTCTTCTTTTCCTCTTCGTCTTCTCAATCTTCTTCTTCTTCTTCTTCTTCCTCTTCTTCTTCTTCTTCTTCTTCTTCTTCTTCTTCTTCTTCTTCTTCTTCTTCTTCTTCTTCTTCTTCTTCTTCTTCTTCTTCTTCTTCTTCTTCTTCTTCTTCTTCTTCTTCTTCTTCTTCTTCTTCTTCTTCTTCTTCTTCTTCTTCTTCTTCTTCTTCTTCTTCTTCTTCTTCTTCTTCTTCTTCTTCTTCTTCTTCTTCTTCTTCCTCCTCTTCCTCTTCTTCTTCTTCAATAGTTTTACTTTGTTTAAGATTCTTAAAGAAGTGTTCCAATTTTTATGTAAACCTTAATTCTATAAAAAAATAAGGAAATTTTCATGTTTCCAGAAAAGCCAAAAAAAAAAACGATTGACAAACTTCCATGCAAGACTGCTCTTGCAACTGACGAAGAACGCTAAGTTGGTCTCTTCAGGTCCAAACTTGATTCTACAAAAAGCATGATTGCATGTGATTGTTAATCTTTTATGCATCTTATCTGCTTTGATTGACGGTAGCATTATAAGATGATCTCTCACTAAAATTTCAAGATAAAAGTGTTCTCCCTAAGTAGGCACCGTTGCGAAAGTTCTTCGTGCTGAGACACCACGTGTTAATCGGGTGTGATAGGCTCTACGTTCAAATACAACGGGTGCAAAACAGTTGCACACGCGGAATACTCAGGTTAAACTTGACGAGCCTAGCATATGTACAGATATGGCCTCGGAACACAGAGACCGAAAGGTCGAGCATGAATCATATAGTAGATATGATCAACATAGTGATGTTCACCGTTGAAACTACTCCATCTCACGTGTTAATTGGACATGGTTTAGTTGCTTTGGATCACGTAATCACTTAGATGATTAGAGGGATGTCTATCTAAGTGGGAGTTCTTAAGTAATATGATTAATTGAACTTAAATTTATCATGAACTTAGTACCTGATAGTATCTTGCTTGTCTATGTTAATTGTAGATAAATGGCCCGTCCTGTTGTTCCGTTGAATTTTAATGCGTTCCTTGAGAAAGCTAAGTTGAAAGATGATGGTAGCAATTACACGGACTGGGTCCGAAACTTGAGGATTATCCTCATTGCTGCACAGAAGAATTACGTCCTAGAAGCACCGCTAGGTGCCAGGCCTCCTACAAGAGCGACGCCAGAAGTTATGAACGTCTGGCAGAGCAAAGCTGATGACTACTCAATAGTTCAGTGTGCCATGCTTTACGGCTTAGAACCGGGTCTTCAACGACGTTTTGAACGTCATGGAGCATATGAGATGTTCCAGGAGTTGAAGTTAATATTTCAAGCAAATGCCCGGATTGAGAGATATGAAGTCTCCAATAAGTTCTATAGCTGCAAGATGGAAGAAAATAGTTCTGTCAGTGAGCATATACTCAGAATGTCTGGGTATAATAATCACTTGATTCAACTGGGATTTCAACTTCCGGATGATTGCGTCATTGACAGAATTCTTCAATCACTGCCACCAAGCTACAAGAGCTTCGTGATGAACTATAACATGCAAGGGATGAATAAGACAATTCCCGAGCTCTTCGCAATGCTGAAGGCAGCGGAGGTAGAAATCAAAAAGGAGCATCAAGTGTTGATGGTCAGTAAAACCACTAGTTTCAAGAAAAAAGGGCATAGGGAAGAAGAAGGGGAACTTCAAGAAGAATAGCAAGCAAGTTGCTGTTCAGGAGAAGAAACCCAAGTCTGGACCTAAGCCTGAAACTGAGTGCTTCTACTGTAAGCAGACTGGTCACTGGAAGCGGAACTGCCCCAAGTATTTGGCGGATAAGAAGGATGGCAAGGTTAACAAAGGTATATGTGATATACATGTTATTGATGTGTACCTTACTAATGCTCGCAGTAGCACCTGGGTATTTGATACTGGTTCTGTTGCTAATATTTGCAACTCGAAACAGGGGCTACGGATTAAGCGAAGATTGGCTAAGGACGAGGTGACGATGCGCGTGGGAAATGGTTCCAAAGTCGATGTGATCGCCGTCGGCACGCTACCTCTACATCTACCTTCGGGATTAGTTTTAGACCTAAATAATTGTTATTTGGTGCCAGCGTTGAGCATGAACATTATATCTGGATCTTGTTTGATGCGAGACGGTTATTCATTTAAATCAGAGAATAATGGTTGTTCTATTTATATGAATAATATCTTTTATGGTCATGCACCCTTGAAGAGTGGTCTAATTTTAATAAATCTCGATAGTAGTGACACACATATTCATAATGTCGAAGCCAAAAGATGCAGAGTTGATAATGACAGTGCAACTTATTTGTGGCACTGCCGTTTAGGTCATATCGGTGTAAAGCGCATGAAGAAACTCCATGCTGATGGACTTTTGGAATCACTTGATTATGAATCACTTGGTACTTGCGAACCGTGCCTCATGGGCAAGATGACAAAAACACCGTTCTCTGGAACTATGGAGAGAGCAACAAATTTTTTGGAAATCATACATACAGATGTATGTGGTCCAATGAATATTGAGGCTCGTGGCGGATATCGTTATTTTCTCACCTTCACAGATGATTTGAGCAGATATGGGTATATCTACTTAATGAAACATAAGTCTGAAACATTTGAAAAGTTCAAAGAATTTCAGAGTGAAGTTGAAAATCATCGTAACAAGAAAATAAAATTCCTACGATCTGATCGTGGAGGAGAATATTTGAGTTACGAGTTTGGCCTACATTTGAAACAATGCGGAATAGTTTCGCAACTCACGCCACCCGGAACACCACAGCGTAATGGTGTGTCCGAACGTCGTAATCGTACTTTATTAGATATGGTGCGAACTATGATGTCTCTTACTGATTTACCGCTATCGTTTTGGGATTATGCTTTAGAGACGGCTGCATTCACTCTAAATAGGACACCATCAAAATCCGTTGAGACGACGCCTTTTGAACTATGGTTTGGCAAGAAACCAAAGTTGTCGTATCTTAAAGTTTGGGGTTGCGATGCTTATGTGAAGAAACTTCAACCTGATAAGCTCGAACCTAAATCGGAGAAATGTGTCTTCATAGGATACCCAAAGGAGACCGTTGGGTACACCTTCTATCACAGATCCGAAGGCAAGATATTCGTTGCTAGGAATGATCCTTTCTAGAGAAGGAGTTTCTCTCGAAAGATGTGAGTGGGAGGAAAGTAGAACTTGATGAGGTAACTGTACCTGCTCCCTTATTGGAAAGTAGATCATCACAGAAATCAGTTTCTACGACACCTACACCAAGTAGTGAGGAAGTTAATGATAATGATCATGAAACTTCAGATCAAGTTATTACTGAACTTCGTAGGTCAACTAGATCAAGATCCGCACCAGAGTGGTACAGTAATCCTGTTCTGGAGGTCATGTTACTAGACCATGACGAACCTACGAACTATGAAGAAGCGATGGTGAGCCCAGATTCCGCAAAATGGCTTGAAGCCATGAAATCCGAGATGGGATCCATGTATGAGAACAAAGTATGGACTTTGGTTGACTTGCCCGATGGTCGGCAAGCCATTGAAAATAAATGGATCTTCAAAAAGAAGACTGACGCTGATGGTAATGTTACTGTCTATAAAGCTCGACTTGTTGCGAAAGGTTTTCGACAAGTTCAAGGGATTGACTACGATGAGACCTTCTCACCCGTAGCGATGCTTAAGTCTGTCCGAATCATGTTAGCAGTTGCCACATTTTATGATTATGAAATTTGGCAAATGGATGTCAAAACTGCATTCCTGAATGGTTTTCTGGAAGAAGAGTTGTATATGATGCAACCGGAAGGTTTTGTCGATCCAAAGGGAGCTAACAAAGTGTGCAAGCTCCAGCGATCCATTTATGGACTGGTGCAAGCCTCTCGGAGTTGGAATAAACGCTTTGATAGTGTGATCAAAGCATTTGGTTTTATACAGACTTTTGGAGAAGCCTGTATTTACAAGAAAGTGAGTGGGAGCTCGATAGCATTTCTGATATTATACGTGAATGACATATTACTGATTGGAAATGATATAGAATTTCTGGATAGCATAAAGGGATACTTGAATAAGAGTTTTTCAATGAAAGACCTCGGTGAAGCTGCATATATATTAGGCATTAAGATCTATAGAGATAGATCAAGACGCTTAATTGGACTTTCACAAAGCACATACCTTGACAAAGTTTTGAAGAAGTTCAAAATGGATCAAGCAAAGAAAGGGTTCTTGCCTGTACTACAAGGTGTGAGATTGAGTAAGACTCAATGCCCGACCACTGCAGAAGATAGAGAGAAGATGAAAGATGTTCCCTATGCTTCAGCCATAGGCTCTATCATGTATGCAATGCTGTGTACCAGACCTGATGTGTCCCTTGCTATAAGTTTAGCAGGGAGGTACCAAAGTAATCCAGGAGTGGATCACTGGACAGCGGTCAAGAACATCCTGAAATACCTGAAAAGGACTAAGGATATGTTTCTCGTTTATGGAGGTGACAAAGAGCTCATCGTAAGTGGTTACGTTGATGCAAGCTTTGACACTGATCCGGACGATTCGAAATCGCAAACCGGATACGTATTTACATTGAACGGTGGAGCTGTCAGTTGGTGCAGTTCTAAGCAAAGTGTCGTGGCGGGATCTACGTGTGAAGCGGAATACATAGCTGCTTCGGAAGCAGCAAATGAAGGAGTCTGGATGAAGGAGTTCATGTCCGATCTAGGTGTCATACCTAGTACATCGGGACCAATGAAAATCTTTTGTGACAATACTGGTGCAATTGCCTTAGCAAAGGAATCCAGGTTTCACAAAAGAACCAAGCACATCAGAAGACGCTTCAATTCCATCCGGGATTTAGTCCAGGTGGGAGACATAGAAATTTGCAAGATACATACGGATCTGAATGTTGCAGACCCGTTGACTAAGCCTCTTCCACGAGCAAAACATGATCAGCACCAAGACTCCATGGGTGTAAGAATCATTACTATGTAATCTAGATTATTGACTCTAGTGCAAGTGGGAGACTGAAGGAAATATGCCCTAGAGGCAATAATAAAGTATTATATATTTCCTTATATCATGATAAATGTTTATTATTCATGCTAGAATTGTATTGACCGGAAACATAATACATGTGTGAATACATAGACAAACAGAGTGTCACTAGTATGCCTCTACTTGACTAGCTCGTTAATCAAAGATGGTTATGTTTCCTAGCCATAGACATGAGTTGTCATTTGATTAACGGGATCACCTCATTAGGAGAATGACGTGATTGACATGACCCATTACGTTAGTTTAGCACCCGATCGTTTAGTATGCTGCAATTGCTTTCTTCATGACTTATACATGTTCCTATGACTATGAGATTATGCAACTCCCGTTTACCGGAGGAACACTTTGTGTGCTACCAAACGTCACAACGTAAATGGGTGATTATAAAGGTGCTCTACAGGTGTCTCCAAAGGTACTTGTTGGGTTGGCGTATTTCGAGATTAGGATTTGTCACTCCGATTGTCGGAGAGGTATCTCTGGGCCCACTCGGTAATGCACATCACTATAAGCCTTGCAAGCATTGTGACTAATGAGTTAGTTGCGGGATGATGTATTACGGAACGAGTAAAGAGACTTGCCGGTAACGAGATTGAACTAGGTATCGAGATACCGACGATCGAATCTCGGGCAAGTAACATACCGATGACAAAGGGAACAACGTATGTTGTTATGCGGTCTGACCGATAAAGATCTTCGTAGAATATGTGGGAGCCAATATGGGCATCCAGGTCCCGCTATTGGTTATTTACCGGAGAGGTGTCTCGGTCATGTCTACATAGTTCTCGAACCCGAAGGGTCCGCACGCTTAAAGTTACGATGACAGTTTTATTATGAGTTTATATGTTTTGATGTACCGAAGGTTGTTCGGAGTCCCGGATGTGATCACGGACATGACGAGGAGTCTCGAAATGGTCGAGACCTAAAGATTGATATATTGGACGACTATATTCGGACACCGGAAGTGTTCCGGAGAAGTTTCGGATTAAACCGGAGTGCCGGAGGGTTACCGGAACCCCCCGGGGAAGTATTGGGCCTTAGTGGGCCTTGAGGGGAGAGAGAGGGCAGCAGCCAGGAGGTGGTGCGCCCCCTCCCAGGAGGAGTCCTAGTTGGACTAGGAGAGGGGGGCGCAGCCCCCTTTCCCTCTCCCTCTCCCTCTCTTTCCTCCCCCCTTCTTTTCCTAGTAGGACTAGGAAAGGGGAGTCCTACTCCTACTAGGAGGAGGACTCCCCCCTCTCCTTGGCGCGCCCATAGGCAGCCAGCCTCCCCCTTGCTCCTTTATATACGGGGGCAGGGGGCACCTCTATACACACTTGATATACGATATTTTAGCCGTGTGCGGTGCCCCCCTCCACCAGATTACACCTCGATAATATCGTTGCGGAGCTTAGGCGAAGCCCTGCGTCGGTAGAACATCATCATCGTCACCACACCGTCGTGCTGACGAAACTCTCCCTCAACACTCGGCTAGATCGGAGTTCGAGGGACGTCATCGAGCTGAACGTGTGTAGAGCTCGGAGGTGCCGTACGTTCGGTACTTGATCGGTCGGATCGTGAAGACGTACGACTAATCAACCGCGTTGTGATAACGCTTCCGCTGTCGGTCTACGAGGGTACGTGGACAACACTCTCCCCTCTCGTTGCTATGCATCACCATGATCTTGCGTGTGCGTAAGAATTTTTTTGAAATTACTACGTTCCCCAACAGTGGCATCCGAGCCTGGTTTTATGCGTTGATGCTATGCATGAGTAGAACACAAGTGAGTTGTGGGCGATATAAGTCATACTGCTTACCAGCATGTCATACTTTGGTTCAGCGGTATTGTGAGATGAAGCGGCCCGGACCGACATTACGCGTACGCTTACGCGAGACTGGTTTCACCGTTGCGAGCACTCGTTGCTTAAAGGTGACCGGCGGGTGTCTGTCTCTCTCACTTTAGTTGAACCGAGTGTGGCTACGCCCGGTCCTTGCGAAGGTTAAAACATCACCAACTTGACAAACTATCGTTGTGGTTTTGATGCGTAGGTAAGAACGGTTCTTGCTAAGCCCGTAGCAGCCACGTAAAACTTGCAACAACAAAGTAGAGGACGTCTAACTTGTTTTTGCAGGGCATGTTGTGATGTGATATGGTCAAGACATGATGTGATATAATTTGTTGTATGAGATGATCATGTTTTGTAACCGAGTTATTGGCAACTGGCAGGAGCCATATGGTTGTCGCTTTATTGTATGAGATGCAATCGCCATGTAATAGTTTTACTTTATCACTAAGCGGTAGCGATAGTCGTAAAAGCAATAAGTTGGCGAGACGACAACGATACTACGATGGAGATCAAGGTGTCGCGCCGGTGACGATGGTGATCATGACGGTGCTTCGGAGATGGAGATCACGAGCACGGTGCTTCGGAGATGGAGATCAGCATAAGATGATGATGGCCATATCATATCACTTATATTGATTGCATGTGATGTTAATCTTTTATGCATCTTATCTTGCTTTGATTGACGGTAGCATTATAAGATGATCTCTCACTAAAATTTCAAGATAAAAGTGTTCTCCCTAAGTATGCACCGTTGCGAAAGTTCTTCGTGCTGAGACACCACGTGTTAATCGGGTGTGATAGGCTCTACGTTCAAATACAACGGGTGCAAAACAGTTGCACACGCGGAATACTCAGGTTAAACTTGACGAGCCTAGCATATGTACAGATATGGCCTCGGAACACAGAGACCGAAAGGTCGAGCGTGAATCATATAGTAGATATGATCAACATAGTGATGGTCACCGTTGAAACTACTCCATCTCACGTGTTAATTGGACATGGTTTAGTTGCTTTGGATCACGTAATCACTTAGATGATTAGAGGGATGTCTATCTAAGTGGGAGTTCTTAAGTAATATGATTAATTGAACTTAAATTTATCATGAACTTAGTACCTGATAGTATCTTGCTTGTCTATGTTAATTGTAGATAAATGGCCCGTCCTGTTGTTCCGTTGAATTTTAATGCGTTCCTTGAGAAAGCTAAGTTGAAAGATGATGGTAGCAATTACACGGACTGGGTCCGAAACTTGAGGATTATCCTCATTGCTGCACAGAAGAATTACGTCCTAGAAGCACCGCTAGGTGCCAGGCCTCCTACAAGAGCGACGCCAGAAGTTATGAACGTCTGGCAGAGCAAAGCTGATGACTACTCAATAGTTCAGTGTGCCATGCTTTACGGCTTAGAACCGGGTCTTCAACGACATTTTGAACGTCATGGAGCATATGAGATGTTCCAGGAGTTGAAGTTAATATTTCAAGCAAATGCCCGGATTGAGAGATATGAAGTCTCCAATAAGTTCTATAGCTGCAAGATGGAAGAAAATAGTTCTGTCAGTGAGCATATACTCAGAATGTCTGGGTATAATAATCACTTGATTCAACTGGGATTTCAACTTCCGGATGATTGCGTCATTGACAGAATTCTTCAATCACTGCCACCAAGCTACAAGAGCTTCGTGATGAACTATAACATGCAAGGGATGAATAAGACAATTCCCGAGCTCTTCGCAATGCTGAAGGCAGCGGAGGTAGAAATCAAAAAGGAGCATCAAGTGTTGATGGTCAGTAAAACCACTAGTTTCAAGAAAAAGGGCAAAGGGAAGAAGAAGGGGAACTTCAAGAAGAATAGCAAGCAAGTTGCTGTTCAGGAGAAGAAACCCAAGTCTAGACCTAAGCCTGAAACTGAGTGCTTCTACTGTAAGCAGACTGGTCACTGGAAGCGGAACTGCCCCAAGTATTTGGCGGATAAGAAGGATGGCAAGGTTAACAAAGGTATATGTGATATACATGTTATTGATGTGTACCTTACTAATGCTCGCAGTAGCACCTGGGTATTTGATACTGGTTCTGTTGCTAATATTTGCAACTCGAAACAGGGGCTACGGATTAAGCGAAGATTGGCTAAGGACGAGGTGACGATGCGCGTGGGAAATGGTTCCAAAGTCGATGTGATCGCCGTCGGCACGCTACCTCTACATCTACCTTCGGGATTAGTTTTAGACCTAAATAATTGTTATTTGGTGCCAGCGTTGAGCATGAACATTATATCTGGATCTTGTTTGATGCGAGACGGTTATTCATTTAAATCAGAGAATAATGGTTGTTCTATTTATATGAATAATATCTTTTATGGTCATGCACCCTTGAAGAGTGGTCTAATTTTAATAAATCTCGATAGTAGTGACACACATATTCATAATGTCGAAGCCAAAAGATGCAGAGTTGATAATGACAGTGCAACTTATTTGTGGCACTGCCGTTTAGGTCATATCGGTGTAAAGCGCATGAAGAAACTCCATGCTGATGGACTTTTGGAATCACTTGATTATGAATCACTTGGTACTTGCGAACCGTGCCTCATGGGCAAGATGACAAAAACACCGTTCTCTGGAACTATGGAGAGAGCAACAAATTTTTTGGAAATCATACATACAGATGTATGTGGTCCAATGAATATTGAGGCTCGTGGCGGATATCGTTATTTTCTCACCTTCACAGATGATTTGAGCAGATATGGGTATATCTACTTAATGAAACATAAGTCTGAAACATTTGAAAAGTTCAAAGAATTTCAGAGTGAAGTTGAAAATCATCGTAACAAGAAAATAAAATTCCTACGATCTGATCGTGGAGGAGAATATTTGAGTTACGAGTTTGGCCTACATTTGAAACAATGCGGAATAGTTTCGCAACTCACGCCACCCGGAACACCACAGCGTAATGGTGTGTCCAAACGTCGTAATCGTACTTTATTAGATATGGTGCGAACTATGATGTCTCTTACTGATTTACCGCTATCGTTTTGGGATTATGCTTTAGAGACGGCTGCATTCACTCTAAATAGGACACCATCAAAATCCGTTGAGACGACGCCTTTTGAACTATGGTTTGGCAAGAAACCAAAGTTGTCGTATCTTAAAGTTTGGGGTTGCGATGCTTATGTGAAGAAACTTCAACCTGATAAGCTCGAACCTAAATCGGAGAAATGTGTCTTCATAGGATACCCAAAGGAGACCGTTGGGTACACCTTCTATCACAGATCCGAAGGCAAGATATTCGTTGCTAGGAATGGATCCTTTCTAGAGAAGGAGTTTCTCTCGAAAGATGTGAGTGGGAGGAAAGTAGAACTTGATGAGGTAACTGTACCTGCTCCCTTATTGGAAAGTAGATCATCACAGAAATCAGTTTCTGCGACACCTACACCAAGTAGTGAGGAAGTTAATGATAATGATCATGAAACTTCAGATCAAGTTATTACTGAACTTCGTAGGTCAACTAGATCAAGATCCGCACCAGAGTGGTACAGTAATCCTGTTCTGGAGGTCATGTTACTAGACCATGACGAACCTACGAACTATGAAGAAGCGATGGTGAGCCCAGATTCCGCAAAATGGCTTGAAGCCATGAAATCCGAGATGGGATCCATGTATGAGAACAAAGTATGGACTTTGGTTGACTTGCCCGATGGTCGGCAAGCCATTGAAAATAAATGGATCTTCAAAAAGAAGACTGACGCTGATGGTAATGTTACTGTCTATAAAGCTCGACTTGTTGCGAAAGGTTTTCGACAAGTTCAAGGGATTGACTACGATGAGACCTTCTCACCCGTAGCGATGCTTAAGTCTGTCCGAATCATGTTAGCAGTTGCCACATTTTATGATTATGAAATTTGGCAAATGGATGTCAAAACTGCATTCCTGAATGGTTTTCTGGAAGAAGAGTTGTATATGATGCAACCGGAAGGTTTTGTCGATCCAAAGGGAGCTAACAAAGTGTGCAAGCTCCAGCGATCCATTTATGGACTGGTGCAAGCCTCTCGGAGTTGGAATAAACGCTTTGATAGTGTGATCAAAGCATTTGGTTTTATACAGACTTTTGGAGAAGCCTGTATTTACAAGAAAGTGAGTGGGAGCTCGATAGCATTTCTGATATTATACGTGAATGACATATTACTGATTGGAAATGATATAGAATTTCTGGATAGCATAAAGGGATACTTGAATAAGAGTTTTTCAATGAAAGACCTCGGTGAAGCTGCATATATATTAGGCATTAAGATCTATAGAGATAGATCAAGACGCTTAATTGGACTTTCACAAAGCACATACCTTGACAAAGTTTTGAAGAAGTTCAAAATGGATCAAGCAAAGAAAGGGTTCTTGCCTGTACTACAAGGTGTGAGATTGAGTAAGACTCAATGCCCGACCACTGCAGAAGATAGAGAGAAGATGAAAGATGTTCCCTATGCTTCAGCCATAGGCTCTATCATGTATGCAATGCTGTGTACCAGACCTGATGTGTCCCTTGCTATAAGTTTAGCAGGGAGGTACCAAAGTAATCCAGGAGTGGATCACTGGACAGCGGTCAAGAACATCCTGAAATACCTGAAAAGGACTAAGGATATGTTTCTCGTTTATGGAGGTGACAAAGAGCTCATCGTAAGTGGTTACGTTGATGCAAGCTTTGACACTGATCCGGACGATTCGAAATCGCAAACCGGATACGTATTTACATTGAACGGTGGAGCTGTCAGTTGGTGCAGTTCTAAGCAAAGTGTCGTGGCGGGATCTACGTGTGAAGCGGAATACATAGCTGCTTCGGAAGCAGCAAATGAAGGAGTCTGGATGAAGGAGTTCATGTCCGATCTAGGTGTCATACCTAGTACATCGGGACCAATGAAAATCTTTTGTGACAATACTGGTGCAATTGCCTTAGCAAAGGAATCCAGGTTTCACAAAAGAACCAAGCACATCAGAAGACGCTTCAATTCCATCCGGGATTTAGTCCAGGTGGGAGACATAGAAATTTGCAAGATACATACGGATCTGAATGTTGCAGACCCGTTGACTAAGCCTCTTCCACGAGCAAAACATGATCAGCACCAAGACTCCATGGGTGTAAGAATCATTACTATGTAATCTAGATTATTGACTCTAGTGCAAGTGGGAGACTGAAGGAAATATGCCCTAGAGGCAATAATAAAGTATTATATATTTCCTTATATCATGATAAATGTTTATTATTCATGCTAGAATTGTATTGACCGGAAACATAATACATGTGTGAATACATAGACAAACAGAGTGTCACTAGTATGCCTCTACTTGACTAGCTCGTTAATCAAAGATGGTTATGTTTCCTAGCCATAGACATGAGTTGTCATTTGATTAACGGGATCACCTCATTAGGAGAATGACGTGATTGACATGACCCATTACGTTAGTTTAGCACCCGATCGTTTAGTATGCTGCAATTGCTTTCTTCATGACTTATACATGTTCCTATGACTATGAGATTATGCAACTCCCGTTTACCGGAGGAACACTTTGTGTGCTACCAAACGTCACAACGTAAATGGGTGATTATAAAGGTGCTCTACAGGTGTCTCCAAAGGTACTTGTTGGGTTGGCGTATTTCGAGATTAGGATTTGTCACTCCGATTGTCGGAGAGGTATCTCTGGGCCCACTCGGTAATGCACATCACTATAAGCCTTGCAAGCATTGTGACTAATGAGTTAGTTGCGGGATGATGTATTACGGAACGAGTAAAGAGACTTGCCGGTAACGAGATTGAACTAGGTATCGAGATACCGACGATCGAATCTCGGGCAAGTAACATACCGATGACAAAGGGAACAACGTATGTTGTTATGCGGTCTGACCGATAAAGATCTTCGTAGAATATGTGGGAGCCAATATGGGCATCCAGGTCCCGCTATTGGTTATTTACCGGAGAGGTGTCTCGGTCATGTCTACATAGTTCTCGAACCCGAAGGGTCCGCACGCTTAAAGTTACGATGACAGTTTTATTATGAGTTTATATGTTTTGATGTACCGAAGGTTGTTCGGAGTCCCGGATGTGATCACAGACATGACGAGGAGTCTCGAAATGGTCGAGACGTAAAGATTGATATATTAGACGACTATATTCGGACACCGGAAGTGTTCCGGAGAAGTTTCGGATTAAACCGGAGTGCCGGAGGGTTACCGGAACCCCCCGGGGAAGTATTGGGCCTTAGTGGGCCTTGAGGGGAGAGAGAGGGCAGCAGCCAGGAGGTGGTGCGCCCCCTCCCAGGAGGAGTCCTAGTTGGACTAGGAGAGGGGGGCGCAGCCCCCTTTCCCTCTCCCTCTCCCTCTCTTTCCTTCCCCCCTTCTTTTCCTAGTAGGACTAGGAAAGGGGAGTCCTACTCCTACTAGGAGGAGGACTCCCCCCCTCTCCTTGGCGCGCCCATAGGCAGCCGGCCTCCCCCTTGCTCCTTTATATACGGGGGCAGGGGGCACCTCTATACACACTTGATATACGATATTTTAGCCGTGTGCGGTGCCCCCCTCCACCAGATTACACCTCGATAATATCGTTGCAGAGCTTAGGCGAAGCCCTGCGTCGGTAGAACATCATCATCGTCACCACACCGTCGTGCTGATGAAACTCTCCCTCAACACTCGGCTGGATCGGAGTTCGAGGGACGTCATCGAGCTGAACGTGTGTAGAGCTCGGAGGTGCCGTACGTTCGGTACTTGATCGGTCGGATCGTGAAGACGTACGACTACATCAACCGCGTTGTGATAACGCTTCTGCTGTCGGTCTACGAGGGTACGTGGACAACACTCTCCCCTCTCGTTGCTATGCATCACCATGATCTTGCGTGTGCGTAAGAATTTTTTTGAAATTACTACGTTCCCCAACAATTCCGGGTACCATCAAATCCGACTGTATGGACCCGACGAGATAAAAACAGCTTTCATCACTCCATTCGGGTGCTTCTGTTATGTCACCATGCCATTCGGCCTCAAGAATTCCGGAGCCACATTTATGAGGATGATTCAGAAGTGTCTGGTCACTCAAATCAGTCGGAATGTGGAAGCATAAATGGATGACATTGTGCTCAAGTCGCGCAAGGGTTCCGACCTGCTGACTGACCTCACTGAAACCTTTGCCAACCTAAGAAGGTATGATATCAAGCTTAATCCATCAAAGTGCACATTCGGGGTTCTTGGTGGAAAGTTACTTGGTTTCCTTGTTTCCGAACGAGGGATCGACGCAAATCCAAAGAAAGTTGGTGCCATGCTCCGGATGAAACGCCCTGTGCGTGTGCACGATGTCCAGAAGCTTACTAGTTGTTTGGCCGCCTTGAGTCGATTCATCTCTCGTCTCGGTGAAAAGGCCTTGCCTCTTTACCGACTAATGAAGAAATCTGACAAGTTCGAGTGGACTGATGAAGCTGACGCAGCGTTTGCAGAGCTCAAAGCCCTGCTTTCCACCCAGCCGGTGCTTGCTGCCCCAATCAGCAAAGAGCCTTTACTGCTTTATATTGCAGCCACTGGACAAGTTGTCAGTACAGTGCTCACGGTCGAGCGGGAAGAAGAAGGAAAAGCCTATAAAGTTCAGCGCCCAGTGTATTATGTTTCGGAAGTCTTGACTCCGTCCAAGCAGAGATATCCACATTATTAGAAGCTTGTTTACGGAATTTACATGACCACGAAGAAGGTTGCTCACTATTTCTCAGATCATTCCATTACAGTCGTCAGCGACGCACCATTGTCTGAGATTCTGAACAACAGAGATGCAACTGGTCGAGTGGCAAAATGGGCGATTGAACTCCTTCCATTGGATATCAAGTTTGAGGCAAAGAAGGCTATCAAGTCCCAAGCAATTGCAGATTTCCTTGCCGAGTGGGTTGAACAGCAACTCCTGACTCAGGTTCACTTGGAGCATTGGACCATGTTCTTTGATGGATCCAAGATGTTGAATGGCTCTGGTGCTGGGGTAGTACTGATATCCCCCCGAGGAGACAAGCTCAGATATGTCCTCCAGATTCACTTTGATTCCTCCAATAATGAAGCTGAATATGAAGCACTCCTGTATGGGTTGCGTATGGCTATTTCACTCGGTGTCCGACGCCTCATGGTTTACGGCAACTTTGATTTGGTGGTTAATCAAGTGATGAAGGAGTGGGACGTCAGAAGCCCGGCTATGACTGGTTACTGTAATGCAGTGAGAAAGTTGGAAAAGAAGTTTGAGGGGTTGGAACTCCATCATATACCCCGATTGAAAAATCAAGCAGCTGATGATTTGGCAAAGATAGGTTCCAAGAGGGAGGCCATTCCCAGCAATGTGTTTTTGGAACATATTCATACACCTTCAGTTCAGGAAGATCCTTTCACTGAAGAGCCCCCACAACCGAGTGCCACCGATCCGACTGAAGTCGAAGTCCCAGCCGTGGTCGACCTAATCATGGAGGTTTTGGTCATCACTCCCGACTGGACAGTGCCATACATTGCATACATTCTTAGGAAGGAACTCCCAGAGGATGAAGAAGAGGCTCGACAGATCGTCCGTCGATCCAAAGCCTTTACTGTGATAAGAGGACAGCTGTTCAGAGAAAGTGTAACTGGAGTCTGCCAGAAATGCATAACACCGGAAGAAGGTCAAGTGATCCTCAACGACATCCACTCGGGAACCTGTGGTCACCATGCGTCCTCTCGGACCATTGTGGCCAAAGCATACCGAGCGGGATTTTATTGGCCACGAGCAAATGAAATGGCAAAAGAAATAGTCGACAAATGTGAAGGTTGCCAGTTTTACTCCAACATGTCTCACAAGCCTGCATCAGCCCTGAAGACCATTCCACTCATCTGGCCCTTTGCTGTTTGGGGGTTGGATATGGTTGGACCTCTGAGGACTGGTAGAAGCGGCTTCACTTATGTACTCGTGGCAGTCGATAAGTTCACCAAATGGATTGAAGCCAAGCCTATCAAAAATCTTGAAGCCAGTACTGCTGTCAGTTTCATCAGAGAGTTAACATTCAGATATGGTGTTCCGCACAGCATCATCACTGACAATGGGTCGAACTTCGATTCTGATGAGTTCAGAGCCTTCTGCGCTTCCCAAGGCACTCGAGTCGACTATGCTTCAGTCGCCCACCCCCAGTCGAATGGACAAGCTGAAAGAGCAAACGGATTGATTCTCAAAGGACTGAAACCCTGACTGATGCGTGATCTCAAGCACGCAACAGGTGCCTGGGTCGATGAACTTCCATCAGTGCTTTGGGGACTGAGGACAACTCCCAATCGGTCGACTGGCCGAACTCCATTCTTCTTGGTCTATGGAGCTGAGGCTGTACTTCCGAGTGACTTGCTTCACAATGCACCCCGAGTCGAGCTTTTCTCAGAAGATGAAGCAGAACAGGCACGGCAAGATGCAGTTGATCTCCTAGAAGAGTAAAGAGAGATGGCCCTGATCCGGTCGACCATCTATCAGCAAGACCTGCGTCGATTCCATGCTAGAAACGTGAGGGGTCGAGCATTTCAAGAGGGAGACTTGGTTCTTCGAGTGGATCAGCAGAAACCACACAAGCTTGCTCCTGCCTGGGAAGGCCCCTTCATTGTCACCAGAGT
This sequence comes from Aegilops tauschii subsp. strangulata, assembly GCF_002575655.3. Taxonomy (NCBI): domain Eukaryota; kingdom Viridiplantae; phylum Streptophyta; class Magnoliopsida; order Poales; family Poaceae; genus Aegilops; species Aegilops tauschii. The sequence continues at coordinate 484,691,332 of NC_053037.3, forward strand.
GCTCCACAATGGAGCGTACCACCTTTACAACATCGAGCACAAGAAAGACGAGCCACGCGCTTGGAATGCGGAGTTGCTCCGCCCCTTTTACACTTAAGCATTCAGACTGTTGAGATGTAATAAGAAATACCTTCTAGTTTGATTATCAAAGACACAGTTTTACAGTCTCCTAAATGATTGCTGTTTCTTTTTTATATGTTCCAAATCCCCCAGTGGGTGCCTTAGATGCGAATCCATTTCGCCTAAGTTTGAAAAAAAAATCATGTCGAGTGAAGAGCAAGCCTCTCACTCGGAGGCTTAGCTGCTAATCCGTTTCGCCTAAGTTTAAAAAATCCTACCGAGTGGTGAGCAAGCCTCTCACTCGGAGGCTTAGCTGCGAATCCGTTTCGCGTAAGTCTGAAAAATCCTACCGAGTGGTGAGCAAGCCTCCCACTCGGGGGCTTAGCTGCAGTCCAGTACTCGCCTAAGTTTGAAAAATCCAACCGAGTGGCGAGCAACCCTCCCACTCGGGGGCTTAGCTGCAATCCAGTACTCGCCTAAGTTTGAAAAATCCTACCGAGTGGTGAGCAACCCTCCCACTCGGGGGCTTAGCTGCAGTCCAGTACTCGCCTAAGTTTGAAAAATCCTACCGAGAGGCGGGCAACCCTCCCACTCGGGGGCTTAGCTGCAGTCCAGTACTCGCCTAAGTTTGAAAAATCCTACCGAGTGGCGAGCAACACTCCCACTCGGAGGCTTAGCTGCAGTCCAGTACTCGCCTAAGTTTGAAAAATACTACCGAGTGGTGAGCAACCCTCCCACTCGGGAGGCTTAGCTGCAGTCCAGTACTCGCCTAAGTTTCAAAAATCCTACCGAGTGGTGAGCAACCCTCCCACTCGAGGGCTTAGCCGCAGTCCAGTACTCGCCTAAGTTTGAAAAATCCTACCGAGTGGTGAGCAACCCTCCCACTCGGGGGCTTAGCTGCAGTCCAGTACTCGCCTAAGTTTGAAAAATCCTAACGAGTGGTGAGCAACCCTCCCACTCGGGGGCTTAGCTGCAGTCTAGTACTCACCTAAGTTTGAAAAATCCTACCGAGTGGTGAGCAACCCTCCCACTCGGGGGCTTATGTGTAGTCCAGTACTCGCCTAAGTTTGAAAAATCCTACCGAGTGGTGAGCAACCCTCCCACTCGGGGGCTTAGCTGCAGTCCAGTACTCGCCTAAGTTTGAAAAATCCTACCGAGTGGCGGGCAACCCTCCCACTTCGGGGCTTAGCTGTAGTCCAGTACTCGCCTAAGTTTGAAAAATCCTATCGAGTGGTGAGCAACCCTATCACTCGGGGACTTAGCTGCAGTCCAGTACTCGCCTAAGTTTGAAACACATCCCGATCCGCAAGGACGATGAGGTGCAGGACGACTGCAACCTTCTCCTCGGAGCTACGCCACAAGTACGACGTACGCTCCATCCCTATCCGCAAGGACGACGAGGTGCAGGTCGACTGCAACCTTCTCCTCAGAGCTACACTACAAGTACAACGTACGCTCCATCCCTATCCACAAGGACGACGAGGTGCAGGTCGACTGCAACCTTCTCTTCGGAGTTGCGCCACAAATACAACGTGCGTTCCATCCTCATCCGCAAGGACCACGAGGTGCAGGTCGATTGCAACCTTCTTTTAGGAGTTGCGCCACAAATACAACATGCACTCCATCCTCATCCGAAGGACGACGAGGTGCAGGTCGACTGTGACCTTCTCTTCAGAGCTGCATCTCAAGCACAAACATTATTCCGAGTGAAGAACAGGTTCCACTCGAAGGCAAACACAAGGATATCCATAGATAAACCAAGTTCAGATAAATCCTAAGGTTCCAGACCATGGATTAAAGTACTCGGGCATCCAGCCCGAAGGAGTTTAACGGTTACAAAATCACTTGGCATTTCGAGGCAAATTTAAGGTGAGGCATAAAAGTTTGTTCACTCCGCAGGAGGAGGGCTAGCAGGCTCGACGAACTCGTCCAGGTCGATTCCGTCAGCAATCCGAGTGGTGGCAGCGATAAAGGTTTCCATGAAAGATTGGAAGTCGTGCCTCTTGGTATTGGCAACCTTGATCGCCGCCAGCTTCTCTTCTCGCGCTTCCTTGCAGTGGACACGAACCAAGGACAGAGCCACATCAGCGCCGCACCGAGCAGAAGACTTCTTCCATTCTTGCACTCGACCGGGAACCTCATTAATTCGAGTCATCAGAGACTCGAGATCATTCTGGAGCGTCGCCCTTGGCCAGAGTGCTGTGTCGATCCGCGACACCGCAACCTTCAGTCGAGCAAGATAGTCAACAACACCAGCAACGCGAGATTCCAGTCGGAGTAAGTTCATGGCAGCTTCATCCTTCACTGGAGAGAGGATGGGGTCCAAGCTTGTCTCAACTCGCCCAGTATCTTCCTCGAAGTTCTGGCAAAATTCTGCACGCACAAATCAAAGATGAGTCAGTAGTTGTATGACGAGTCGGCGGAAACAAGAGGAAAATACCTTCAAGCATGACGAACAGCTTCTTGGCAAGACCTCCCAGATAGTTCTCCAGATCGTCCCTCTTGCGAGAAATGCCTTCCATCTTTTAGGTCAGATTATTCTTGTCCTTCTTTAGGCGAGTTGCTTCCTTATTGGCTTCATCAAGGGCAGTTTTTAGCTTGGCGTTTTCTTCTTCCAGTTTGCCGACTGAAGCTAGCTTCTGTTTAGCGAGTGCAGTTTTCTCGTCAGCTGCTTTCTGCGCGGCTGCAAGGTCCTGATTCTTTTGAGCCAGCGCCTTGTTCAGAGTCTCTGAAAGAAATAACATTCAGTTCAGAAAAAGCAAATAACACCCGGTTCAGGAACAAGTCAGTCGACAATTTTTTCGTACCAACAGCTTCATCCTTGGCCTTCTCCAAGTTTGTCTTGGCCAGCTCCAGATCAAGATTGAGCCGAATCCCTTTCTGCTCCAGGTCAGCAAAATGAGCCCCAAGTTCGCAGGATTTCTATAATCAAAGGACGGATTAATGGAAAGATTGTTTACTTCAGAGCAATAAAGTGGCAAATTCAACAAGTTCTAAGACTACTGTCGAATCGAACATCCAACAGTAGTCTCGGGGACTACACCCAGTGGGTGCACTTAGCGTGCCCCCACTGGTCCAGTTTTCACTCGACGTGGTCTTCCCAGGCCGAGTGCAAAAAAAGAGAGAAAGAGTTCTCAGACCATAGTCGACTGCCCGCAGTCGACCACGGTCTCGGGGACTACACCCAGTGGGTGCACTGATCATGCCCCCACTGGTTCAGGTTCCACTCGACATGGTCCGACCAGGCTGAGTGAAAAAATTCCGATTCTAAGACCACAGTTTACTGCCCGCAGTCAACTATAGTCTCGGGGACTACACCCAGTGGGTGCATTCAGCGTGCCCCCACTAGTTCAAAGATCCAATCGACACAACCTAGTCGACTCAAGATACAAATTTGCTCAGTGGCAAGTCAAAACACCCAGTGGGTGTATGAATGCGAAACGCAGACAGATGCGAAGATTCTTCAAGGAAAGTTTTCAGGTAGCATATCCTAACAGAACAAGCAACAAGCTAAAAGAGTCAGTCGGCAATCTGCTAACCTGGACGTTGCTCTGGAGAGCGGATCTGGCATCATAAGAAGCTTGACTGGCTTCCCGGACCATCTTCATCTGCTCCATCATAATGCCCGCCTGGCGTATAGCCTCTTTGATTGCACCCACCTGGTCCTCCGGGACGTGATGTGCAGCAAAAAGTGAAGGTGGATCGGCTGGAGTTTGCGCGGCTGACGCTGAAGGCTGAGCACTCGACAGTGGTATGGTGAAGGTGACAGAAGTCCGATTGACATTGCCGGCCTCCTGGATTACCGATTCCGTCGCCGGCGTCAACTCAGGCGTCTTACCAGTGGACGTTTTCCTGCTTCTTCTTCCCAAGGGCCTCAATGGCTCATCCTCATCGTCGTCTGGGAGATCAATGACGTTGGGAGGAGCTGCAGAAAGATCAATCGCCAGAATTCAGTCGACCGCAGTTTAATCGACAAAACAAAGACAAGAGTACAAAGGTTATACCTGGGTTAGAAGTGACCGCATCTTCCATGTCCTCGTCCTCGTTTTTGTAAGCAGAAGTCTCAGAGGTAGCGACACTGCTGGTTTCAAGATTCATCCGGTCAAACCAAGGGAAAAGTAGACAACACAGAACCTTGGGTAAAAAATGAAGACAAAACACTCACGCAGAAGAAACAGGGATGTCAATTTTGATTTTGGGCAGAGCCTTCCAAGTCTTTGGTGGTACAGTCTTGGACTGCTTCGGGGCCTTTTCAGTCGGCGCCGGAGAAGACGTCCGAGGGTGCTTTGACGACTGCCCGGTCTGAGCAGTCGCTTTGTCACGGATGCTTGCTGGATCGTGAGTGTGCTTGGATCGCCTTTCCCTACGGGGAGGTGAGTCGACCTCTTCTTCATCACTCGGGTCGTCACTCTCCTCGTCCTCTTCACCATCAGAGTGCCACTCGCCGCTCTCACCTCCGCTCGCCTCCCCCTCTGGATCCTGCTCCTGCTCCCCATTGGGCATCGAGTACATCTCAGTAAGGGCCTGAAAGACAACAAGCAAAACAAAAATCAGTCGGTTGACAACAAGCAGTCACATGATAAATCAAGAAAACACTCGACAATTCAGAGTTGGACCTTGTCTGTTTTGTACGAGTTGTCGAGTGGAGGGACTCTCCTAGACCCCCTGGGATTATCTTTGTTGCCAATGATGCCCCTCAACCACTTCTCCACCGTATCCTCGTCGACCTCTTCTGGGTGGATCCGAGTGGAATCATCAATGCCCGAATACATCCACATCGGATGGTCACAAGCTTGAAGCGGCTGGATGCGGCGTCTGAGGAAGACCTCCAACAGATCCATGCCGGTCACGCCATCACGGCCGAGCTGGACCACTCGCTCGACCAGCACCTTCACTTCCTCTTTCTCCTCCAGGGTCACTTTCAAGGCGGAGGGCTTCTCTACTCGAGCCATGGAGAAGGGGGAAGTCCAGTCGACTGACCTAGAGTTGGCTGGTCTTTGCAGTAGAACCAGGTCGACTGCCACCCTCGGACTGACTCGGGAAGGATCATGGCTGGGAAAGAGCTTTTACCCCTCATCTGAATCCCAAGACCCCCACACATCTGGACCACTTGCGTCTTTTCATCACTCGGATTGGCCTTCTTGACCGACTGAGAGCGACACGTGAAAATGTGCTTGAAGAGGCCCTAGTGTGGTCGGCAACCCAAGAAATTCTCGCACATAGACACGAAGGCAGCAAGGTACACGATGGTGTTGGGGGAAAAGTGGTGGAGTTGTGCTCCAAAAAAGTTCAAGAAAGCTCGGAAGAAACGATGGGGAGGCAAAGAAAACCCGCGGTCGACGTGAGTGGCTAGGAGAATGCACTCACCCTCCCGCGGCCGCGGCTCGGTCTCGCCCTCCGGGAGCCGTGCGGATCCGTGGGGGATCAATCCCCCCTCGGCCAGATCGTCGATGTCGTCCTGACGAATCGTCGACCAGATCCAATCGCCCTGGATCCAGCCGCGCGGCAGGCCGGACCTCGACGAAGATCCGCCCCGGCTGGACTTCTGCCCCTTCGCCTTCGCCGTCGCCTTCTTCGCGCGCTCCAAGGCCACCGTCTTCTCCTTCCCCATCGCTGTGGGCAGAGCTCGAACAGAACAGCGGCGCCGGGAGCAGAGGCGGATGCGGTGGAGATAACAAAGAAGAAAGAGGAAGAATGGGAACGCATTGTCCAGAGACCCCAGTCCGACGCCTTATATGAGGTCGTTTCCGAGTGGCTGACCTGTGGGCCCAGACGATCCTACCAAATCCCGCAACAGTCGCACGCGATACGTGGCGAAAAAGGTGGCGGCCCTGCCTAATCCAGCCTGGTTACTGCGGCCTCCTCCGCCCCACGCGCTTCCCAAAATTCGAATCCCGCGAGATCCGCGAGCGGCAGAGCAACCTGTTAGACGGAAGATGTTTTCCATACCAACACTTGAAGCTTGACGATAAAAGTTCACTCGACAAAACCAAGAATGGATCAAGGCGACTGAAAAAGAAGTTGAAGCCATCATGCTGTTCATTGATCCCAACGAAGCGCTTCCGAAGCGCAAAAATTGAGTCGGAAGTATTCTCAACTCCTTCTCCACTCGAACCTTGAACCATTCGGGGGCTAATGATGAAGCTATGTACCTAGGGTAGGGTCATAGGCCTGACCTAGACACCCTCCCCTAGGACATCACCCTAAAGATAGAAGCATTCGAAGGGTAACATCATCCACTCGACCAGAAGCATTCCACTCGGAAGATTCAATGTCACTCGACCGTAGCAGAAACCACTCGACAGACAGAAGGTCTAAAGTCACTCCGCACAGCAACGGTCGGGCATTTACTCATAGACTTAATGATCATTTATATCACTTTATTATGGACGTTACCTGTAACGCTCCCTCTTTATGTACATTGAACTCCTTGTAACGTGGGCTGGCTGGGGTCCTGGCACACTCTATATAAGCCACCCCCTCCACTAGCACAAGGGTTCGCACCCCCTGTAACACACACACACACACACACGCATAATCCAGTCGACTGCCTCCGGGCACCGAGACGTAGGGCTGTTACTTCCTCCGCGAAGGGCCTGAACTCGTAAAACTCGTGCGTACAACTTCGCCATAGCTAGGATCTTGCCTCCTCATACCTACCCCCCATTCTACTGTCAGTATTAGATCCACGACACGCCCCACATTTGCCGCCCACTTTTTTTCTCTTTGCCATCTGCTAGCAGACAGCAAAGAGGGGGGCCGTTAAGTTTTTCTAATCAGCTCGTTAGTGGGGGCCACCTCTCTCTTTGCCGTCTGCCAGCTGGCAGCAAAGATTCTTTGCCGTCCGCTAGCAGACGACAAAGAACTGGCTGATGGTAAAGACCTTCTTTGCCATCAGCCAGTTCTTTGCCGTCCGTTTTCTGTAAGCGAACGACAAAGACCTTCTTTGCCGTCAGCCAGCCGACGGCAAAGAATTGGTAGACGGCAAATGAGCTAATTCTAGTAGTGAAAGGTAGGTCTTCCTAGCGCTGCTCTCGGTAAAGATTTGTTGCCAGTATTGTTTCTGCCTCTTTTTCATCGATAGCTACAGCAAAAACATATATACAAACACAAGCTATATATGAAGTCACATTGTTAACAACAATCTCAGAAAGGGCTTATAATGGTCCACCTAAGCTTAATAACAAACTCACATAGGCATTATATAAATAGTTCACACAAGCTTCGTTTGAAATCACAAAGTAGTTCTTTAGCACAAGTGCCTACTTACTAAAGAAGAAAGTGGCATGTCTACATGCGACGACATGATAAAAGCAATACCACAATTAGGACAAACTGAAAGAGAATTATCAAATTCTTCAATCCACTCAACCTGATAAGCCGTTTCTAGCTTGCACCATTGCCTAATTCAGTGTTTCTCTTCTAGTCAAACACATACTGATTGTAATGATTCTCTGCCTCCTCTCTACTATTGAACGAGTCATGGGAGCTGCCTAGGTAACGAAGCACTTGTTCATTGCATGCAGACCATGAATCATAAACTCCTGCACACCTACCTCTGTACACCGCATACCACTTCATCTACAAAGAAAGAGAAAAGGAGGCAGAGAAGGAATGCAAGGTTAAAATAACACATCATACATAATCCACGTAAGCATTCATCACTCATATACCCAAAAGCATCGCAAGTGGCAATCCAAGTCCATATCAGCAGCCACATAACTATATCATTGTAAGTGCATCTAGTGCCCCTTAGTAATTTTGGTGTATTGAAGACTTATAGGTTAAGGGACTAATGTGTTTTTGAGTGTACACATGTTCTATAAGTCTATGAGGAGTTTGATATTTACGAAGAAAGTCGACCCCTAAAAATGAATGTCTTAAGTTGAAGACTTTGGTTTTCTTGAAGACTTTGAAACTGAGGAAACTGGTGTGACCTTGAAGACTTCGATATTGATGCGAAGATTATGAAGCGTGAAGACTTTTGTTTTCGTAGTTTCATTTTCTCGGAAACACCGTACTGTTAAAGGGGGTCGAGGTAAAACTAAGGAAACACTTTCCAAGTGATGCTCATCTCAAAATCCTACACCCACCCAATCCTTTCGAGTGAAGCCATTGGAAATCTCATACAGTTCAGTCAATTTCTTCAGTGAAAGAGATGAAGATCTTATGTTCTCTGAGGAATTTGTTCTGACTGAGGAGTTAGGAATTCGCCAGTGTGGATTGCCTACAAGTGGGGAACATGATAGCCCTGAGGAATTTGAGAGCTCAAATTTCCGACCATTGCTGTGCTACGCGCCAGCTATCCCAAAATATCCTGCCCACCTAACGGCCATATCATTGAACGACATTTATGTCTTATCATGTTGGGCTGCTCCTAGGCTATAAATAGCTGCCCCCTACAACCACTAGCTGGTTGGCTGCTCTGAGAGAAACTGACACTTATCATTGAGAGCATCCCATCCTCCGAGGACTTTGAGCGAAAATCATCAAGTGAGGAAAAACCCAAACCCAAACACCTAGAACCCAAAGTGATTGAGCATCAGTGAAGAGATTGTTCCTGTGTGGAACCGACGCTTGTTACCTTTGAGGACTGTGCATCCTCCAAACGGTTAGGTGTCATGGTCTAGAGCATCCAAGAGGAATTGTGGATCGCCGAGTGACCGAGTCTATGAAGGTTTGGAAGTCACCTGAAGACTTACCATGAGTGATTGGGCGAGGTCTGTGTGATATTAGCTCAAAGAGAATATGGTGAGGACTGTGTGTCCGTGACTGTGTGTCCTTAGTTTTAAATACCTAGCCGCTCCAACCAGACTTACGACTGACATAGCAGCTGGAACTGGTCTACCAAATCATCGTCTTCACCAAGCTACTGGTTCTATTTCCTCAACCCTTTCATTTCCTCATTCATGTGTTAATGAAAATGATCGTTACTGTTTGAAGACTTCGACTAAAGACTTTCTCAATTACCTCAACCCTAATTCTTTAGTCACTTTGTCTTCAGCCTGCTTATCCTGTTTACATGCTACCTGTATGTTTCGTTTCATCATGATGACTATGCTACTGCTTTGTTATGCATGCACCTGAGTTCTTATTCCGCTGCTTGTCGTTCGTTGCTTAGGAAATTCCTCAAGTTGAATTTCCTTAGTGATGAAATTCTAAAAATCGCCTATTCAGCCCCCTCTAGTCGATACAACGCACTTTCAATTGGTATTAGAGCAAGGTACTCCTTTATCTGTGTGATTTTGGTTTAACCACCCAGAGTTTTAGTTATGTAGACCGCAGGTATGAAGAAAGTGACATGCCCCATCTTTGACGGTCATGATTATCCCAAGTGGAAGGCCATGATGAGGAAGAGCCTCATGGCAATGAACAACGAGCTGTGGACCGTCACTGAGATTGGCCTTAGAGATCTATGCAAGATAGCGCATGCTGATGATATTCGCAAGTACACTCGGCTGGACACCATGGCGAGGGATATCATCTGCTCCTGCCTATCCAGAAATCAGTTCATGCTCATTATGCATCTTTGCAATGCGAAGCTTATTTGGGACCGAATCTCTGACGTCTATGAAGGTCATCGAACTCGTCATGATCCCTGGTTTGATGAGTTCAAGGAATCACTCAAAACGATGACTTTCAAACATGAACCATCATCTTCAGCACCATGCCTCATGGCAAAAGGTGCAAAGGTACCTGAATATTCCTCAACTGAATCTAGTGATGATGAATCTGATGATGATTTCGGACCTAGTCATTCCAAACTTGCTAAGATTGTCGTCAAACAACAAAAGGCTTTTGAAAAGGTTCAAATCTGCTAGACAAAAGCGATGACATGTTGGGTGAGGAAATGGATCAAACTCAAACTGAAAATCTTCAGCGACTTCAGACTAAGTTTGATAGCCTTCAAAGTCATCATAACACTCTCTTAGCTGATCATGAGAAGCTTTCTTATGAATTTCTTCAAAGAAAGCAAGATCTTGAGAAGCTATGTGATGCCCCCGATTCAATCGTACACTAATCATGCACGCAAACGTGTACGATCAAGATCAGGGACTCACGGGAAGATATCACAACACAACTCTAAAACATAAATAAGTCATACAAGCATCATAATACAATCCAGGGGCCTCGAGGGCTCGAATACTAGTGCTCGATCATAGACGAGTTAGCGGAAGCAACAATATCTGAGTACAGACATAAGTTAAACAAGTTTGCCTTAAGAAGGCTAGCACAAACTGGGATACAGATCGAAAGAGGCGCAGGCCTCCTGCCTGGGATCCTCCTAACTACTCCTGGTCATCATCAGCGGGCTACACGTAGTAGTAGGCACCTCCGGTTTAGTAGGAGTCGTCGTCGACGGTGGCGTCTGGCTCCTGGGCTCCAGCATCTGGTTGCGACAACCAGGAAGAAAGGAAAGGGGGAAAAGGGGGAGAAATGCAACAGTGAGTACTCATCCAAAGTACTCGCAAGCAAGGAGCTACACTACATATGCATGGGTATATGTGTAAAGGGCCATATCGGTGGACTGAACTGCAGAATGCCAGAATAAGAGGGGATAGCTAATCCTGTCGAAGACTACGCTTCTGGCCACCTCCATCTTGCAGCATGTAGAAGAGAGTAGATGGTAAGTTCACCAAGTAGCATCGTATAGCATAATCCTACCCGGCGATCCCCTCCTCGCCGCCCTGTTAGAGAGCGATCACCGGGTTATATCTGGCACTTGGAAGGATGTGTTTTATTAAGTATCCGGTTCTAGTTGTCATAAGGTCAAGGTACAACTCCGGGTCGTCCTTTTACCGAGGGACACGGCTATTCGAATAGATAAACTTCCCTGCAGGGGTGCACCACATAACCCAACACGCTTGATCCCATTTGGCCGGACACACTTTTCTGGGTCATGCCCGGCCGCGGAAGATCAACACGTCACAGCCCTACCTAGGCACAACAGAGAGGTCAACACGCCGGTCTAATCCTAAGCGCGCAGGGGTCTGGGCCCATCGCCCATTGCACACCTGCATGTTGCGTGGGCGGCCGGAAGCAGACCTAGCAACCTCCATTACAAAGGAAGTCACGTTACGCGGTCCAATCTGGCGTGCGCCGCTCAGTCGCTGACGTCAACGAAGGCTTCGGCTGATACCACGACGTCGAGTGCCCATATCTTTCCCACGTAGTTGGTTAGTGCGTATAGACCAAATGGCCAGACTCAGATCAAATACCAAGAACTCGTTAAGCGTGTTATTTTGAAGTAACCGCGGACAACGACCAGGGCCAGGCCCACCTCTCACCTAGGTAGTCTCAACCTGCCCTGTCACTCCGCCACAAAGATCTACACAGAGGGCCGTCGGGACAAAGGTCCTTTCAGCCCCCAATCCGTGAATCACTCGCGGGTGCTCCACGAGCTGACCCGACTTTAGTCACCACATGTATCATGTATAAAGTATATAGAGTATACCCGTGATCACCTCCCGAGTGATCACGGGCCGATAGAATAGCATGGCAGACGAACAAGAATGTAGGGCCACTGATGGAATACTAGCATCCTATACTAAGCATTTAGGATTGCAGGTAAAGGTAACAACAGTAGTAGCAAGGACAGGCTATGCATCAGGATAGGATAAACGGAAAGCAGTAACATGCTACACTACTCTAATGCAAGCAGTAGAGAGTAGAATAGGCGATATCTGGTGAACAAGGAGGGGGGCTTGCCTGGTTGCTCTGGCAAGAAGGAGGGGTCGTCAACAGCGTAGTCGGTCGGGGCACCAGCAGCGGCGTCGGTCTCGTAGTCTACCGGAGAGAAGAGGGGGAAGAAACAATGAATACAATGCAAATAGATGCATAACGATGCATGACTAAGCAAACAGCGGTGTCAGGTGTGCCCTAACGTGGTAAGAGGTGATACCGGCGAAGGGGGGAAACATCCGGGAAAGTATCCCCGGTGTTTCGCGTTTTCGAACAGATGTACCGGAGGAGGAAAGTTACGTGTTCGATATGCTAAGGGTGTGTGGCGGACGAACGGGCTGCGTATCCGGATTCGTCTCGTCGTTCTGAGCAACTTTCATGTACAAAGTTTTTCCATCCGAGTTACGGATGAATTTCTACGAATTTCTGAAGATTTAAACAGCTATTTGGAATTCCTGAAAATTGGCCAAGTCTGAGAATTGTTCAGTTTTTAAAGTTCACTTAGCTAATTTCTAAAGGCTATAACTATGGTTCTGCCCAACCTATGGATTAGTACCTTATATCAATAATGATCATTTCCCTGTGATCTACAAGATGGTATTAATTGCATCACTGCTAGTGTTCATTTGCTTAATCAAAACTTTGCTTGAAAAGTGCCACTTGTTGTTAATTCCAGAAATTGTTAAAATATACGAACATAGGATTTTGTGATTTTCACAGGATTTAATCCATGCCTTATTTGAATTTGGTCCAGTGGGGTAACTTGTAGCTTGTCGAGTGTACTACCTAAACAAATTAATTTCAGCTAAGTTAGACTTTGTTTGACAGAGTTTTGTTGCCATCCAGAGGGCTAATAGAGTAGAAATAACAGAAGCTAGCCAGCGCTACAGTAACATTCAGTTACTGTAGCAGCGGCAACAGAGAAGCGAATTGCAGCGGCTGCAAGCGCGGGCGGGCAGCAGGCGGGTGCGGCGCGGCGTGAGCAGAGGCGAGGCGAAGCAGCAGCGCAGGCGAGGCCCCGCGCAGCCGGCAACTGGGGTGCGGCCAAGCGCCGGCCGGAGGCAAGGTAGAACGAGGCCAGAGGCGAGCGGGCGCGGCAGCAGCATATGCGCACGCGGGGGTCAGACAGAGGCGGCCAGCGGGACGCAGGTTGTAGGCGGCTCGGCCGGAGGAGGACCGCAGCGTCGCCGGCGACGAGCGGGCGGACGCCATGGCTCGGGCGAGCTCGAAGGTGGGGCTGCGTGGCACGATTCGTCGCGGGGCCGGGTGCGTTCGAACGCTCGCGGCAGCGCGCGTTGACTGGTGGTGCCGCAGGCACGGGGGTGGCAGGGGTTGAGCGGTGCTTCGAGATCAGGCGATAGCCGAAATCGGAGCTTGATGGGGACGGAGCTAGGAGCAGCGAGAGGATGCGCTGGAAAGAGCACCGGTGTCGCGGCGTTGTAGGGAGCACGGTTATGCAGTCGGACGCGAGCCGCGCGTGCGGTGACCGCGACAGCGAGCTCGATGCCGGAGCCGTAGCTTGGCAATGGTGGTGCGTCGCGCACGACTAGCTACGGCACGGAAACGAAGCAAGAACGGGGAGCGGAAGGTGGTGGAGCTCACCGAGCGGCACACAAGGTGGCCCTTGGTGGGTTTAGTAGCAGCAGGGGATGACGAAGACGGCGGCGGTCACTGACGACGAAGAAGACGGAGATGAGCTCGATCCGCGTGATGCCGAGCCCGTCGTCTCCGGTGGCTCGGCTCAGGCGACGCAGCGGAGGGCGGCGAAGCTCGGCGACATCTCGCCGGGGCTCGGTGTCGTTGAAGAGCGCGGGATCGACGGCGGCGAGCGGCGGAGGCTAACGGACGAGTGGGGGAACGAGGGGAGAGGGAGAGGCCGAGAGGGAGCGCGAGGTGGAGTGGGGAGGAGACCCGAGGAGGTGCGGCGCTGGCGATCTTATCTCCTTGGCGAGGACGGCGAGGTGGTGCGACGGGGACGTGCCCCTGTTCATCCTGTTCATGGCGCGGTCGGAGGAACAGGGCGCGGGGAAGGAGGCGACGGGGGATGGGCCGGCTTCGGTGGGCCGCAGCCCAAGTGGACCGGGGTTTCGGCCCGTTTACATTATTTTATTATATTTTCGCTTTTGTTTTCTTTCAAAACTTTTCTGCTTTCCTTATTTTAGTTAGCGAATTAGTTTTACAAAATATAACCCTTGCTCCTAAATTAGCATAATAATATAGGACACTGCCACAAAAAGTTTGATGACTAAATAAACTAGTTTAACATTTGTTTATATTTAAAAGCATATAAATAATTGTTTTTGCTAATTCTTTATTCATTCAAGAGTATTCAAACATTTTATAAAAGTGTGGTTTCTTCACCATAATTACCCATGCATTATTTGTCAGAAGTCGAACATTTTAGTTTTAATATTTGAAATCTTTTATTGTTTGCTTGATTTTGAATTTGAATTTGAATCAGTTTCGAACTAACGCGAGATTAGCAACAGTAATAGAGGTGACATGGCATCATTAGTAGAGGGTTACTGTAGTTTAATTATCCGGGCATCACAAGCTAAGGGTGAGTTATGAAGATCTTCAGAAGGAAAATGGTTCATTGCTTGCTCAACAGATCAGTTCCGCTCAGGATGAATTCATTCCACCATGCTTGAAATGCATTGAACGTGAATCTGCTAATTCTTCACCTGAAAGTTCAAATGCTTCTATTGCTGCCAATTGTTCAACTGTCTCTGTGGTCACAAATTCCTCATCTGAGGATACCACAAGTATCACTGACGGTAATGCAGGGTTGAAGGAATTGTATGTGACAAGCATGTACAAAAGCCTCAAAGGGCATCAGGCTCTTTGTGATGTGCTTAAAAGAGGGTATTGCTTTTGAGAGGAAACTCAATGCTGATGGGACCTATCGGAAACCTGAGAAGTATCCCAAAACCTCATGGGTTGCTGCGAAAGGACCTCCCGTAGATCCATCCACTTTATCTGGCTTTACATGTGAATCTTCATATTCATCTGATGAGTCATTTGACTCCAACTATAAACTATTCAAAAATCAGAGTGGTGAAGTATTTGCTAGATATGTTGGAACTAACTGCAGGAACGGTCCCATGAAGAAAATCTGGGTTCCCAAAAGGTGCCTTGAAAGCCTTCAGGTGAATGTCCTCATGACACCACGTGTGAAGAATAGGAACGCCAGATCAAATTCTTCATATGGACCAAAGTCTTCATATGAGTCCAAGTCCTCATATGGACCAAATTCCCCATGTTGATCAAATTCCTCATATGATCATTATCGTGCTAATGCTTCTGTTTCGCAGGGAAAATCTAAGGACTATGAATATGTCCATTATTCTTCTAATCATTATGTTCATTAGTCATCGAAGAATTTCTCTGCTTATTCATATGCTTACTCTAACCCCTCTTCTGTGAAACGAAGTGCACTGGCTTCAATGCCACCTTTCTCTTATGGAGCTCGCAGAATGATGAACTCTTTGCCACCCCTCTAGATGCGGGTGGTGAAGAAAAAGAACTAATCTCTTATGCAGGGTCAGGTCTCCAGACGAACTTGAACGTCTAAAGAATTTGCCGGAGACCTGAATATGCTTGAAAGGACGCAAGCTAATCATGAAGAAACGAATATTCATTTCTCACGTCCTTATACTGCTATATCTGTTGTACTGCTTGATGAAATTCAGTCTGATGAATTTGATGTCATATTCTTCACTGATGAAGTATATGAGTTCGTAAGATGCACTAATTCATCTGCAGGATGATCAACCCAAAGCTACTGAGTGGGTCCTCGACAGTGGATGTACAAATCACATGACCGGTGACTAGAACTTATTGATGGACACTGCTTTATCTCCATCGCATCTGAAGCATATCACCTACGCTGTCAAAGGCAAAAGCAAGGCATTGGGTCTAGGTAGGGTTGCGATCTCAAAGGATCGACACATGGACAAAGTCATGCTTGTCGAGTCCTTAGGATTCAAACTCATGTCTGTCTCAATGCTTTGTGATCTTGATATGGTTGTTGTCTTTGGCAAATATCATTGCATTGTGCTCATGGAATCTGACAATTCCAATGTCTTTGAAGGCTTTAGGAGAGGAGACTTGTATATTGTTGATTTCTCTGCAGGACCACAGCCTGCCACATGTCTACTTGCAAAAGCTTCAGAAGGCTGGTTATGGCATCGACGACTAGGTCATGCTGGCATGAGGAACTTACATACTCTCGCGAAGAAGAAGCACGTCATTGGCATCGAGGGTGTCAAATTCCTCAAAGACCATCTGTGTGGGGCTTGTGAGGCTGGAAAGATGACCAAGTCCAAGCATCTCTCGAAGACTATCATGAATACCACTCGTCCTTTTGAGTTGCTTCACATGGATCTCTTCGGCCCTACTCATTATGCCACACTGACAAATGCAGCATATCTATATGGCTTTGTTATTGTTGATGACTATTCTCGTTACACCTGGGTGAATATCATCACTTATAAAACTGAAGTGCAGGAAGTCCTCAAACAATTTTCCTCAAGGGCCTCAATGAATTTCGGTGTGAAGATCAAGCACATCCGGAGTGACAATGGGACCGAGTTCAAGAATACTGGCCTTGATGACTATCTTGATGAACTTGGTATCACTCACGAGTTATCTGCCACTTATACTCTGATGCTTGCTTGAACTACGTCGGTATTTGCCCAAAGAGGAAGGGATGATGCAACACAGCAACGGTAGGTATTTACCTCAGTGATGAGATCAAGGTTATCGAACCAGTAGGAGAACCACACAACACTACGTGAACGGCACCTGCACACAAATAAGAAATACTCGCAACCCGATGTGTTAAAGGGGTTGTCAATCCCTTTCGGGCAACGGCGCCAAAAATTGGCAAACAGACGTGAGAGAGTTGTAATAAATTGATAGATCGAACGCTTAATAAAATAAAGTGCAGCAAGGTATTTTTGTATTTTTGGTTTAATAGATCTGAAAATAAAAGCAAATAAAAAAGATCGTGAAGGCAAATATAATAAATAAGAGACCAGGGGGCCGTAGGTTTCGCTAGTGGCTTCTCTCGAGAAAAATAGCAAACGGTGGGTGAACAAATTACTATTGGGCAATTGATAGAACTCCAAATAATCATGACGATATCAAGGCAATGATCATTATATAGGCATCACGTCCAAGATTAGTAGACCGACTCCTGCCTGCATCTACTACTATTACTCCACACATTGACCGCTATACAGCATGCATCTAGTGTATTAAGTTCATGGAGAAACGGAGTAATGCAATAAGAATGATGACATGATGTAGACAAGATCTATTTATGTAGAAATAGACCCCATCTTGTTGTCCTTAATGGCAACGATACATACATGTCGGTTCCCCTTCTGTCACTGGGATCAAGCACCATAAGATCGAATCCATCACAAAGCACCTCTTTCCATTGCAAGATAAATAGATCAAGTTGGCCAAACAAAACCTGTCTTGGACTTGACACGGCAGATGTCCTAGCGGAAGGACTTAGTCGTGGAGCCATCGCAACTAGGTTAGCTTAAAGGGGTTAAACGGGACAAAGGACACCGAGAGTTTATACTAGTTCGGCCCCTTGCGGTGAAGGTAATGGCCTACTCCAGTTTGGGATTGTATTGCTTGGGTTTCGATTACCAGGGAGCGAATATGCTTGACCTTCTCGATCTCTTGTTTCTTGCCCTTAACGACCGCCGGGTCGTCCCTTTATATACACAGGTTGACGCCCAGCAGCCTACGGAGTCCTGGCCGGCTCTTACACAACATGTCCGGCTCGGTGACTAACTACGCTTGCCTTATAATACAAGTCATACATACATGGCGGTTCATCCTCTTGGGCCTCAAGTCGCCACTGGGTCTTGGACCGCCAACGGGCTTGTATGATCCACCATCTTCACGGTATGCCGCCAATGGTATGACCCGACCCTCCTGGGCGGTTCATACCCAGTAGTTATATCCCCAACATTAGGCCCCAGGTTGATTTGAACTTGTTCATGTCAATCTTCAATGCCTGACTTGTCAAAATCTTGCATCGCTTGTCTAATAAACCTTGTTGTAACCCACCATGATGTCAGCTCACAGAATTTTCTTAAACCTCCATGACGTCATTTCGCATTAACTTCGCATGAGGCCCAGAACATCTTAATTGATCCTTATCTTAATAAACATCCCAAGAATCGAGGAGTCCATATAGCCACATGATGATTTCGACCTCCTCGATTCTTGCGCACGCCTTGTATCCACCCCTCATAAATAGGGACAGGGGTCTTTATCATTTCCCCTCGCTTCCTCCTTCGTCTTCCTCTCGCGTCTCCTCTGCCGCTCGGGCTCCGCTGCTGCGACCTCTGACATTGCACCAACTCAGGCCGCTGCATCAACCTGATCAAACCAGAAAACTCCTGCGCATCACCATTGCTCCACCGCATCTGTAAGTACCCTTTATCCAAGCCTCAGATATGTGCTAGGGTTTGAGTAGTTCATCCGCGTTCTTGTTGTTCTTCATGTTCTTCAGCTCCGAGCAGCGTTCAATCTGAATAAGTCATAACCTTTGCGCGGTAATAGTTTAGCATTCGTTTATATCGTCAAAGTAGCATCTTTCCATAGAGAACCTCATCAGAGCATCACAGCCTTCTGCTGTCGCCACCTTAGGTTTAATTTTAATGTCTTTTCTGAACTACCATAGATCCAAAATTATAGCTTTAATTTGTGAAACCTGTTTTCCCACCACTTAGCAGAATTTTCATTTGATATAACTCAAGTACCAAAAACTGCCATGGTGGCTTATACTGTGATCCACCATACGCTTCATAACTTGCATTGCTTCTCCGGTTTAACCATGATTTCCTTCTCATAATTTGATTATGCAAGATACATCTTGACTTTTAACCTTTGTCCGGCTTAACAGTAGAGTCCTCAATGCGGTAGGTACCATTAGTCCCCATTTAAGCCGCCAGTATTTCAAAGGTTCATCCACCGGCTTAACCTGTTAACTCTTTATAGCATATTATCTTTGAATCAACGGTCCGGTTTAATAACATGATCTCAAATCGGTAATGTTTCATTGTCTCAGGCCTTTGTTTCCCAAGATGGTCAAGACTGTTACCGCCTGCAACTGGGTCGTTTCCCGGGTTACCGAAGAAGACTTGAAAGAATATGTTCAGACTGGTGTCTTAGCCAAAAAAGAAGCCATCCATTGGAGGGTTCCGGGTAATGAAACCCGCCCTGAGCCCAAAGATGGTGAAGTGGTGGTTTTTATGGATCACATGGACCGGAGTTTTAGTCCTCCCGGCTCAAGATTCTTCCGTGATGTGCTGCATTTCTTCAAGCTCCATCCACAAGATATCGGACCAAATTCCGTTTCAAACATCTGCAATTTCCAACTGTTCTTCGAGGTGTACCTTCAACAAGAGCCCACCATAGAACTATTCAGAGAGTTCTACTACTTGAACCGGCAGAATGAATTCACAGACGGACCTAGCCTGGAACTAGGCGGCATATCTATACAGTGCCGGAAAGAAGCCATCTTCCCAGCTGCTAATCTTCCCAGTCACCCCAAGGACTGGAACCAGACTTGGTTTTATTGCCAAGATACTTCGCTGGAAGGAGAAAATCCCCTGCTGGGTTATCGCGCCAGCCGGCTTAGCAGCAGACATCATCTTCCGGACCGTATCAGCATAGCATCACGACAGAAAATATGTGCTAGTTTTTGCAAAGATCCGGGCCTTTATGGCCAACGGTTTAACCCGAATTGATCTAGTTCGCTGCTAGGTTGCCTGGAGAATATTGCCTTTAAGCCACCAGCCTAGTTGAATGTGTGAGTATACCGACGAGCTAACAGATCCTCAGCGCCACTGTTTAACCGAAATGACTGAGGAAGACATCAATAATATGACAAAGACCCTGCTAAGTGAGAGCTTGGAAGATTGCAGTGAAGTTGGATTGAGTCCTTTCTGCGTCCTGAATAAGCCGCCGGCTGTAAGTTTTTGAATCAAGCTCATCCTTGACTCATAGTTTTATTTTGTACTGCTTGTTCATACTCATCCAATGTTTACAGGACGACTCACCCTTCTGGACCAAGAAGTTGCCAGAGAAGCCAAAGAAAACCTAGACAAAGAGTAAAGCTACCAAAAGGCCTGCCAAGAAGAAATCCAATGCTGCCGGGTTATTCAATTTGGATGATAAAGACGATGATGACGAGTCAGAGGTAGAACTTGATTCCCTTGGCTCATTTTTCATACATCTTATTGACATGACTATTATCAGGATGATGCGGAGGCTAGTCGTGCAGATGATGAAGAGGTAATTATCCTTTCCCCCGACTCAGACCCTCTGCCAACACAGAAAACCCGACAAACAAGCCGGAAAGTATGATTTTCTCACCCTTTAGCTCACTTGGCTCCCAAATTTCTTTTGAAGAAACAACAACATGAAGCTCGCCGCACGACTCGACATAGTGGCTGTGAAATGTTATCTTCCGGCTTACCAAACACCCCGGTGCCTCGCAAACGTCGACCGGAGGTTTCAAAACTTTCTGACTTAGATTATCCAAAGGCGGGTCTTTTTTGTCAACCTCTTAATCCGTCTGATTCAAATTATCAGGGAACAGCTCATTCCTCCTCCGGCGACTCAACGGGAACTCAAATCCTGACTTTCAAGACTGTGCCTGGGTAAGGGTATATTCAATCATTCAAACTTCATGCCTGATCAATATACTGACATCTTTGTGTTCTTTGATTTTCAGCGGTATGGCCAAGCCTAGCAAGAAGGCAAAACTGAACAAGCCGGCTGAAGACTCCAACCCTTCCGAGCTGGAAAAACAATTACCAGAAGCCTCTCATCCAACTGCTGAGGATACTATCGATGACCCGCCGCCAGAAGAAAATTAAGTCACCATAGATCATATGGATGTCCAGCCGGCCATTGCTAAGCCGCCAAGCCCAGTTAAACCTGCTGAAGAGAAGAATGACGACGACGTCGTCACCGGATTTGGTTACACAGCACCGGGTAACCCCACTGTCTTATCTAAGCACAACGCCAAGGAAGACATTTATGCTGATGATAAAGGCAAGTGGAAGGTAGACTTAGAGAGCTATGCCCAGTTTGATGCTCAAGAAATCCATTCCGGTTATTTGAACCGTTTATACACCAGCCGTGATGTTGAAGCCGGCTTAGTCAATTTGATGAAGGAACGCTATGAGGTAATCCAATCACCATTCTCTTCATTATTATCTGTCTATCAGCCGCCAAGTCTATAGGATATGATAGGATTGAATATGCTGTAGACTTTCCAATTGCCATAGAGAACTGAACATCATCACTAGTAGCCCCCAAGGGCCGGCTTAAATCATCAAGTTAAGCCGGGACTTTAAGTAACAGTAATGAACTTCGCATCCGTAGCCCCCAAGGGTCAATTTAACTAGCATAGTTAAACCGGGACTTACCTACATTGATAAATCAACACTTCAATATGTAACCTTAGTAAACCGGATCATATCATTGTACCCGACTCATCGGATAAATTCGTCTTTGAAAATAGTAATACGCATTAGCCCTCAAGTGCTAAGGAAAATACTTGTATTGTGCTTGGGACTTCGAAAAGTTCTTAAGAGCAATAGACATTAGCCCCCAAGTGCTAAGGAAAATACTTGATTATGCTTGGGACTTCAAAAATAATCATGATCATAATACCTTCCATGTTTGCTTATGTCACAGGCTGAACTAATTGAGAAGGATTTGCAGCTCAATGATCTGAAGGCCAACATTAAAACTCAGGAATCCGAGACATCCAAGGCCAAGTTAGAACTGAAGATTGCTTTAGAAAACATTGAGGAGCTTAAGCAAAACTTCAACACTGATAAAAACAGCTGGGAGACTGAAAAGGCGGCTCTATTGAAGAGAGCAGAGGATGCTGAAGCCGCACTTAAACCGGTGACTGGCGAGTTGTCCGGTTTAAGGCAGCAGATCAATAACATGTCGTCAGCCATCTTCGGTAAGTAGGAAACATGACTCCTTTGCATCTCAATAAACATATTATAATCATCTGCCGGCTTATCAATAAATTTACTAATACAGGTTCTCGGAGCGCCAAGTTGGGCTCAGATATGCGCATCCGGCTTAAAGCTGTCTATACTCTTGTAGAACAGTTATATACTGGCACCCAACATACCATTGCTGCTGCTATGCACAAGAAATCTCCACCCACTCTCATCAAAGATACATTGGAGAGGTTATCAGTGCTGCCCCAAAGGATTGATGCTTTAAAGTGAGCATCTGCCAGAGCCGGCACGTTGACTACTTTAAGCTGGGCAAAGGTGTGGCAAGTAGATCTGGATCCAGAAGATTTGGCCAATGGTTGCCCAAGTGTCAAAGAGGACAGATCTGCCTTCAGTGCTGATGACTTTGCAGAAATAGCAAGAGCAATGCGTCCATTAGCAAGTAAGTTGGCTGAAGAAACCAATCTATACACATACCAGGCGGCTTACGATGCTGACAACAAGAAAGTGAAGGCGTCGGTTCATCAGGAGACGGATCCCATCCCGCCGACTCGTAAGCACACCTTTGCTCCTGACATTGATCCATTCAACCTTATTGATGATGAAGTTGTGTTTAGAGCGTTGACCGGTATCGACTGGGCTACGCCCGCTTCCAGCTGATGGATAATCAAGGAGCTGAAGAGGAAGAAGAGGCGCAGGATCATCCGGAGGCTTCAACCCGCCAAGAGTCATGAGCCATTTTATTAATCATAGCACTTTGATGTTTACGTCTCCAAAACACTTATCCTCTTTGGGCCATCGGATGCCTTGTAATAGGCTAGTTAAACTCTAATCTGCCATGCCATCGTGCACGTTTTGTTTCCATAACACTGCTGATCCGTCAGTTGAAGATCTGCCACTTATGCTCATGATATCATCAAGTATGCAGATCAGATTTATCATTTTCCCTGCACACAAACAGATCACAAGTGCCCTATGATATTTGCTCATACTGCCGGCATATCATACCTGTGCAGTAAGGGTTACAACCCAAAAATTGAGAGCACAACGCCCTGTTCAATTGATTCATACCGCCGGCTCATAACGCCATATGCAGCAAGGGGTAACATCCCAAAGCTTAGAGCCAGTACTCTAAGCACAAGATCATCATATACTGGCGACT
Organism: Aegilops tauschii subsp. strangulata; assembly: GCF_002575655.3. Taxonomy (NCBI): domain Eukaryota; kingdom Viridiplantae; phylum Streptophyta; class Magnoliopsida; order Poales; family Poaceae; genus Aegilops; species Aegilops tauschii. Next base: position 484,714,258 of record NC_053037.3, read on the forward strand.
CAATGTCCAAAGCCAGGCCGGGTTAACAAACGCCGGATAGATTCATATATGAACCATAAGGCCACATAGCCCTCATCAGTTTTCAACCATGTATTAACATGTCCCTAGAGATGAATCTAAAAAATGTTCAAATCAAATATAAATCAAAAACAAGGCTTTCATAGGCTGCAAAGCCTCAAAATCAAGTGCTTTTCAAGGGCCGCATAGCCGCTGAGTTAAACCTTCATTCAAACCTTGTAAGCCGGGCCTCACATGACCAATCGCCGTTTTAACTTTGACAAGTTCAGGGTCTTTATAAGATTGATTGTCAAGAGTAAGGCGAGTCATTCCAGGATTACCTGGGTGGAGTGGCATACTTATAAAGGCAGGATAACCCGGATTTTTAGGTGAATACACCAGGTGTCCAAGCCTATTACAAGGGTTATCAAAGCTCTATCTATTAACAAGAGCCCCCAAGTACTATTTCATTCCAGGCGTTCAAGCCGGATCAGCAGGGTAGTCATAGCTATGCTCAATGAGCAGGAAGCCCCCAAGTATTTTGTAACTATGGCGTACAAGCCGGATCAAGAGGGTAGTCATAGCTATGATCAATGAGCAGGAAGCCCCCAAGTGATCATATGAAGTGACAATAAAGATTCATTATTCTCAGAAATGAAACGACAGAGGCCCTGAATTGTCAGGGATGTTGGCTTTATTATATTCATCATAATATATACATTGTCAAAATATGTACATCACAAGAGCCAGTGGCTCAGGTGTAATAAGGCCGAAGATGAGCAATATTCCATGGCCGGCGGGTCTCCTCCTCCAACGTGCGTGAGTCCTTGTGGTCTCGAACATCGATAAGGTAGTATGACCCATTGTTCAGATTTTTGCTGACCACAAAGGGTCCTTCCCAAGGCGGGGATAGTTTTTGCATATCATTTTGATCCTGGATAAGCCGGAGCACCAAATCGCCTTCTTGAAAGGTCCTGGTTTTAACCCGGCGGCTATGATAACGGTGCAGATCTTGCTGGTAAATCGCCGAATGAGTCGCCGCAAGGTGACGCTCCTCATCCAACAGGTCAATAGCATCCCGACGTGCTTTTCCATTATCAGCTTCAACATAAGCCGCCACACGAGGCGAATCGTGACGGATGTCACTAGGGAGAACCGCCTCTGCTCCATAAACCATGAAGAAAGGCGTGTAGCCCATAGTTCTGTTGGGGGTGGTATTGATGCTCCATAACACTGAGGGTAACTCCTCCACCCAACAACCCGGCGTCCTCTGCAAAGGGACCATATGCCAGGGCTTGATGCCTCTCAAAATTTCTTGATTGGCTCTCTCAGCTTGACCATTGGACTAGGGGTGAGCCATTGATGACACATCAAGTCGAATATGCTCTCGTTGACAAAACTCTTTCATAGCACCCTTGGACAGATTGGTGCCATTATCTGTTATAATGCTGTGGGGAAAACCGAAACGGAAGATCACCTTTTTGATGAATTGAACTGTTGTGGCCGCGTCACACTTACTAACCGGCTTTGCTTCAACCCACTTTGTGAATTTGTCAACCGCCACCAAAAGGTGGGTCTTTTTATCCTTGGACCTTTTGAAAGGTCCAACCATATCAAGCCCCAGACTGCAAATGGCCAAGCAATTGGAATCATCGTCAACTCTTGAGCCGACACATGAGCTCGTCTCGAGAATTTCTGACAACCATCACATTTACTGACCAAATCCTCTGCATCAGCATGAGCCGTCAGCCAATAAAATCCATGATGAAAAGCTTTGGCCACGAGAGACTTAGAGCCGGCATGATCGCCACAATCTCCTTCATGAATCTCTCGTAGAATCTCATGACCTTCTTTAGGAGAAACACAACGTTGAAACACTCCTGTGACACTGCGATGATGCAACTCTCCTTTGACAATAGTCATTGACTTAGACCGCAGGTTATCTGTCTGGCAAAAGTTTCATCTTCAGGTAACTCGCCCCGGGTCATATAAACCAAATATGGTACTGTCCAATTAGGAATAGCATGAAGAGCCGCCACTGGCTGTGCCTCCAGGTCAGGAATAGCAAGATCTTCCTCTATAGGCAATTTGACTGAAGGATTATGCAGAATATCAAGGAAAATATTGGGTGGCACCGGCTTATGCTGAGACCCCAGCCGGCTTAAAGCATCAGCCGCCTCGTTTTTCCTTCGATCAACATGCTCTACTTGATAGCCCTTGAAGTGACCAGCAATAGCATCCACCTCTCGGTGATAAGCCGCCATGAGTGGGTCCTTAGAGTCCCAAGTGCCTGAAACTTGCTGAGCCACTAAGTCTGAGTCACCAAAGCACCTCTTCCGGCTTAAGTTCATCTCCTTAGCCATCTGAAGACCATGGAGCAAGGCCTCATACTCAGCTTCATTGTTAGTACAAGGGAACATCAACCTTAAAACATAACAAAATTTATCACCTCGTGGGGAAGTCAAAATAACTCTAGCCCCCGAGCCTTCCAACTGCCTGGATCCATCGAAGTGAATAGTCCAATATGTGCTATCCCGCTTCTCCTCAGGCATCTGCAGCTCTGTCCAATCATTGATAAAATCCACAAGTGCTTGAGACTTAATGGCTGTGCGAGGCATATACTTCAAACCATGGGGTCCAAGCTCAATGGCCTACTTGGCTACCCGACCTGTGGCCTCTCTGTTTTGAATAATATCCCCTAAGGGAGCAGAACTAACCACAGTGATGGGATGACCAATGAAATATTGCTTGAGCTTTCGACTGGCCATGAACACCCCATATACCAGCTTCTGCCAATGCGGATACCTCTGTTTGGACTCAATGAGTACCTCACTGATGTAATAAACTGGCCGCTGAACCGGATACTCCTTGCCTGATTCCTTCCTTTCTACCACAATTGCCATGCTAACAGCTCAACTATTAGCATCCACATACAACAACAAGGGCTCTTTATCAATGGGAGCAGCAAGAACCGGCAGCTCAGCTAACTATCTTTTCGGGGCCTCAAACGCCTGATCAGCAGCATCACTCCAGACAAAATGATATGTCTTCTTCATCATCTGGTATAGAGGGATAGCCTTTTCACCCAGCCGGCTTATGAACCGGCTTAAGGACGCAATACGACCCGCCAGACGCTGAACATCATTGATACATGCCGGTTTAGCCAAGGAAGTAATAGCCTTGATCTTTTCTGGGTTAGCTTCAATGCCTCTTTCAGAAACCAAAAAACCCAAGAGCTTGCCTGATGGCACACCGAAGACACACTTGGCTGGGTTAAGCATCATCTTGTAGACCGCGAGATTGTCAAAGGTCTCCTTCAGATCATATATCAGGGTTTCCTTCTTCCTAGATTTCATCACAATATCATCCACATAAGCATGAACATTGCACCCAATTTGATTATGAAGGAAATTTTGCACACACCGCTGGTAAGCCGCCTGGGCACTCTTGAGCCCAAAAGGAATAGACACATAACAGAAGGCTCCAAAGGGAGTGATGAAAGTTGTCTTCTCCTGGTCCTTAACTGCCATCTTGATCTGATGATAACCAGAGTAAGCATCCAAAAAGCTCAAACGCTCACAACCCGCCGTAGCATCAATGATCTGATCAATACGGGGGGAGAGCAAAAGGATCAGCCAGACAGGCTTTGTTTAAGTCTGTGTAATCCACACACATACACCAAGTATCGTTTTTCTTAAGTACCAACACTAGGTTAGCCAACCACTCAGGATGAAAAACTTCAACAATAAACCCAGCCGCCAAGAGCCGGGCCACTTCTTCACCAATGGCCTTGCGCCTCTTTTCATTGAAACAGCGAAGGAATTGCTTGACCGGTTTAAATTTTGGATCAATATTGAGAGTGTGCTCAGCGAGTTCCCTCGGTACACTTGGCATGTCTGAAGGTTTCCATGCAAAGATGTCCCGGTTCTCACGGATGAACTCGATGAGCGCGCTTTCCTATTTCTGATCCAGATTAGCACTGATACTGAACTGCTTGGATGAATCGCCAGGAACAAAGTCAACTAACTTAGTGTCATCAGCTAATTTAAATTTCAACCAGGGTCATGCTCTGTGGTTGGCTTCTTCAAGGATGTCATATCCGCCGGGTCAACATTATCCTTGTAAAACTTCAACTCTTCTGTTGCACAGACAGACTCTGCATAAGCAGCGTCGCCTTGTTCACACTCCAAGGCTATCTTCTGGCTCCCATGCACTGTGATGGTACCCTTGTGACCCGGCATCTTAAGCTGCAAATAAACATAACACGGCCTCGCCATGAACTTAGCATAAGCCGGCCGCCCAAACAGAGCATGATAAGGGCTCTTGATTTTAACCACCTCAAAGGTCAACGTCTCAGATCTGGAATCATGATCATCCCCAAAAGCCACTTCCAAAAATATTTTGCCCACCAATTACGCCGACTTACCAGGCACCACGCCATGAAAAACAGTGTTCGACGGCTTAAGATCTTTGTCAGTCAAGCTCATGCGACGAAAAGTTTCATAGTAAAGAATATTCATGTTGCTGCCTCCATCCATGAGTACCTTTGTGAACCTGTAACCTCCAACCTGAGGCACCACTACTAGAGCTAAGTGACCCGGATTATCAACCCGGGGCGGGTGATCCTCACGGCTCCAAAGAATAGGGTGTTCAGACCATCACAAGTAACGGGGAATTGCCGGCTCAACTGCGTTCGCTGCCCTTTTATGGAGCTTCTGATCCCGCTTACAAAAACTCGTGGTGAAGACGTGGTACTGTCCACTATTCAACTGCTTCGGGTTACTCAGATAACCATACTGCTGATGCTGATTCCCTTGACCAGACTGTTGATTAAAACCACCTTGATTGCCTTGGCCCTGGAAACCGGAATTTGAACCGCCACCACCAAAACCAGGACCGTGAGAGCCGGATCCTGAGCTGCCATTCGGTCCGTGATTGTTCTGGAAAAAATTGGAATTTCTATACTCCTTCATAATGAAGCAATCCTTCCAGAGGTGAGTGGTCGGCTTTTCGTGCGTACCGTTCTTCGGGCAAGGCAGATTCATCATCGCCTCAAGGTTGAATTTAGGTCCTCCAAACCGAGGTGGGGGTTTTCCCTTGCGAAGCTAATTATTACTCTACGTATTGGTGTTAGCCACAAAATCCACGCTGCCATCAGCCTTACGCTTACCATTGCCGCCTTGACTTGCCGGGTTATGCTGCTGCCCTCTCGTATTGCTGCTCTTCTTTCCCTTACTCAGCTTCTCATCATCAGACTCGGGGTCCTTGGTACCATCAGAGTCGGCATACTTGACTAGAGCCGCCATTAGCTCCCCCATGTCGTTGTAGTGGCGTTTAAGCCGCTCCAGCTTCTGCTTCAACGGGAGGAAACGAAAATTTTTCTCCAACATCAGGACTGCTGAGCCGGCATTGATACTATCCGAAGAATGTATAACAGATGAGATCCGGCGTACCCAATGGGTCATTGACTCGCCATCACCTTGGACATAGGAATCCAAGTCCAGAATTGACATAGGTTGCTTGCATGTGTCTTTAAAATCCTGGATAAAACGGGACTTCAATTCTGCCCATGACTTAATGGAATTAGCAGGCAGCCCTTTCAACCAAGTACGGGCCGGCCCATCCAACATCATGGTGAAATACTTAGCACATGCAGCATCACTGACATCAAACATCTCCATGGCCATCTCATAGATTTCGATCCAAGCCTCCGGGGGTTGATCCGCCGTGTAATTAGGCACCTTCCAGGGCCCTTGAAATCTTTAGGCAAACGCTCATTCCGCAGAGGCGGCACTAAACATGGCACACCCAGGGTTCTAGAGGTCACGCCTGTCTCCACCGAAGTTGATGGATAAACCAGAGACTGTTGTTGAGCCGCTAGCTGAACCGCCAGTTCCGCCTCCCGACGCGCCCTGCCATGATCTACCAAGGTCTAAGCATCGGCACCACCGTGCGCTGGGTCATGCCCACGAGGCTGGTTACGGCGCTGTTCACTGCTCGAAACTGCTGGTGAGTCAATGTGCATGCTATAACTCCGGCTTGGACGAGGGGTTGAGTGAATCCTTTCACGGCTGTACGAATAAGCCGCCTACTGATCTAACTCCGTCTGAAGAAGCTCTCTAGCCCTCTGTGTCTCAATCGCCGCTGGAGACTCGCCTTCGACTGGGAGAGCCGCCAATCGTGTTGCCGCAGCAATCATATTATCCAAAGGGTTAGAGTAATGACCCGGCGGTGTTGGAACATGCTGAGGCAGAGTAGTATTCAAACGAGGCGGATCCATCGCACGCGGCTGCACCGATGCTCCAGTCACGAGCGGCTCAACCGCCCGGTTCACCACCGGCGGGTCACTGGTCCCTGCTCCAGGCGTATTGAAGAGATTTCTCGCATCAAAAACCGGAGGTAAACGACTCTGGTGCCTCCTCCTCATGATCTCATTTGATGCGTTTTGATCCAAGGTGAGACGGAAAGCGTCTGCCTGAATCTGTTGTGCCTGAGCATCCAAAGCAGCTCGCTCTGTGGCCATCCTAGCGCTCTCAGCCGCCAGGTCCTCCTTAGCTTGGGCTATCTCATCCCGTAACTTTGCAACATCCGCCTTATGATGTTCCTGATTATCCGGGGTTATCTCCATCCCCATCAGAGTTGCTAAAGCCTCCAACAACTCGGTCAAAACCTGAGCCGGCGGGCTTGCAGGGCCGCCAGCACCAGTTGCCGCTGCAGCCATCGAGCTAGATGTCATAGCCGCGGTGGTTGTTGAACCGAGCACCGACTGTGTTCCGGCCATGAAGATCGCCACCCTGTTCGGCAGCTCATAGGGGTCTGGAATACTGTCGCCATCGGAACAGCTCCCAAGCCGGCCGTCCTCAATTGATACATTGAACTGGTTTCACCGGTTGACGACTCACCATCAGAGTAGATGGCCGTCTCACCGCCAGAGACATATCTTTCCTCAAATTCCGCGCCATGGATGCAACCAACAAAGGCATGCTTCATGGCGGGTTGAATCCGGGCGGGTCATGCACGCTGAGCCGTCTCGATGATGTCGGTGCAAGTGTCCGGCTCAGGGCCCGGTTCGCCAATCTTGCCGATGAAGACGTGGATTCCGCCGAAGGGGACCCAGTACCCGTACTCAATTGAGCCGGCCTCGGGGCCCCAGCCTGCATAATCGATGTAGAGCTTGCCGCGACGACTCTTGGTCATACGGCCCGTAGCGTATCCCTTGATCCCTTCGGAGCTGCCCTTCAAGAACTCGAAACCACCGTGCGCTGGCCCCATGGTGGGCGCCAACTGTCGTGGACTTGACACGGCAGATGTCGTAGCGGAAGGACTTAGTCGTGGAGCCATCGCAACTAGGTTAGCTTAAAGGGGTTAAACGGGACAAAGGACACATAGAGTTTATACTGGTTCGGCCCCTTGCGGTGAAGGTAAAGGCCTACTCCAGTTTGGGATTGTATTGCTTGGGTTTCAATTACCAGGGAGCGAATACGCTTGACCTAGTTCTCGATCTCTTGTTTCTTGCCCTTAACCGCCGCCGGGTCGTCCCTTTATATACACAGGTTGACGCCCGACGGCTTACGGAGTCACGGCCGGCTCGTACACAACGTGTCCGGCTCGGTGACTAACTACACTTGCCTTATAATACAAGTCATACATACATGGCGGTTCATCCTCTTGGGCCTCAAGTCGCCACTGGGTCTTGGACCGCCAACGGGCTTGTATGATCCACCATCTTCACGGTATGCCGCCAATGGTATGACCCGACCCTCCTGGGCGGTTCATACCCAGTAGTTATATCCCCAACATTAGGCCCCAGGTTGATTTGAACTTGTTCATGTCAATCTTCAATGCCTGACTTGTCAAAATCTTGCATCGCTTGTCTAATAAACCTTGTTGTAACCCACCATGATGTCAGCTCACTGAATTTTCTTAAACCTCCATGACGTCATTTCGCATTAACTTCGCATGAGGCCCAGAACATCTTAATTGATCCTTATCTTAATAAACATCCCAAGAATCGAGGAGTCCATATAGCCACATGATGATTTCGACCTCCTCGATTCTTGCGCACGCCTTGTATCCACCCCTCATAAATAGGGACAGGGGTCTTTATCATTTCCCCTCGCTTCCTCCTTCGTCTTCCTCTCGCGTCTCCTCTGCCGCTCGGGCTCCGCTGCTGCGACCTCTGACATTGCACCAACTCAGGCCGCTGCATCAACCTGATCAAACCAGAAAACTCCTGCGCATCACCATTGCTCCACCGCATCTGTAAGTACCCTTTATCCAAGCCTCAGATATGTGCTAGGGTTTGAGTAGTTCATCCGCGTTCTTGTTGTTCTTCATGTTCTTCAGCTCCGAGCAGCGTTCAATCTGAATAAGTCATAACCTTTGCGCGGTAATAGTTTAGCATTCGTTTATATCGTCAAAGTAGCATCTTTCCATAGAGAACCTCATCAGAGCATCACAGCCTTCTGCTGTCGCCACCTTAGGTTTAATTTTAATGTCTTTTCTGAACTACCATAGATCCAAAATTATAGCTTTAATTTGTGAAACCTGTTTTCCCACCACTTAGCAGAATTTTCATTTGATATAACTCAAGTACCAAAAACTGCCATGGTGGCTTATACTGTGATCCACCATACGCTTCATAACTTGCATTGCTTCTCCGGTTTAACCATGATTTCCTTCTCATAATTTGATTATGCAAGATACATCTTGACTTTTAACCTTTGTCCGGCTTAACAGTAGAGTCCTCAATGCGGTAGGTACCATTAGTCCCCATTTAAGCCGCCAGTATTTCAAAGGTTCATCCACCGGCTTAACCTGTTAACTCTTTATAGCATATTATCTTTGAATCAACGGTCCGGTTTAATAACATGATCTCAAATCGGTAATGTTTCATTGTCTCAGGCCTTTGTTTCCCAAGATGGTCAAGACTGTTACCGCCTGCAACTGGGTCGTTTCCCGGGTTACCGAAGAAGACTTGAAAGAATATGTTCAGACTGGTGTCTTAGCCAAAAAAGAAGCCATCCATTGGAGGGTTCCGGGTAATGAAACCCGCCCTGAGCCCAAAGATGGTGAAGTGGTGGTTTTTATGGATCACATGGACCGGAGTTTTAGTCCTCCCGGCTCAAGATTCTTCCGTGATGTGCTGCATTTCTTCAAGCTCCATCCACAAGATATCGGACCAAATTCCGTTTCAAACATCTGCAATTTCCAACTGTTCTTCGAGGTGTACCTTCAACAAGAGCCCACCATAGAACTATTCAGAGAGTTCTACTACTTGAACCGGCAGAATGAATTCACAGACGGACCTAGCCTGGAACTAGGCGGCATATCTATACAGTGCCGGAAAGAAGCCATCTTCCCAGCTGCTAATCTTCCCAGTCACCCCAAGGACTGGAACCAGACTTGGTTTTATTGCCAAGATACTTCGCTGGAAGGAGAAAATCCCCTGCTGGGTTATCGCGCCAGCCGGCTTAGCAGCAGACATCATCTTCCGGACCGTATCAGCATAGCATCACGACAGAAAATATGTGCTAGTTTTTGCAAAGATCCGGGCCTTTATGGCCAACGGTTTAACCCGAATTGATCTAGTTCGCTGCTAGGTTGCCTGGAGAATATTGCCTTTAAGCCACCAGCCTAGTTGAATGTGTGAGTATACCGACGAGCTAACAGATCCTCAGCGCCACTGTTTAACCGAAATGACTGAGGAAGACATCAATAATATGACAAAGACCCTGCTAAGTGAGAGCTTGGAAGATTGCAGTGAAGTTGGATTGAGTCCTTTCTGCGTCCTGAATAAGCCGCCGGCTGTAAGTTTTTGAATCAAGCTCATCCTTGACTCATAGTTTTATTTTGTACTGCTTGTTCATACTCATCCAATGTTTACAGGACGACTCACCCTTCTGGACCAAGAAGTTGCCAGAGAAGCCAAAGAAAACCTAGACAAAGAGTAAAGCTACCAAAAGGCCTGCCAAGAAGAAATCCAATGCTGCCGGGTTATTCAATTTGGATGATAAAGACGATGATGACGAGTCAGAGGTAGAACTTGATTCCCTTGGCTCATTTTTCATACATCTTATTGACATGACTATTATCAGGATGATGCGGAGGCTAGTCGTGCAGATGATGAAGAGGTAATTATCCTTTCCCCCGACTCAGACCCTCTGCCAACACAGAAAACCCGACAAACAAGCCGGAAAGTATGATTTTCTCACCCTTTAGCTCACTTGGCTCCCAAATTTCTTTTGAAGAAACAACAACATGAAGCTCGCCGCACGACTCGGCATAGTGGCTGTGAAATGTTATCTTCCGGCTTACCAAACACCCCGGTGCCTCGCAAACGTCGACCGGAGGTTTCAAAACTTTCTGACTTAGATTATCCAAAGGCGGGTCTTTTTTGTCAACCTCTTAATCCGTCTGATTCAAATTATCAGGGAACAGCTCATTCCTCCTCCGGCGACTCAACGGGAACTCAAATCCTGACTTTCAAGACTGTGCCTGGGTAAGGGTATATTCAATCATTCAAACTTCATGCCTGATCAATATACTGACATCTTTGTGTTCTTTGATTTTCAGCGGTATGGCCAAGCCTAGCAAGAAGGCAAAACTGAACAAGCCGGCTGAAGACTCCAACCCTTCCGAGCTGGAAAAACAATTACCAGAAGCCTCTCATCCAACTGCTGAGGATACTATCGATGACCCGCCGCCAGAAGAAAATTAAGTCACCATAGATCATATGGATGTCCAGCCGGCCATTGCTAAGCCGCCAAGCCCAGTTAAACCTGCTGAAGAGAAGAATGACGACGACGTCGTCACCGGATTTGGTTACACAGCACCGGGTAACCCCACTGTCTTATCTAAGCACAACGCCAAGGAAGACATTTATGCTGATGATAAAGGCAAGTGGAAGGTAGACTTAGAGAGCTATGCCCAGTTTGATGCTCAAGAAATCCATTCCGGTTATTTGAACCGTTTATACACCAGCCGTGATGTTGAAGCCGGCTTAGTCAATTTGATGAAGGAACGCTATGAGGTAATCCAATCACCATTCTCTTCATTATTATCTGTCTATCAGCCGCCAAGTCTATAGGATATGATAGGATTGAATATGCTGTAGACTTTCCAATTGCCATAGAGAACTGAACATCATCACTAGTAGCCCCCAAGGGCCGGCTTAAATCATCAAGTTAAGCCGGGACTTTAAGTAACAGTAATGAACTTCGCATCCGTAGCCCCCAAGGGTCAATTTAACTAGCATAGTTAAACCGGGACTTACCTACATTGATAAATCAACACTTCAATATGTAACCTTAGTAAACCGGATCATATCATTGTACCCGACTCATCGGATAAATTCGTCTTTGAAAATAGTAATAGGCATTAGCCCTCAAGTGCTAAGGAAAATACTTGTATTGTGCTTGGGACTTCGAAAAGTTCTTAAGAGCAATAGACATTAGCCCCCAAGTGCTAAGGAAAATACTTGATTATGCTTGGGACTTCAAAAATAATCATGATCATAATACCTTCCATGTTTGCTTATGTCACAGGCTGAACTAATTGAGAAGGATTTGCAGCTCAATGATCTGAAGGCCAACATTAAAACTCAGGAATCCGAGACATCCAAGGCCAAGTTAGAACTGAAGATTGCTTTAGAAAACATTGAGGAGCTTAAGCAAAACTTCAACACTGATAAAAACAGCTGGGAGACTGAAAAGGCGGCTCTATTGAAGAGAGCAGAGGATGCTGAAGCCGCACTTAAACCGGTGACTGGCGAGTTGTCCGGTTTAAGGCAGCAGATCAATAACATGTCGTCAGCCATCTTCGGTAAGTAGGAAACATGACTCCTTTGCATCTCAATAAACATATTATAATCATCTGCCGGCTTATCAATAAATTTACTAATACAGGTTCTCGGAGCGCCAAGTTGGGCTCAGATATGCGCATCCGGCTTAAAGCTGTCTATACTCTTGTAGAACAGTTATATACTGGCACCCAACATACCATTGCTGCTGCTATGCACAAGAAATCTCCACCCACTCTCATCAAAGATACATTGGAGAGGTTATCAGTGCTGCCCCAAAGGATTGATGCTTTAAAGTGAGCATCTGCCAGAGCCGGCACGTTGACTACTTTAAGCTGGGCAAAGGTGTGGCAAGTAGATCTGGATCCAGAAGATTTGGCCAATGGTTGCCCAAGTGTCAAAGAGGACAGATCTGCCTTCAGTGCTGATGACTTTGCAGAAATAGCAAGAGCAATGCGTCCATTAGCAAGTAAGTTGGCTGAAGAAACCAATCTATACACATACCAGGCGGCTTACGATGCTGACAACAAGAAAGTGAAGGCGTCGGTTCATCAGGAGACGGATCCCATCCCGCCGACTCGTAAGCACACCTTTGCTCCTGACATTGATCCATTCAACCTTATTGATGATGAAGTTGTGTTTAGAGCGTTGACCGGTATCGACTGGGCTACGCCCGCTTCCAGCTGATGGATAATCAAGGAGCTGAAGAGGAAGAAGAGGCGCAGGATCATCCGGAGGCTTCAACCCGCCAAGAGTCATGAGCCATTTTATTAATCATAGCACTTTGATGTTTACGTCTCCAAAACACTTATCCTCTTTGGGCCATCGGATGCCTTGTAATAGGCTAGTTAAACTCTAATCTGCCATGCCATCGTGCACGTTTTGTTTCCATAACACTGCTGATCCGTCAGTTGAAGATCTGCCACTTATGCTCATGATATCATCAAGTATGCAGATCAGATTTATCATTTTCCCTGCACACAAACAGATCACAAGTGCCCTATGATATTTGCTCATACTGCCGGCATATCATACCTGTGCAGTAAGGGTTACAACCCAAAAATTGAGAGCACAACGCCCTGTTCAATTGATTCATACCGCCGGCTCATAACGCCATATGCAGCAAGGGGTAACATCCCAAAGCTTAGAGCCAGTACTCTAAGCACAAGATCATCATATACTGGCGACTCAATGTCCAAAGCCAGGCCGGGTTAACAAACGCCGGATAGATTCATATATGAACCATAAGGCCACATAGCCCTCATCAGTTTTCAACCATGTATTAACATGTCCCTAGAGATGAATCTAAAAAATGTTCAAATCAAATATAAATCAAAAACAAGGCTTTCATAGGCTGCAAAGCCTCAAAATCAAGTGCTTTTCAAGGGCCGCATAGCCGCTGAGTTAAACCTTCATTCAAACCTTGTAAGCCGGGCCTCACATGACCAATCGCCGTTTTAACTTTGACAAGTTCAGGGTCTTTATAAGATTGATTGTCAAGAGTAAGGCGAGTCATTCCAGGATTACCTGGGTGGAGTGGCATACTTATAAAGGCAGGATAACCCGGATTTTTAGGTGAATACACCAGGTGTCCAAGCCTATTACAAGGGTTATCAAAGCTCTATCTATTAACAAGAGCCCCCAAGTACTATTTCATTCCAGGCGTTCAAGCCGGATCAGCAGGGTAGTCATAGCTATGCTCAATGAGCAGGAAGCCCCCAAGTATTTTGTAACTATGGCGTACAAGCCGGATCAAGAGGGTAGTCATAGCTATGATCAATGAGCAGGAAGCCCCCAAGTGATCATATGAAGTGACAATAAAGATTCATTATTCTCAGAAATGAAACGACAGAGGCCCTGAATTGTCAGGGATGTTGGCTTTATTATATTCATCATAATATATACATTGTCAAAATATGTACATCACAAGAGCCAGTGGCTCAGGTGTAATAAGGCCGAAGATGAGCAATATTCCATGGCCGGCGGGTCTCCTCCTCCAACGTGCGTGAGTCCTTGTGGTCTCGAACATCGATAAGGTAGTATGACCCATTGTTCAGATTTTTGCTGACCACAAAGGGTCCTTCCCAAGGCGGGGATAGTTTTTGCATATCATTTTGATCCTGGATAAGCCGGAGCACCAAATCGCCTTCTTGAAAGGTCCTGGTTTTAACCCGGCGGCTATGATAACGGTGCAGATCTTGCTGGTAAATCGCCGAATGAGTCGCCGCAAGGTGACGCTCCTCATCCAACAGGTCAATAGCATCCCGACGTGCTTTTCCATTATCAGCTTCAACATAAGCCGCCACACGAGGCGAATCGTGACGGATGTCACTAGGGAGAACCGCCTCTGCTCCATAAACCATGAAGAAAGGCGTGTAGCCCATAGTTCTGTTGGGGGTGGTATTGATGCTCCATAACACTGAGGGTAACTCCTCCACCCAACAACCCGGCGTCCTCTGCAAAGGGACCATATGCCAGGGCTTGATGCCTCTCAAAATTTCTTGATTGGCTCTCTCAGCTTGACCATTGGACTAGGGGTGAGCCATTGATGACACATCAAGTCGAATATGCTCTCGTTGACAAAACTCTTTCATAGCACCCTTGGACAGATTGGTGCCATTATCTGTTATAATGCTGTGGGGAAAACCGAAACGGAAGATCACCTTTTTGATGAATTGAACTGTTGTGGCCGCGTCACACTTACTAACCGGCTTTGCTTCAACCCACTTTGTGAATTTGTCAACCGCCACCAAAAGGTGGGTCTTTTTATCCTTGGACCTTTTGAAAGGTCCAACCATATCAAGCCCCAGACTGCAAATGGCCAAGCAATTGGAATCATCGTCAACTCTTGAGCCGACACATGAGCTCGTCTCGAGAATTTCTGACAACCATCACATTTACTGACCAAATCCTCTGCATCAGCATGAGCCGTCAGCCAATAAAATCCATGATGAAAAGCTTTGGCCACGAGAGACTTAGAGCCGGCATGATCGCCACAATCTCCTTCATGAATCTCTCGTAGAATCTCATGACCTTCTTTAGGAGAAACACAACGTTGAAACACTCCTGTGACACTGCGATGATGCAACTCTCCTTTGACAATAGTCATTGACTTAGACCGCAGGTTATCTGTCTGGCAAAAGTTTCATCTTCAGGTAACTCGCCCCGGGTCATATAAACCAAATATGGTACTGTCCAATTAGGAATAGCATGAAGAGCCGCCACTGGCTGTGCCTCCAGGTCAGGAATAGCAAGATCTTCCTCTATAGGCAATTTGACTGAAGGATTATGCAGAATATCAAGGAAAATATTGGGTGGCACCGGCTTATGCTGAGACCCCAGCCGGCTTAAAGCATCAGCCGCCTCGTTTTTCCTTCGATCAACATGCTCTACTTGATAGCCCTTGAAGTGACCAGCAATAGCATCCACCTCTCGGTGATAAGCCGCCATGAGTGGGTCCTTAGAGTCCCAAGTGCCTGAAACTTGCTGAGCCACTAAGTCTGAGTCACCAAAGCACCTCTTCCGGCTTAAGTTCATCTCCTTAGCCATCTGAAGACCATGGAGCAAGGCCTCATACTCAGCTTCATTGTTAGTACAAGGGAACATCAACCTTAAAACATAACAAAATTTATCACCTCGTGGGGAAGTCAAAATAACTCTAGCCCCCGAGCCTTCCAACTGCCTGGATCCATCGAAGTGAATAGTCCAATATGTGCTATCCCGCTTCTCCTCAGGCATCTGCAGCTCTGTCCAATCATTGATAAAATCCACAAGTGCTTGAGACTTAATGGCTGTGCGAGGCATATACTTCAAACCATGGGGTCCAAGCTCAATGGCCTACTTGGCTACCCGACCTGTGGCCTCTCTGTTTTGAATAATATCCCCTAAGGGAGCAGAACTAACCACAGTGATGGGATGACCAATGAAATATTGCTTGAGCTTTCGACTGGCCATGAACACCCCATATACCAGCTTCTGCCAATGCGGATACCTCTGTTTGGACTCAATGAGTACCTCACTGATGTAATAAACTGGCCGCTGAACCGGATACTCCTTGCCTGATTCCTTCCTTTCTACCACAATTGCCATGCTAACAGCTCAACTATTAGCATCCACATACAACAACAAGGGCTCTTTATCAATGGGAGCAGCAAGAACCGGCAGCTCAGCTAACTATCTTTTCGGGGCCTCAAACGCCTGATCAGCAGCATCACTCCAGACAAAATGATATGTCTTCTTCATCATCTGGTATAGAGGGATAGCCTTTTCACCCAGCCGGCTTATGAACCGGCTTAAGGACGCAATACGACCCGCCAGACGCTGAACATCATTGATACATGCCGGTTTAGCCAAGGAAGTAATAGCCTTGATCTTTTCTGGGTTAGCTTCAATGCCTCTTTCAGAAACCAAAAAACCCAAGAGCTTGCCTGATGGCACACCGAAGACACACTTGGCTGGGTTAAGCATCATCTTGTAGACCGCGAGATTGTCAAAGGTCTCCTTCAGATCATATATCAGGGTTTCCTTCTTCCTAGATTTCATCACAATATCATCCACATAAGCATGAACATTGCACCCAATTTGATTATGAAGGAAATTTTGCACACACCGCTGGTAAGCCGCCTGGGCACTCTTGAGCCCAAAAGGAATAGACACATAACAGAAGGCTCCAAAGGGAGTGATGAAAGTTGTCTTCTCCTGGTCCTTAACTGCCATCTTGATCTGATGATAACCAGAGTAAGCATCCAAAAAGCTCAAACGCTCACAACCCGCCGTAGCATCAATGATCTGATCAATACGGGGGGAGAGCAAAAGGATCAGCCAGACAGGCTTTGTTTAAGTCTGTGTAATCCACACACATACACCAAGTATCGTTTTTCTTAAGTACCAACACTAGGTTAGCCAACCACTCAGGATGAAAAACTTCAACAATAAACCCAGCCGCCAAGAGCCGGGCCACTTCTTCACCAATGGCCTTGCGCCTCTTTTCATTGAAACAGCGAAGGAATTGCTTGACCGGTTTAAATTTTGGATCAATATTGAGAGTGTGCTCAGCGAGTTCCCTCGGTACACTTGGCATGTCTGAAGGTTTCCATGCAAAGATGTCCCGGTTCTCACGGATGAACTCGATGAGCGCGCTTTCCTATTTCTGATCCAGATTAGCACTGATACTGAACTGCTTGGATGAATCGCCAGGAACAAAGTCAACTAACTTAGTGTCATCAGCTAATTTAAATTTCAACCAGGGTCATGCTCTGTGGTTGGCTTCTTCAAGGATGTCATATCCGCCGGGTCAACATTATCCTTGTAAAACTTCAACTCTTCTGTTGCACAGACAGACTCTGCATAAGCAGCGTCGCCTTGTTCACACTCCAAGGCTATCTTCTGGCTCCCATGCACTGTGATGGTACCCTTGTGACCCGGCATCTTAAGCTGCAAATAAACATAACACGGCCTCGCCATGAACTTAGCATAAGCCGGCCGCCCAAACAGAGCATGATAAGGGCTCTTGATTTTAACCACCTCAAAGGTCAACGTCTCAGATCTGGAATCATGATCATCCCCAAAAGCCACTTCCAAAAATATTTTGCCCACCAATTACGCCGACTTACCAGGCACCACGCCATGAAAAACAGTGTTCGACGGCTTAAGATCTTTGTCAGTCAAGCTCATGCGACGAAAAGTTTCATAGTAAAGAATATTCATGTTGCTGCCTCCATCCATGAGTACCTTTGTGAACCTGTAACCTCCAACCTGAGGCACCACTACTAGAGCTAAGTGACCCGGATTATCAACCCGGGGCGGGTGATCCTCACGGCTCCAAAGAATAGGGTGTTCAGACCATCACAAGTAACGGGGAATTGCCGGCTCAACTGCGTTCGCTGCCCTTTTATGGAGCTTCTGATCCCGCTTACAAAAACTCGTGGTGAAGACGTGGTACTGTCCACTATTCAACTGCTTCGGGTTACTCAGATAACCATACTGCTGATGCTGATTCCCTTGACCAGACTGTTGATTAAAACCACCTTGATTGCCTTGGCCCTGGAAACCGGAATTTGAACCGCCACCACCAAAACCAGGACCGTGAGAGCCGGATCCTGAGCTGCCATTCGGTCCGTGATTGTTCTGGAAAAAATTGGAATTTCTATACTCCTTCATAATGAAGCAATCCTTCCAGAGGTGAGTGGTCGGCTTTTCGTGCGTACCGTTCTTCGGGCAAGGCAGATTCATCATCGCCTCAAGGTTGAATTTAGGTCCTCCAAACCGAGGTGGGGGTTTTCCCTTGCGAAGCTAATTATTACTCTACGTATTGGTGTTAGCCACAAAATCCACGCTGCCATCAGCCTTACGCTTACCATTGCCGCCTTGACTTGCCGGGTTATGCTGCTGCCCTCTCGTATTGCTGCTCTTCTTTCCCTTACTCAGCTTCTCATCATCAGACTCGGGGTCCTTGGTACCATCAGAGTCGGCATACTTGACTAGAGCCGCCATTAGCTCCCCCATGTCGTTGTAGTGGCGTTTAAGCCGCTCCAGCTTCTGCTTCAACGGGAGGAAACGAAAATTTTTCTCCAACATCAGGACTGCTGAGCCGGCATTGATACTATCCGAAGAATGTATAACAGATGAGATCCGGCGTACCCAATGGGTCATTGACTCGCCATCACCTTGGACATAGGAATCCAAGTCCAGAATTGACATAGGTTGCTTGCATGTGTCTTTAAAATCCTGGATAAAACGGGACTTCAATTCTGCCCATGACTTAATGGAATTAGCAGGCAGCCCTTTCAACCAAGTACGGGCCGGCCCATCCAACATCATGGTGAAATACTTAGCACATGCAGCATCACTGACATCAAACATCTCCATGGCCATCTCATAGATTTCGATCCAAGCCTCCGGGGGTTGATCCGCCGTGTAATTAGGCACCTTCCAGGGCCCTTGAAATCTTTAGGCAAACGCTCATTCCGCAGAGGCGACACTAAACATGGCACACCCAGGGTTCTAGAGGTCACGCCTGTCTCCACCGAAGTTGATGGATAAACCAGAGACTGTTGTTGAGCCGCTAGCTGAACCGCCAGTTCCGCCTCCCGACGCGCCCTGCCATGATCTACCAAGGTCTAAGCATCGGCACCACCGTGCGCTGGGTCATGCCCACGAGGCTGGTTACGGCGCTGTTCACTGCTCGAAACTGCTGGTGAGTCAATGTGCATGCTATAACTCCGGCTTGGACGAGGGGTTGAGTGAATCCTTTCACGGCTGTACGAATAAGCCGCCTACTGATCTAACTCCGTCTGAAGAAGCTCTCTAGCCCTCTGTGTCTCAATCGCCGCTGGAGACTCGCCTTCGACTGGGAGAGCCGCCAATCGTGTTGCCGCAGCAATCATATTATCCAAAGGGTTAGAGTAATGACCCGGCGGTGTTGGAACATGCTGAGGCAGAGTAGTATTCAAACGAGGCGGATCCATCGCACGCGGCTGCACCGATGCTCCAGTCACGAGCGGCTCAACCGCCCGGTTCACCACCGGCGGGTCACTGGTCCCTGCTCCAGGCGTATTGAAGAGATTTCTCGCATCAAAAACCGGAGGTAAACGACTCTGGTGCCTCCTCCTCATGATCTCATTTGATGCGTTTTGATCCAAGGTGAGACGGAAAGCGTCTGCCTGAATCTGTTGTGCCTGAGCATCCAAAGCAGCTCGCTCTGTGGCCATCCTAGCGCTCTCAGCCGCCAGGTCCTCCTTAGCTTGGGCTATCTCATCCCGTAACTTTGCAACATCCGCCTTATGATGTTCCTGATTATCCGGGGTTATCTCCATCCCCATCAGAGTTGCTAAAGCCTCCAACAACTCGGTCAAAACCTGAGCCGGCGGGCTTGCAGGGCCGCCAGCACCAGTCGCCGCTGCAGCCATCGAGCTAGATGTCATAGCCGCGGTGGTTGTTGAACCGAGCACCGACTGTGTTCCGGCCATGAAGATCGCCACCCTGTTCGGCAGCTCATAGGGGTCTGGAATACTGTCGCCATCGGAACAGCTCCCAAGCCGGCCGTCCTCAATTGATACATTGAACTGGTTTCACCGGTTGACGACTCACCATCAGAGTAGATGGCCGTCTCACCGCCAGAGACATATCTTTCCTCAAATTCCGCGCCATGGATGCAACCAACAAAGGCATGCTTCATGGCGGGTTGAATCCGGGCGGGTCATGCACGCTGAGCCGTCTCGATGATGTCGGTGCAAGTGTCCGGCTCAGGGCCCGGTTCGCCAATCTTGCCGATGAAGACGTGGATTCCGCCGAAGGGGACCCAGTACCCGTACTCAATTGAGCCGGCCTCGGGGCCCCAGCCTGCATAATCGATGTAGAGCTTGCCGCGACGACTCTTGGTCATACGGCCCATAGCGTATCCCTTGATCCCTTCGGAGCTGCCCTTCAAGAACTCGAAACCACCGTGCGCTGGCCCCATGGTGGGCGCCAACTGTCGTGGACTTGACACGGCAGATGTCGTAGCGGAAGGACTTAGTCGTGGAGCCATCGCAACTAGGTTAGCTTAAAGGGGTTAAACGGGACAAAGGACACATAGAGTTTATACTGGTTCGGCCCCTTGCGGTGAAGGTAAAGGCCTACTCCAGTTTGGGATTGTATTGCTTGGGTTTCAATTACCAGGGAGCGAATACGCTTGACCTAGTTCTCGATCTCTTGTTTCTTGCCCTTAACCGCCGCCGGGTCGTCCCTTTATATACACAGGTTGACGCCCGACGGCTTACGGAGTCACGGCCGGCTCGTACACAACGTGTCCGGCTCGGTGACTAACTACACTTGCCTTATAATACAAGTCATACATACATGGCGGTTCATCCTGTTGGACCTCAAGTTGCCACTGGGTCTTGGGCCGCCAACGGGCTTGTATGATCCGCCATCTTCACGGTAAGCCGCCAGTGGTATGACCCGGCCCTCCTGGGCGGTCCATACCCAGTAGTTATATCCCCAAGAAAACCCAAATATCGGAGAAGAAATATGATGCTATAAGAAATCATGCATATAAGAGATCAAAGAAGACTCAAATAACTTTCATGGATAAAAAGATAGATCTTATCATAAACTCAAAGTTCATCGGATCCCAACAAACACACCGCAATAAGAGTTATATCATATGGATCTCCAAGAGACCATTGTATTGAGAATCAAGAGAGAGAGAGAGAGAGAGAGAGAGGAAGCCATCTAGCTACTAACTACGGACCCGTCGGTCTACAAAGAACTACTCACGCATCATCGGAGAGGCACCAATGGGCATGATGAACCCCTCCGTGATGGTGTCTAGATTGGATCTGGTGGTTCTGGAACTTGCGGCGGTTGTAATTGATTTTTGTCGACTCCCCTAGGGTTTTTGGAATATTTGGGTATTTATAGAGCAAAGAGGCGGTGTGGGAGGCCATCGAGGTGGGCACAACCCGCCAGGGCGTGCCTGGGCCGCCAGGCGTGCCCTGGTGGGTTGTGCTCCCCTCGGAGCACCCCCCAGGTGCTTCTCCGACCCACTGGATGTCTTCTGGTCCAAAATAAATCCACAAAAAGTTTCGCTGCGTTTGGGCTCCGTTTGGTATTGATTTCCTGCGATGTAAAAAGCATGCAGAAAAATAGCAACTGGCACTTGGAACTATGTCAATAGGTTAGTACCAAAAAATGATATAAAATGACTATAAAATGATTGTAAAACATCCAAGAATGATAATATAATAGCATGGAACAATAAAAAATTATAGATACGTTGGAGACGTATCAGCATCCCCAAGCTTAATTCATGCTCGTCCTCGAGTAGGTAAATGATAAAAACAGAATTTTTGATGTGGAATGCTACCTAACATGTTCATCACATATTCTTTTCTTTGTAGCATGGACAGTTGGACTTTTATATGGTTCAAAGCAATAGTCTAGTTTTGACATGAGACATAAATACTCAAACATATCAACAAGCAACCATGTCTTTCAAAATATCAACGCTAAAAAAAGTTATCCCTAGACCATTATGCTCAATCATTGATCCATTCATGAAACACACTCGCATATTAGCTACACCCAATGCTCAAGTATGATCATAGTGCCCCTTAGTTGGTGCTTTATAAGAGAAGATGGAGACTCAAATTAAAAATAAAAATTGCATAAAGTAAAAGAAAGGCCCTTCGCAGAGGGAAGTAGGGATTTGTAGAGGTGCCAGAGCTAAAAGCAAAAAAATAGAGATAAAAACATTTTGGGAGGCATGCCTTTCCTGTCAACGAGAACGATCAAGTAGTTCCCAATAATTTCCATGCTAGCTATCTCATAGGCAGTTCCCAAATAGAAATTAAAGCTTATTCCTTTTTCAACCATACTTTCACATTCCATGGCTAACCATATCCACGGGTGCCTTCCATACCAACACTTTCCAAAGAATTTATTATTTGACAACATAAAGTAAATTCATTTTACATTTCGGGACTGGGCATCCCTAATACCTTTGCCTTACTCTCGTGCAATGACAAGTGAATAAACACTCATCGTGAGAATAACATGTCTAGCATGGAAATATATTAGCCACCCCCTACCATTTCATGAGCGGTATGAGCACACAAAAGAGAAATTTATTTTGAAAATTAGAGATGGCACATACAAATTTGCTTAGAACGGCACAAAAATACCGCATATAGGTAGGTATGGTGGACTCTTGTGGCAAAACTGGTTTAAAGGATTTTGGATGCACAAGTAGTGATCATACTTAGTGCAAAATGAAGGCTAGCAAAAGATTGAGAAGCGACCAACCAAGAAACGAAAAATCTCATAAGCGGGCATTAAGCATAATTAACACCGAATAATGCACCACAAGTAGGATGTAATTTCATTGCATAATCATTGACTTTTGTGCTTGCATAGGGAATTACAAACCTTAACACCAATATTCTTACTAAAGCATAATTACTCATCAACATGACTCGCATATCACATCATCATATCTCAAAACTATTACATGGAATCAAGTTTATTTTGTCCAGTCATCTTCATGAAAGTTTTTATTTTATCCTCCTTGGATATCTACCACTTTGGATCTAATTTTCATGTGTTGCCACTACTGGAATTAGCTAATTTACCGTCAGCCAAGTCTTTGCCGTCCGCTGGCTGACGGCAAAGAAGGTCTTTGCCGTCCGCTTACAGAAAACAGACGGCAATGAACTGGCTGATGGCAAAGAACGGTCTTTGCCATCAGCCTACTCTTTGCCGTCAGCTAGCAGACGGCAAAGAATCTTTGCTGTCAGCTAGCAGACGGCAAAGAGAGTGGTGGTCCCCACTAACGAGCTGATTAAAAAAACTTAACGCCCCCCCCTCTTTGCCGTCAGCTAGCGGACGGCAAAGAGAAAAAAAGCTGACGACAAAGGTTTAGCGGACGGCAAAGAACTAACCTAACTAACGGCGAGACCCACCCCGCCCTGGATCCATCTCTCTGTTTCTCTCCTCTCTCCTCGACCCGAGCCACCACACCGCCACCCCCGCCGCCGCCCCCACCATCTGCCGCCGCCCCCGCCTCCCGCCCCCGCCACCCGCCGCCACCCCCACCACCCGCCCCCACCACCTGCCGCCGCCCCCGCCACCCACCAGCCGCCCCCGCCACCCGCCGCCACCCCCACCACCCGCCGCCCCCGCCACCCGCCGCCGCCCTACCACCCCGCCGCCCCGGCGCCCCACCACCCCGGCGTCGCCGCCGCCCCGCCACCCGCCACCGCGGCCCCATCGCCCCTGCCTCCCTGCCGGCTCGGGGCCGCCGCTCACCGCCCCTCCCCCTGATGAGCTCCACCGCCCCTCCCCCATGATGAGCTCCACCGCCCCGGCCGGAGCCCTGCGGCCCCCGTCGCCACCGCCACCCTTCCGTTGCGAAGCCCCGGCCCCCGTCGGGTCCGGTGAGTTTTTTTCTTTTTTTCTTTTTTTGCTGTTTAATTGTTAGTGTTAGGTTTAGTGCTAGATATATATGTGTTAGTGTTAGATTTAGTGCATGGGTTTTAGATAATTAGTCATATAATTAAAAGAAGTAGAAAAAAGATGAAAAAGTCTACAAATTGTTGTGTATCTGCTATCGGCGAAGAAGGTACCGAGTATTATGGGAGAGTTGAAGCAATTTATGAACTTCTATTGTATGGTGACAACCCACCGAATGTCGTACTCTTCAAATGTTATTGGTTTCAGCCGAAGGAGACTAGAAGGACTCATGAACATATAGGGCTAGTTGAAATCAAACAAAGCACCCATTTAGATGTTCCTGATGTCTATATTACGGCTCAACAGGCGACCCAAGTATTCTATCTACCGTGGGCCTGCCAAACTAATCCAAATCTGAAAGGTTGGGATGTCGTTTATGAAGTGCCGCCACGTGCTAGACTATCTCCCCCAAAGGAAGAGGATTATGAACCTCACATTAACCCAGACACATATGAAGGAGAATTCTTCCAAGAGACACGTCTTTCCAAAAAGCGTTTCAAGAACCGCTATACTTCACCCCAAAACATTGAAGTAGACAGCGACAGTGAATCCGACATCAACCCAGAGGAGGAACAAGAAGAGCCGGAACAAGAAGAGGTTACTGCTGCGGATGACCTGTCAATGCTTGACCAATTACGTCAAGGTGGCCTTCCACATGTTGATGCCACTGAACCCTATGAGCCCGTCATTGATTATAGTGATGATGATGATGCATTTATTGATGATAGTGATCGAGATTATTAGTAGTGTCAGGTATTCAATTTTTTTATGTTGTACTTGATGATGATACACTTAAGTGATATACATATTATTATTCATGTCGGTATTTTCTTATGTTGTACTAATTTCGTTTACTCTTTGTCATGGCAGGTGTTGAAAGATGGTGGGCGCTGGTAAGTTTCTTCTAGTGTTTTGCTTAACAAATGCATAAAGACCTAGACTTAGCCTTATTTCCTCCAATATGCTTACCACAATGACCTAGAGTTAGCTTCTTTTCCTCCAAAATGACTTAATAAGCTTACTGACCTCCAAAACCATCCATTTTACCTAAGTTAGCTCTAAAACGATCTATACTTAGCTTTGTTTCCTCCAAAATGACCGAAGTTAGCTCTAGTATGCTTAGTTAACTAGGTTTGCTCAATAATGACATGTACTTAGCTTACTTATGTCAAAAATGGCATAATTAGCTTAGTTAGCTCATAAACAATCTATTTTACCTAATTTAGCTCTAAAATGACCCATTTTACCTATGTTAGCTCTAAAATGACCCATTTACCTAGGTTAGCTCCAAAATGACCCATCTTACCTAGGTTAGCTCCAAAATGATGCATTTTACCCAAGTTAGCTCTAAAATGACCCATTTTACCTAGATTAGCTCATAAACGATCCATTTCACCTAGGTTAGCTCACAAACGATCCATTTTACCTAGTTTAGCTCAAAAATGACCCATCACACCTAGGTTAGCTCTAAAATGATGCATTTTACCAAAGTTAGCTCATAAACGATCTATTTCAGCTAGGTTAGCTCATAAACGATCCATTTCACCTAACTTAGCTCAAAAACGATCCATTTCACCTAGGTTAGCTCCAAAATGACCCATCTTACCTAGGTTAGCTCTAAAATGATGCATTATACCTAAGTTAGCTCATAAACGATCTATTTCACCTAGGTTAGCTCATAAACGATCCATTTCAACTAAGTTAGCTCATAAATGATCCATTTCACCTAAGTTAGCTCATAACTGGCATATACTTCTTCTTCTAGTCACCTTTTTCTAACTTTCTTATTTGACTTTTTGCAGATTTCATTCACTTCACAGAAGCTAGCTTGCTATGATGGAGTGCTTGTTTTTTCTTTCATTCTCCTCTAGTATTCTTCTAGCTTGCTATGATGGAACTTGCTATGTTGATGAAACTTTGCATTGTAATATGTATGGATGGAACAATGTGCATGTGCAACTTGCTATGTATGAATGGATGGAACTATATATGCATGCACGATGAAACTTATGTGCTGGATATGTCATATGTTTGCTGTTAAATAGCCCTGTGAAATATATATATATGTCATATATTTGCTGTGAAAATTGCTGGATTTAAAAAAAACAGAAAAAAGAGGCACCTTTGCCGTCAGCCGCTGATGGCAAAGGCGCCTTTGCCGTCTGCCGCGGACGGCAAAGGCTTTGCCTATAGTGGCAGACGGCAAAGGCTTGTCCCGCAGTGACGTCCAGCTGACGTCATTCGGCGGACGGCAAAGGCCGGATGCTCTCCGTCAACGGCGGACGGCAAAGGCTGCCGTTAGCCGCCTAACGGACTAACAGCACATTTATTGCCGTCGGCTTTCTTTGCCGTCAGCCGCTGATGGCAAAGGCCCCTTTGCCGTCCGCTTCAGAAAGCAGACGGCAAATAAGCTCTTTACCGTAGCCTACTTTGCCGGAGCCTTTTGCCGTCCGCGGCAGACGGCAAAGGCCTTTGCCGTCCGCCGTGGCAGACAGCAAAGTAGCTGATTCCTGTAGTGTGCTTTTGATAAGCTCAAACAAATATAAGTGAAGATCATGAGCATAATGTTTTCTTCTATCAAATTAATTTAAGTGAAGCAAGAGAGAATTTCTAAAAAAAATACTAACTCTCAAATAAATCTAAGTGAAGAATGAGAGCATTTCTTCAAAAATACTAAAGCACACCGTACTCAAAAAGATATAAGTGAAGCACTAGAGCAATTCCATAGCTCATAGAGATTTAAGTGAAGCATAGAGAGCAATTTTAACAAGTCATGGCATAATTTTGGCTCTCTCAAATAGGTGTGTCCAGCAAGGATTCAAGACTTAAAACAAAAAGCAAAAAAAAAACAAAGACTCATATCATACAAGACGCTCCAAGCAAAACTCATAGTATGTGACGAATAAAAATATAGCTTTGAGTAAAATACCGATGGTCGTTAGAAGAAAGAGGGGATGCCACTCGGGAATCCCCAAGCTTAGTTGCTTGCTTCTCTTTGGATAATAGCTTGGGATGCCATGGGCATCCCCAAGCTTAGGCTCTTCTTACTCCTTATTCCTTCATCCATCGTAACATCACCCAAGACTTGAAAACTTCAATCACACAAAACTCAAAAAAACCTTCATGAGATCCGTTAGTATAAGACAACAAACCAATACTATAAGTACTGTTGCAAACCCATTCATATTTTATTCTTGCATTATATCTACTGTATTCCAACTTTTCTATGGAAAAAACTCTTCAAAGGAAACCATAGAATCATCAAAACAAGCACACAACTCAAAGAAAACAAAATCTGTCAAAAACAGAACAGTCTGTAGCAATCTGGATATTTTGAATACTTATGAAACTCCAAAAATTCTGAAAAATTAGGACCACGTGAGCAATTTGTATATTAATCTTGTGTAAAAATTCATAGCAAAAGCACGTTCCTGTGATTTATGAAAATTATTTTATGAGCGCAAAAGTTTCTGCTTTTTCAACAAGATCAAATCAACTATCACCCAAATCATCCCAAAGGCCTTGCTTGGCACAAACACTAATTTGAACCACAAAAACACATCTAATCAGAGGCATAATTGGGTATTTTATTGAAAACAGCAAGAAACCAAAAAGCAAAAAGGTACAAGTTGGGTTGCCTCCCAACGAGCGCTATCGTTTTATGCCCCTAGCTAGGCATAAGATTTCAATGTTGCTCACACGAAAGATAATAATTGAAACACAAAGAGAGCATCATGAAACATATGACAAACACATTTAAGTCTAACATACTTCCTATGCATAGGAATTTTATAAGCAAACAAATTATCAAGACAAGAAACATCTAACATATGCAAAGAAGAGAAATAAAACATTGACGATCTCAACATAACGAGAGGTAATTTACTAACATGAAAATTTCTACAACCATATTTTCCTCTCTCATAATAATTACATATAGGATCATACTCAAATTCAACAATATAAAAATCATATAAAATTTTATTTTCATGATCCACATGCATAAAAGTCTTATGATCTTCCAAGATAGTGGGATTAACATCAACTAAAGTCATGACCTTTCCGAACCCACTTTCATAAAAAAATTCATAAGATTGAACACCCTCCAAATATGTGGGATTATTTTTACCTAAAGTGGACGCTCTTCCAAACCCACATTCAATATTATTGCAAACATTATTATCAATATCATACTCATCATGAGGCTTAAATAAATTTTCAAGATCATAAGAAAAATCACCCCAATCATGATCATTGCAACAAGTAGTGGAGATAGCAAAATTAGCATCCCGAAGCTTGGGGTTTTGCATATTATTAGCACAATTGACATTAATAGAATTTATAATAACATCTCTGTAATCATGCTTTTCATCTAATGAGCTGTCATGAATCACTTTACAAATTCCTTCTTTTAACACTCCATCACAATTTTCAGATTCATGAATCTCAAGCAAAACTTCATAAAGATAATCTAGTGAACTCAATTCACTAGCAATGGGTTCATCATAATTGGATCCCTTGAAAAGATTAGCAAGTGGATGAGGATCCATATCAATAGATTTTTAGCAAGTGAAGATGCAAGCGAATAGAAGACACATGGTCACACAAGCAAACAAGAGATCCGACAAGAAAAAGGCGAACGAAAAAGAAGGCGAAAAAGGCAAATTTTTGTGAACTGGGGGAGAGGAAAACGAGAGGCAAATGGCAAATAATGTAAATTGCAAGGGGATGAGATTTGTGATTAGGAACCTGGTAGATATTGATGATGTCTCCCCGGCAACAGCGCCAAAAAAATAGCACGTGGCCCGCAGACTATCTTGACTTGATCCTCCCTGGCAACGGCGCCAGAAATTCCTTTTGATGCTTGCTTGAACTACGTCGGTATTTCCCCAAAAAGGAAGGGATGATGCAGCACAGCAACGGTAGGTATTTCCCACAGTGATGAAACCAAGGTTATCGAACCAGTAGGAGAACCACGCAACACTACATGAATGGCACTTGCACACAAATAAGAAATACTTGCAACCCGACGTATTAAAGGGGTTGCCAATTCCTTTCGGGCAATGGCGCCAGAAATTGGCAAACGGACATGAGAGAGTTGTAATAAATTGATAGATCGAACGCCAAATAAAATAAAGTGCAGCAAAGTATTTTTGTATTTTTGGTTTAATAGATATGAAAATAAAAACAAATAAAAATAGATCGCGAAGGCAAATATAGTAAAGAAGAGACCCGGGGGCTGTAGGTTTCGCTAGTGGCTTCTCTCGAGAAAAATAGCAAACGGTGGGTGAACAAATTACTGTTGGACAATTGATAGAACTCCAAATAATCATAATGATATCCAGTCAATGATCATTATATAGGCATCACGTCCAAGATTAGTACACCGACTCTTGCCTGCATGTACTACTATTACTCCACACATCAACCGCTATCCAACATGCATCTAGTGTATTAAGTTCATGGAGAAACGGAGTAATGCAATAAGAACGATGACATGATGTAGACAAGATCTATTTATGTAGAAATAGACCCCATCTTGTTATCCTTAATGGCAACGATACATCCGTGCCGGTTCCCCTTCTATCACTCGGATCAAGCACCATAAGATTGAACCCATCACAAAGCACCTCTTCCCATTGCAAGATAAATAGATCAAGTTGGCCAAACAAAACCCAAATATCGGAGAAGAAATACGATGCTATAAGCAATCATGCATATAAGAGATCAAAGAAGACTCAAATAACTTTCATGGATAGAAAGATAGACCTGATCATAAACTCAAAGTTCATCGGATCCCAACAAACACACCGCAAAAGAGTTACATCATATGGATCTCCAAGAGACCATTGTATTGAGAATCAAAAGAGAGAGAGGAAGCCATCTAGCTAGTAACTATGGACCCGTAGGTCTACAAAGAACTACTCATGCATCATCAGAGAGGCACCAATGGGCATGATGAACCCCTTCGTGATGGTGTCTAGATTGGATCTGGTGGTTCTAGAACTTGCGGCGGCTGGAATTGATTTTCGTCGACTCCCCTAGGGTTTCTGGAATATTGGGGTACTTATAGAGCAAAGAGGCGGTGCGGGAGGCCACCAAGGTGGGCACAACCCACCAGGGCGCGCCTGGGCCTCCAGGCGCGCCCTGGTGGGTTGTGCTCCCCTCGGAGCACACCCCAGGTGCTTCTCCGGCCCATTAGATGTCTTCTGGTCCAAAAAAATCCACAAAAAGTTTCGCTGCGCTTGGACTCCGTTTGGTATTGTTTTCCTGCGATGTAAAAAACATGCAGAAAACAACAACTGGCACCTGGCACTATGTCAATAGGTTAGTACCAAAAAATGATATAAAATGACTATAAAATGATTGTAAAACATCCAAGAATGATAATATAACAGCATAGAACAATCAAAATTATAGATACGTTGGAGACGTATCATACTCCTCAGCAGAATGGCGTCGTGGAGCGCAAGAACAGGACTCTTGTTGATATTGCTCGCACTATGCTTGATGAATACAAGACACCTCCTAGTTTCTGGCCCGAGGCAATTGATACTGCATGCCA
Organism: Aegilops tauschii subsp. strangulata; assembly: GCF_002575655.3. Taxonomy (NCBI): domain Eukaryota; kingdom Viridiplantae; phylum Streptophyta; class Magnoliopsida; order Poales; family Poaceae; genus Aegilops; species Aegilops tauschii. The sequence goes on from NC_053037.3 coordinate 484,744,611, forward strand.
CATCATCAACAGGGTATATCTTCACAAATTCTTCAAAAAGATCTCATATGAGCTCCTCACTGACAAGAAACCCAATGTGAGTTATTTCAAAGTCTTCGGTGCTAAATGTTGGATTAGAGATCCTCATCACAATTGTAAATTTGCACCTAAAGCACATGAAGGTTTTATGCTTGGTTATGGAAAGGACTCGCACACCTAAAGTCTTCAACACCTTTCACCACAAGTTTGTTGAAACTGTAGATGTGCGGTTCGATGAAACTAACGGCTCGCAAAGAGAGCACCTACCTCCTGTACTAGATGAAATGTCTCCTGAGGAATCCATCAAGTTCAAGGCTACTAAGGATGTCATACCCACCGAAGAATCTTCTGAAGAAGTCATTCCAGAACATGAAGAAAATCATGCTGGTGCATGTGAGGAAAATGGCTCTGAAGAAAATGCTGAGCCCACTCAAAGTCGTCAACCTGCTCATCCTCGCGTTGCAAATGAAGTGCAAATTGAGAGAATCATCGACGACATCAACACACCAGGTCCTCTCACACGCTCAAAAGCTTCACATTTGTCTAACTTTTGTGGGCACTTTGCTTTTGTCTCTATCACAGAGCCCACCAAAGTGGACGTGGCATTTCTGCACCCTGAGTGGATTCAAGCAATGCAAGAGGAATTACATCAATTCGACCTCAACAATGTCTGGGAGCTTGTTAAGCGACCAGACCCACGCAAGCACAATATCATCGGTACCAAATGGATCTACCGCAACAAGCAAGATGAAAATGGCCTTGTGGTGAGGAATAAGGCTCGTCTTATATCTCAAGGCTACACACAGGTTGAAGGAATTGATTTCGATGAAAATTTTGCACCTGTTGCTGGACTTGAGGCTATTCGCATATTGCTTGCTTATGCTAACCATCATAATATCATATTATATCAAATGGATGAGAAAAGTGCATTCCTCAATGGTAAGCTTGAGGAAGAAGTATATGTTGCTCAACCACCAGGTTTTGAAGATCCTAAGCATCCTGACAAAGTCTTCAGACTCAATAAGGCCCTCTATGGCCTCAAGCAGGCCCCTCGGGCGTGGTATGATACCTTGAAGGAATTCCTCATGAAGAAAGGCTTCAAACCCGGTTCACTTGACCCAACTCTTTTCACCAAAACCTATGATGATGAATTATTCATGTGCCAAATATATGTTGATGATATTATCTTTGGCTATACTAACCAACGTTACAATGACGAATTTGCCTATATGATGAGTGAGGAATATCAAATGTCTATGATGGGAGAATTGAAATTCTTCTTAGGTCTTCAAATTCGTCAACAACGCAATGTCATCTTCATATCTCAAGAGAAATACCTCAAGGATGTGCTGAGGAAATTCAGCATGCAAGATTGCAAAGGCGTCAAAATCCCTATGCCCACAAATGGCCATCTATGCACCGATGAAAATGGTAAAGACTTCGATCAAAAGGTATACCACTCCATGATTGACTCTTTATTGCATCTATGTGCATCTAGGCCAGATATTATGCTTAGTGTTTGCATGTGTGCCCGTTTTCAAGCTACACCGAAGGAATCACACCATAAGGCTGTGAAACATATTCTTTGATATCTAGCTCACACTCCAACACTTGGATTATGGTATCCCAAGGGCTTGGTTTTTTATCTCATTGGATCTTCTGACTCTGACTATGCTGGTGATTGATTGGATCGCAAGTCAACATCAGGCACATGCCATTTCCTCGGACGATCCTTGGTATGTTGGTCCTCGAAGAAGCAGAACTGCGTATCACTCTCTACTGCTGAAGCTGGGTACATTGCTGCTGGTTCTTGCTATGCTCAATTGCTCTGGATGAAGCAAACCCTCAAGGACTATGGCATAAATATGAAGAATGTGCCACTCCACTTTGACAACGAGAGTGCCATCAAGATTGCTCATAACCCAGTTCAGCATTCGAAGACTAAGCACATCTAGATTCTTCATCATTTTCTTCGAGATCATGTGTTAAAGGGCGACATCTCCATCGAGCACATGAAGACTGAAGAACAGCTAGCGGATATCTTCACAAAGCCCTTGGGTGAGAAGAGATTTAGCAAGTTGCAGTGTGAGCTAAATATCTTAGAATCTTCGAATGTTGTTTGAAAAGGACACACATCCTAACACTTATGCAAAATTGATGACTTAGATGTGCAACACATGAAGTAACATTTTTCTTCAATCAATGAAGACTAACCCTCCAAGTGTGAAGAAATTAATGGAGAATTTGATTCTCAGAGCCCTACAACAAAAGTTCAAAATTTTCAATTTGAGTTTTTCTTCTTTTTTGCAAATTCTTCAATTTTCAAATTCTTCAACTTTGCAAATTCTTCAACTTCTCAACTGATGTTCTTCATTGCCTATATATTTGAGTTTTCATGTCCTCAACAACATTCACTTATAGCTAATTCTTCAAGTTGTTTTTATTCTGAGTGAATGTGATCGGACCCGTTCTGCCTCTATGCTAAACTCAACCCAGTCTGTTCGCAAATTCTTCATGTGCTTCTATTTGAAACTCGTTCAAAATCTTCACTATGTCCTTGTCAGCTGAAGAATTTGCGAATGAAATGTTAAAATTTTCGTATCTGTATTTTTGGATTTTGCTGCTCAAACCTTTCCGCATCCCACGACAAGATTAAACTACTCACCCACAATCTACCATGATCTCCACCTCCCTGTACGTGGGTGACACATGTCGCTAGGATGGCAAGGGTTAGGGGCAAGTTCGTCCAATTTCTTCGGACGGGAAATTTTCACTGTGGCTATAAATACCCCCTCCCTTCCTCAGACTTCATTTACTTCGCTCGACCTCTCCTCACTCGAGCTCTCAGACCTAGCGCCACCGCTACACTCCATTTGTCGCGGGTGAGGAAGAGCTTCACTGCCTCGACCTCATCGCCGTCGTACTCGCGCCGGCCGCGGAAATCTTCACTCCGTCGCCGCCGTAGCTGTCTCTCAATACCGAGTTAGGGCGTGGGAGATCTAAACGGACGAACTTCTCCACTTCCACTCCCAGTTCGTCATGTTCTTCGTCCAGGGTAATTAAAATCTGATTTTACTGCCCTTCTTTGATTCTCATGTTTTCCACAAAATCTTCAAAAGGTGTTTATTCTTCAACTTCCAATCCCTTAAACACCGAGGTGCATCTGTCTTTGATTTGTTTCTCTAAGATATTTTTTCCTCAAGATTCCTCAATTGTGTGGATTGCCAAATCTATATAACTCTAGAACCTAAGTCAAGAACGGTTAGTGAAATTCCTCAAGACTCCCATGGTCAAATTCTTCAAACTTGATACTTTTGAAAAAAAATCTGAGAACTCATTTGACATCTCCAAATTCTTCGCACCTATACTCTGCTCACAGGTACAAAATGTCTGCTGCCAAATCACTAGGTTCTCATCAAGTTAACTCATTTGCAGCGTTCCTCGAAGATAAGCTGCATACTTCCTTAGAAACATCAATTGTTCAAAATGCTCAAGTGAAGAAAATGGATGATGGTAAAAGACCTCAGAAGGGAGGAAAAAGGCCAGAGACAAATACTGCTTTTGAAATCCCTGAAGACATTTATGCTGAGTATTGCACACCTGACGAAGCCACACATGGCAAAGAAAACAAGAATCAGCACAAAGTGCACATACGGAGGATTGAGAGGAGATGGGCTAAGGAATGGAGGGAATATCGTTATGTTACTCCCAAGTACATGATGAAATTCGCAGTTAACCCTCCATGTCCAAGACCTCCATTGGCTCCAAGCCATGTAGCTTATCCCTCAAGCATCAGACGTGCTGAGGAATTTCCCAAAGACTGGGCCAAGCGGCAAGCCAAATTGGCTAAAATTGCAAAATAAGCAGTGAAGAAATTCAACGAAGATTCTGCTGCTGCTGCTGCTGAGGGCTCTGCTAGCAAGCCTAAGAAGGCTTTGCCGAAGAAATCTGCTGTGAAGCCAAGTTCCTCAACAACTATGCCCTCAGGCCAAGTTCATCAAAGCCCTCAAAGCAAATTCCTCAGGCAACATCTTCAAGGGCTGTGCCAATTTCCTCTGCTGCCTCCAAATCCCCAACTGCTGCTGCAAAGTCCTCAACACCTGTGCATCTTGCCACGTGCCAACGGACTGCAGAATTTTTTATTGCTTCAGGGGTATCTGCAAGTTCCTTAGCTCCACCACAGTCCTCAACAGGTCCAACTCTGTTGAAGAAAAAGGCCACTGCTGGACATGGCTCGAGGCCAAGTCCTCATAAGAAGCAAGTTGCTTTTCAAGTTCTGTCTGATGACGACGAAGCTGATGATGAAGAACTTGCTGAAATCATTAGGGACAGGCAAGAAAGGGCCGCTAGAGCCAAAGGCAGTGCTGTACCTCTCAGGTTGGATCCAAGGAAGATCTTAGACTTCATTGTTCTGTGGCACAAGGATCCCAACACTCCACTTCCTGACTTGAACCTCACACCTGGTCAAAGTCACATGCTCAATGCCTTCATAGGTGAAGAAAAATGGAAGTTTCAGAAGGCCAGGCAGGTCAAGAAAGCTCAATACAAAAAGGAGCGTTTTCTGAAGAAAAATGTTGTGAATATGACTCCTGAAGAACTTGTGAATATGCAAAAGGAGATCAAAGCTCTCAGTGATGAATTTGACACTTATCATGCAGATTGGCTAGGTGCCAAAGTCAGATTTGTCAAACTGGCCAAGGGGCTCAAACCAAATGTTGATGCTACATCGCAACAAGAAATTCCTAGGGCTGAAGCATCTGCTCAGCCTACTGAAGAAAATGCTAACACAGCTGATGAAAATCAAACTGTTGATGACACTGAGAGTACCAGGGCTGCTGAAGAAATTCCAGCTCCTGAAGAAACTGCCAGGGCAACCTCCAATGTTGCACCTAAAGAACAACCCAGGCCAGCTAAATCTGCTACTGCGCCTGGAGAAACTGAACATGCCAGGGCAACTGCATCAGTTGTGCCTGAAGAAACTGCACCACTTTCATCTGCTCCTCCTGCAAAGTCATCACAGTTGAAGAATATCAACCTTCCTTCTGCATCAGAAGTGAAGAAAACCAAAGCTGCAGAGAAGGCAGCTGTGAAGGAAAGGAAAGCATCAGCGACTGTAGAGTCTTCAGCTCCCAAGAAAGTGAAGACTTTGAAAAGTTCCTTCACTAACCCCATTGATGTTGTTCCTATTTCTATTATACCATCAAAAGAAATTGTCCCAGCTGGTGAAGATTATGTCATTCCAGATGACATTGATGAGGAAAATCCTTCTGTTGGTTCTTCAGAGCAGTTGGATGAAGAAATTGAAGTGGAAGACATCCCTTCAACTCCACTGGTATCATCGCCCATGCCTCAGTTCACTGCTGAAGAGGCAGGCATTGAGGAATTAGAAGAAGATGAGGATGTGGACATTGGCTCTACAACACCAGTTCTGAATGATGACTGTTGGGAAAGACTTCATCCCAATTCGCCATTGACCACCCCTCTACATCAAATTCCTCAGTCCCCTGTGCAAACTGAAGAAATTCAAACAGGGTTTGGGAGGGCGTCCAACTTCACTTCTTTCCATTCCTGAAGAAGTTCCAGCTACTGCAGCTGAAGAAATGGAGACCCAGACTGCTGCTGAAACTGCCGCTGAAATTCCTCAGTCTGTGGCTCCAGAAGTTGTGCTCCAAGAAGCTGTGAAGCCTTCAACTGTTAATATTCAGCCCAACCCACTAAATCCTCATACAAAGAAGCAGAAATTCAAGGCTGATGATTTCTTCGTTGAGCACCATTTCTTCACGGATTTCAATCCTTATGCCTCAACAAGACTTCGACGCAAGCGGTTCTGGACTGCTAGTCAGATGAACTTCTACTCTTCACTCTTATTCGATAAGGACAAGGTATTTGAGCACCGTCAAATTCCTCATGTCGATATGGAGTCTCTCCCGTGCTTCCAACCTGTTCTAATTGTTCTTCATGACGCTAGGCTCTTGAACTTTTGCACTGACATCTGCGACTGGAATCAAGAGCTAATTCTTCAATTCCATGCTACATTGCACCTCACTGGAGATGTGGAGGATGTGAATTCATGGGTGCTTTATTGGATGACTGAGAATACTCATTACAAAGCACCGGCCTCTGAATTGCTTCATGCCGTACCAGTCAGTCCTCCTGCTAAAGGCGCAAGGCTCATATATGAGGAACCTGAACTTTCAAATCATCTGATGCAAGTGCTGATGAAGCCTTTGAAGGCTGGCCAAGCTCCAAGGACCACATTCCTCGTGAAGGAATTGCTATATGTGCCAAGGACAATATACCGCATTCCGACCAAAACTCTCAGTCCAATCAAGGGCCACAACTCTGAAGAAGAAGAGGTTGTTGGCATCATGAAGAATCTGCTATTCAACATCATCCATGGCATTCCTATCAACTACCATGATATCTTCATGAGGACTTTGGCCAATGCTGCTATGTCACCTTTTGAGTTGAAGCCTTATGCTCCCTGGATCATGAAATTCATCAAATCAAGGTCTTCAATTCATTACAAGGCATATTATCAAAATCATCTCAGCTATTTGCCTCCTATTGAAGTCCTCAAAAGGACTATTTCGTCAGCTGATGAGAAAGGAAAAGCTGCTTTTATTGATGAGGGCACTCGTCCATTGGATGGTCAGTTTCGCAAAGCTGCATCTTATTCCACCAATGATGACTCTGCAACTCAAGATTCTGCTACAAAAGCTTCAAAGTAAAATCCTCAAGCCATTGCTCCACGAGTGATGACTGCTCGTGAGCTTCTTCTAAGTCTCCATCAGAAGGTCGATCACAATCACAAGTGGGTCAAGTGTCAATTTGGCTCAATTCTTAAGAATATGACTGTCACTCAAAACACTGTGAAGAAAAACCATTACTACTTGCATGAAGTCTTTGATTGCACTTGGGCCATATTGTCTCACCTCTACGGTGTTGAAGACCTCAAGCAGATGGGATGTCAACAGGACTTTGACTGGTCTCAGCCTCCTTCGAAGAAATTCAAGAAGGTCAAAGTTCCTCAGCTCATCACCAGTGCATATTCTTCATCGCGCGAGACGGATGAAGCTGAAGATTTGAACGACACTGCGGCAGGCCCTACCTCAACGAACGACCCCAACAACGCTGGCGCTCCTCCATCGACATCATGATGATATTCTTTAGGGGCGTTAGTGAGGGAGTCCTGTACTAAGGGGTCCTCGGGTGTCCGGCCTGTTAGCCATGGGCCGGACTGATGGGCTACGAAGATACGAAGACCGAAGACTGCACCCGTGTCTGGATGGGACTCTCCTTGGTGTGGAAGGCAAGCTTGGCGATCAAATATGTATATTCCTTTCTTTGTAACCGACCTTGTGTAACTCTAGATCCTCCCGATGTCTATATAAACCGGAGGACTTAGTCCGGAGGGGATATACTCATTACCATAGTCATATAGGCTAGACTTCTAGGGTTTAGCCATTACGATCTCGTGGTAGATCAAATCTTGTAATACTCATATTCATCAAGATCAATCAAGCAGGAAGTAGGGTATTACCTCCATAGAGAAAGCCCGAACCTGGGTAAACATTGTGTCCCCCGTCTTCTGTTACCATCATCCTTAGACGCACAGTTCGGGACCCCCTACCCGAGATCCACCGGTTTTGACACCGACATTGGTGCTTTCATTGAGAGTGCACTGTGCCGTCCCCAAAAGGTTTGATGGCCCCTTCAATCATCGACAATGATGCTGTCCAAGGGGAAACCTTCCTCCCCGGAAAAATCTTCATGTTTGGCGGCTTCGCACGGCGGGCCAACTCGCTTGGCCAGCTGGAGTAGATTGACAGCTACGCCCCTGGCCATCAGGTCAGATTCGGGAGCTTGAACTACGTCACGGACATCCGCGGAGACTTGATCTTCGACGGATTTGGGACCGCGGCTGTCGCTCCCCGTCGCCACAATGAGCATGACTTAAATCTGTCATCGGACCACACTCAGGAAATCGCACCTGTAACCGCTCTGGCCTTAGATCCGGAGCAGATCGCGCCATCCAAAGACGGGAAGTTCAACCCCGCCACGGAGGCCGCAGACTCTGCGGCATTGGAGCCGCACACAGACCTAACCTCGGGCGAGGCCTGTGTCATCGGAACCTCGGACTCGTTTCCGGCTATAAGTTCCAAGCCATGTGCGTCCGCATATTCGATCGCCGAATTCAGCGCCGCGGACATCTTCCAGCACTCACCTTTAGGCAATGTGCTAAACTCGTTAAAGAATCTATCTCTAGCGGAGGACTCTCAGCCGAATTATATCCGGTTTGAGCTGGAGGAGAATGATGGAGAATTTCGTTTCCCACCCACCGCCCATTTCATAGCCACTGTCGAAGATCTAACCGACGCGCTCGATTATGACTCCGAAGACATCGACGGTATGGACGACAATGCCGGAGACAAGGAGGCTCAAAACCCGCCATTCACTGGACGATGGATGACCACTTCCTCATATGACGTATACATGGTAGATGCGCTAAAAAATAATAGCGGCAATGACAAGGAAAACCCAGCGAAGGAGGACCCTCCGGATGGTGCCGCAGCAGCAGAGACAGCAACACCGGCTCAGGAGACGACAACACTCCGGATGGTGCCAATGACACAGAAGAACCCGATGAACAAACTGCCGAACAAGACAATCGGGAAGATGGGCAAGTCAGCCCTAACGAACAGGCCATAGAAGAAGACTCGAAGCACGGCAGTTATCATCCGCTCTTCGAGGAGGAGGTGTGCCTCGGCAATGAAGACTTCATCGTGCCTGAGGAACCTGAGCGCTTTAATCTTCAGCTAATAGCCACTGCGAGGAGCCTGAAAAAGAAGCAGCAGCAGCTTCAAGCTGATCAAGACCTGCTCAATGACAGATGGACCGATGTCCTGGCAGCCGAGGAATACAGCCTTAAATGCCCAGCAAAAAGTTACCCGAAGTGCAAATTGCTACCTTAGTTCGATGACAAGGCGCCATACCCCACACCAGCATCATGCAATGCGGTCGATCGGCCACCGCGCGGTCGGGATAAAACGACAACTCGAGCCGAAAACTAGACCGTCCCACCTCGCCGTAAAGGCAGGGATAAGACAGCTCGGGGCTATACATATGACCTTCGTCAAGACCTGGACAGTAGAGCAGGACATACAAGATCAATCTACGGATCGCGAGGACGTGCCTTGACACGCGAGGACAGCTATCTATTCGGACATGACAAACCTAGTCACGCCCGGGCCGAAAACCGCAGGCGGACTCCATCAGAGCTACGTCGCGATGCGGCCCGATATAGAGGCGTCGCACACCCTCTTTGCTTCACTGACGAAGTAATGGATCATGAATTCCCAGAAGGGTTCAAACCCGTAAACATCGAATCATACGATGGAACAACCGATCCCGCAGTATGGATCGAGGATTTTATTCTCCACATCCACCTGGCCCGCGGGGATGATCTTCACGCCATCAAATACCTCCCACTAAAACTCAAAGGGCCAGCTCGGCACTGGCTAAACAGTCTGCCTGAAAATTCCATTGGCAGCTGGGAGGAGTTGGAAGAAGCTTTCCTTGACAACTTCCAAGGTACTTATGTCCGGAAACCAGACGCCGATGACTTAAGTCACATAGTCCAACAACCTGGAGAGTCAGCCAGGAAATTCTGGACTAGGTTCCTAACTAAAAAGAACCAGATCGTCGACTGTCCGGATGCCGAAGCCCTAGCGGCCTTTAAACATAGCATCCGTGACGAATGGCTCGCCCGCCACCTCGGCTAGGAAAAGCCAAAATCCATGGCAGCCCTCACGGCACTCATGACCCGCTTCTGTGCGGGAGAGGATAGTTGGCTGGCCCATAGCAAAAATACAGCAAGTGACACGGGCACCTCCGAGGCCAAAAATAGCAACGGCAAGCTCCGACGCAGTAGACACAAACGCCGAAGTAATGGTGACAACACCGATGACATGACAGTCAATGCCGGATTCAGTGGTTCCAAGTCCGGTCAGCGGATGAGGCCATATAAAACAAACAATCAGGGACCATCAAGCTTGGATCGCATACTCGATCGTCCGTGCCAAATCCATGGCACCCCTGATAAACCAGCCAATCATACCAACAGAGATTGTTGGGTTTTTAAACAGGCCGGCAAGTTAAATGCCGAGAACAAAGAAAAGGGATCGCAAAGCAAGGATGATGACGAGGAGCCCCGGCAACCGAACACAGGGGGACAAAAGAAGTTTCCCCCCAGGTCAAATCAGTGAACATGATATATGCAACACACATCCCAAGAGGAGCGCAAGCGCGCGCTCAGGGACGTCTATGCGATAGAGCCAATCGCCCCAAAATTTAACCCATGGTCGTCGTGCCCGGTCACTTTTGATCGACGGGACCATCCGACCAGTATCCGTCATGGCGGTTCAGCCGCATTGGTCCTTGACCCAATAATTGACGGATTCCACCTAACGCGAGTCCTTATGGACGGCGGCAGTAGCCTGAACCTGCTCTATCAGGATACAGTGTGCAACATGGGCATTAACCCATCACGGATCAAGCCCACAAAGACCACCTTCAAAGGAGTCATACCAGGTGTAGAGGCCCGCTGCATGGGCTCAATTACGCTAGAAGTTGTCTTCGGATCTCCGGACAACTTACGAAGCAAAGAGTTAATCTTTGATATCGTTCCTTTTCGCAGCGGCTAACACGCACTGCTCGGATGAACCGCATTTGCTCGATTCAATGCGGTGCCTCATTATGCTTACCTCAAGCTCAAGATGCCCGGGCCACGCGGCGTTATAACAGTTAATGGAAACACGGAACGCTCCCTCCGTACAGAAGAGCACACCGCTGCCTTACCAATTCGGCTAGGCGGTAAAGGGAGCACCTCTGTGATTGTTACTTGAGGGAATTCGGCTAGGCGGTAAAGGGAGCACCCATAGATCCAGCCTCTCCTCTTCATTGTATTGACATGATTAGTTATGCTATTGCAGTCCGGCCCACGACAGCTCCCAGCAATCCTCGTCACGAGGTTCGTTGAATTCAAAGGCGATGGCCAGCGAGTCGCCGCCGACCACTCACTCCCCCAAGGCCAAGGACGACGCAGAGGTGCTGTCCTGAAGGACTTTCCCAGGCCAGGGAGGCCCCAATCAAGTGACGGCATTCGTACCACACGTACATAACTACGCACTCAAAATACCATGGGCATAGACGGAGGCATACCTACCTTGTGATCCATAGTACGGCTCGACCGCTCCCGGACACATATACTTTTACTGTTTATCTTTACCCTTTTCAGGTCCCTTTTCCACAGGCTTTCCCTAGTGGCTTGATCACCGGTCCTGTTAAAGGATATACACACCAAGCTGGCAAGAAGCACAAGCGCACCGGGGAATTTCTAGGTGTTTTCTTTAACGATCACTCTACCTGTTTTCAGGACACACACGCAGCTCTCCCTTGGTCATGGCATTTTAAATAGCCTGTTGCTTATCGCACTATTTGTATCAATGCGCTTTAATGTATTAATGAAATTGCAATGGAAACAATTTTGCGGCCCAAATTTTAGGGCCCCAGCTAATTACCTTTTGCTCCTTGTTTATTTTCCTTTTTCTATTGACAACCTTATCAGTTAGCACCCGTACACTCTGGTACGTTTCATATTTGCTAGGGGCTTTATAGCACCCGCACTATGGCAACAAAGTTCGAACACTTTTTACAGTATAGTTCGGCACCCCGAATTTAGCACTATATGCATTGGCTCCGAATCATGTCTTTGGTCAATAGTTGGGTTGCCCGGCTCCTGTGCTTACTACCTTACGTTCCGCTATATCGGCTAGGGTAGTAAAGGGAGAACTACTGCGATTGTGCCCTGGTTCATCCGGATGAGCACCTCAGTAGAGAAAGCCGAAAACTGACTGCCATGATACGGCGAGAGCCGGTCAGCTCTTCGGAGGATTCAAATCGCTAGAGGTTTTTCCGCATTACGCGGTGAATCGGTCTTTATCCGATCGGGTGTTTACAGAATCCCCCAGTTCGGACTTCCGAATACCAGGGGCTGCGCCTAAAATTTTATTGTCGAACTCCTATGGCTAAGTGAGGGTGATAAAGCATTATAGTCCGATTGCCTTGTTCGTTGCGCTAAACACCTCCTTCAAGGACCAAATAATTGGATCAAGAGTGTTTAGATTCCATCCCGAACACCCCCGTATTACCTACGTGGGGGCTGAAGCCGACGACTGGCCAACTCTCAGATTTAATAAAAACGGCCGCACAGGAGGTAAAAATCTAACACAAAGCATTATATTACATAAATTATCTTTGTTTCATAATACAGGGCGAGAGAAAATATGAATGTATTCATTCAAAGATCTCGTCTTTCGCACAATGCTCTGCAACAATGCGGGACCCCTCCAAGACGTCTCCAAAGTATCGCTCGGGTGTGCGGTGCTCCTTGCCCTCAGCCGGCCCCTCGGTCGCTAACTTGACGGCGTCCATCTTCGCCCACCACACCTTGACATAGGCGAAGGCCAGACGCGCGCCCTCGATGCAGACGGACTGCTTGACAACGTCCAGCCGAGGACAGGCATCCACCAGCCGCTTCACAAGGCCGAAGTAACTACTGGGTATAGCTTCGACTGGCCACAACCGGATTATTAAATCCTTCATGGCCAGTTCGGCCACCCTGTGCAGCTCGACCAGCTGTTTTAGCTGATCACTGAAGGGCACCAGATGTTCTGGCGCAAGATATTGCGACCAGAACAGCTTCTCCGTGGAGCTCCCTTCTTCGGCTCGGAAGAACTCCGCGGCGTCGGACACACTGCGTGGCAGATCAACAAAAGCCCCCGGAGAACTCTGAATCCGGGTTGGTAAAAGATACTTCCTCTTCACATTCTTGCTTTGCATACTAAATGCCTTACCCACCGCGATCTTCCTGGCCTCCTGGATCTCCTGGAGGGCGCCCTGGGCCTCATTCCGGGCCGTCTCTGCGCTCTGACGAGCCTTGGCGAGTTCGGTCTCTTGAGCCGATGCATCGTGCTCCAAGGTCTCGCACTTCCTTACCGCGTCCTGGAGCTCTTGCTGGACCTCGTTGACCCGAGCCTTGAGCTTCTTACGGGCGGCCTGCTCCTTGACAGCCTTCCCCTCGGCTTCGGCCAGGGCCTTTTTGAGGGCCTCGACCTCGGTCGTTGCTCCTATACATATCATGAAACTCTGGTCAATATACATCATTTTACTCTTTTCGAATATATAACGGGTTATTATGTACCTTGTTTTTATTGGAGCTGCCTCCTCACCTGGCCGAGCTCCTCCTCGGCCTGCTCCAGTCTCTGTTTTAGTCCGGAGACTTCGGTAGTATGCGAGGCCGCGACCAACAGTGACACCTGCGTATTCATTTCAGACATACCTAGTTAGTTTCCTGCAATAAGGGATTGATCCTCTGTCCGGCTTTTTCTTTCCGAACACTAGACAGTGTCTCAGGGGCTACTGTCTGTATTGGGATCTTCTCTTTTTCCGTCGCTTACCTCAAAATGTGTCAGCAGGCTGTTGCAGGCTTCGGTTAGTCCGCTCTTGGCGGACTGAACCCTTTCAATTACCGTGCCCATAAGAACACGGTGCTCATCCACAATGGAAGCGCCTTGCAGCCCTTCCAGCAGATTATCCGGTGCCCCTGGTTGGACAGGGGTCACCGACAGAATAGGCATACGCCCTTCTTTCGAAGGAGGTTGCATGCCGGATTCCGGAGCTGTGTCGGTCTCCAGAATCGAGTTCGGCTGAGGGCCGAACTGAATACGGCCCTCATCACCAGTCTCCATGGGGATTGGCTCCCCTGGTGTCCGGCGACGGAGGCTTCGCCTTCTGGCGCCTCCTGAACCTCTCCCAGCCTGGGAAAGTCCTTCGGGACAGCACCTCGACGTCGTCCTTGGCCTTGGGGGAGTGAGCGGTCGGCGGTGGTACGTCTCCAACGTATCTATAATTTTTATTGTTCCATGCTATATTATATTCTGTTTTGGATGTTTAATGGGCTTTATTATACACTTTTATATTATTTTTGGGACTAACCTATTAATCGGAGGCCCAGCCCAAATTGCTGTTTTTTTGCCTATTTTAGTGTTTCGCAGAAAAAGAATATCAAACGGAGTCCAAACGGAATGAAACCTTCGGAAACGTGATTTTCGGAACAAACGTGATCCAGAGGACTTGGAGTGGACGTCAAGCAACAGACGAGGAAGCCACGAGGTAGGGGGGCGCCTACCCCCTGGGCGCGCCCTCCACCCTCGTGGGCCCCTCATGGGTCCACCGACCTATTTCCTCCTCCTATATATACCTGCGTACCCCCAAACCATCGAGGAGCACCACGAAAACCTAATTCCATTGCCGCAACCTTCTGTACCCGTGAGATCCCATCTTGGGGCCTTTTCAGGTGTCCTGCCGGAGGGGGCATTGATCACGGAGGGCTTCTACATCAACACCATAGCCTCTCCGATGATGTGTGAGTAGTTTACCTCAGACCTTCGGGTCCATAGTTATTAGCTAGATGGCTTCTACTCCCTCTTTGGATCTCAATACAAAGTTCTCCTCGATTCTCTTGGAGATCTATTTGATGTAACTCTTCTTTTGCGGTGTGTTTGTCGAGGTCCGATGAATTGTGGGTTTATGATCCAGATTATCTATGAACAATATTAGAATCTCCTCTGAATTCTTTTATGTATGATTGGTTATCTTTGCAAGTCTCTTAGAATTATCAGTTTGGTTTGGCCTACTAGATTGATCTTTCTGGCAATAGGAGAAGTGCTTAGCTTTGGGTTCAATCTTGCGGTGCTCGATCCCAGTGATAGTAGGGGAAACGACACGTATTGTATTGTTGCCATCGAGGATAAAAAGATGGGGTTTATATCATATTGCATGAGTTTATCCCTCTACATCATGTCATCTTGCTTAAAGTGTTACTCTGTTCTTATGAACTTAATACTCTAGATGCATGCTGGATAGCAGTCGATGTGTGGAGTAATAGTAGTAGATGCAGGCAGGAGTCGGTCTACTTGTCACGGACGTGATGCCTATATACATGATCATACCTAGATATTCTCATAACTATGCTCAATTCTATCAATTGCTCGGCAGTAATTTACCCACCGTAATACTTATGCTATCTTGAGAGAAGCCACTAGTGAAACCTATGGCCCCCGGGTCTATTTTCCATCATATTAATTTCCCGACAACAAGCTATTTCTGGCGCCGTTTATTTTTCTTTCTTTACTTTTAGTCTTTATCATAAAAATACCAAAAATATTATCTTATCATCTCTATCACATCTCACTCTCGTAAGTGACCGTGAAGGGATTGACAACCCCTTTGTCGCGTTAGTTGCGAGGTTCTTATTTGTTTGTGTAGGTGCGTGGGACTCGAGCGTGGCCTCCTACTGGATTGATACCCTGGTTCTCAAAAACTGAGGGAAATACTTACGCTACTTCACTGCATCACCCTTTCCTCTTCAAGGGAAAACCAACGCAGTGCTCAAGAGGTAGCAAGAAGGATTTCTGGCACCGTTGCCGAGGAGTCTATGCACAAGTCAAGACATACCAAGTACCCATCACAAACTCTTATCCCTCGCATTACATTATTTGCCATTTGCCTCTCGTTTTCCTCTCCCCCACTTCACCCTTGCCGTTTTATTCGCCCTTCTTCTGTTCGTCTTTTCGTTTGCCTTGATGTCTTACTTGGCTCGTTTGCTCGTTTGGTTGGAATAATTTATTGCTAAACAGAGAACCTAAGATCTATGGAGATCTTCATCCGCTTGCTAATCTTTTTAAGATATCCAATTATGATGAACCAATTTATAGTGATTTGAGTGCACTAGATTATCTTTATGACGTTTTTCTTGAAATTTGTGAATCTGAAAATTGTGATGAAGAAATTTATGAAGAGATTCACGATAGCTCCTTGAATAAAAAGTATGACTGCAATGATTTTACTATAAATTTTCTTGATGTCAATTGTGCTAATAATATGACCCTCAAAAAAATTGTGCTAATAATATGCAAAAACCTAAGCTTGGGGATGCTAGTTTTGCTATGTCTATTACTTGTTGCAATGATCATGATCGGGGTGATTCTTCTTATGATCTTGAAAATTTATTTAAGTCCCATGATGAATATGAGATTGATAATAATGTTTGCAATAATATTGAAAGTGGGTTTGTAAGAGTGTCATCTATAGATCCCACATATTTGGAGAATGTTGAATCTTATGGTATTTTTGATAAAAGTGGGTTTGGAGAGGTCATGACTTTAGTTAATGTTAATCCCACTATTTTGGAAGAGTGTCAACTTTGCATACATCTGGATCGTGTTAAGAATATGTTTTGTGATAGCTATATTGTTGAATTTTCTTATGATCCTACATGTAATTATTATGGGAGAGGAAAATATGGTTGTAGAAATTTTCATGTTACTAATTTACCTCTCGTTATGTTGAGATTGCTATTGTTTCTTTCCGCTTCCTTGCATATGCTAGTTTTTGCTTGCCTTGATAATTTGTTTGCCTATAAGATTCCTATGCATAGGAAGTATGTTAGACTTAGATGTGATTTTCACATGTTTTATGATGCTCTCTTTGTGTTTCAATTACTATCTTTTATGTGAGCATCATCGAAATCTCAATGCCTAGCTAGGGGCGTTAAACGATAGCGCTTGTTGGGAGGCAACCCAATTTTTATTTTAGTTTTTTTTCTTTTTGCTCCTGTTTAGGAATAAATCTTTGATCTAGCCTATGTTTAGATTTGTTTTTGTGTTTTAATTAGTGTTTGTGCCAAGTTAAACCTATAGGATCTTCTTGGATGATAGTTATTTGATCTTGCTGAAAATTCCAGAAACTTTCTGTTCACGAAAACAATTGTTAAAAATCACCAGAACGTGATAAAATACTGATTCCAATTGCAGTAGATCAATAAACAAATTATCTAGGTCTTCCTATTTTGGTAGAATTTTTTGAGTTCCAGAAGTTTGCGTTAGTTACACATTACTACAGACTGTTCTGTTTTTGACAGATTCTGTTTTTCG
The DNA here is from genome assembly GCF_002575655.3 of Aegilops tauschii subsp. strangulata. Taxonomy (NCBI): domain Eukaryota; kingdom Viridiplantae; phylum Streptophyta; class Magnoliopsida; order Poales; family Poaceae; genus Aegilops; species Aegilops tauschii. The sequence continues at coordinate 484,761,686 of NC_053037.3, forward strand.
CGTGTTGTTTGCTTATTTTGATGAATCTATGGATAGTAAAATAGTTTATAAACCATAGATAAGTTGGAATACAGTAGGTTTAACACCAATATAAATAAAGAATGAGTTCATTACAGTACCTTGAAGTGGTGTTTTGTTTTCTTTCGCTAACGGAGCTCACGAGATTTTCTGTTAAGATTTGTGTTGTGAAGTTTTCAAGTTTTGGGTAAAGATTTGATGGATTATGGAACAAGGAGTGGCAAGACCATAAGCTTGGGGATGCCCAAGGCACCCCAAGGTAAATCTAAGGACACCAAAAAGCCAAAGCTTGGGGATGCCTCGGAAGGCATTCCCTCTTTCGTCTTCGTCTATCGGTAACTTTACTTGGAGCTATATTTTTATTCACCACATGATAAGTGTTTTGCTTGGAGCGTCTTGTATGATTTGAGTCTTTTCTTGGTAGTTTACCACAATAATATTTTCTGTACACACCTTTTGAGAGAGACACACATGATTCAGAATTTATTAGAGTACTCTATGTGCTTCACTTATATCTTTTGAGCTATATAGTTTTTGCTCTAGTGCTTCTCTTATATCTTTTAGAGCACGTTGGTGTTTTTATTTTATAGAAACTATTGTTCTCTCATGCTTCACTTATATCATTTTGAGAGCACTACAAAACAACATGGTAATTTTCTTAAATTGAGAAATTAGTCATAATATGATAGGCATCCAAGATTAGTAAAAACTTTCTTATAAGTGCGTTGAATACTAAAAGTTTGATGCTTGATGATTGTTTTGAGATATGGAGGTAGTGATATTAAAGTTGTGCTAGTTGAGTAGTTGTGAATTTGAGAAATAGTTGTGTTGAAGTTTGCAAGTCCCATAGCATGCACGTATGGCAAACGTTGTGTAACAAATTTGAAACATGAGGTGTTCTTTGATTGTCCTCCTTATGAGTGGCGGTCTGGGACGAGCGATGGTCTTTTCCTACCAATCTATACCCCTAGGAGCATGCGTGTAGTGCTTGGTTTTTGATGACTTGTAGATTTTTGCAATAAGTATGTGAGTTCTTTATGACTAATGTTGAGTCCATGGATTATACGCACTCTCACCCTTCCATCATTGCTAGCCTCTTCGGTACCGTCCATTGCCCTTTCTCACCTTGAGAGTTGGTGCAAACTTCGCCGGTGCATCCAAATCCCGTGATACGATACGCTCTATCACACGTAAACCTCCTTGTATCTTCCTCAAAACAGCCACCATACCTACCTATTATGGCATTTCCATAGCCATTCCGAGATATATTGCCATGCAACTTTCCACTGTTCCGTTTATCATGACACGTTTCATCATTGTCATATTGCCTTGCATGATCATGTAGTTGACATCGTATTTGTGGCAAAGCCACCATGCATATTTTTCATATATGTCACTCTTGATTCATTGCCCATCCCGGTACACCGCCGGAGGCATTCATATAGAGTCATACTTTGTTTTAGTATCGAGTTGTAATCATTGAGTTGTAAATAAATAGAAGTGTGATGATAATCATTCATAGAGCATTGTCCCCAAAAAAAGAGAAAGGCCAAAAAAAATAAAGGCCACAAAAAAATAAAAATAAAATAAAAAGGGGCAATGTTACTATCCTTTTTTCCATACTTGTGCTTCAAAGTAGCACCATGATCTTTATGATAGAGAGTCTCTTGTTTTTTCACTTTCATATACTAGTGGGAATTTTTCATTATAGAACTTGGCTTGTATATTCCAACAATGGGCTTCCTCAAATGCCCTAGGTCTTCGTGAGCAAGCAAGTTGGATGCACACCCACTTAGTTTCTGTTTGTTGAGCTTTAATGCATTTATAGCTCTAGTGCATCCGTTGCATGGCAATTCCTACTCCTTGCATTGACATCAATCGATGGGCATCTCCCTAGCTCGTTGATTAGCCACGTCAATGTGAGACTTTCTCCTTTTTTCTCTTCTCCACATAACCCCCATCATCATATTCTATTCCACCCATAGTGCTATATCCATGGCTCACGCACATATATTGCGTGAAAGTTGAAAAAAGTTTGAGATTACTAAAGTATGAAACAATTGCTTGGCTTGTCATCGGGGTTGTGCATGATGAGAACATTCTTGTGTGATGAAAATGGAGCATGACCAAACTATATGATTTTGTAGGGATGAACTTTCTTTGGCCATGTTATTTTGAAAAGACATAATTGCTTAGTTAGTATGCTTGAAGTATTATTACTTTTGTGTCAATATTAAACTTTTATCTTGAATCTTTCGGATCTGAATATTCATACCACAAATAAGAGAATTACATTGAAAATTATGCTAAGTAGCATTCCACATCAAAAATTCTGTTTTTATCATTTACCTACCCGAGGACGAGCAGGAATTAAGCTTGGGGATGCTTGATACGTCTTCAACGTATCTATAATTTTTGATTGTTCCATGCTATATTATATTCTGTTTTGGATGTCTAATGGGCTTTATTGTACACTTTTATATTATTTTTGGGACTAACCTATTAACCGGAGGCCCAGCCCAAATTGCTGTTTTTTGCCTATTTCAGTGTTTCGCAGAAAAAGAATATCAAACGGAGTCCAAACGGAATGAAACATTTGGGAACGTGATTTTCAGAACAAACATGATCCAGAGGACTTGGAGTGGACGTCAAGCAACAGACGAGGAAGCCACGAGGTAGGGGGCGCGCCTACCCCCCCTGGGCGTGCCCTCCACCCTCGTGGTTCCACCAACTTACTTCTTCCTCCTATATATACCTACGTACCCCCAAACCATCGAGGAGCACCACAAAAACCTAATTCCACCGCCACAACCTTCTGTACCCGTGAGATCCCTTCTTGGGGCCTTTTCCGGCGTCCTGCCGGAGGGGGCATTGATCACGGAGGGCTTCTACATCAACACCATAGCCTCTCCGATGATGTGTGAGTAGTTTACCTCAGACCTTCGGGTCCATAGTTATTAGGTAGATGGCTTCTTCTCCCTCTTTGGATCTCAATACAAAGTTCTCCTCGATTCTCTTGGAGATCTATTTGATGTAACTCTTCTTTTGCGGTGTGTTTGTCGAGATCCGATGAATTGTGGGTTTATGATCCAGATTATCTGTGAACAATATTTGAATCTCCTCTGAATTCTTTTATGTATGATTGGTTATCTTTGCAAGTCTCTTCGAATTATCAGTTTGGTTTGGCCTACTAGATTGATCTTTCTTGCAATAGGAGAAGTGCTTAGCTTTGGGTTCAATCTTGCGGTGCTCGATCCCAGTGATAGTAGGGGAAATGACACGTATTGTATTGTTGCCATCGAGGATAAAAAGATGGGGTTTATATCATATTGCATGAGTTTATCCCTCTACATCATGTCATCTTGCTTAAAGCGTTACTCTGTTCTTATGAACTTAATACTCTAGATGCATGCTGGATAGCGGTCGATGTGTGGAGTAATAGTAGTAGATGCAGGCATGAGTCGGTCTACTTGTCACGGACGTGATGCCATATACATGATCATACCTAGATATTCTCATAACTATGCTCAATTCTATCAATTGCTCGATAGTAATTCGTTTACCCACCGTAATACTTACGCTATCTTGAGAGAAGCCATAGTGAAACCTATGGCCCCCGGGTCTATTTTCCATCATATTAATCTCCCAGCAACAAGCTATTTCTGGCGCCGTTTATTTTGCTTTCTTTACTTTTAGTCTTTATCATAAAAATACCAAAAATATTATCTTATCATCTCTATCAGATCTCACTCTCGTAAGTGACTGTTAAGGGATTGACAACCCCTTTACCGCGTTGGTTGCGAGGTTCTTATTTGTTTGTGTAGGTGCGTGGGACTCGAGCATGGCCTCCTACTGGATTGATACCTTGGTTCTCAAAAACTGATGGAAATACTTATGCTACTTTACTGCATCACCCTTTCCTCTTCAAGGGAAAACCAACGCAGTGCTCAAGAGGTAGCAGGCGGCGACTCGCTGGCCATCGCCTTTGAATCCAACGAACCTCGTGACGAGGATCGCTGGGAGCTGTCGTGGGCCGGACTGCAATAGCATAACTAATCATGTCAATACAATGAAGAGTGGAGGCTAGATCTATGGGTATGTGTGAGTCTTAGCACTTACGATGTAGCCCGAGGCTTAGTGCGGAGGCATCGCTCCGGACTGCTGTCGACATCCCACGCGGAGTTATCCGCGAGGGAGCCCTTCCCCTTCTTGGACGTCTCCGCCTCCAGGTTCGTGGAGGCCGCCCTCTTCTTCTTTCCCTCATCAGGGGGAGGGTTGTCCTCCTCCTCCTCCTCGTCGTCGTCGTCCTCACGGCGAAGGAAAGGGTCACTTCGTCTTCGGATGTCACGTCCGAAGCACCCATGCGGCAGGGGCCACCTTTGGCCCCCTTGGCCTTCTTCTTGGCCTTCTTTTCCGGCGGCCTATAGGGTGCCGGAACCAGCATCTTCGCCAGGAGCGGGATGACTGGCTCTTCGGGCGGCGGAGCCGAACTATGGATCCGCTCTGCTCTCTCCGTCCACACCTAAAAAAATATAGCAAAGGTTAGGCATCCTCCTTGAACAAACAAGTAGAAGGTACGCCTTAAGAACTTACCTCATTGGCGGGATGGGTGTGATCGTGCCCACGGTCCGAATCTATGGCCGGTGGCTTCTCGTTGCCCTTGAAGAGAAACTTCCAGGCATCTTCATGAGTAGTTCCGAAGAGCCCTCCCAGGGTCTGGTGCTTCTCCGGATTGAATTCCCATAAAGGGAAGCTTCGGCGTTGGCAGGGGAGAATCCGGCAAACCAGCATCACCTGGATCACGTTGACGAGCTTGATGTTTTTATCCACCATGCTCTGAATGTGTGTTTTCAGCGCTATCAGCTCGTCTGAAGCAGACCAGTTGGGGCCTTTCTCCGTCCAGGAGGTGAGCCGCATTGGAGCTCCGGCCTTAAATTCGGGAGCCGCCGCCCAAGTGGCGCCGCGTGGCTCTGTGATGTAGAACCACTGCTTCTGCCACTCCTTGACAGTCTCCACGAAAGTGCATGTGGGCCAAGTGATGTTGGGCATCTTGCTCACCATGGCACCCCCGCACTCCGCGTGCTGACCATCCACTACCTTCGGCTTCACGTTGAAGACCATGAGCCATAGGCCGAAGTGGGGATGGATGCGGAGGAAGGCCTCACACACGACAATGAATGCCGAGATGTTGAGGAAGGAGTTCGGGGCTAGATCATGGAAATCTAGCCCGTAATAGTACATCAGTCCGCGGACGAAAGGGTGAAGTGGAAACCCCAATCCGCGGACGAAGTGAGGGAGGAAAACTACCCTCTCAGTAGGCTTCCGGGTGGGGATGACTTGCCCCTTGGAGGGCAGACGGTAGGCGATTCCTTTCGCCAGGTACCCGGCCGCCCGAAGCTGGGTGATGTCCTTCTCCTTGACGGAGGAGACCATCCACTTGCCTTGGCCTCCGGATCTGGACATGATTGAGTGCTTCCTTGAGGTGGAGAAGATGGGAACTTGGGCGCTTGAGCTCGAGAATGAAAGAGGAGGCGTGGGTGAAGAAAGGGAATTCTTATCTTCTTATAAAGGCAATGAATATTGAACGCCTCCCCACTCGCCTTAAAACTTGCTTGTTCCCAAGGGCTGTGTAAACGGCACGGTTGGGTTACCCACGCCCGTATTGATGAGAATCCTGCAATAAGGGGACACGATCTCTGCTTCGACAAGACGTGCTAATGGTAACCGCGTCTCGAAACGTGGAGCGGCAGACGAAAAATGGTTCAAAATTATGACCGGGCAGACGTGATGTCATGTTGCAAAAAGTTGTCAGCGGATTGGACTCGTGGAATATTATATTCTCTGCGGTTGTGTGTGGTATGTGTGTTACAGGTCCGGACACGACCATTACGTCCGAAGACTATCTTGGAGTTTGGAGGGAGGAACCCGCCTTGCAATGCCGAAAACAGATCTACGCGTCGGATACCTTGTGATTGAAGCCAGGTTCAGGGGCTACTGAGGGAGTCTTGGACTAAGGGGTCCTCGGGCCTCCGGCCTGTTAGCCAAGGGCCGGACTGATGGGCTGCAAAGATACAAAGTCCAAAGACTGCACCCGTGTCCGGATGGGACTCTCCTTGGCGTGGAAGGCAAGCATGGACATCAAATATGTAGATTCCTTTCTTTGTAACCGACCTTGTGTAACCCTAGATCCTCACGGTGTCTATATAAACAGGAGGACTTAGTCCGGAGGGGATATACTCATTACCATAGTCATACAGGCTAGACTTCTAGGGTTTAGCCATTACGATTGATACGTCCATTTTGCATCATGCTTTCATATCGATATTTATTGAATTATGGGCTGTTATTACACGTTATGTCACAATACTTATGCCTATTCTCTCTTATTTTATAAGGTTTACACGAAGAGGGAGAATGCCGGCAGCTGGAATTCTGGGCTGGAAAAGGAGCAAATATTAGAAACCTATTCTGCACAACTCCAAAAGTCCTGAAACTCCACGGAAGTTATTTTAGGAATTAATAAAAAATACTGAGTGAAGAAAGTACCAGAGGGGGCCAACACCCTGGCCACGAGGGTGGGGGCGCGCCCTACCCCCCTGGGCGCGCCCCCTACCTCGTGGGCCCCCTGGCAGGCCTCTGGTGCCCATCTTCTGCTATATGAAGTCTTTTACCCTGGAAAAAATCATAAGCAAGCTTTCGGGAAGAAACTCTGCCTCCACGAGGCGGAACCTTGGCGGAACCAATCTAGAGCTCCGGTAGAGCTGTTCTGCCGGGGAAACTTCCCTCCGGGAGGGGGAAATCATCGCCATCATCATCACCAACGATCCTCTCATCGGGAGGGGGTCAATCTCCATCAACATCTTCACCAGCACCATCTCCTCTAAAACCCTAGTTCATCTCTTGTATCCAATCTTTGTCCCAAAGCCTCAGATTGGTGCATGTGGGTTGCTAGTAGTGTTGATTACTCCTTGTAGTTGATGCTAGTTGGTTTATTTGGTGGAAGATCATATGTTCAGATCCTTTATGCATACTAATACCCCTCTGATTATGAGCATGAATATGATTTGTGAGTAGTTACGTTTGTTCCTAAGGACATGGGAGAAGTCTTGCTATGAGTAGTCATGTGAATTTGGTATTCGTTCGATATTTTGATGAGATGTATGTTGTCTTTCCTCTAGTGGTGTTATGTGAACGTCGACTACATGACACTTCACCATTATTTGGGCCTAGGGGAAGGCATTGGGAAGTAATAAGTAGATGATGGGTTGCTAGAGTGACAGAAGCTTAAACCCTAGTTTATGTGTTGCTTCGTAAGGGGCTGATTTGGATCCCTATGTTTCATGCTGTGGTTAGGTTTACCTTAATACTTCTTTTGTAGTTGCGGATGCTTGCAATAGGAGTTAATTATAAGTGGGATGTTTGTCCAAGTAAGGACATCACCCAAGCACCGGTCCACCCACATACCAAATTATCAAAGTAACGAACGCGAATCATATGAACGTGATGAAAACTAGCTTGACGATAATTCCCATGTGTCCTCGGGAGCGCTTTCCCTTATATAAGAGTTTGTGCAGGCTTGTACTTTGCTACCAAAAGGATTGGGTCATCTTGCTGCACCTTATTTACTTTCATTACTTGTTACCCGTTACAAATTACCTTATCACAAAACTATCTGTTACCGATAATTTCAGTGCTTGCAGAGAATACCTTACTGAAAACTGCTTATCATTTCCTTCTGCTCCTCGTTGGGTTTGACACTCTTACTTATCGAAAGGACTATGATAGATCCCCTACAGTTTTGGGTCATCAAGACTCTTTTCTGGCGCCGTTGCCGGGGAGTGAAGCGCCTTTGGTAGGTGGAATTTTGTAAGGAAAAATTTATATAGTGTGCTAAAATTTACTGTCACTTGTTACTATGGAAAGTAATCCTCTAAGGGGCTTGTTCGGGGTATCTTCACCCCGACCAGTAGAGCAAAGATTTGCTCCTCAACCTACTGAACCTACTGAAAATGTTTACTTTGAAATTCCTTCGGGTATGATAGAGAAACTGCTAGCTAATCCTTTCGCAGGTGATGGAACATTACATCCCGATTTGCACCTAATCTATGAGGATGAAGTTTGTGGATTATTTAAGCTTGCAGGTATGCCCGAGGATGTTATCAAGAAGAAGTTCTTCCCTTTATCTTTGAAGGGTGAGGCATTGACATGGTTTAGGCTATGTGATGATATGGGATCATGGAACTACAACCGATTGAAATTGGAATTTCATCAGAAGTTTTATCCTATGCATCTTGTTCATCGTGATCGTAATTATATATATAATTTTTAGCCTCGCGAAGGAGAAAGCATCGCTCAAGCTTGGGGGAGGCTTAAGTCAATGTTATATTCATGCCCCAATCATGAGCTCTCAAGAGAAATGATTATTCAAAAATTTTATGCTCGTCTTTCTCTCAATAATCGCTCCATGCTCGATACTTCTTGTACTGGCTCTTTTATGATGAAGACTATTGAATTCAAATGGGATTTATTGGAAAGAATTAAACGCAACTCTGAAGATTGGGATCTCGATGAGGGTAAGGAGTCAGGTATAACACCTAAATTTGATTGCGTTAAATCTTTTATGGATACTGATGTTTTCCGTGAATTTAGCACTAAATATGGACTTGACTCCGAGAAAGTAGCTTCTTTATGTGAATCCTTTGCTACTCATGTTGATCTCCCTAAGGAGAAGTGGTTTAAATATAATCCTCCCATTGAAGTAAAAGTAGTTGCACCTATTAAAGTTGAAGAAAAGACTAACACTTATAATGATCCTATTGTTCCTACTGCTTATATTGAGAAACCACCTTTCCCTGTTAGAATAAAGGATCATGCTAAAGCTTCAACTGTGGTCAACAAAAGTAATATTAAGACACCCAAACCCCCTGAGAAAATTAAGGTTGAACCTAGTATTGCTATGGTTAAAGATCTCTTGGCTGATAATATCGATGGGCATGTTATTTACTTCTGTGATGAAACTGCTAGAATTGCTAGACCTCATACTAAAAATAAACATAGACCTGTTGTAGGCATACCTGTTATTTCTGTTAAAATAGGAGATCATTTTTATCATGGCTTGTGTGATATGGGTGCTAGTGCAAGTGCAATACCTCATTCTTTATATCTAGAAATTATGCATGATATTGCACCTACTGAATTAGAAGATATCGATGTTACAATTAAGCTTGCCAATAGAGATACTATTTCACCAGTTGGGATTGTTAGAGATGTTGAAGTCTTGTGTGGGAAAGTAAAATATCCTGCTGATTTTCTCGTTCTTGCTTCCCCACAAGATAGATTTTGTCCCATTATATTTGGTAGACCCTTCTTGAATACCGTTAATGCCAGGATAGACTGCGAAAAGGATGTTGTTACTATTGGTTTAGGGGATATGTCTCATGATTTTAATTTTGCTAAATTTCGTAGACAACCCCGTGATGAGGAATTGCCTAGTAAAGATGAAATTATTGGTCTTGCTTCTATTGTCGTGCCTCCTAGTGATCCTTTAGAACAATATTTGCTAGACCATGAAAATGATATGTTTATGAATGAAAGAAGGGAAATAGATGAAGTATTCTTTAAACAGGGACCTATTTTGAAACACAACTTGCCTGTTGAAATGCTAGGGGATCCTCCTCCACCCAAGGGTGATCCCGTGTTTGAGCTTAAATCATTACCTGATACTCTCAAATATGCTTATCTTGATGAAAAGAAGATATATCATGTTATTATTAGTGCTAACCTTTCAGAGCATGAAGAAAATAAACTATTGAAACCTCTGAAGAAGCACTGTGTTGCTATTGGATATACTCTTCATGATCTTAAGGGCATTAGTCCCACTCTATGCTAGCACAAAATTAAATTGGAGAAAGACGCTAAACCGGTTGTTGATCACCAACGACGGTTAAATCCTAAGATGAAAGAAGTGGTAAGAAAAGAAATACTAAAGCTTCTGGAGGCAGGTATAATTTATCCCGTTGCTGATAGTCAGTGGGTAAGCCATGTCCATTGTGTCCCTAAGAAGGGAGGTATTACTATTGTTCCTAATGATAAAGATGAATTGATCCCACAAAGAATTGTTACAGGTTATAGGATGGTAATTGATTTCCGCAAATTAAATAAAGCTACTAAAAAGGATCATTACCCCTTACCTTTTATTGACCAAATGCTAGAAAGATTATCCAAACATACACATTTTTTCTTTCTAGATGGTTATTCTGGTTTCTCTCAAATACCTGTGTCAAAAGAGGATCAATAAAAGACCACCTTTACTTGCCCTTTCGGTACCTTTGCTTATAGACGTATGCCTTTTGGTTTATGTAATGCACCTGCTACCTTTCAAAGATGCATGATGGCTATATTCTCTGATTTTTGTGAAAAGATTGTTGAGGTTTTCATGGATGATTTTTCCGTATATAGAACTTCTTTTGATGATTGCTTGAGCAACCTTGATCGAGTTTTGCAGAGATGTGAAGAAACTAACCTTGTCTTGAATTGGGAGAAGTGCCACTTTATGGTTAATGAAGGTATTGTCTTGGGGCATAAAATTTCTAAAAGAGGTATTGAAGTTGAAAAAGCTAAAGTTGATGCTATTGAAAAGATGACGTGTCCCAAGGACCTTAAAGGTATAAGAAGTTTCCTTGGTCATGCCGGTTTTTATAGGAGGTTCATTAAGGACTTCTCAAAAATTTCTAGGCCTCTGCCTAATCTCTTACAAAAAGATATTCCTTTTGTCTTTGATGATGATTGTTTAGAAGCATTTGAAATACTTAAGAAGGCCTTGATCTCTGCACCTATTGTTCAACCACCTGATTTGAATTTACCCTTTGAAATTATGTGTGATGCTAGTGATTATGCTGTAGGTGCTGTTCTAGGACAAAGAGTTGATAAGATATTGAATGTTATCCAATATGCTAGTAAAACTCTAGACAGTGCCCAGAGAAATTATGCTACTACCAAAAAAGAATTTTTAGCGGTTGTATTTGCTTGTGATAAGTTCCAACCTTATATTGTTGATTCTAGAGTAACTGTTCACACTGATCATGCTGCTATTAAATATCTTATGGAAAAGAAAGATGCTAAACCTAGACTTATTAGATGGGTTCTCTTGCTACAAGAATTTGATTTGCATATTATTGATAGAAAGGTAGCTGAGAACCCCGTTGCAGACAACTTGTCTAGGTTAGAGAATGTTCTTGATGACCCACTACCTATTGATGATAGCTTTCCTGATGAACAATTAGCTGTCATAAATGCTTCTCATACTACTCCATGGTATGCTGATTACGCCAATTACATTGTTGCTAAATTTATACCACCGAGTTTCACATACTAGCAAAAGAAAAAGTTTTTCTATGATTTAAGACACTACTTCTGGGATGACCCACACCTTTATAAAGGAGTAGATTGTGTTATTAGATGTTGTGTACCTGAGCATGAACAGGAACAGATCCTACGCAAGTGTCACTCCGAAGCTTATGGAGGACACCATGCTGGAGATAGAACTGCACATAAGGTATTGCAATCCGGTTTTTATTGGCTACTCTCTTCAAAGATGCCCGTAAGTTGGTCTTGTCTTGTGATGAATGTCAAAGAATTGGTAATATTAGTAGAAGACAAGAAATGCCTATGAACTATTCACTTGTTATTGAACCATTTGATGTTTGGGGCTTTGATTATATGGGACCATTTCCTTCCTCTAATGGGTATACACATATTTTAGGTTCTGTTGATTACGTTACTAAGTGGGTAGAAGCTATTCCAACTAGTAGTGCTGATCATAACACCTCTATTAAGATGCTTAAAGAAGTTATTTTTCCGAGGTTTGGAGTCCCTAGATATTTGGTGACTGATGGTGGTTCACACTTTATTCATGGTGCTTTTCGTAAAATGCTTGCTAAGTATGATGTTAATCATAGAATTGCATCCCCATATCACCCACAGTCTAGTGGTCAAGTAGAATTGAGTAATAGAGAGATCAAATTAATTTTGCAAAAGACTGTTAATAGATCTAGAAAGAATTGGTCCAAGAAACTTGATGATGCATTATGGGCCTATAGAACTGCATATAAAAATCCTATGGGTATGTCTCCGCATAAAATGGTTTATGGAAACACATGTCACTTACCTCTCGAACTAGAACATAAGGCATATTGGGCTATTAAAGAGCTCAATTGTGATTTCAAACTTGCCGGTGAAAAGAGGCTTTTTGACATTAGCTCACTTGATGAATGGAGAACTCAAGCCTATGAGAATGCCAAGCTGTTTAAAGAAAAAGTTAAAAGATGGCATGACAAAAGGATACAAAAGCGTGAGTTTAGTGTAGGTGATTATGTGTTGCTATTCAACTCTCGTTTAAGATTCTTTGCAGGAAAACTTCTCTCTAAATGGGAAGGTCCTTACGTTATCGAGGAGGTCTATCATTCCGATGCCATAAAAATCAACAACTTCGAAGGCACAAATCCAAAGGTGGTGAACGGTCAAAGAATCAAACATTATATCTCAGGTAATCCTATAAATGTTGAAACTAATGTTATTGAAACTTTAACCCCGGAGGAATACATAAGGGACACTTTCCAGAATGTTTCAGACTCCGAAAAGGAATAGGTATGTGGTACGATAAGTAAACCGACTCCAAAACGGTTCTAATGGTAAATTTTCTCCATTTTGGAATATTTAAGAAAATAGGAAAATAAGAAGTAGTCCGGGAAGGACACGAGGCTTCCACGAGGGTGGAGGGCGCGCCCTACCCCCCTGCCTCGTGGACACCTCGTGCACTCTCCAGACTCCGTTTTCTTGCACGATACTTCTTTTGGTCGGTAAAAATTCATTATATAATCTCCCGAAGGTTTTGACCACCGTACCACGCAAATATCCTCTGTTTTTGTTTCGAGTTGTTTCTGCCACAGATTAGAGCAAGATGTCTTCTCAAGAATCAGTCAGGGAGAGCCAGGTGTCTAATTCGACACCGGGACCAGGTGCTAACAGTGATGCTGGCCACTTTGGGCCATCAACGGAGGAAGAGATGGAGGCCGACTTGAAAAGGATAGATGCCATGGAGGAGGAGCAAGAAGTTACTTCCTGTTTCCGAGCTGGATTCACGATGGGGGAACTACAGAACTCAGCCATTCCAACCTCGGTCATCCCTTCCAATGTTAAATTTCTCTCTTATGAAAATATGAAAAAGAGTGTTACTTGCTCTCCCGCAGCTATACAACATCCATGGGTGAAAGGAGCTTTAACCGTCATGGGTAAGCTCCGTAAGGAAATAATGGATCTCAAGCAGCAAGTCAATAAGCTCGAGGAGGAGAATCGTATCCTGAGGGGCATCATCGCCAAGAATATCACATCGCCACCTCTGAAGAAGGAGATATAATCATATGGGTATGGCCACTCCCCTTGGCAACTGCCAAGCTTGGGGGAGTTGCCCCGGTATCGTATCACCATCACACTCCTATCTTTACCGTTTTTCTTAGTTTGATCCTTTTGGTAATATCTTGATCTAGTAGAATAAAGTTTTAGTATGATTTAGTTTTGAGTTTTGCCTTATGATCCCTCTATGTAATCGAGTCTGTGAGCTATATATAATAAAGATTAGTGTTGAGTTGTAACGCCCACAATGCGGCTATATCTCCCACGTGTCGAGGCACGACTTAGAGGCATAACCGCATTATGGTATTGTCGCAAGAAGGGTTATCTTCACACAATCCCATGTAATGAACAAGAATGGGATAACGAGAGTTGGCTTACAATCGCCACTTCACACAATACATAAATTAATTCATACATCATCCAAAATCCACACATAGACCGACTACGGTCAAACCCAAATGAAAATATGATAACCCCAAATGCTAGATCCCCGATCGTCCCAACTGGGCTCCACTACTGATCATCAGGAAAAGAAACATAGTAACGACCACGTTCCTCGTCGAACTCCCACTTGAGCTCGGTTGCGTCATCTGCACTGGCATCGTCGGCACCTGCAACTGTTTTGGTAGAATCTGTGAGTCACGAGGACTCAGCAATCTCACACCCGCGAGATCAAGACTATTTAAGCTTATAGGAAAGGATGGTGTAATGAGGTGGAGCTGCAGCAGGCACTAAGCATATATGGTGGCTAACATACGCAAGTGAGAGTGAGAAGAGAAGCAACGCAACAGTCGCGAAGCTAGAAATGATCAAGAAGTGATCCTGAAACTACTTACGTTCATGCATAACTCAAACCGTGTTCACTTCCCGGATCCCGCCGAGAAGAGACCATCACGCCTACACACACGGTTGATGCGTTTTAATTAAGTCAAGTGACAAGTTCTCTACAACCGGACATTAACAAATTCCCATCTGCCTCATAACCGCGATCACGGCTTTCGAAAGATAGTACCCTGCAGGGGTGTCCCAACTTAGCCCATCATAATCTCTCATGGTCAACGAAGGATAAACCTTCTCCCTGAAAGACCCGATCAGTCTCGGAATCCCGGTTTACAAGACATTTCGACAATGGTAAAACAAGACCAGCAAAGCCGCCCGAACGTGCCGACAAATCCTGATAGGAGCTGCACATATCTCGTTCTCAGGGCACACCGGATGGGCAAGACGTCGGGTTGGCATAGACCCTGGTTGCCCAGGGGGCGCCGGACATCGCCCAGTTTGGGCCAGCACTCGAAGGAGCACTGGTCCGGGGGTTTAAATAAAGATGACCCTCGGGCTCGCGAAAACCCGGGGGAAAAGGCTTAGGTGGCAAATGGTAAAACCAAGGTTGGGCCTTGCTGGAGGAGTTTTATTCAAGGTGAACTGTCAAGGGGGTCCCATAAATCACCCAACCGCGTAAGGAACGCAAACTCAAGGAACATAATACCGGTATGACGGAAACTAGGGCGGCAAGAGTGGAACAAAACACCAGGCATAAGGCCGAGCCTTCCACCCTTTACCAAATATATAGATGCATTAATTAAATAAGAGATATTGTGATATCCAAAATATCCATGTTCCAACATGGAACCAACTTCAACTTCACCTGCAACTAGCAACGCTATAAGAAGGGCTGAGCAAAAGCGGTAACTTAGCCAAACAACGGTTTGCTAGGAAAGGATGGTTAGAGGCTTGACATGGCAATATGGGAGGAATGATATAGAAAGTGGTAGGTAGCGCAGCATAGCAATAGAACGAACAACTAGCAAAACAAAGATAGAAGTGATTTCGAGGGTATGGTCATCTTGCCTGCAAGGTTCTCAGAGTTGTCGAAAGCTTGATCCTCGTAAGTGTACTCAACAGGTTCCTCGTTCACGAACTCGTCTCCCGGCTCTACTCAAAACAAGAACACAAGCAACGGAACCACAATCAATCACGGGAAATGCACAAGCAACATGATGCAAAACATGTATGATATGCGAGACGTGGTATGCGGTGCAATATGCGTGCTCCGGAAGAAAAAATGATGAACAAGGCAGTAACTTGGCAAACCAAGCATGCCACTGGAAAGATGAAATGATTTCGGCCGAAATCGATATAAAGATCGCCGGAAACGGATGCACGGTTTGCAAATGGCAAGCAAAACAAGAATGACACGATTCTGCGATTAACAGCATGATAGCACTTAGAATACACCAAGTAACAACGCTACAGCACTACAACATAGCAACAAAGCATATGTCAGTAATCTACAGAAGATGCTTGACAAAAGATGAACACTGAGCTACGGCTAGATCACACCCCAGCAGGTTCAAACAAGCATGGCAAAAGTGCAAAAGATATCAGGTTCACAGAGTTGGTGAAATTACTGGACATGGCTGAAACAGCATCAGGTAGCAAAGTTCAGAGCAAGCAAACAACATGCTAAGGGAACTTAACATAGAAAAACAAGGCATGGCTTGAATCTACTAAATGCATATGACAAAAGACCCTTAGTGACCATAAGCCCAAAAGGACCAGAAGATATGATGGCAACCATGTAAACATAGCAAGTTTCGTTAACAGGTTTCAGACTTGGCAGAAAACAGAGCATGGCAGAAACAGACATTATGGGGCATCTTTGTGAGCTTGATGCACTCATCACAAAGCAATGAATGACAAAACAAGCAAACCTACAGCAAGATGGCATGTTTATGAAGCTATCCATGGCAAGAGAAAATACATGGCATGAATGGATCAACTACAACAACCTTGGCAAAATTGAATATCATGTTACAATCTGCCAGAAATATTTTATAGCAAAAGTAGAGCAAGATTCAAACATGCTATGGCACTCCATAATTGCAACCCGGGGCATGGATAGATAGATCACAACTATATCTACAAAACATCCTTAGTAAACATCTCCAAAAGGAGCACGTATCTCTCTGTAACCACATGGATACATAGCAACAAAATAACAGCAGTCACAGACTTAGTAAATTTACTGTCCCTGAAATCAGTAACATCACGAAGCCTAGTTTGCATGCTTGTGCTAGTCACCATAGAGATCACAAAAATACATGGCATACACCCCTGTAAATATGGCATGGCATACAACAAAACACATGTAGAGCTCATGCCCATAAGATGCACGGATTAAATGCAACAAAAATAACAAATCCTCATGTTCTGCTAAGTAACAGCAGTTAACAACAAGTAGCACTCTTGCACCAGAGATTTGGGCATCAATATGGACTCTAATGAACATGGTGCAATGGAACAAAATGTAGAGCATCATGAGACGAACATTTCGATGTATTACACGCACGACGGAGCTATATGCAGAGAGTTATGATGCAATGAACATGGGCATGTACTGAAAATATCTCAGGACTTGGGATTTTTGACCGGGGGGAAAAGTCAACCTAGCGCTCAGATCTGGATCGGCCGGCGCTCGAGCTCGGGGATGGAGGCGACGGCCGGCGTGGAGAAGGAGGGCGACGGCGAGGGAAAGGAAGGAGGCGGCCGGAGGCAGCGGAGGACGACGGCGGTGGGGTCGGCGACCGCGGGCGGAGGAGGCGCGGCGGCGGCCTCGGGCGAGCTCGGCGATGCGGCGGCGACGGGCGACGGGCGGGGAGGACTCGGGCGGCGGGGAGCCGCGCACGGGCTCGGGGGCGGCGTACGGGCCCGGCGGGCCGCGGGCGGCGCGGGCGGAGCGGGCGCCACGTGGCAGGCGCGGAGTGGCTGCAGGCGGCGGCGGGATCCGTCCGGTGGCGACCGGACACGTCCGGTGGCGGCGGGGATTTTTTTAGGGTTTTGAACTGCGGGGGGATTTCGGGAGAGGCACTTATTTATAGGTAGAGGGAGCTAGGAGAGTCCAAATGAGGTACGGTTTTCGCCCACACGATCGTGATCGAACGACCTAGAGCATGGAGATGACTTAGAGGGGTTTTGGGCTGTTTGGAGGGGGGTTTATCTGCAACACACAAAAGGACTTTGCGGTTACCCGGTTAACCGTTGGAGCATCAAACGACCTCCAAATGGCACGAAACTTGACAGGTGGTCTACCGGTGGTATACCAAGGCCACTTGACAAGACTCGGTCCATTCCGAGAACGTTCAACACCCGCTCATGAAAAGAAACGAAAAGGGGGTGCGCCGGTGCATGTGGGAGTGTCGGATTGCAAAACGGACAACGGGGAAAATGCTCGGATGCATGAGACGAACACGTATGCAAATGAGATGCACATGATGACATGATATGAGATGCATGACATGAACAAAATGCAAAACGAAAAACAAAACCCGACCACGAAGGGAATATCATAACACATAGCCGGAAATGGCAAGAGTTGGAGTTACAAATATGGAAAGTTACATCCGGGGTGTTACAACACTCCACCACTACGATAGGATCTCGTCCCGAGATCTAGGACTGAAAGAACTCCGGATATTCGGAACGGAGGTGGTCCTCGCGTTCCCAGGTGGCTTCTCGGCCGGAATGGTGCGACCACTTCACTTTCAGGAATTTGATTGACTTGTTGCGAGTCTTGCGCTCAGTTTCTTCAAGAATAGCAACGGGATGCTCATGATAAGACAGATCTTCTTGGAGGTCAATCTCTTCGAAGTTGATGGTGCGCTCTGGAGTCTTGAAGCACTTGCGAAGCTGTGACACGTGGAACACATCGTGCACGTTCGCGAAATTGGAGGGAAGCTCAAGTTGATAGGTGAGGTCGCCTCTTTTTCCAATGATCTTGAAAGGACCCACGTATCTAGGGGCAAGCTTCCCTTTGATACCGAAGCGACGAGTGCCTTTCATTGGAGAGACGCGGAGGTAGACATGGTCTCCGATCTCGAAAGCCACATCACGGTGCTTACTATCATAGTAACTCTTCTGGCGCGATTGCGCGGCTTTGAGATTTTTACGGATGACTTTACACATTTCTTCAGCTTCTGTGATTAAGTCATTGCCAAGAAGTTGGCGTTCACCAGTCTCTAACCAATTGAGAGGAGTACGGCACTTTCTGCCATAGAGAATCTCGAATGGGGCCTTGCCCGAACTTGCTTGGAAGCTGTTGTTGTAGGAGAATTCGGCATATGGAAGACAATCTTCCCATTTCATGCCAAAGGAAATGACACAAGCCCTGAGCATATCTTCAAGAATTTGATTTACTCGCTCGACTTGGCCACTAGTTTGAGGATGGAAAGCTGTGCTGAAGCGAATGTTGGTGCCCATGGCCTTCTGGAAGGAGTCCCAGAACTTAGAAGTAAAGATGCTTCCACGATCTGAAGAAATCAATTGTGGAATGCCGTGCAAGGAGACAATTCTGGAGGTGTATAGCTCTGCCAACTGAGCTGCTGTGATTGATTCTTTGATTGGAAGGAAATGAGCCACTTTAGTAAGCTTGTCGATGACAACGAAGATAGCATCATTTCCACACTTGGACTTTGGAAATCCAGTCACGAAGTCCATTTTGATATGATCAAACTTCCATTCTGGGATAGCAAGAGGTTGGAGGAGACCAGCTGGTCATTGATGTTCTGCTTTCACCCTTCGACAGACATCACATTCGTTCACGAATTGAGCGATTTCTCATTTCATTCGAGTCCACCAATACGACTGCTTGAGGTCATGGTACATCTTCGTACTTCCAGGATGAATGGAAAGAAGATAATTGTGCGCCTCGTTCATAATGACTTTCCTTAGATCACCATTAGGAACCACAATCCGGTCCTCGAAGAATAAAGTGTCTCTGTCATCAATGCGATAGCACTTGTATTTGGAAAGACCCTTGTCGATGCCATGTTTCACCTTCTTCACCATGGTATCCAGGAGTTGTGCCTCACGAATTTGATCTTCCAAAGTAGGAGAGACTATGAGGTTGGCAAGAAAGCCTTGAGGAACAACTTGGAGATTCAGCTTGCGGAAAGCTTCACAAAGATCTGGTTGGAATGGCTTGAGGATTAAGCTGTTGCAATAAGCCTTCCTGCTCAAAGCATCTGCAATGACATTGGCCTTGCCTAGAGTATACTCAATACTCAGATTGTACTATTGAATCATTTCGACCCATCGAGTCTGCCTGAGGTTGAGGTTGGGCTGAGTGAAGATGTACTTGAGACTCTTGTGATCGGTGAATATGTCCACTTTTCTTCCCAACAAGAGATGTCTCCACGTTATTAATGCATGGACAACTGCCGCCAACTCAAGATCGTGAGTGGGGTAGTTCTTTTCGGTGGGCTTCAACTGACGAGAGGTATAGGCCACAACTTTCTTCTCTTGCATTAACACAGCACCGAGACCTTGAAGAGAAGCATCACAGAAAACTTTGAATGGTTTGGATTCGTCAGGAGGAGTTAAGACAGGAGCTGTGACGAGTTTCTCTTTGAGAGTGTTGAAAGCAACGTCACACTCAGGAGACCAGACATACTTCACATGCTTCTGGAGGAGGTTGGAAAGAGGCTTTGCAATCTTAGAGAAATTCTCAACGAATCTTCGGCAATAGCTTGCAAGACCAAGAAAACTGCGGAGCTGCTTGACATTCTGAGGAGGTTCCCAATTCACAATTGCGGACACCTTCTCGGGATTAACAGCGATGCCCTTGGCAGAGATGATGTGACCAAGGTAAAGAACTTCATCAAGCCAAAACTCACATTTGGAAAACTTCGCATAAAATTGATACTCTCTGAGCTTGTCGAGCACCAATCGCAAATGTTTGGCATGATCCTTCTTATTCTTGGAGAAGACCAAGATATCATCGAGATACATCAGGACGAATTCATTGGTATAGGGGTTGAAGATGAAATTCATCATCTGAGAGAATGTTGGAGGAGCATTGACAAGGCCGAAAGACATCACAGTATATTCATAAAAACCAAAGCTTGTTCTGAATGCTGTCTTGGGAATATCTTCTTCACGAATGCGAATCTGATGATAACCCATACGAAGGTCAAGCTTGGAGAATACTTTAGCACCTTTGAGTTGCTCGAATAGCTCATTGATGTTGGGAAGTGGATACTTGTTCTTGATTGTCTTCTTGTTCAATGGGCGGTAGTCGACACAAAGTCGTTCTGTGCCATCCTTCTTCTGGACAAAAAGAACACCACAACCCCATGGAGAAGAACTCGGTCTGATCAAACCCAGACGCTCTTGTTCATCGAGCTGTTTCTTCAATTCCTTCAGCTCCTTGGGTCCAAGCTTGTATGGATGCTTGCAAACGGGTTCAGTGCCAGGCTCAAGATCGATAACGAACTCAACTGGCCGGTGAGGAGGCATACCCGGAAGCTCTTCTGGAAAGACATCTTGGTACTCACAAACGACTGGAATCTGAGAGATGGCATTCAACTCGCCCTTCTCATTGAGAGAAAACAACCGAATGGTTTCATCACGAGCGGCATAAATAATCACATCCTCAGACGAGTGTGTCAATTGAATTTCCCTGGCAGCACAATCAAGTTGAGCCTCATGCTTAGAAAGCCAGTCCATCCCGAGAATTAGATCAATATCCGAGTCACCAAGAACCATTGGAGAAGACAGAAATTTATAGTTGCCCATCTTGATAGAAACATCCGGAGCCATCATTTTGGTATTCATGAATAATCCCGGAGAGGAAACCGCTATCGGCTTAGGCAGATCAACAGTATGCAGATTGTTCATGGATGCAAAAGGTCTTGATATGAAAGAAATAGATGCACCAGTATCAAATAAGACTTTTGCAGGAATATCATTAACAGGAAGATTACCCATTATCACATCAGTAGATTCCTCCGCTTGAGCTGCATTCATCATGTTCACCTTTGCAGAGTTTGGATTATGCTTAACCACTGCATTGCTGGAAGATCTCACAGGAGGAGGAGGCGGAAGACGCCTTTGGTTGAAGAATTTGTTAGCATAGTGACCTTTCTACTGACACTTGTTGCAAGTCACCTCTGAGAGTGGACGATGATAAGGAGCATTCGACTTTGGAGCTTGATTCTGAGACTTGTTCTGATAGCCAGAGTTGGAAGAGTGGGAAGATCCATGGCCACCTTTGTTCTTCTGCTGGTAAGGCTGACGAAACGGAGGAGGAGGAGGCAACCAGAACTTCTGTTGTTTGGCAGCCACAAGTGAGGAAGAAGAAGACTGAACTGCGTCTCTGACTCTCTTCTTAGAAGCTTCACACTTGAGCTGAGCAGCCTCTTGCTTCAGTGCCATATTATAGAATTGATCAAACTGAATAGGCTCAACAAGAACGAGAGCTAACTGCAGATCCTCTCTAAGGCCACCTCTGAAGTGATAGATCATGCTCTTTTCATCAGGAACGTCTTGTTTAGCGAAGCGAGCAAGTTTCTGAAACTGGATGTTGAATTGATACACAGACATGTTGCCTTGCTTGAGATTGCGGAACTCCTCACGCTTGCTCTCAACAACACTTTGTGGAATGTGGTGCGCTTTGAAGTCCCGACAGAAGTCAGTCCAAGTGATCACACGACCTCCTCTGGAATCTTTGTATTGTTGATACCAATCAGCAGCTTGGTCCTTGAGCTGAAAAGAAGCAAACTTGACATAGTCCTCAGGCCTGTCATTGCTACATCCAAAATGCTTGTTGATGTCCACGAGCCAATCATCGGCATCCGTGGCCTCGGCACAGTAGCTGAAAGACTTGGGCTGATTTGCGAGAAACTGGTTGAGGGTAGCGAAGTGAGGCTGATTGTTGCCTTGACCTTGATTTCCTTGATTGCCTTGCCCTTGGGTGCGTTCTTGCAAGAGTTGCAGAATCATTTGAGCATTGCGTTGGTGGCTGCCATGATAGCTTGCCATGCCTCCGGAGGCGGAGGTGGTGGCGGAGGGTTCGCCTGACTCCCTTCATTGCGATCCGGATTCTGACGCGTTGGCGGAGCCATCCTGAAGAGGGTGACATCCGTTAGCATCTTGATAGACAAATAGTCAAGTAGAATCAACGGATAGAAATTGCAACATATAGTCTTCACAATAAACATTCGAACGAGGATGAACGAATGAATTCCATAGTAAATCATCACACTTCCATAAGTTGAGAAGCCACTTAGAAAAAGGTATGGAATCAACATTTGACTTCGAAGCAACTCGAATACCACAATTCAAAACAAAACAAAGTATTGGCTTGCAGAATAAGCCGGAACAAACATATGATAGAGATTTCGTCCGAAGTTTTCGTGGTGGGGCCCACACGGGCTCGATCGTACAGCACCATCATGTACAAGGCTGTGCACATGACATACGAAGCATCCCTGAGTCGGCATAGCCAAGGACTCTTTAAGACACTACGAGACCACTGTAAAACCAACCGTGGAAAGGCGGACCACTAGACGTCGAACCCCAATCTCATATCAGGCGTCTGTCGGAAAGATATCCTAGGAGCTACTTGAATTCCCACTTATAAACTCCCGAAACTTTCTGGTTATGCAATCTGATGTTGGGGATACAGGGGACACAAAAATATATCACCCAAACTAGCAATCCCTAGATCCAGCTGTATCCATCCGTCAACACATAACCAAGAAACCTTCGGAAATCGTGTACCTCAACCTTCGAAAAGCATCCGTTATACGAGTTAGGGCAATACTCCCGAACTCCCGCCCCAGTACTGGGTGGCGTCGAGGTGATCTCACCAACAACTGCATAAAAGAGATTTCGATGTCGGCGAAACTCAGGTATTCCAGAACTGCAACGATAAAATTGTGACGACAACACCTCGGAGCTCAACTCCCCGGGACACTGCCACAACCCCTAAATGTCAGGAGGCACCAAGAACAATGTTCTCGTCACAAAACCATCGGAACGATTCTAAGATACCCGCGTGATCCTAAAATTTGTTTTAGTGAAATTTGAGGAGAGAAGAGTCAGAACTTCTACGTCAGGAGGCCTCACCAGAGCGACGAAGGGACTGAGGAGTAAAAAGAATCCTACTCTCCGATATATATAATCCTAAGACTCAAAACATTTTTGTTCTAGACTCAACAACGCCAGCGATTCGATCAAGCAGGGGGCTCCTAAGTCGGGGATGGCTCTGATACCAACTTGTAACACCCACGATGCGGCTATATCTCCCACGTGTCGAGGCATGACTTAGAGGCATAACCGCATTGTGGTTTTGTCGCAAGATGACCCTTCTTGCGACAAAACCACAATGCGGTTATGCCTCTAAGTCGTGCCTCGACACGTGGGAGATATAGCCGCATCGTGGGCGTTACATGAGTCAAGGGCTTGATTACTTTGCTTTGATCTTGAGGGAATAAAAATAAATAAAAAGATCATATTGATCTTATGGAGAGTAATGACTTCACATATGAAGAGTATGATGAATAAAAGTTGTTGAGAGTTGACAAACATAGTTTTGGTCATCGTTGCAATTAATAGGAAGTAATAAAGAAAGAGAGGTTTTCACATATAAATATACTATCTTGGACATCTTTTATGATTGTGAGCACTCATTAAAATATGACATGCTAAAGAGTTGATGTTGGACAAGGAAGACAACTTAATGGGTTATGTTTTCTTATATCCGAAATAAAGTATATTTTCATGGATCATCCAACATGTTGAGCTTGCCTTTCTCCCTAATGCTAGCCAAATTCTTTGCACCAAGTAGAGATACTACTTGTGCTTCCGAATACCCTTAAACCCAGTTTTGCCATGAGTGTCCACCACATCTACCTATGGATTGAGTAAGATCCTTCAAGTAAGTTGTCATGTTGCATGCAATAAAAATTGCTCTCTAAATATGTATGATTTATTAGTGTGGAGAAAATAAACTTTATACGATCTTGTGATATGGAAGCAATAAAAGCGACAGACTGCATAATAAAGGTCCATATCACAAGTGGCAATATAAAGTGACGTTCTTTTGCATTAAGATTTCGTGCATCCAACCCTAAAAGCACATGACAACCTCTGCTTCCCTCTGCGAAGGGCCTATCTTTATTCTTGTCTTATTCCTTATGCAAGAGTCAAGGTGATCTTCACCTTTCCTTTTTACATTTTATCCTTTGGCAAGCACACTGTGTTGGAAAGATCCTGACATATATATCAAATTGGATGTGAGTTAGCATGAACTATTATTGTTGACATTACCCTTGAGGTAAAAGGTTGGGAGGCAATACTATAAGCCCCTATCTTTCTTTGTGTCCGATTAAAACTCCATAACCACAAGTATTGGGTGAGTGTTAGCAATTGTGAAAGACTAAATGATAGTTGAGTATGTGGACTTGCTGAAAAGCTCTTATATTGACTCTTTCCTATGTTATGATAAATTGCAATTGCTTCAATGACCGAGATCATAGTTTGTTAGTTCTCAATGAAGTTTCTGATTCATACTTGACATTGTGAATAGATTATTACTTGAGCATAAGAAATCATATGACAATATATATATATATATATATATATGTTGCTGTTATAAGAATGATCATGATGCCCTTATGTCCGTATTTTATTTTATCGACACCTCTATCTCTAAACATGTGGACATATTTATCGTTATCGGTTTCCGCTTGAGGATAAGCGAGGTCTAAGCTTGGGGGAGTTGATACGTCCATTTTGCATCATGCTTTCATATCGATATTTATTGCATTATGGGCTATTATTACACATTATGTCACAATACTTATGCCTATTCTCTCTTATTTTATAAGGTTTACATGAAGAGGGAGAATGTCGGCAGCTGGAATTCTGGGCTGGAAAAGGAGCAAATATTAGAAACCTATTCTGCACAACTCCAAAAGTCCTGAAACTCCACGGAAGTTATTTTTGGAATTAATAAAAAATACTGAGCGAAGAAAGTACCAGAGGGGGCCCACACCCTGGCCACGAGGGTGGGGGTGCGCCCTACCCCCCTGGGAGTGCCCCCTGCCTCGTGGGCCCCCTGGCAGGCCTCCGGTGCCCATCTTCTGCTATATGAAGTCTTTTACCCTGGAAAAAATCATAAGCAAGCTTTCGCGAAGAAACTCCGCCGCCACGAGGCGGAACCTTGGCGGAACTAATCTAGAGCTCCGGCAGAGCTGTTCTGCCGGGGAAACTTCCCTCCGGGAGGGGGAAATCATCTCCATCGTCATCACCAATGATCCTCTCATCGGGAGGGGGTCAATCTCCATCAACATCTTCACCAACACCATCTCCTCTAAAACCCTAGTTCATCTCTTGTATCCAATCTTTGTCCCAAAGCCTCAGATTGGTCCCTGTGGGTTGCTAGTAGTGTTAATTACTCCTTGTAGTTGATGTTAGTTGGTTTATTTGGTGGAATATCATATGTTCAGATCCTTTATGCATATTAATACCCCTCTGATTATGAACATGAATATGATTTGTGAGTAGTTACGTTTGTTCCTGAGGACATGTGAGAAGTCTTGCTATAAGTAGTCATGTGAATTTGGTATTCGTTCGATATTTTGATGAGATGTATGTTGTCTTTCCTCTAGTGGTGTTATGTGAACGTCGACTACATGACAGTTCACCATTATTTGGGCCTAGAGGAAGGCATTGGGAAGTAATAAGTAGATGATGGGTTTCTAGAGTGACAGAAGCTTAAACCCTAGTTTATGCGTTGCTTCGTAAGGGGCTGATTTGGATCCCTATGTTTCATGTTGTGGTTAGGTTTACCTTAATACTTCTTTTGCAGTTGCGGATGCTTGCAATAGGAGTTAATCATAAGTGGGATGTTTGTCCAAGTAAGGACAGCACCCAAGCACCGGTCCACCCACATACCAAATTATCAAAGTAACGAACGCGAATCATATGAACGTGATGAAAACTACCTTGACGATAATTCCCATGTGTCCTCGGGAGCGCTTTCCCTTATATAAGAGTTTGTCCAGGCTTGTCCTTTGTTACAAAAAGGATTGGGCCATCTTGCTGCACCTTATTTACTTTCATTGCTTGTTACCCATTACAAATTACCTTATCACAAAACTATATATTACCGATAATTTCAGTGCTTGCAGAGAATACCTTACTGAAAACTGCTTATCATTTCCTTCTGCTCCTCATTGGGTTCGACACTCTTACTTATTGAAAGGACTACGATAGATCCCCTACACTTGTGGGTCATCAACGATCTCGTGGTAGATCAACTCTTGTAACACTCATATTCATCAAGATCAATCAAGCAGGAAGTAGGGTATTACCTCCATAGAGAGGGCCCGAACCTGGGTAAACATTGTGTCCCCGTCTCCTCTTACCATCATCCTTAGACGCACAGTTCGGGACCCCCTACCTGAGATCCGCCGGTTTTGGCACCGACAGTTAGTCCTCAATTTTCGTCCCTTTTGGTCATCCGATTACAAAGGGGGAGAAATTTGAGTTAGTCTTCAAGCGGGTCTTATATATGGGCATTTTTTCGTTAAGTTACAACTCTTGCTCTTCTGAGGTGTTTGCTCTGATGAGTTGTAAACTTAAGTCCGATGGTGGTCTGACACTTTTTGAACTGCTTTCTGCATGCTTATTTCCTCAAGTACCTTAATGCACGCATGCTGAATTTTGTTAGACACCATATTTCATCATGCATTTCAAATTCTTCATATCATATGTTAAATGCGTGTATGAATTACAAGATATAGGGGGAGATCTCCATGATATTACTCTACAATGTGCATTTGCTATACAAAGAAAATTTCTCAAATATGTACATCTTCAGGGGGAGTTCTTCTATATCTTGCAATCAAATTCCTCAATATCAGTATTTACACTTCATATGTTTATCCCCGTTGAAAACTTAACCAATTTGTCATCAATCACCAAAAAGGGGGAGATTGTAAGTGCATCTAGTGCCCCTTAGTGATTTTGGGGTATTGAAGACTTATAGGTTAAGGGACTAATGTGTTTGTGAGTGTACACAGGTTCCATAAGCCTATGAGGAGTTTGATATTTACAAAGAAAGTCGACCCCTAAAACTGAATGTCTTCATTTGAAGACTTTGGTTTTCTTGAAGACTTTGAAACTGAGGAAATTGGTGTGACCTTGAAGACTTCGATATTGATGCGAGGATTATGAAGCGTGAAGACTTTTGTTTTCGTAGTTTCATTTTCTCTTTCTTGAGTCATAGGAAACACCGTACTGTTAAAGGGGTCGAGGTAAAACTAAAACACTTTCCAAGTGATGCTCACCTCAAAATCCTACACCTACCCAATCCTTTCGAGTGAAGCCATTGGAAATCTCATACAGTTCAGTCAATTTCTTCAGTGACAGAGACGAAGATCTTCTATTCTCTGAGGAATTTGTTCTGACTGAGGAGTTAGGAATTCGCCAGTGCGAATTGCCTACAAGTGAGGAACATGATAGCCCTGAGGAATTTGAGAGCTCAAATTTCCGACCGTTGCTGTGCTACGTGCCAGCTGTCCCAAAATATCCTACCCACCTAACGGTCATATCATTGAAGGGCATTTATGTCTTATCATGTC
This sequence comes from Aegilops tauschii subsp. strangulata, assembly GCF_002575655.3. Lineage (NCBI taxonomy): Eukaryota > Viridiplantae > Streptophyta > Magnoliopsida > Poales > Poaceae > Aegilops > Aegilops tauschii. The sequence continues at coordinate 484,789,543 of NC_053037.3, forward strand.
GGGCTGCTCCTAAGCTATAAATAGCTGCCCCCTACAACCACTAGCTGGTTAGCTGCTCCGAGAGAAACTGACACTTGTCATTGAGAGCATCCCATCCTCCGAGGACTTTGAGCGAAAATCATAAAGTGAGGAAAAACCCAAACCCAAACACCTACAACCCAAAGTGATTGAGCGTCACTGAAGAGATTATTCCTGTATGGAACCGACGCTTGTTACCTTTGAGGACTGTGCATCCTACAGACGGTTAGGTGTCATGGTTTAGAGCATCCAAGAGGAATTGTGGATCGCCGAGTGACCGAGTCTGTGAAGGTTTGGAAGTCACCTGAAGACTTACCATGAGTGATTGGGCGAGGTCTGTGTGATCTTAGCTCAAGGAGAATACGGTGAGGACTGTGTGTCCTCAGGTTTAAACACCTAGCCGCTCCAACCAGACGTACGACTGTCACACCAGTTGGCACTGGTCTACCAAATCATCGTCTTCACCAAGCTACTGGTTCTATTTCCTCAACCCTTTCATTTCCTCATTCATATGTTGATGAAATTGATCATTACTGTTTGAAGACTTTGACTGAAGACTTTCTCAATTTCCTCAACCCTAATTCTTCAGTCACTTTGTCTTCAGCCTTCTTATCCTGTTTACACGCTACCTGTGCTCAGTGTATGTTTCATTTCATCATGATGACTATGCTACTGCTTTGTTATGCATGCACCTGAGTACTTATTCCGCTGCTTGTCTTTCGTTTCTTAGGAAATTCCTCAAGTTGAATTTCCTCAGTGACGAATTTGTAAAAATCGCCTATTCACCCCCTCTAGTCGATATAACGCACTTTCAGTCACTAAATCGATGTCAAACTATCTAGGTGGACTTCTCCGAGGTGTAGTCGGTGAAACGAGTGATCGTGGAGTCAGAGCACGTGGGGGCATCCTCGCCATAGTGGAGGACCAAGCATTGTCGGGAATGATGGTCGGTGGACTTAATGGCACCGGGTCGTCACTCTCCTTACATGGTGGGGCCTTGCTCTCCTTAGTTGGTTGATTCTTCTTGGCCAGATCCTCAAAATACTTTATTAGGATCAGCTGCGGGTTCTCCTTAATGAGCGCTGCCAAGTGGTGCTTGGCGTGCTTCTCCTTGACCGCGGAGTAGACCCTAACGAAAGATGTGTCGTCGGAGGAAGCCATAACCGCGAAATCAATCGATGCTAACACCTTTTATCACACAATGAAAAATAACATAAGAATCAAACATCAAAGATTACTTCTAAGCAAATTTATCATGGTGGACACTCTCACAGATATTTTGACTTTCGGTGATGGTCGAGCTGGGCGAGCCAATCGTGCGTTATCAAGGTATAACAACAAGAGCTCACCCAGATCAACCGCCATCGTTAAAAGTTGATTTTCTTCCTCCAGGAACAACTCTCATCGACTGTCAGTGATGGCCGCTCTTTCTCTGCTCCCCTTGTTCTACCAAGATCTCAGAGGAAGAGCGGAGGAAGAGCGACCCCCTACAACAACAACAGTCGGTAACATCTCTCATCTCTCAAATATGGTGGACACTCTCTGGTGGTTGTATATATGGGGGACACTCTCACTGGTATTTTGACTTTCGGTGATGGTCAAGTTGGGTGAGTCCATCATGCGTGACAAAGGTATATCACAGGACGAACTCGGCCAGATTGACCGTCATCGTCAAAAGTCAATTTCTTTCCTCCAATAACAACTCTCAGCGACTATGGGTGATAGTCGCTCTTTCTTTGCTCTCCTGCTTTACCAAGATTTCAAAGGAGGAGTAGAGGAAGAGAGACCCCCTACGACAACATTCGGTAATATCTCTCATATGTCAAATATGGTGGACACTCTCTCATAGGTATTTTGACTTTCCGTGATGGTCGAGTTGGGCAAGCCCATCGTGTGTTATCAGGGTACAATAGGACGAACTGTCAAAGATCGACTGCCATCGTCAAAAGTTGATTTCCTTCCTCCAAGAACAACTCTTATCGACTGTTAGTGATGGTCGCTCTTCCTATGCCCCTCCTATTTTAAAAACATCACAGAGGAGGAATAGAGGAAACGTGGCCCCCTATGACAATAGTCGGTACCATTCCTCTCAAAATATCTCTCATCTGTCAAATATGATGGACACTCCCTCAAGACAAAAAAAGTACTAGATAAAAACTAGAACTACTAAAAAACTACCACATAAAAACTACAACAAAAAACTACTACAAAAACTACTAGATAAAAACTAATAAGAAAACTACTACATTACTAAAACAACATAAGCTATACACACACAAAATACTACAAAACACAGGACATAAAAATTACATACAAACTACTACAAAACATACAAAACTAGCTACTACAAAACCTAAAAAAATGCTCACGTTGGGGTGTGTCGGTGGAGAAGCCGGTGGGGTGGGGCGACCAGTTGGGTGGGCGCCGCGACGGAGGAGGGTGGGGCGCCGGTGGGGTTGGGGGTCACCGCAGTCCGGGGCGCGACGATGGGGGTGGCCGGAGGGGGGAGGAGCGCAGGTGAGGAGGAGCGGCCGGAGGGGGGAGTCAACGGGGGGTGTGAGAGTGCCGAAGGGGGCGGCGACTATGCGGACTGGAATAAAGAGAGAGAGAGAGAGAGAGAGAGAGAGAGAGAGAGAGAGAGAGAGAGAGCGAGGAAATTGACTTAAGTGTCCTGCACAGGTTTTACTAACTGTCTGACAGTGGGGCTCTTGAAAAAGGTCTTCAAACCTAGATCTAGGTTTTGACCTTTACCGAGTGTAGATCCTGGGAAAGGCGGATGACCCACAAGTATAGGGGATTAATCGTAGTCCTTCTGGTAAGTAAGAGTGTCGAACCCAACGAGGAGCAGAAGGAAATGACAAGCAGTTTCAGCAAGGTAATTTCTGCGGGCACTGAAATTGTCGGTAACAGGTAGTTTGATAGCAAGATAATTTATAACGAGCAAGTAATAGGAACGTTAACATAAGTGCAGCAAGGTGGCCCAATCCTTTTTGTAGCAAATGACAGGCCGGAACAATCTCTTATAATAAGCAAAGCATTCTTGAGGACGCACGGGAATTTCATCTAGTCACTTTCATCATGTTTGTTTGATTCGGGTTCACTACTTGGATAATTTAATATGTGGGTGGACCGGTGCTTGCGTGCTGTCCTTACTTGAACAAGCCTCCCACTTATGATTAACCCCTCCCGCAAGCATCCGCAACTACAAAAGAAGAATTAAGATAAAATCTAATCATAACATTAGACATATGGATCAAAATCAGCCCCTTACAGAATAGCGCATAAACTAGGGTTTAAGCTTCTGTCACTCTAGCAGCCCATCATCTAATAACTACTCCACAATCCATTCCCTTTGGCCCAAAGATGGTGAAGTGTCCTGTAGTGGACGTTCACATAATACCACTAAGGGAATCACAACATACATATCATCAAAATATCGAACAAATACCAAATTCACATGATTACTTATGACAAGACTTCTCACATGTCCTCAACAACAAAAGTAACTACTCACAAGACATATTCATGCTCAAGATCAGAGGTGTATTGAATAGCATAATAGATCTGAACATATAATCTTTCACCAAATAAACCAACTAGCATCAACTACAAGATGTAATCAACACTACTAGTTACCCACAGGTACCAATCTTAGGATTTGATACAAAGATTGAACACAAGAGATGAATTACAATTTTGAGATGAGATGGTGCTGTTGAAGATGTTGATGAAGATTGGCCCTTCGACAATGAGGGGGTTGTTGGTGATGACGATGGCTTCGATTTCCCCCTCCCAGAGGGAAGTATCTCTGACGGAATCGCTCCGCCGATTAAGTCGGGGGCGTCACAGGGAAGCTCGGTGCGTTCGCTCCGCTTAGTAGTTTAGGTTTGGTCTTTTTAGTCCTCGCAGGTGCAGCGCTCGGGCGGTTGGCGATGCTTCTTCTTTAATTTTGTCTTGGCTTCGCTCCTCATAGAGTTCGTTAGTCGACGGAGCTCCGACATAGATTCCTACTGTCTCCTTCGGTTAGTGAGGTTAGGGTTTTCTCGTCATGTGGCGAGATTTGATGTCAGGTGCTTCACATCTATGCAAGAGTTCAATAGTGACAAATGCAACTCAAGGGCGCTGGTCCTTGGGCACGTGCACCAAGACTTACCGTCTGTCATCGACAAGGTCCAGCCTGCTCTGATAGGGGAGCGGCGACAACGCAGCGTCAGCGCCTCATTCTGGCGGCAGTAGTGGTCGTTCGGTGGTCTCGAATCCTCGACGTAATTTATATTATGTTTGAGATAGTTTATACTTTTGATAAACTTTTATAATAGATCTGATTATTTTCGTAAAAAAAACTACAAACCGGCTTTGTAATTTCTTCTTCTTTTGAGGGGTGCTTTGTAATGGTGTGTGCTGATTAGTAGATGTATGGACCTTTTCGCGAAAAAATAAGAACTACGGACTGGCTACCCCACACAAAAAAGAACTACGGACTGGCTCACGTTTGGCACGCATGCATAGGCCCCGAGGAAAACAGAGCACGCATGCATTCGGCCTATTTCCGGACATGCCATCCATAACCGCATTTGGCCCAAACCGAGGGTTGCGTGCCGTCCCGAAGAAAGACGAGAAGGAAGCTTCCTTCCTCCTTCGGGCTGCTCGAGCGTTCGCTTGAGGACATTTTGCATTAGTTATACTCCGTGCCTCACTGCGTGCTTTTTGGCAGATTCCAGTGTGACGTTTCGCCTTTTGAGTTCTTTATGTGACCGGCATCTCGCCTTGTATGCGCCTTGCGTTTCCTCCTTGTCTCACTCACGCAGCGTGCCCCGCTCCCGTCACACATGCTTTGCACAACCACGTCACGAGCGTGCCTGGCTGTCACCCATACAGTTTTACCGTCCTGGTAATGCGGCCGCAGTTACGGTTAAGATGCGATAAGATTAATTGACTGAAATTATGTAATAAAAATCAATTCTTTTCTGCACACATTAATTTATCATTTTTTTTTCTTTTTTCGGAAAGGAGCATTACCTCCGGCTTCTGCATGAGGACGATGCATGCATCCATATAACATCAATTTATCATTGTGTTTATGGACAGTGTAAAAGACACACAAAAGACACATATTTGGACGCCATTTATAGTTAGGTTTCCCTCTTTTCTATATTTGTGGATCGAATTAAATATGAAATTATGTGTGACCATAGACACATCTTTGGTCAACCTGCTAAATTGCACGAAAATATGGGATCAAGCATTGATAGTGCTAGGTTTTTTTTCCTGTCTTTTTTTAAGAATTTCCGCATACCATTAAAGAAATATCAAATTACAACACGAACTCGCGAAAACCATGAGAGGAAATGAGAGAGGACGCATGTCCAGCAACATTTGCAACAAAACTCCACCAAAGCGGATTTCAGCAACTACCATCCTCGCCACTTACCGTCTTCAGAGGCGACAAAGCACCATCGTACCATGAGGGCTTTGTGAGCTGAACAAGAGGCTTCCTGCCGGCAAGGACATTGTCGTTGTGGCACATTAACCGGGGATCATCCATGTACTCCTTGAAACCAGATGCGCCGCATGTCGTCGGAGCAGAATGCTGGAACCGCCACCCACCAGGCTCCAACTTTGTACTTGGACCTTCAGCTTCCAACAAACAAAGATGACACCGCACGAGATGGAATCCGCCATAGACATAATAAACACCACCAGATCTATAACACCAAGAAAACGGTGAAATAAGGTACCCACAGCTCCCTAGAGTCCACCACCAGGGGCGTCGTCGAGATGAGGCTGAGATCGGGGAAAATTTGTTCCAAGCACCGACGTCACCTCCATCCAAACATCGACGTAGGACACACTAATACTAACCCTAACTACAACCAAAGCAGAAAGCCAGGGTTTCCCCAACCATCCATCGCCAGAGTGGCAACCAGAGGGGGAGATAACCCATAGCCTCACTGGCACAAAGAGGGAGGAGTTGGTTGTCTCCTTGATCGCCATTTTTCTATGACCAGGGGGAGCGAAGCGGTTAGTACATTGTGAGCCACCGAAATACATAGGTCCTCGAAGAAAAACTGAAAGAAGCATGGGCAACGACCACGAGTATGACCATCATTATTCCCTACCAAACGACAGTTAACGTGGCAGGGGCCTATCATAGGGTAAGGACATACCAATAATGTTTATCGATGCACCTAGATCATAGAGTAACGACAGACCAGTACCATTTACCGTTGCGCCTATATCCGATAGTAATGACAGACCAATACAGTTTATCGTTGCCCCTATATCATAGGAGTAACGAAAGACCAATACCGTTTACCATTGCGCCTATATAATAGATAAATGACATACCAATACAGTTTACCATTACTTGTTAAAAAATATATGCAACCTAAAGACCTTTGCAATAATTCCTAGCCACAAACCTGCATACCTTAAATGTTTGTAGGTTGCATTCTCATTAGCAAGCGAAAATGCTCATCGTACCATTTTATTGCTCTTTTCGATATGCAATGTCATAACAATTGTATATGCACCAGTCTATAGATACTCAACAGTAACTGATAAGAAAAAGTCACACATATTTTTCACTTCCGTGGATTGTGCTTGCGATGTCGCCGACACGAAAAGAACAAGTTGCATATTCCGACTCGTCGTTTTCATAGATCCCGAGGGCCTATAATGATCCACTCGTTTTTTGATACATATAATTGTATTGGTCATAGAATCAACAGGATCAACACACCACTTTTCACATGACTCTTTAGTATGAATCTAAGCAAAATATCTATTTTGTGGTGCTTATCATACAAAATCGACGTTGTAAAGGTTTAACACTCATTTTTTTTACTTATCTACGAAGTACATAAGCTTGTATTTCTGGAATAAATTTTTATAAAAAACCAGGAATATTTATTTGTGTGGAATGTTCATGAAGTTTATTGGAACTGGATCAAACAATAATTAAATTGTTTTACTTGAAGACCAAAGAACTGATTAAAATAGAAATTGATTGGAATTCCACATAAGTACTCCCTCCGTAAAGAAATACCAAACGCTCTTATATTTCTTTACAGAGGGAGTAATTATTTCTACGGAATGGGCTTTTCTATGGCACTGGACCAGTAACAATGCAAATAAAAATGAGCTAATGTTTGTCGAATATTAATTGTAAGGAAATTAATTCTCAGCAAATGTATTAATTTTTACGTGCACAACACTGATCGAATTCCACTGAAAAGAGTTGCCATTGGGATCTCAGTGGCAAGAGCCCTTTATGCGCATACGGACATACCTATATTTGGAAGTTTGTATGGAGCAGCGCCTCCCTGTCAGCTGTAACAAACTCGTCATCACTGGCTCTTGCTTGCTCGAGTGAGATGTACCGACAGCCCGGGCCCACTGCGCAACAGCTGACCTCCTGAGAAAACTGGCTACTCCTGGTCTACATGGGGCGCCAGAGACAGAGATGGGATCCAAGGGCCCATCTTTGCCTGGTCTGTGTAATGTGTGTACTTGGAACGTCATATTCTAGGAAGGTTTCTTGCCGTCGGATGAACGTGGGCCCGCAGATTAAAGGCTGAGGCGGCACCTCCTGCTCTATATGATGCGGGTCCCTGGATCTTCATCTCGACAGCGACTTGCCTTCTTCCCTGTGCCCAGACTCTTCCCCTCTCTCTCTCGCTCGATTCCGCGAAATTCCACCCTCCTTCGCCGACCTCCTCCCTTGTTTCCGAGTTCCGACCTCCGGCGATGGCGTCGTTGGGGGACATGCTTTTGAACCAGGAGCTGGCGGCGGTGGCAGCCATGTCGGCGGACGCGCACGGCAGGTTCGAAAGGTACACCCTGAGCCCTGCCCATGGTTTTCCCCACTTCCAGCAAGCTGGCAGCGCTCCGGCAGGATTCCCCGACACGGGATTGCTCGTTTCCGGCTTCGGCATGCCTCCCTCCACCTTCATCATGCCGGAGGGGACCCACGCGGCCGCCGGTTATGGCGCTGAGGCCGTCCCGGTGGAGATCCCCGTGGTCCGGCGACAGAGACCTGCCGCCAGGAACGATGGGGCGACACCGTTCAGAGGACCGTGGACGGAGGAAGAGGATGAGTACGTGAACCAGCTGAATCTGAGTCGTTTTTTGAGCAGCTTGATCTCGCGGCATGCAAGCTGTTCTGCTTAATTGATCAATTTGCTTTCTTGTTTGCAGAGTTCTCAGGAGATTGGTCGATGAGCATGGCGAACATAAGTGGGCGACCATTTCAGAGCACCTCCCGGGACGGATCGGCAAGCAGTGCCGTGAGCGATGGACAAATCACGTGCGTCCCGGCATCAAGGTGATGCACCATCGCAGCTTATAGTCTTGATCTGATTTTAATTATGGGAAATCTTTCATAGATCTATATGATTCGGAAATCTAAATTGTCTTAGTTTAGTTTTTACTACGTTCGAAGCATGCTGAACTTTTGGTCGTACAATTCGGAAGTGGGTATTAAGTGAGGAATGAATAGTTCGTCATGCTGCATGCCTTTATTTTAATCATTAACTGCGCCAATTTCTTCATCAAGGCCACTAATTGTTCGCGTGAGTAATTTTGTCCGTGCCCCTTGAGAAGAGATTGGAGGGAGAAAATGGTCAAGCACATTAGTTCTACATTTTTTTTTTGCAGAATTGCAGATGCACAAGCGTCTGAAAATCGTGTATGTTTAGCGGCGTGGCCGCCTATTGTCTTTGTTTTCGACCTTTTTTTTTAATTAACCAAGCACCATATGGGGTTTTAGCTCAGTTTCCCTTGTAGGCAGGATCAATTCATCTCTATACGCATATGAATTGCTGGAGGACCTTGCCGTCTGAAGACGTTCGAAAAAAAACCATTCAATTTCTAACGACTATTTGTTACTCCTTGCCGAGTTTCAGCCAGGCCATTCAGCCAGGCCAAGCTTCAGATGTCTATATATTATTGAGCTTTGTTGCGAGGATTCAGCGACGCAATTTATTTCTACCAATATAAGGCGAATTTGAAAAACTACCACGTTTCCGTTTCAGAATGAATATACTATCGTAGTACTAATATGTCCAGTATGATATGCAATTCAATTACACTTGCTTGTGCCAATCATCTGAAGACATTAACTTTTGATTGACATAATCACATTCCAGAAGGAGCACATCTGGACTGAGGCGGATGACATACTGCTGATCGACGCGCACAAGGTCCACGGAAACCGTTGGTCGTCGATCGCGAGGTGCCTGCCCGGCCGGTCGGAGAACGCCGTCAAGAATCACTGGAACGCGACAAGGCGGAGCCTCAAGTCGAAGCGCCGGTTCAAGAAGAAGACGAGCCAACAGGCCGCCCCGGGCCAGTTCACTCTCCTCGAGGAGTACATCCGCGACAAAATGATGGCTGACGAGAACGTGGCGCCGCCGTCTCCATCGGCCGGCGTCGCGTATGACGGCCAGATCGTTCCAGGTGCCGCTGCAATGCTGGCCGTCTCCAGCCCACACGGGATGGGTCAGTACCTCCACCCAGCCAACGCGGCCGGGTCATCGTCCCAAGCAGGGATGATGAACCTGAGCGTGCCGTTGCCGGACCTCAACGTCTACAGCGGCGAGATGCTGGAGCGATACTACTACCCGACCTACAGCAACAACCTGCTGCCCTATGGACCAGAGCCGGCATTTCCGCAGATGTTTAGTGCCCAGGGACGCATGCATGCTGCATGCACGAACCTTAACTTGTTCCCGCTCCCCCAGCACCCCGGTGGCGGCTACTACGGCAGCGAGACGGGTCGCAGCAGCGCCGGTGGCAGCAGTGATCAGGACGAAGACGTGGCCCAGATGGCCTCCAGGGAGTTCCAGACGTCCGAGGACGAGGCCACACTGGACCTCACTGGCTTCAACTGAGGCGGTCCGTCCGCCGGCCGGATCGATCCAAGTACCCTATCCATTAATTTCAGTTTGTCGTTTTTACCTTTCCGAGCATTTTACTTTATGGTTGGTTCAATCTGCTGTTGTTGTATACTGTTGCCCCAAGAACACACTTGTGTGTTTGTGCGGCGTGGCATGCATGTATCTTTAATTTCCGTATTGTGAGTACTGTGTAAAAGTACCTTCTGCCGAACAATTTGTTGGAGAACCTTTGTTGTACCTGTGTTTGTTTCTAGCGATTCACCCTATGGATTTCTGTTCCCGACATTATACTCCATCGTTGCTGCTGTGTTGTGTGTTGAGCTAGGATGTGTTTGTTTCTACGAATGGAGCAGGGACTTCATCTCATTGACCAGGTGGCCATTAAGCGAGAAATCTTTCGCCTTGTCTTTGATCTTGCTCACCACCGACTGAGAATCGGTCTCGTGGAAAAGCTTCCACACGTTTATTTCCATCGCCAGCCGGATTGCCCTGCGGCAGGCGGGCCAGTAGTTCCGCCATCTCCTGGTCAGCAGCAGAGGGAAAGAAGTGGCGCGCCCTGGCAAGGAGCGCACCATGATGGTCCCATAGGACCTCTCCCCGCTCCGAAGTCTAGCGCTTTCGACATTGCACCATCGCCGTTTGCCTTCACCCAAACCCTCCTCTAGCGGGCACCACTTCTCCACCAGGCCACGCGTGGAGGAACTCGTCGCTCGCTCTTGTACCAACTTCCATTCTTCATTCAGTCGGAGCACCATGTACATGACTTGCACTGGATCTTCCATCTTCTGGTCCTCCTTAGCACAATTCCTAGAACGTAGAACCGCAACTCCTACAAGCTGTGTAGCACCACAACCTTCTCTTCCATCCCGGCGCCACCTTCCATAGAAGCATCCAGCTGCGTAACTTACAGTGGGAGTCAGCATCTGGCAGTAACTCAAAACATGGTGTAGCAATGGCTTTGCTCAGCTCCATCCAGTACAGACTCGAGCAGGTGCATAAGCGACGAATAATAGTCTCCTCTCGACCATACAACACACAAAATATACCAACTTTGGCTCGAGTGATCGGGCAGCCGCGGGCCCGCCCGCACACACACCTCGCCAAGACCTTGGCGTCCGAGTCCTCATGCGGCGCTCTTGAGCGAGCCTGCGGGTACGCGTGGCCCGAGGCCTCTGGCAAGCGTCCGCCTCTCGACCTTGGCCGGGCACCGCGGCCAGGCGCAACGATAACGATCCACCCCTGCTCAGGGGCTGCGGGCGCACGAAAGGCAAAGGAAGGCAACATAAGGCCCTGTACAACGGCGGGTACTTACACACGTGCCTCATAAAAAAACCCGTTTTTTTTTCCTAAGAATTGATTACACAGGTGCTTAGGATGGGTGGCAGAAGCAGAGTTTTGCTTCCGGTGCCAGCCGGTGCTTACAACAAATAACCGCTCCTTCAAATCGCGATGCCTCGACTCAGTGCCTCCATTGGTAGGCAAAAAATAGAAAAAGGGCTCAGCTAGCACCCCATACCAAGCACCACGCGTTGAGGATTAAAGAAATTTTCGAGGCACCGGTGCACAAGCACCAGCGTTGTACAAGGCCTAAGGGAGTACAACGCTACTCAATACAACATAAAGAAGTTCTTTCAAAAGTGCTTTCACATCCCCACGGGTCACATGCAAAATCTTAACAGAAAAACAGGGGAAAGGTAGCCTAAGGAGACGCGCCGTCGCCATCACTGTTGCTGCCGCCGTCATCGTCAGCCCCACGTTCCTCGATTGCAGGCGGGCCCATGTCGCCGGCGGGGGCAAACTCCGCGATCAGGTCGTCCACATGATCCGCCACCCAGTCTGCCAGGGCGACCTGGATCACTCCGGGCACGGGGGCTATCGCGGCCTCGAAGTCGAAGTCAGGATTGGAGCGGAGAAGGTGGCTGAAGACGCGCGAGAACGCACGTGCAAGAAGGTTGCAGCTCTTCTCCTCGATGAGCTGGCGCGCCTTCTCGGCCCCACCTCCGAGGCGCTCCACGACCCTGGTGTCGAAGTAAATGGCCACGGGTAGCCTAACCGACTCCCCCTGGCTCTTTGAAAAATTATCAGGCCGATTGGGCCTTCAAGCATCCAAAACACAGGGCCGCCTTCCCCTGGTCGGCTATCTCACAGGCCGACTACCGGAAGGCGACCCGACCTCAAAAACCTTCCTAAACATAACCATAAGATGGCCGACTCCCAGAAGCCGGCCATAAGAAGACCGACTCCCAGAAGCCGGCCACAAGATGACCGACTCCCCGAAGCCGGCCGCAAGAAGACCGACTCCCGGAAGCCGGCCAAGACTGCACCCTCAAGGGCTGCACCCACATAACGGTGATGAGACGGGGCGTGACCACAGTACAGCCTGCCACCCCCGAATCCCGGAGCACGCATGGCCACAGTGCGCCGTACGGATCAGTCATCCCCCGTCCGGCGCGGCACTGTTGCCATGTTGACCATGACGCCACCCTCGACAGGCGCCAGTACGGCCCGCGGGCGGCGGGCCCCTTCAGCCAGAGAGATGCTCGAAGGTGACCAGGCCTCCCCTAGTCGGCCTGGGGCGTAGCCGGCTCCCAATAGCCGGCTACCTCCCTCCCTCGAAGTATGTGCATCATTAAGGAGACAAGACGAGGTAAGGCTACAGTGAGAGCTCGCCGGGTGGCGGCACTGTAGCCATGCTTACCTCGACCAAGCCCTCGTCATCAGGGGCGAGGCAACAGTAACCAGCCACCGACAAGACCCCCAAGCGGTGGGGCCGGCCTGTCGACGAAGAGGCCGGCAGCCGGCGGGACCCACCAGTCGGCGGGCCCCAACGGCCGGCGGAGAAGCCGGCGAACACATACACTGACGGCTGGGACCCGCGCCCAGCCGGGTTATCATTGTATCCCTGGGGGTAGGCCTATATAAACCCCCAGGGCACCCATGCAAAGGGTTGATCTCTGAGATAGTTTTACACACCACGTAGAGGGAAGAGGAGAGCTAGCCTTGCCCTTCTTCCTCCTCTATCCAAACAGCTCAAGGAGCACTGGTAGCTACTTGTGTTGATCTAGTGATCACGCGGAGACCCCGCAGAGCAGGACTAGGGGTGTTATCTCCACGGAGAGCCCCGAACCTGGGTAAGATTCGCCGGCGTGCATGTCTTCGCCTTATCCCGTTTCCAGGCACCGGCGATGTCTTACTGGCTCCCACAATGATAAGCCACCCGTTGGCATATGTCGCACCTACCACCCGACATTTGGCGCCCTCCGTGGGGCCAGGTGCACCGTCGTCCGGAGACCTGTTCTGGACGGGAACCCTTTTCCTCCCCCGCGAGCGTAGCCAGCCCGCTACGCCCGACGACGCTTGCCCCGACGCGCTGCAAGGTGTCGACGACGCCTGCGCGGCGAGTTGCCTCGCCGATCTTCTTGGTGAAACTCGCATCTCCGACGAGCATGCGTCCGACGCGGGCACAGACTGCCCCGAGAGCCGCCTCGTCAGCCTCCTCGACCAGCTTCACGTCTCCAGCGAGCTTGCTGTGGACTTGGAGTCGGTCGGCTCCACCGACCCGATGTTGGTCGACTCCGACACGGCATCTCTCGACGCCTTCCCCACCAACGTGGTGATCATCAACGACCCTCTCCTTCGAGCCGACAGTGGCAGCAGCGCTGTCCCTGAGGTGCTGGTCATCAGCCACGGCGCCGTCTCAGGCGAGAACGCCCACGACGCCCTACAAGCGACGCTGCATGACTTGTCCGTCCCCATCCCGGCCGACGCCGACGCCGAGACACTGGAGGCACGCCGCCTCGCCCTCGTCGCGGAAGGCCAGAAGATAGCATCCATGAGACGCCTCACCGAGGCTCACCAGCGCGAAGTCGACGGCGCCGCCTTCGGTACGCCGCCTCCTGGCGGGCCAAGCTGGGTCGGCATCGTCAAGAAGCGCGGCACGGCCATCGCCAGCATGCTGGGAGCAGACCGCCCAGTCTACGCCATGCCACTCGAGAACCTGCGTGCCACTCAGGCGGCCGTAGACGAGCAGAACGGGCTGGGGGCCGACGAGCTCCCCTACATGACTAGACGCATCCAGCAGTTGATCGACGCGGCCGCAGAGCGGCATGAAGCCGGCACCCGCGCTGAAAGTCCTCCCCCACGCCGAGAGCACGGAGCGACATCCCGGACGCCGACTGCAAGCGGCGCCCGCGCAAGAAAAGACAAGGAGCCGGCTGCTAGCCACAGTCGGACTCGGCTCACCATTGAGCACGACGCAAAAGGCCGTCCCCGGGCTGTGGAACGACAAGGCAATCCGCCTCCTCCCCCGCCTCGTGGGGAGAGATATCCCACCCCGCCGCCTGTCACGCATCCGACTCTCGGCGGCCGACTAGGCCACCGCGAAGGAGTCGGCGAGAATGACGCCCGCCACCGGATCGACCGCCTGGCGCGATCCCTGGCGCTAGAAGAAGAAGATGATGTCGACCCGCCTTGCTTTGGCCCCCGCATCCACGACGAGCCCTTCCCCAAAGGGTTCTCACTCCCAAGAGACACGCCAAAATACAACGGCTCCGTGAAGCCGGAAGACTGGTTGATCGACTACTCCACAGCAGTCAGCATAGCAAACGACAACAGGCGCGTTGCCGTGAAGTACATCCCGCTCATGCTTCAGGGCACAACACGCACCTGGTTGAACAGCCTCAAGCCCTACAGCGTCAACAGCTGGCTAGACTTCACGGAAGTCTTCATCCGCAACTTCACCAGCACATACAGGCGGCCTCCCAAGCCCCGCCAGCTCTCCTTGTGCGTCCAAGGGCCCAGCGAATCAACTCGCGACTACCTCACGCGTTGGGCCGAGCTCCGCAACTCCTGCAAGGGGGTGCAGGAGGTTCAAGCCATAGAGTACTTCACCGCCAGGTGCCGAGAGGGCACCCTCCTCAAGCACCGACTCCTCTGCGACGAACCGACTACCCTCGATGAGCTGCTAATCATAGCAGACAAGTACGCCACGGCCGACTCCTCGATGAAGACCGAGCTTCGAGTGGACGCCTCTGGAAAGGTGCTCGCTCCGGCTCCCAAGACGCCGGCTGGTGACTCCAACCGACGCCCTTACCAGAACGACAACAAGCGCAAGGCCAATGTGCCACCTTCCACCAGTCGGCAAGTAGCCACCGTCGAAGATGAACAGCCCGAAGAGCGGCCCGCGCCCAAGAAGCAGAAGGGCGGCAGGCCGGCTTGGCAGCCGACTTTCTCCTACGAGCAAACCCTTGATGCCCCCTGCAAGTTCCACAGCGGCGCGAAGCCGTCCAACCACACGACCCGGAAGTGCCATTGGCTCACGCGGATCTCCAAGGGCGAAGGGCTGCTGCCGCCTCCACCTCCTGGCCCGCCGCCTCCAGCCCCTCAGCAGCCGGCTGTTCGACCAGCAGTCGGAGCCATTCAAGATGAGTTCCCAGATGAGCACGCCGCCTACGTCGTCTTCACAAGCCAAATTGAAGACAAGCGCAGTCGGCGCCGATAGCACCAAGAAGTCAACGCGGTCGCCTCCAGCAACCCCGAGTTTATGCATTGGTCTGAGAAGCCCATCAGCTGGAGCCGGGCCGATCACACAGAGGTGATGCCGTCTCCCGGCTCTTATGCATTGGTGTTGGACGCCACCCTCGCGACAGAAAGGCGAGCTGCCCATTTCTCCCGTGTGCTGATTGACGGTGGAAGCAGCATCAACATACTATACCACGACACCATGGAGAAGTTGAACCTCAAGACGAAGCAACTCATGCCAAGTCGGACTGTGTTCCATGGCATCGTACTCGGCCTGTCCTGTTCCCCAATCGGCAAGATCAAGATGGATGTTCTCTTCGGAGACAAGGATCACTTCCGCCGAGAAGCGATCTGGTTTGAAGTAGTGGATCTAGAGAGCCCTTACCATGCATTGCTTGGCCGACCTGCCCTGGCCAAGTTCATGGTTGTGCCCCACTACGCCTACCTCAAAATGAAGATGCCGAGTTCAAAGGGGATCATCACCATAGCCGGAGACTACAAGAAATCCACCGAGTGTGCTGCAGCCAGCAGCCGGCTGGCCGAGTCCCTAGTGATTGCTGAAGAGAAGAAGATGCTGGACCGAGTCGTGGCCATGGCCAGCAAGCAGCCGGCCCTGTCCCCTAACCCCAAGGAATATGATGCTCAAGGTTCCTTCCAGCCGGCCAAGGAAACAAAGAGATACCTCTGGACCCGGAGAACCCGGAGAGGTTTGCTGTCATTGGTGCAAACCTGGATAGCAAATAGGAAGGCGAGCTCGTCGACTTCCTCCGTGAGAATCGGGACATCTTTGCATGGTCCCCAATGGACATGCCGGGTGTTCCGAAGGATTTCGCCGAGCACAAGCTACACGTCCGAGCGGATGCAAAAGCAGTCAAGCAACCTCTCCGCCGACTGTCGGAGGAGAAGAGAAGGATCGTAGGAGAAGAGATAGCCCGGCTCCTGGCAGGCGGCTTCATTATGGAGGTGTTTATTCTAGAATGGCTTGCCAACCCGGTCCTGGTGTTGAAGAAAAACAATAAATAGCGTATCTGTATAGATTACACCAGCCTCAACAAAGCCTGCCCCAAAGATCCGTTTGCCCTACCACGAATCGATCAAGTGATAGACTCCACAGCCGGATGCGAGCTGTTGAGTTTCTTGGATGCTTACTCAGGCTACCACTAGATCAAGTTGGATCCAGCCGACCGCCTGAAGACCGCCTTCATCACACCATTCGGAGCTTTCTGCTACCTGACTATGACATTCGGCTTGAGAAATGCCGGTGCCACTTTTCAGTGTTGCATGCAGAAATGCCTCCTCAAGCAACTCGGCAGAAATGCCCACGTCTACGTAGACGATATTGTGGTGAAGAAGGAGAAGCGCGACACCCTGCTGGAAGACCTCAGAGAAACATTTGCCAACTTGCGCCGATTTCAGATCAAGCTCAACCCTGAGAAGTGCGTGTTCGGAGTACCAGCCGGCTAGCTTCTAGGCTTTTTGGTCTTCGAACGCGGCATCGAGAGCAACCCAGTGAAGATCAAGGCCATAGAGAGAATGGAGATTCCTACCAAGCTGCGAGACGTTTAGAAGTTTACCGGGTGCCTGGCCTCCCTCAACCGCTTTATCAACCGGCTAGGGGAGAAGGCTCTCCCCCTGTACCAACTCATGAAGAAGTCCACCCACTTCGAGTGGAACGACCAAGCAGACCAAGCTTTCCACGAGTTGAAGAAGATGCTGACCACACCGCCTGTCCTGGCAGCGCCGACTGAGAAAGAGCCCATGCTCCTTTACATTGCCGCGACTAGCCGAGTGGTCAGTACAGTTATCATGGTCCAACGCCGAGAAGAAGGCCGGGCTCAGTTAGTCCAGAGGCCGGTGTATTATTTGAGCGAAGTACTGGCCACCTCGAAGCAAAACTACCCGCACTACCAGAAGATGTGCTATGGAGTGTACTTTGCCGCCAAGAAGCTGAAGCCCTACTTTCAAGAGCATCCCATCACGGTCGTATGCACTGCCCTGCTTGCCGAGATCATAGGCAGCCGGGATGCATCCGGCCGGGTGGCTAAGTGGGCCATTGCGCTGGCTCCTTACACGATCTTCTACCAGCCCCGCACCGCCATCAAGTCCCAAGCATTGGCCGACTTCCTTGTCGACTGGGCCGAGACCCAGTACCTACCGCCGGCTCCCGACTCCCCTCATTGGCGGATGCACTTCGATGGATCCAAGATGCGCATCGGCTTGGGAGCCGGCATCGTCCTCATCTCTCCCAAGGGCGACAAACTCAGATACACACTGCAAATTCATTTTGCCGCCACCAACAATGTGGCCGAGTACGAGGCGCTCATACACGGGCTCCGGCTAGCCAAAGAACTCGGCATACACCGGATCCTGTGCTATGGCGACTCGGATTTGGTAGTCCAGCAGTCATCCGGCGACTGGGCGCCAAGGACGCAAACATGGCGAGCTATCGATTCCTCGTCCAGCAAATCAGTGGATACTTTGAAGGATGCGAGTTGCTCCACGTGCCACGGGCCGACAACGAGCAAGCAGATGCCCTGGCACGGATCGGCTCCACCCGACAAGCTATACCAACCGGCATCTCTCTCCAACGCCTCCTCAAACCGTCTGTCAAGCCGTCTCCAGAATCAGACTCCATTTTCGTACCGCCTGCCCCTGATGCAGTCGGATCCGACTTGCAGAACCCAGCAGGCGGCTCGGGGACTTCGACAGGCGGCCCGGGGACTGCCGTAGTCGCACCCGGCTCGGGGACTTCAGAACCCGGCCCGGGGACTGCAGCAGTCGGCCCGGGGACTGCAACGACACAATAGGCGGTGGCCGACTCCAACTCTTCACCACCCAACCCACCCACCCGGGTCACAGTAGCCGTATTGACAATAGAAGAAGTCACAGCTCCATCATGGGCCCAGCCCATCCTCAACTTCCTAGTAAACAGAGAGCTACTGACTGATGAGATCTCGGCAAGACTAGTTCAACGCCGAGCCGGAGCATACACAATAATCAACAGAGAACTTGTTAAGCGTAGCGTCATTGGAGTCTTCCAGCACTGCGTCGAGCCAGAGAAAGGCATAACAATCCTCAAGGATATCCACCAAGGCGAATGCCGCCACCACGCGGCCTCAAGATCACTTGTCACCAAAGCTTTCCGCCATGGTTTCTTCTGGCCGACTGCTTTGGAAGACACCAAGGAATTAGTCAAATGCTGCAAAGGGTGCCAAGTCTTCAGCTCCAAGCAACACCTGCCGGCTTCTGCACTCAAGACCATCCCCCTCACCTGGCCCTTTGCCGTCTGGGGGCTGGACATGGTGGGCCCATTCAAGACGGCGCGCGGCGGCATGACACATCTGCTTGTCGCCGTGGACAAATTCACCAAGAGGATTGAAGCGAAGCCAATCAAGAAGCTGAACGGGTCGGCTGCCGTGACATTCATCGTAGATATCACCATCCGGTATGGTATACCACATAGCATCATCACCGACAATGGCTCGAATTTTGCCAAGGGAGCACTGGCACGTTTCTGTGCGACACAGGGCATCCGACTGGACTTAGTGTCCGTTGCCCACCCGCAGTCAAACGACCAAGTCGAGCGAGCAAACGGCCTCATCCTCTCCGGCATCAAGCCCCGACTGGTCGTACCACTGGAGCGTTCGGCCGGCTGCTAGCTCGATGAGCTGCCGGCTGTCCTCTAGAGTCTGCGTACTACGCCGAACAAGTCAACCGGCTTCACTCCTTTCTTCCTTGTATATGGTGCCGAGGCTGTCATCCCAACTGACATCGAGTTCGACTCGCCTCGGGTCACCATGTACACGGAGGCGGAGGCCAAGGAAGCGCGAGAAGACGGTGTCGACCTGCTGGAAGAGGGCCGGCTGTTAGCACTCAGTCGGTCCGCCATCTACCAGCAGGGTTTGCGCCGTTACCACAACCGGAAGGTCAAGCCAAGATCCTTCCAAGAAGGCGATCTTGTGCTCTGGCTGATCCAGCGAACAGCCGGCCAGCACAAGCTCTCGGCCCCTTGGGAAGGCCCATTCGTCATCAACAAGGCCCTAGGCAACGACTCCTACTACCTGATCGACGCACAGAAGCTGAAGGCACGCAAGAGGGATGATTCCGGCAAGGAGTCGGAACTGTTAGAAATATGCCCTAGAGGCAATAATAAATTGGTTATTATTATATTTCCTTGTTCATGATAATCGTTTATTATCCATGCTAGAATTGTATTGATAGGAAACTCAGATACATGTGTGGATACATAGACAACACCATGTCCCTAGTAAGCCTCTAGTTGACTAGCTCGTTGATCAATAGATGGTTACGGTTTCCTGACCATGGACATTGGATGTCGTTGATAACGGGATCACATCATTAGGAGAATGATGTGATGGACAAGACCCAATCCTAAGCCTAGCACAAGATCGTGTAGTTCGTTTGCTAAGAGCTTTTCTAATGTCAAGTATCATTTGCTTAGACCATGAGATTGTGCAACTCCCGGATACCGTAGGAATGCTTTGGGTGTACCAAACGTCACAACGTAACTGGGTGGCTATAAAGGTGCACTACAGGTATCTCCGAAAGTGTCTGTTGGGTTGGCAAGAATCGAGACTGGGATTTGTCACTCCGTGTAAACGGAGAGGTATCTCTGGGCCCACTCGGTAGGACATCATCATAATGTGCACAATGTGACCAAGGAGTTGATCACGGGATGATGTGTTACGGAACAAGTAAAGAGACTTGCTGGTAACGAGATTGAACAAGGTATCGGGATACCGACGATCGAATCTCGGGCAAGTAACATACCGATAGACAAAGGGAATTGTATACGGGATTGATTGAATCCCCGACATCGTGGTTCATCCGATGAGATCATCGTGGAACATGTGGGAGCCAACATGGGTATCCAGATCCCTCTGTTGGTTATTGACCGAAGAACGTCTCGGTCATGTCTGCATGGTTCCCGAACCCGTAGGGTCTACACACTTAAGGTTCGATGACGCTAGGCTTATAGGGAATAGACATACGTGGTTACCGAATGTTGTTCGGAGTCCCGGATGAGATCCCGGACGTCACGAGGAGTTCCGGAATGGTCCGGAGGTAAAGATTTATATATGGGAAGTCCTGTTTTGGTCACCGGAAAAGTTTCGGGTGCTATCGGTAATGTACCAGGACCACCGGGAGGGTCCCGAGGGTCCACCAGGTGGGGCCACCAGCCCCAGAAGGCTGCGTGGGCCAAGTGTGGGAGGGGACCAGCTCCAGGCGCAGGGAGAGTGGGAGGGGGCAAACCCTAGGTCCAGATGGGCCTTAAGGCCCACCCTAGTGGCGCCCCCCCGTCTCTTCCCCTTGGCCGCACCCTAGATGGGTTTGGGGGCTGCCGCCACCCCTGGGGAGGGAACCCTAGATGGGGGCGCAGACCCTCCCCTTCCCCTATATATACTTGAGGTATTTGGGGCTGCAAACATACGAGAACCTCTCTCTCATAGCGCAGCCCTACCTCTCTCCCTCTTCCTCTCCCGCGGTGCTTGGCGAAGCCCTGCGGGATTGCCATGCTCCTCCATCACCACCACGCCGTCGTGCTGCTGCTGGACGGAGTCTTCCCCAACCTCTCACTCTCTCCTTGCTGGATCAAGGCGTGGGAGACGTCACCGGGCTGCACGTGTGTTGAACGCGGAGGCGCCGTGGTTCGGCGCTTAGATCGGAACCAACCGCGATCTGAATCGCTACGAGTACGACTCCTTCATCCGCGTTCTTGCAACGCTTCCACTTAGCGATCTACAATGGTATGTAGATGCACTCCCCTTCCCCTCGTTGCTAGATTACTCCATAGATTGATCTTGGTGATGCGTAGAAAATTTTGAATTTCTGCTACGTTCCCCAACAGTGGCATCATGAGCTAGGTCTATGCATAGTTTCTATGCACGAGTAGAACACAAAGTAGTTGTGGGCGTTGATTTTGTCAATTTACTTGCTGTTACTAGTCTTATCTTGATTCGGCGGCATCGTGGGATGAAGCGGCCCGGACCGACCTTACACGTACACTTACGTGAGATAGGTTCCACCGACTGACATGCACTAGTTGCATAAGGTGGCTAGCGGGTGTCTGTCTCTCCCACTTTAGTCGGATCGGATTCGATGAAAAGGGTCCTTATGAAGGGTAAATAGAAATTGGCATATCACGTTGTGGCTTTTGCGTAGGTAAGAAACGTTCTTGCTAGAAACCCATAGCAGCCACGTAAAACATGCAACAACAATTAGAGGACGTCTAACTTGTTTTTGCAGGGTATGCCATGTGATGTGATATGGCCAAAAGGATGTGATGAATGATATATGTGATGTATGAGATTGATCATGTTCTTGTAATAGGAATCACGACTTGCATGTCGATGAGTATGACAACCGGCAGGAGCCATAGGAGTTGTCTTAATTTATTGTATGACCTGCGTGTCAATGAAAATGCCATGTAATTACTTTACTTTATTGCTAACCGTTAGCCATGGTAGTAGAAGTAATAGTTGGCGAGACAACCTCATGAAGACACGATGATGGAGATCATGATGATGGAGATCATGGTGTCATGCCGGTGACGAAGGTGATCATGCCGCGCCTCAAAGATGGAGATCAAAGGCGCAAGATGATATTGGCCATATCACGTCACTTTATGATTTGCATGTGATGTTTGTCATGTTTACATCTTATTTGCTTAGAACGACGGTAGCATAAATAAGATGAGCCCTCACTAAAATTTCAAGAGACGTGTTCCCCCTAACTGTGCACCGTTGCGAAGGTTCGTTGTTTCGAAGCACCACGTGATGATCGGGTGTGATAGATTCTAACGTTCGAATACAACGGGTGTTGACGAGCCTAGCATGTACAGACATGGCCTCGGAACACATGCGAAACACTTAGGTTGACTTGACGAGCCTAGCATGTACAGACATGGCCTCGGAACACAAGAGATCGAAATATCGAACATGAGTCGTATAGTAGATGCGATCAACATGGAGATGTTCACCGATGATGACTAGTCCGTCTCACGTGATGATCGGACACGGCCTAGTTTGACTCGGATCATGTATCACTTAGATGACTAGAGGGATGTCTATCTGAGTGGGAGTTCATTAAATAATCAGATGAACTTAATTATCATGAACATAGTCAAAAGGTCTTTGCAAATTATGTCATAGCTTACGCTTTAGTTCTACTGTTTAAGATATGTTCCTAGAGAAAATTTAGTTGAAAGTTGATAGTAGCAATTATGCGGACTGGGTCCGTGAACTGAGGATTGTCCTCATTGCTGCACAGAAGGCTTATGTCCTTAATGCACCGCTCGGTGTGCTGAACCTCAGCGTCGTCTGTAGATGTTGCGAAACATCTGACATACACGTTTTGATGACTACGTGATAGTTCAGTGCGTAATGCTAACGGTTTAGAATTGTGGCACCAAAGACGGTTTTGAAACATCGCAGAACATATGAGATGTTCTGAAGACTGATATTGGGATTTCAGACTAGTGCCCACGTCAAGAGGTATGAGACCTCTGACAAGTTTCTTAAGCCTGCAAACTAAGGGAGAAAAGCTCAATCGTTGAGCATGTGCTCAGATTGTCTGAGTACTACAATCACTTGAATCGAGTGGGAGTTAATCTTCCAGATGAGATAGTGATGGTTCTCCATAGTCACTGCCACCAAGCTATTAGAGCTTCGTGATGAACTATAACATATCAGGGATAGACATGATGATCCTTGAGCAACTCGCGAAGTTTGACACCGCGAAAGTAGAAATCAAGAAGAAGCATCAATTGTTGATGGTTAGTAAAACCACTAGTTTCGAAAAGGGCAAGGGCAAAAGGGATACTTCATGAAACAGCAAATCATTTGTTGCTCTAGTGAAGAATCCCAAGGTTGAACCCAAACCCGAGACTAAGTGCTTCTGTAATGAGGGGAACGGTCACTGAAGCAGAACTACCCTAGATACTTGGTAGATGAGAAGGCAGGCAAGGTCGACAGAAGTATATTGGATATACATTATATGAATGTGTACTTTACTAGTACTCCTAGCAGCACCAGGGTATTAGATACCGGTTCGGTTGCTAAGTGTTAGTAACTCGAAATAAAACCTGCGGAATAAACGGAGACTAGCTAAAGGTGAGATGACGATATGTGTTGGAAGTGTTTCCAAGGTTGATGTGATCAAGCATCGCATGCTCCCACTACCATCGAGATTGGTCTTAAACCTAAATAATAGTTATTTGGTGTTTGCGTTGAGCATAAACATGATTGGATTATGTTTATCGCAATACGGTTATTCATTTAAGGACAATAATGGTTACTCTGTTTATTTGAATAATACCTTCAATGGTCTTGCACCTAAAATGAATCTCGATCGCCGTGATACACATGTTTGTGCCAAAAGATATAAAATAGTAATGATAGTACCACATACTTGTGGCACTGCCATTTGAGTCATATTGGTATAGAACGCATGAAGAAGCTCCATGTAGATGGATCTTTGGACTCACTCGTTTTGAAAAGATTGAGACATGCGAACCATGTCTATTGGTATATATGCATGAAGAAACTCCATGCAGATGGATCGTTTGGACTCACTTGATTTTGAATCACTTGAGACATGCAAATCATACCACATGGGCAAGATGACTAAAAAGCCTCGTTTTCAGTAAGATGGAACAAGAAAGCAACTTGTTGGAAGTAATACATTTTGATGTGTGCAGTCCAATGAGTGCCGAGGCATGTAGTGGATATCGTTATGTTCTTACTTCACAGATGATTTGAGTAGATGCTGAGTGTATTTACTTGATGAAACGCAAGTCTGAATTATTGAAAGGTTCAAGTAATTTCAGAGTGAAGTTGAAGATCGTCGTGACAAGAGGATAAAATGTCTGTGATATGATCATAGAGATGAATATCTGAGTTACGAGTTTGGCACACAATTAAGAAATTGTGGAAATTGTTTCACGACTAATACCGCTTGGAACACCATAGTGTGATGGTGTGTCCGAACATCATAACTGCACCCTATTGGACATGGTGCATACCATGATGTCTCTTATCGAATTACAACTATCGTTTATGGGTTAGGCATTAGAGACAACCGCATTCACTTTAAATAGGGCACCACGCAATTCTGTTGAGACGACACCGTTTAGAGAAACCTAAGGTTGTCGTTTCTTAAAAGTTTGGGGCTGCGATGCTTATGTGAAAAAGTTTCAGGCTGATAAGCTCGAACCCAAAGCGGATAAATGCATCTTCATAGAATACCCAAAACAGTTGGGTATACCTCCTATTTCAGATCTGGAAGCAAAATTAATTGCTTCTAGAAACAGGTCCTTTCTCGAGGAAAAGTTTCTCTCGAAAGAATTGAGTGGGAGGAT
This sequence comes from Aegilops tauschii subsp. strangulata, assembly GCF_002575655.3. Lineage (NCBI taxonomy): Eukaryota > Viridiplantae > Streptophyta > Magnoliopsida > Poales > Poaceae > Aegilops > Aegilops tauschii. The sequence continues at coordinate 484,814,359 of NC_053037.3, forward strand.
GGTGGAGACTTGATGAGATTATTCAACCATGACCTCAACTAGTGTGTAGCAGGGCACAGGAAGTTATTCCTGTGGCACCTACACCAATTGAAGTGGAAGCTTATGATAGTGATGATGAAACTTTGGATCAAGTCACTACCAAACCTCGTAGGACGACGAGGATGCGTGCTACTTCAGAGTGGTACGTGATCCTGTCTTGGAAGTCATGTTGCTAGACAACAATGAACCTGTGAGCTATGGAGAAGCGATGGTGGGCCCGGATTCCGGCGAATGGCTCGAGGCCATAAAATCCGAGAGAGGATCCATGTACTTAATGGTCGTAAGGCTGTTGGGTGCAGATGGATTTCAAAAGGAAGACAGACAATAATGGTAAGTGTCACCATTAAGAAAGCTCGGCTTCTCGTTAAGATGTTTTCCGACAAGTTCAAGGAGTTGACTACGATGAGACTTTCTCACTCGTAGCGATGCTAAGAGTCTGTTGGAATTGTATTAGCAGTCTTGCAGATAGGATGTCAAAACATTGTTTCCTCGAAGATTTTCTTGAGGAAAGGTTGTATGTGATACAACCAGAAGGTTTTTGTCAATCCTGAAAGATGCTAACAAGTGTGCAAAGCTCCAGCAATCCTTCTAAGGACTGGAGTAAGCATCTCGGAGTTGGAATGTACGCTTTGATGAGATGATCAAAGTCTTTGGGTTTATACAAGGTCTATGAGAAACTTGTATTTCCAATAAAGTGAGTGGGAGCGCTACAACATTTCTGATAAGTATATGTGAATGACATATTGTTGATCCGAAATGATGTAAAATTTCTGGTAAGCATAAAGGGTTGTTTGAAAGGAGTTTTTCAAAGGAAGACCTGGATAAAGCTGCTTACATATTGGGCATCAAGATCTATAGAGATAGATCAAGACGCCTGATGGTACTTTCAAATGAATACATACCGTGACAAGATTTTGAAGGAGTTCAAAATAGATCAGCAAAGAAGGAGTTCTTGGCTGTGTTACAAGGTGTGAGTATTAAGTAAGAATCAAGACCTGACCACAGCAGAAGAGAGAGAAAGGACGAAGGTCGTCCCCTATGCTTTAGACGTAGGCTCTACAGTATGCTATGCTGTGTACCGCACATGAAGTGTGCCTTGCCATGAGTTGGTCAAGGGGTACAATAGTGATCCGGGAATGGATCACATGACAGCGGTCGAACTTATCCTTAGTATCTAGTGGACTAAGGAATTTTCTCGATTATGGAGGTGAAAAGGAGTTCGTCGTAAAGGGTTACGTCGATGCGAACTTTGACACTAATCCGGATGACTCTGAGTAGTAAACCGGATTCGTATAGTAGAGCAGTTATTTGAAATGGCTCCAAATAGCGCGTGGTAGCATCCACAAGATGACATAGATATTCGTAAAGCACACACGGATCTGAAAGGTTCAGACCCGTTGACTAATAACCTCTCTCACAAGCATAACATGATCAAACCAGAACTCATTGAGTGTTAATCACATAGTGATGTGAACTAGATTGTTGACTCTAGTAAACTCTTGGGTGTTGGTCACATGGTGATGTGACCTGTGAGTGTTAATCACATGGTGATGTGAACTAGATTATTGACTCTAGTGCAAGTGGGAGACTGTTAGAAATATGCCCTAGAGGCAATAATAAATTGGTTATTATTATATTTCCTTGTTCATGATAATCGTTTATTATCCATGCTAGAATTGTATTGATAGGAAACTCAGATACATGTGTGGATACATAGACAACACCATGTCCCTAGTAAGCCTCTAGTTGACTAGCTCGTTGATCAATAGATGGTTACGGTTTCCTGACCATGGACATTGGATGTCGTTGATAACGGGATCACATCATTAGGAGAATGATGTGATGGACAAGACCCAATCCTAAGCCTAGCACAAGATCGTGTAGTTCGTTTGCTAAGAGCTTTTCTAATGTCAAGTATCATTTGCTTAGACCATGAGATTGTGCAACTCCCGGATACCGTAGGAATGCTTTGGGTGTACCAAACGTCACAACGTAACTGGGTGGCTATAAAGGTGCACTACGGGTATCTCCGAAAGTGTCTGTTGGGTTGGCAAGAATCGAGACTGGGATTTGTCACTCCGTGTAAACGGAGAGGTATCTCTGGGCCCACTCGGTAGGACATCATCATAATGTGCACAATGTGACCAAGGAGTTGATCACGGGATGATGTGTTACGGAACGAGTAAAGAGACTTGCCGGTAACGAGATTGAACAAGGTAACGGGATACCGACGATCGAATCTCGGGCAAGTAACATACCGATAGACAAAGGGAATTGTATACGGGATTGATTGAATCCCCGACATCGTGGTTCATCCGATGAGATCATCGTGGAACATGTGGGAGCCAACATGGGTATCCAGATCCCGCTGTTGGTTATTGACCGGAGAACGTCTCGGTCATGTCTGCATGGTTCCCGAATCCGTAGGGTCTACACACTTAAGGTTCGATGACGCTAGGGTTATAGGGAATAGATATACGTGGTTACCGAATGTTGTTCGGAGTCCCGGATGAGATCCCGGACGTCACGAGGAGTTCCGGAATGGTCCAGAGGTAAAGATTTATATATGGGAAGTCCTGTTTTGGTCACCGGAAAAGTTTCGGGTGCTATCGGTAATGTACCAGGACCACCGGGAGGGTCCCGAGGGTCCACCAGGTGGGGCCACCAGCGCTAGAAGGCTGCGTGGGCCAAGTGTGGGAGGGGACCAGCTCCAGGCGCAGGGAGAGTGGGAGGGGGCAAACCCTAGGTCCAGATGGGCCTTAAGGCCCACCCTAGTGGCGCCCCCCTCTCTTCCCCTTGGCCGCACCCTAGATGGGTTTGGGGGCTGCCGCCACCCCTGGGGAGGGAACCCTAGATGGGGGCGCAGCCCCTCCCCTTCCCCTATATATACTTGAGGTATTTGGGGCTGCAAACATACGAGAACTCTCTCTCATAGCGCAGCCCTACCTCTCTCCCTCCTCCTCTCCCGCGGTGCTTGGCGAAGCCCTGCGGGATTGCCATGCTCCTCCATCACCACCACGCCGTCGTGGTGCTGCTGGACGGAGTCTTCCCCAACCTCTCCCTCTCTCCTTGCTGGATCAAGGCGTGGGAGACGTCACCGGGCTGCACGTGTGTTGAACGCGGAGGCGCCGTGGTTCGGCGCTTAGATCGGAACCAACCGCGATCTGAATCGCTACGAGTACGACTCCTTCATCCGCGTTCTTGCAACGCTTCCGCTTAGTGATCTACAATGGTATGTAGATGCACTACCCTTCCCCTCGTTGCTAGATTACTCCATAGATTGATCTTGGTGATGCGTAGAAAATTTTGAATTTCTGCTACGTTCCCCAACAAGAACGACCATGGAACGCCAATCTCCTGAGAAGATTTTACAGGTGGCCCAAAGGCAGGAAAGGATGCCCACACGAAAAATGGCTAACGAATAACGAACCTATATAACACAAGCCGGCCTCCCACCACGCCTACCGGCTGACAGTACAGCCGGCTGGCCGGCTTCCCATTCACTTTGCTACAATCCAAGAAAGCTAGAGTACTCGCCCTCCCAACCGGCCAAGCACTTCTCCAGCCTCAGACTGCAGAGCAGCTGTCCGGTTGGGAAGGCGGCGACCAAGGGAGGGCGGCAAAGGAAACAGCCAAAGGATGAAAAGCAAGAACAATGGGAAGCCAAACACATGCATGATTATATTTACACAAAAGGCCTTCAACAGGCCGGCAGTCAACATAATTTGAATACACCCCCAGTGGGTGGAACTGTGCAAACTTAAGAAAACATTGTTCGAAGAGCAATAAACAGGAAAGCAAAGGCGGCGGATCAGGCTAAGGGCGCAACACACGAGCCGGGCTGGTCGGTGGAGACGGCAGTACCAGCTGGAGGAGTGGCCAGCTGGCGAGTCTCGGCTTGATCATCGCCGGCTGCAGGCGGCGCGCTCGCACGCGCCTCGTTGCTGGAGGCACGATCAAGTTGAGGCTGGCCGGTTGCTCCACCGTCTGGCACGTCGTCTTCACCATCCTCTCCCTCCTCCTCTTCGCCCTCGTCGCTGGAGTCGATCTCCTTCGCCGAGTCCTCACCATCTGCCGGGTTAGCCCGAACCACTCCTCCGGCTGAGCAATGCCGTTATCATCCACCTCAGGAGCAAAGGCGCTGGTGTCGCTGTAGTCGGCGATTGCCGAGGCGCGCTGGATGATAGCCGGCCGCACCGCCTCCAACTCCTCGTCGGCCTCCTGCGCCAGCTGGCCAGCTGGTCCAAGCTCAACTCGGGATACCAGGCTTTGACGAACTCCAGCGCCCGCCTGGCGCCCGACCGAGCTGCAGAAGCCTTCCAGGCCTCGAAGCGGCCAACCGCTACCTCTAGCCAGTCGGCAGTCCGACTGGGGGTACGGGGAATCGCCTCGCCGGGCCAGAGGGCGGCCAGCACTTGTGCCCCAACGCGCTGAAGACAGCGGAGCATGCGGTGAGCTGGCTGGAGGCGGGCTTGGATCGCCAGAAGCTGCTCCTCAAGTGACCGACGAGCATTCGGCGCGATCTCCACACCGGATGCCTTCGTGCCTCGCGGTGGGCCTCGACGACCTGGTTGGCGGCGGTAGAGTAACCAGGGAAGTACTCTGCATAAGAAAGAAAGGAAGAGAAAAAACACAAAGTCAGAGAATGGACCAAATGGCAAGCGGATAGCAAGGAACGAAGAAGAAGGCGGCCTACCGTCAACCAAGTCTTTGATCTGGCCGTAGCTGCTAATCAGCGACTGCCTTGCCTCAGCCCAGCTCACCGCCTCAGTCTCGTACTCGGCCTGGAGGGCGGCCTCGCTGTCCTGCACCGCCTTCAGGGCCGCCTGGTGGCTCTCCTCCTGGTCGGCCAACCTCTTGACCAAGCGGTCACGCTCCTGAACCAAGGCGTCGAACTCGGCTTCCTTGGCGCGAAGGGCGGTCTGGGTCCCACCCAGCTGCTCCCTCAGGCTGGCATTGGCCTCTGCAGATATGGCAAAGAAGAAAAAAGCAATAAGAAAGAAGTCGCCAGGGAAGATCCGACCCGACTGCTCAGCAGTTGGCCCGAATCTCGGGGACTACACCCAGTGGGTGCGCTGACGCGCCCCCACGTGAGATAAAAGATGAAGCACTTACTCCGGCTCTCAGTTAGATTAGCGGTCTTCTGGGTCAGCTCCCGAGCCTGGGAGTTGAAGGCAGCCGCGCGGAGGTTATGGTAGTCCTGCAAGTTGGACAGAGAAGCGAACAAGAGAAAGATAAGCAATCAAAGTCTACTAAGAAGTTCCAAGCTGACTGCTCAGCAGCCGACTCGGAACTCGGGGACTACACCCAGTGGGTGCGCTGACGCGCCCCCACGGAAGAAATCAAGATCAAGAAACAGAAAAGCGAGAAGACTCACCCGAATGGCCGCCCGTGTCGCGAGGAACTCTTCATTGTACTGCCTCAGCACGGCGGCCTAGGACTGAAGCCAGTTCCGGACTTCTTGCGCCGCCACGTTCACCACGGCCGTCCCACCACCTGGCGTCCACCCCGAGCTGGCGCTGGCTGTCTCCAGATCCTGGGTCGACGAGCTAGAGCCCGTGGCCTTCTGCGGGTCCGGCGCCGAAGTCGCCTTCCCCGCGCGCTGGCGTGATGGCGACCGGACCACCAGGTCCATACTCGCAGCCGGCTCACCTTCAGCCGGCCGCACGGGCGGTGCGTTAAGCTGGCTGCCTCGGTCCACCCCAGGCGGTGATGGCGGTGCCGCCTCCCTCTCCCAGATGACGACGTCGTCCTCCTCCCTCTCCATCCCCGGCACGTCGCCACCGGCTTCCTCCGGCGGGTGCTCCGGGATCTCGGGCACCACGACACGCAGGGGGGTGACAAGCAAGGCCCCCGCCGCTGCCGCTGCGGCTGCAGCCTCCGCCTGAGCCTTGGCCGCCGCATCGGCTTGTGCCTTAGCCGACTCCTCCACCATCACCTGCGCCGCCTTGGCAGCGGCTGCCCTCAGCTCCTCCGCCTCCCGCTCCTCCCGCGCGTTCCGCTCCGTTGCCGCTTGAAGCTCGGCACGGGGGTCCACGCGGCGGGTGTTTGCGGATCCTCCCGCCGATCCAACCACGGAGGCGGCAGCGATCCCCTCAAGAGAGAGCGGAGCCCTGTTTGATAAGACAAGACAAGGATTCAGAAATCGACAAGAAAAGAAGAAGGAATATGCAAGAGAATCGACACTTACGCCGAAACCGTTTGCGGCTGCTTCACCACCTTGCGGAAGCGGGCCGCCTTCGCGGCCGCCTCATCCCGCCTGGTCGCCGCCGCCCCGCTCTTGGGCTTCTTCGGCCAACTGCCGAACAAGCCCGCCACGACCCGGCGCTTCTGCGCGCCGCCTCGAGCAGGCGGCACGGCGGATGAACCCGCGCCATGGTCGGACGCCGGCTGGCGGCGCGGGACGATTTCCGCCTCGTCGTCATCCGGCCAGTCGTCGAAGCTGGCTCCAAGCCCAGAGCCGCCTGCTTCGCCGCCTCCTACCTCGGTGTTATCGTCAATAGCGGCCGCCCCCAAGTCGGGGTCCTCCAAGTCATGCTCCGCCCGGTCGGGGAGAAATTGGCGATCCGCCCCCGCTGTCCCAGCCGCTGGTCAAAGGAGAGGGCTCTGCCAAGACAAGCTGACTGGTCAGAGTCGGCCAAGAAAAACTTGGTGACAAAACTAAAGAAGAGAAGATAAAGAAAGCATACCATAGGCGGGGGATTGGCACGGGAGTACGGCTCCTTCCCAAACTGCCACTCTGCGGAGAGCTTGTAGTTCGCAAGATAGTTCACCATGTGAGCCACCTCGTCATGAGGCATCTCCTTGGTGCACATCCGACTCGGATCGAGTTGGCCGCTCATTTGACAGATCAAATGAGGGCGGCCTTGAAGTGGGAGCACCCGGCGCACCACGAAGGCGGCCAGCAGGTCGGACCCAGTCAGGCCCTCCGACTGGATCATTACCCGGAGTTGGGCGACGGCGGCGGCTCCAGCCGGCGACAGCGTCCTGGCCCGATAGGACCACTGGGGCCGCCTCCCAGCCGGCGGGCCGGCTACGTAAGCCGGCAAATTGACGTAGTCGCCTTGCGGGGCGATGTTCTTCACGTAGAAGTACGATTTCTGCCAGAGCTTCACTGACTGGATCAGCGTGATGGCAGGGAAAGGGTTGTCGGCTGCCGGCCTCCGCACCGCGATGAAAGCGCCACTCTGAGCCGGCACGCCCTGCACGCGGGTGCCGAGCTTGGATTGGAAGAATTCCCCCCAGAGCTCGAGGGTGGGAAGGACGCCGAAGAAGCCCTCACACAGAGTGACGAAGGCGACCAGCAGCACCACCGTGTTTGGAGTGAGGTGGTGCAGCTGGAGCTGGTAGAATTCAAGGAAGGAGCGGAAGAAGGCACTCGCGGGCAGGCCGAGGCCGCGCAGGAAGTGCGAGCAGAAGATTACCCGCTCGCCTTCCTCCGGCGTCGGCGATATCTCCTTCTTCGGCGCAAGACGGACCCGCACCTGGTCCTCGCCGGGCAGTCGCCGCGTCTTGCGGAGGAAGTCGATGTGGTCCGCGTGGACGTTGGAGCCGTCCCAGTCTCCGCGGTGCTGCATGACGGCCAGAAGCTGAAGAGAAAGGGCGCGGCGACGGCGAAACCACAGCCCCGCGGCGACGAAGCTGCAGGGTAGTGCGAAGACTAGAGGGACGGCGCGGCGGCGAAGGGCTGCTGCGGCGGAGAAGGAAAGGAAGAAAATGGCGGAGCGAGGGTGAGCGTGCGAGCGCCTGCCGCTCCACCTCCTCCCCCTACTTATAGCCTCGTGCGGCGAAGCCGAGGAGGCGAGGCGTGGGGGGAGGGAACGTGGGATTAACTGCGCCCACTCCCCCACGTCCCGCGATTATTGCGCCCTAACGACATGCAGAAACTGCCGCTGAATGGCGCGCGGCCCGCTTTGGGCCACAGAGACTCCACACCTGGGCCTAGGCGTGGCAGTGGTGGGCCCCGGCCTGCGGCGGCGTCCCGTCGCGCGTGTGGTCTGGCAGGCTTTTTTCATTCGGAGGGTGCCACATGGCGCGCGGGCGCTGAGCGGCCGGCCCGCAACCCGGTGTGCGCACCAGCCGACCCCCGCCTTCAGACTTCAAAATCTCGCCAAGACGGCGCACCCAACCGAAGCCGGCTCCTAGCTGCTGGCTCTTCAAGATAGGAAGCTGACCGAGCTTCTCGTCCTGTTCTCAGCCTCAAAGCCCAACCAGCTTCGGGGACTACTGTCGGAGTAAATGGCCACGGGTAGCCTAACCGACTCCCCCTGGCTCTTGGAAAAATTATCAGGCCGATTGGGCCTTCAAGCATCCAAAACACAGGGCCGCCTTCCCCTGGTCGGCTATCTCACAGGCCGACTACCGGAAGGCGACCCGACCTTAAAAACCTTCCCGAAGATAACCATAAGATGGCCGACTCCCAGAAGCCGGCCATAAGATGGCCGACTCCCAGAAGCCGGCCATAAGAAGACCGACTCCCAGAAGCCGGCCACAAGATGACCGACTCCCAGAAGCCGGCCGCAAGAAGACCGACTCCCGGAAGCCGGCCAAGACTACACCCTCAAGGGCTGCACCCACATAACGGTGATGAGACGGGGCGTGACCACAGTACAGCCTGCCACCCCCGAATCCCGGAGCACGCATGGCCACAGTGCGCCGTACGGGTCAGCCATCCCCCGTCCGGCGCGGCACTGTTGCCATGTTGACCGTGACGCCACCCACGACAGGCGCCAGTACAGCCCACGGGCGGTGGGCCCCTTCAGCCAGAGAGATGCTCGAAGGCGGCCAGGCCTCCCCTAGTCGGTCTGGGGCGTAGCCGGCTCCCAATAGCCGGCTACCTCCCTCCCTCGAAGTATGTGCATCATTAAGGAGACAAGACGAGGTAAGGCTACAGTGAGAGCCCGCCAGGCAGCGACACTGTAGCCATGCTTACCTCAACCAAGCCCTCGTCATCAGGGGTGAGGCAACAGTAACCAGCCACCGACAAGACCCCCAAGCGGTGGGGCCGGCCTGTCGACCAAGAGGCCGGCAGCCGGCGGGACCCACCAGTTGGCGGGCCCCAACGGCCGGCGGAGAAGCCGGCGAACACAGACACTGATGGCTGGGACCCGCGCCCAGCCGGATTACCATTGTATCCCTTGGGGGTAGGCCTATATAAACCCCCCAGGGCACCCATGCAAAGGGTTGATCTCTGAGATAGTTTTACACACCACGTAGAGGGAAGAGGAGAGCTAGCCTTGCCCTTCTTCCTCCTCTAGCCAAACAGCTCAAGGAGCACTAGTAGCTACTTCTGTTGATCTACTGATCATGCGGAGACCCCGCAGAGTAGGACTAGGGGTGTTATCTCCACGGAGAGCCCCAAACCTGGGTAAGATTCGCCGGCGTGCATGTCTTCGCCTAATCACATTTCCAAGCACCGGCGATGTCTTACTGGCTCCCACAATGATAAGCCACCCGTTGGCATATGTCGCACCTACCACCCGACACCTGGTGAAGAAGCCGAGGTAACCGGCGTCATCAACAATGAGCGGGTTGGAGACCTTCTCGTCGCAAATGTTGCTCAGGGCCCGGTTGGCCCTGTGCCCAAGGGCCCGGAACATCTGGAAGCTCTCATGCTGCAGCACCTGGGCTCGGCTCGCCTCGTCCGAAGCTTTCTCTACGAGGGAGGTAACGCCTTCCACCTGCTTGTAAAGGAAGGATAGCTCGGCCTCGACCACGGCCTGAGCGTCCACCACGGCTCTCTCGTGCCGCTCCGCAGCGGCCAGCTTCTCCTTGAGGCCGTCGGCCATGCCCTTCAGCTCGGCATGCCGCGTGCAGAAGCGAGCCTCCTGAAGCTCCAGCTTCCGGCGGTATTCCTCGGCGAGAGCCCTGCGGACCCCCGCTACCTTCTCATCAGCCTCTCTTTGGATCGTCGCCTCCCGGGAAGCGTGAGCGTCCTCAGCAGTGTCCACATGGCGCTCCATCACCTCCAGCCGCTTGCGCTCCAGGCTCTGCTCCAGCGCCTCTAGCGTCAGCGTGTCCTCAAGCGTGCGGAGCCTCGCTTCGCCCGTAGGCGGCTCGCCCGCCGAGTCGGCAAGCGCGGCTTTGCATGCCAAGACCTATCGCTCGAGGGCGGCGTTTGAAGCTTGAAGCTCCCTCTCGTGTCTCTCGGCCGCCTCGCGCCGGCAGTCCACAGCTCAGGCCTCCTCAAGGGTGCGATCGCGAGCCTCCCTCACCGCGGCAAGGGACTCCTCCGCCTCCGCGCGAGCGTGCTCGCACTGCAGGCGACTGTAGTTGACGAAAACCTCGAGTTGGCGCCACTCACACGCCAGGCGCGAGCGCTCTGTCTCAAGGCGGGTGTTGACATCGCCGAGCTCCACCCCAAGGCGGCCGAGTGCGCTCGCTGCCTCCTGGAGAAGGCCGTGTCGGGCAGCGCTGCGCCCGCATGCGAGCTCCAATACCTGGCTAGGGCTTCCCTCCGCGCCCCAGTCGGCAGAGGAGGCGCGCGAAGACTCGCCCGTCCCCGGCAAGGGCCGGGGGGCTGGAACTCCCTCACTCGGTCCTCCGGTCCGAGTCGGGGCCCGACGCGGACTCACCCCGCTGCTTGAAGATGGTGCCGTCACGTGAGCCTTGCCTTCTCGCCTTCAGGTAGAGGCATGAGAGGTAGAGGGTGATGTTCGTGAAGCCCTGCACGCCCACCATCAGCAACATCATCATCACCAAGACCCTCATCGACGGTGGCGCAGGGCTTAATGTTCTCTCTGTCGAGACGTTCGAGACGCTCCAAGTGCCTTATGATCAGCTCATGCCAACCAAACCTTTCTCAGGGGTGACCGACGGCTCCACCGCCCCCTGGGGCAGATATGTCTCCCAGTCACCTTCGGCAAGCGCAACAACCACACCGAGCTCATCGACTTCGACGTCGCCCACATCTTCCTCCCGTACAATGCCATCCTTGGGTATCCGGGCCTCGCCAAGTTCATGGCGGTAACCCACCACGGCTACAATGTCCTCAAGATGCCCGGGAGGCGGCATCATCATGGTCGCCTACAATGAGAAAGATGCGGTGTGATCCCTCGAGCGCGCCTACTAGGCCGCGGCGGCCGGAAACTCTAACGACGAAGACGCCGTCCTGACTCCTGAGGCCACCCCCAAGAAGAAGAAGCAGCTCCTTCCCAAGAGCCGTCAGGTTCCTGAGGCTCCCGCAGGCGGTGCCTTAGGCCCCGTGCCAACTGCTGGGGCGCCTCTTGCTCCCGCATAGGAAGGCGCGCCCGGCGCCTCTCTCAGGATGGGCTCGGGGGCTTCCGCCTGGAGAGCCTCTGACCTGACCAGTGCGACGAGGGAGGTGCTCGAGCACCACCTGGAGGCGTGCTTTGATGCGCGTCCCCGCGAGCAAGGCGCACGGCGCGAGGTGCCAGGTGCGTGAGAATTCATCACCAAGGCAATCGAGGAGCTTCAGGAGGCGTGAGCTATGCATGGCGAGTGTCGCCCCGCACCATCTGGTGCAGTCGCGCCCCCTGGTGTGGACGACGAGCTGCGCGTCTGCGTCAACATCCCTGGCCTCAATAGGGCCGCGTGGCAGGTGAGGGAGTCCTGGACTAAGGGGTCCTCGGGCGTCCGGCCTCTTGGACATGGGCCAGACTAATGGGTTGTGAAGATACAAGACCAAAGACTCCTTGGCGTGGGAGGCAAGCTAGGCGACGAAATATGAAGATTCCTTTCTCTGTAACCGACTTTGTACAACCCTAGTCCCCTCCGGTGTCTATATAAACTAGAGGGCTTAGTCCGGAAACATATACAGTCATACAGGCGTGACTTCTAGGGTTTTAGCCATTACGATCTCATGGTAGATCAACTCTTGTAATACTCATATTCGTCAAGATCAATCAAGCAGGAAGTAGGGTATTACCTCCATAGAGAGGGCCCGAACCTGGGTAAACAATGTATCCCCCGTCTCCTATTACCATCGACCTTAGACGCACAGTTCGGGACCCCCTACCCGAGATCCGCCGGTTTTGACACCGACATTGGTGCTTTCATTGAGAGTTCCACTGTGCCGTCCCCAAAAGGTTCGATGTGTCACGACCGGTTTTTCAATAAAATAATTATTGAGAGACCAATCCCTTTTACGGACTAGCGAGGAAGAATTCCTTCTCACTGGTAGACAATATCTTGGTCACAGAAGAAAAATACCAGGAGTACTAAATATAATACAAGGTTGAGCAGAGACTGCCCAACAATTTCTTACATGCACGCCGCTAAAACAAGACGGCGGGTAGGGTGGCAAACCACTAACTCATGATAATAACGGTTGTGGAAATATCATCGCGAAGCGAGTGATATGATTCCAGAAGACTACAACTCTTCGAGCGTCGGAGTGAGGCTCGAGAAGACTTATAGCGGGTGGCGGAAGCGTATACAAAACAAGTGACCAATATCCGGGATCGCGCAGGACTGACTGGGACTCCTCTAGGCATCGGACGCGCTATCAAACTCTTCATCCAAGAGATCGCCTTCGTCAACATCTGGCCAAATCAACAAGCCAGGTGAGTAGTATGAAAGTACTCGCAAGACAGTTCGGACATAAGGTATAACAAATGTAAACATGAAGCACATGAACAAGTTAACCAGTGCGATCAGACATAGAGATAATAAATAATGGGTGCCAAGCGAGGGTCTGAATGACGCCTCGAGCGGAAACTGCAGAATAGTAATACTGGTGCCAAACGAGTGTCTGAAAGACTCCTCGAGCGGAAAATGCGGAATAATAATACAGGTGCCAAACGAGTGTCTGAAAGACTCCTCGAGCGGAAAATGCAGAATATAATGCGGGTGCCAAACGAGTGTCTGAAAGACTCCTCGAGCGGAAAATGCGGAATAATAATGCCACAGTCGGGCGTCGAGGCGACACCACATAAAGGGCTTGCAACAGAAAATAAAGACAGTGCATGCCACAGTCGGACGTCTGTGTGACATCACATAAAGGGCTTATATTTAAAGTAAGAAACAAGTACACGCCACAGTCGGACGTCTGCACGACGTCACATAAAGGGCTTATATCACAGCTCAATAATACAATCGTTCGGGAACATAAATTATCACTAGCATGCGACAAATATAAAGTTAGTCCATCCACAGGAATAACAATAAAACTGGATTTACCACTTGAGCTTGTTCACCGGGGACAAGTTTTTCACACGGATAGATATGGATATAATGTTTACACTACTTGACGATGATTTGGAAAGAATTGACTCTGCAGAGTTTGTACTTAACCACAGCCAACGGATTTCAGTAGTCACGGGGACTAGTTCCGTCTACGGTGTTTTGGAAGAAACACGTCTAACCAGTACACACCCAATTCAACCATCCGAAGCCAGGAATCACCCTCGGCAACATTCAAGAAAAACCTTGAGACGGGGAGGCTACAACCTCGCGTAGCATGGGATCAAATTTCTATACGCGCGCTCTAAGGGGGTGCCCCCCCTCTCGGTCCCAACCGGAAACACCCATGCCCCCCGACCGGATGACTGGCTTTAATCCTGGGCCAAGGTACCATCATCCCGGCCTCTCTGTTTGGTGTGTACACGGAAAGAGGCTACCAACTTACTAAACCGCATCCTGGCAATGAGACATGTGGTAGCACGGAAGGGGGAAAGAACGATAACGTGGCTCCAACCATGCTAACGTCGGAGAAAGTCGGATGACGCAAGGCTGGTATGCTACAACAGTACCACCTTGCTGCCCTTCATGTCACCACATGATTAGGCCATCTCTCATCAGAGATCATCGCAACTTTGGAACATGCGGGAAAGGAACGATAACGTGGCTCCAACCACGTTAACGTCGGAGAAAGTCGGATGACGCAAGGCTGGTATGCTACAACAGTACCACCTTGCTGCCCTTCATGTCACCACATGATTAGGCCATCTCTCATCAGAGATCATCGCGACTTTGGAACAACCGGGTCGTTGCCTTACAAGCAACGAGGTATTTACCGACACTCATATGCCACGCACAAACTCTCACGTGAACATGTAAAACACCTGTCATATCAAATGTTCAAAACATGCTTGCCTGGTTTGGAGATGTCGGAGTCTAGCTCGGCGAAGTTCGCGGCTCCTTCACCTCTTCCGGAACCTACGGCAATCACGAAACGGGTACTAACGTGAAAACCAACACTTGCACAGAAACTTCTCCAAATATTTTTCAAATAAATCCCATAAAAAACTAGACAAAATTTGAAGATTGTCAGAAAAAGAATCACTCAAAAATTCCTTTTTATTAAAAAGTTATAAAGGTTTCTGTCCAGGGACTTATCTGTAATGAAACAGAAAAGTTCCAGGGTTTTAACTGAGAAAACAGAAAACGCTTCGGTTGGGAATGCGCAAGCGCAAAGGAGAAAACGTATTTGCCCGAAGGCGCCAACAGAAAACGGTTCGAAGGAGAATAGAATAGAGGCTGACAGGCGGGGTCCACCTGTCAGGTTTAAAAAGCTCGCCGGCGCCCGAAGACTGCGGTGGACGCCGGCGTCGAACCACGGCGAGTAAGGAGAAATGGAGGGTACCAAGAGCTTCAGCGTCTTCTTCCGCGTCGGTGGGTGGTGGACTCGTCCAACGGGGAGCACCACGTCGACGGCGACACTATCTCCAGCGGACGGCGGCTCGGGTGAGGATGGGGAACTCCGGTGGAGGGCTGCAAACTACGAATTGAGGCGCGGGTCAGAACGAGGGATGCAAGGTGAAGCTACTGGCAAGAGAATGGGGGCGGAGGAGCACACACGGGGGCGAATCGGGCTGGATCCCGTGGCGGGTCGCGGCGGCCGGAGTCGAGGAAGGAGACCTCCTCGGGGCTCTTCCAGTGGCTAGGCTTGCTCTAGGGGGAGTGCAGGGATGGTGGGTGCTCGAGTTGAAGCTCGGGGCCTCTATTTATAGGCAGATCGACGGGGTGGCCGTGAACGGAGAATCTCCGGCGAGCGATTACGGCGGAGCAGTGGATTGGCAGGTGGTTTGAGTGGCCAGGCAGCATCAGTGGAGGTTACTGGAGTCGTTTCACAGCTAAACGGGGTCGGTCTTGGCGTAATGGCGTCGGTCCACGGTGAGGTGACCGCACGGGCTCAACAGCGGCAGAGAGCGTGCTCCGCGCCCTGCGGTTCACGACGAGAGCGGCAGCGCGTTCGGGGGAGTGGAAGGCCACGCGGCGAGCTCCGGTGGTTTGGGCGGTGCTGGGTGGCGTCGTCGGCGCCGTGTCTCCCGCTGGCGCCCGCAAAGCCGCCGCCGGCGTCGGTCACGGGGCGGCGCACCTTCTGCTGCTCGTTGCCGACGCCCGCAAGGCGCCAGGCATTCGTGCGGTGCAGGAACAAGAGGGCGGGGACGAGGAGCAAGACGACGCAGTGGTACTGGCGACATCGATGTCCTTCTCTGAAGAAAACGACAGCAAGCCACTGACTGAATCTCTGAATTTTTCTGAACTTGATACACACAGTGCACTGCAGGTGTTCGACAGGAGGATTTTGCAATGAGTTAAATTTTTCTGGAGCTGTAACTTGGTGAGGTGACCACTCAATGCACCCAGAGGCTGCCTGATTTTACTTGGAATTTTTGGAGAAGGTTTTGAATGAATTTCACCAAATTTGACAAATCTGGTCCAAACTTGCAGCAGGTGTAGTTTGAAAATTTTGAACTGAAGACCAGTGGGTCTTCATGGTTCTTGGTTGAGGGTTCAAAGGACTAGGGAGGAGAGTTGGTTTGGTGGCAAAAATCAAAACAGAAAATGGAGTTCCTTTGCAAATCTCCAAGTGCTAGGAAAGAAGGCAGAAATTTATTTGAATAGAATATAAATGGAAATAATCACATGGGGAGGTTCAACTTGCTGGATTTGATGCAAATCATGATCCAAAGGTGAGGAAAGGGTTAGGAGAGGGGATTTTCACTAAGGCCATGGCAAGAAGGAATTGTTGAAAGTGGCAAAGGATTTTCCAAAAGCCATAGTGCAAATTTCAAGGAGATTTTCAAAAGTCATTTCCCAAGTGAAAATATTTTGTCTTGAGTCCAAGTGAAAAGCAAGAACCTCCAAGACCAAAGATAGATCTTGGTTGAATCCAAATAAAACTTTTGCCATAAAGAAAAATATTTTAGAGTGAGAGTTCTCTTGAAGAAAAATTTAAATCACTCCCCTCAAGTCAAATAAAAATCTTTTAAAAAATCCAAATAAAAACTTGGGTGTCACAACACCTACCCCCTTAGGAAAAATCTCGTCCTCGAGATTTCTGCTGATCCTCAAATAGATATGGATACTCTGCCCGAGAAAATCTTCCCTTTCCCATGTAGCTTCATCCTCAGTGTGGTTGCTCCACTGAACCCTGAAAAACTTTGTCGTTTTCTGACGGGTCCTCCGTTCAGACTCTTCTAAAATCTTTACTGGCCTTTCTCTGTAGGTGAGATCTGGTTGCATATCAATGTCCTAATGAGGTACATGCTTTTCTGGGTTGCTCGCACATTTTCTTAACTGTGAGACGTGGAACACGTCATGGACGTCTGACAGCTCCTTGGGTAGGTCTAGTTGGTAGGCTACCGTGCCTCTTCGTGCCTTTACACAAAATGGTCCAATGAATCTTGGGGCTAGCTTCCCCTTTATTTTGAACCATTGTAGACCCCTCATAGCAGATACTCGGAGGTATACGGAATCACCGGGTTCAAAGCTGACCTCACGGTGCTTCTGATCATAGTAGCTCTTTTGGCGGCTCTGTGCTGTCTTGAGTCTGTCCCGGATTTGTTTAACTTTCTCCTCGGCCTCTTTAAGCATGTCTGGGCCGAAGATATGGCTGTCACCTGTTCTGACCAATTCAGTGGGGTACGACACCTCCGTCCGTACAATGCTTCAAAGGGTGCCATTTGCAAGCTGGCTTGGTAACTGTTGTTGTAAGCAAATTCGGCATACGGCAAACTCTCTTCCCAACTGGATCCATAGGTGAGCACACAGGCTCTTAGCATATCCTCTAGGATCTGGTTCACACGTTCCGTCTGTCCATCAGTCTGAGGGTGGTATGCTATACTGAAAGCTAGTTGTGTGCCCAGAGCTTGTTGTAGGTGATCCCAAAATTTGGAGACGAATTGGGTGCCTCGGTCTGATATTATAGTCTTTGGGACTCCGTGCAAACAAACTATACGGGAGAGATAAAGTTTTGCCAGTCTTTGTGTGGAGTAGGTAGTCTTCACGGGAATGAAATGAGCAACTTTGGTTAGTCGGTCTGTGATGACCCATATGGCGTCATTCCCATGCTGTGATCGGGGTAGTCCGACGATGAAATCCATTCCTATTTCATCCCATTTCCACTCCGGTATTCTGTTTGGTTGGAGTAGCCCTGCTGGCTTTTGATGCTCGGCCTTGATGCGCTGACATGAATCGCAACATGCAATAAATGTGGCTATATCTCTTTTCATACCGTGCCACCAAAATCTTTCCTGAATGTCCTTGTACATTTTGGTTCCTCCAGGATGGATCGAGTATGGAGCGGTGTGGCTCTCCGTCAAGATCTGTTGCTTGAGTTCCTCAATGTTAGGTACGCAAAGTCTGTCTCGGTACCATAATGTTCCTTCACTGTCGGTGACGAACTCGGAAGTCTTACGAAGATTCATTTTCTTCTTTATGCCTTCGATGCTGGGATGTCCCTGTTGAGCCTTCTTAATTTGTTCCACCAGGGTAGGTTGTATCTCCAGGTTCGATACGGTGCCCTCAGAGACTAACATCATGTTGAGCCTAGCGAACTCTCGCTGAAACTCAGGCCTCAAGTTTTGCGGACCGTCATTGTCCGGGCTGGGGTTTCGACTAAGGGCATCGGCCACTACATTTGCTTTCCCTGGGTGGTAGTGAATACCGACGTCATAGTCTTTGACCAGTTCCAACCAGCGTCGTTGGCGTAAATTCAGCTCTGGCTGTGTGAAAATATATTTGAGGCTCTTATGGTCCGTATATATTTCACAGCGATTTCCCAACAGAAAGTGCCTCCACTCCTTGAGTGCATGTATGACTGCTGCTAGCTCCAAGTCATGTGTTGGGTAATTTTCCTCATGTTTTCGCAGCTGCCTAGAGGCATATGCGACAACCTTGCCATCCTGCATTAGTACGCATCCGAGTCCTTTCCGGGATGCGTCACAAGACACCTCAAAGCTCTTGTGTATGTCTGGCACAGTTAAGACCGGTGCGGTTGTCAGCTTCTTCTTGAGTTCTTGGAAGCTCTGCTCGCATGCTTCCGTCCATACAAATTTCTTGTCCTTCTTGAGTAACTGTGTTATAGGTTTTGCCACAGTGGAGAAACCTTCAATAAATCTTCTGTAATATCCGGCCATTCCCAGGAAACTCCGCACATCAGTAACATTGACGGGTGGCTTCCAGTCCAGTATGGCCTTGACTTTTTCTGGGTCTACGGCCACGCCTTCTTGGTTCAGTATATGGCCCAAGAAGCCAACTTGTCTTAGCCAAAATTCACACTTGCTAAATTTGGCGTACAACTGATGTTTCCTCAATTCTCCTAAAACAATTCTGAGGTGCTCAGCATGCTCTTCTGGTGTCCTCGAGTAAACCTGAATGTCGTCAATGAATACCACCACAAATTTGTCCATGAATTTCATGAACACTTTGTTCATGAGGTGGACGAAATATGCGGGGGCGTTCGTTAGTCCAAAAGGCATCACTGTGAACTCGTATAACCCATATCTGGAAGTGAAAGCTGTCTTGGGGATATCTTCCGTCCGTACCTTCAATTGGTGATATCCCGATCTCAAATCAATTTTTGAGAATACCTTGGCCTATGCGAGCTGGTCAAACAAATCATTTATTCGTGGCATCGGATATTTCTTTTTGATGGTGACCATATTGAGGGCTCGATAGTCTATGCACAGCCTCAGTGTCCCATCTTTCTTTTTGGCGAACAACACCGGCGAACCCCAAGGTGAGGAGCTGGCTCGAATAAATCCTTTGTCCAACAATTCCTTTATCTGCTCCTTCAACTCCACCAATTCTGAGGGTGCCATTCTATACGGCTTCTTATAGATGGGAGCGGTGCCAGGTGCTAGTTCAATGCTGAATTCTATCTCTCGGTCTGGTGGCATGCCTGGCAGTTCTTCTGGGAACACATCAGGAAACTCGCATACCACTGGAACTTTTCTCAGTTCTGCAATGTCCATTTTGTTCAGTTTTGGTTTCTGTGATCGTGGCCTTTCTTGAGCGGAAACTCTTATAGTCTTGCCGTGATGGTGAGTGAGAATCACTGTCCGATTGAAACAGCCGATGAATCCTTTGTTGGTGGTTAACCAGTCCATCCCTAAAATGACATCCAGTCCTTTACTTTCCAACACGATGAGATTCGCGTGGAACTGTAGTCCTTCGAACTCAATGACCACTCCTTGGCAGTAACCTTGAGCGATTTGCTTATTTCCGGGGGACTTGATGATCGTAGATTTTTCCAAGGGGAGTATCGGAAAATCATGTTGCGAAACAAAACTCTTCGAAACGAACGAATGGGAAGCTCCAGAATCAAACAAAACCGTGGCAGGTACTGTGTTGACAGGGAACGTACCGAGCACGATGTCTGGGGCATTCTGCGCTTCTTCCCTGGTCACATGGTTCAGGTGACCCTTCCTGTGGTTGTTGTTGGGGTTGAAATTGTTGCGCTTGGGGGCTGGATTGTTTCCACCATTGTTCGGCTTGGGTGCCGAGTCTCTTGGCTTCGGGCACTGTTTAGCATAGTGCCCTTGTTGACCACAAGCATAGCAGGTGACCCCTGGACGGTATGTGAACTCCTTGTCCCTGGCATGAAACTGTCCGACAGGCCTTGGCTCAGTAGTCGTGGATTTCCTTGTGTCTGTCCTTGGGACCTCAGTCTTGCCTCGGTTGCTGCGGGCAAGAGTCGTCTTGTCCCTCTTCCGCTTACGGATATCTTCCAGACTACGGCGCTCATTCTCCAAGGTGATGGCCTTGTCCACCAGCGTCTTAAAATCCGGAAAGGTGTGCACAATCAGTTGGCATCTCAGTGCTGGTGCCAGGCCGTCCAGGAATTTTTCCATCTTCTTGCTTTCTGTCATGTGCTCGTCGTAGGCATAACGAGACAGCTCGGTGAACTGACCATTGTACTCTGTCACTGACATGCCTCTTTGCTTCAGGTCATCAAACTCTCTCTTCTTGATCTTTAGGATGCTTCTGGGGATGTGTGCCCCACGGAAGCCTTCCTTGAACTCTTCCCAGGTGATGTTGTGTTCCCTGGGATGCATGTGTAGGAAGTTTTCCCACCATGCTGCGGCTGCTCCAGTAAGGTAGTGTGGTGCATAAAGCACCTTCTCATGATCCGAGCACTGAGCAATAATCTGTTTCCTTTAAATCTCACAAAGCCAATCGTCGGCTTCCAGTGGTCTGTCGGTGTGAGCAAAAGTTGAGGGGCGAGTCTTCTGTAACTCAGATAACTTGGAATGGGGTTGATAGGGTTCACGGTGGTTTCCCATGTTGATGACATGGTTCATCATCTCTTGGTGCTGTTGCTGGCTTTGCTCGAAGAGACGGCATACTTGAGACAGTGCTGCTTCGCTGTCCTGTTGGCTGGACTGACCCTGAGTGAAATTGTTGCTGGTCTGTGTCCCGTAAACCTCTTCTGGCTGATTGGGCATGGAGCGAGTCCACGGGCGAGACATTTTTCCAGTCTGGGGTATTATTTGCAAAACCCATGAGAAAAACTGTGTAGCACAAGAAAAATCTCGCAAAGGCAATAATCAAAAGGCTTCAAGGTTTTCAAAGAAACACAAATGATTTTTTATGGAGAAGAAGTGCTTAACATAAATCTTACATGCGAAAAGCAAACACGTGATACAGCACTCAGGATGCGCGTACACATCCTGACATGTTATTAAAACTAGCGTACTACTCCGGAAGGCAGCAAACACACCAATACAAACTATCATACAGGAATAAACAGCACATCATACAGGCAGACATAACACGCGGCTACTCGGTGCTCTCAGTCGGAGATGGTGGAGATCTCCTTCCCCTTGCCGATGGCAAGGCTCAGCGGTCCAGGAGAATCAACCTCCACCTCCTCTCTAGCTGGCTCCTGGCGCGTGACGCTGCGCTGCGGTGATGGTGCGGGGGCGACTGGTGGTAGAGCGTGTGCGGCAGGTGGTGCGGCTCTGACTGGAGTAGGAGCGATGACTCGGTCGAACTCCTCAGTGGTAGGCAGACGGCGAGCAGTGGCCAAAATGGCCGGTGCATAAGAGGCTGAAGACGAGACGAATGTCAGGGGCGGCGCCGTGTTGAGAAGTTCCTTCCTGCTGGCAGGACCGCCCCGGACTAAGTCCATGCGGGCAGCCACAAGATCATCTACGAGGTTGTCGAAAGACTCCTCCAGAGCCTTGAGATACTCCACAACCATCTCGATGGCTTCATCTCGTTCTCCCCGATGGCAGGCAAACGCATAGTGGCTGGTGTAAGGCACATGGCATGGGAGGTAGCGGTAGCGACGAGTCTTCATCATAGGAAGGATGTCCCGAAGGCGAGCTATCGCCTCACGGGCAGCCATCTGCATGGCATGCCTCTCCGTAGGCATGGCCCTTCCCACAAAACGGAAGTGGCGAGCAGCAGAACGTCCTCCCTTGAATTGCACCACAGCCTGATGCATAGACACGTCGTCACTGAGCTTGTGCTGGTAGAGTGTGAACTCCGGGCGAGCTGCTGGCCCGATCGCGAGCTTGGTGATGGAGACGAGGAGCTTGACAAACCCCTCGGGCACGTTGGTGAACACTCGATTCTCACAGCTGCTGCCAGCCATCTACAAAAGTAGGCAAAAATTCTGAGTAGTCATGTCAAAAATTTATGATGACCAACAGAAAATAGCTACAATTGCAAAATGCTGAAAAAGCACAAAAGTCGCTAATAACCGATTAGCGATCGCACCTAGTGGCTTCCTACAGTCAGCCTGGCTCTGATACCAAGCTTGTCACGACCGGTTTTTCAATAAAATAATTATTGAGAGACCAATCCCTTTTACGGACCAGCGAGGAAGAATTCCTTCTCACTGGTAGACAATATCTTGGTCACAGAAGAAAAATACCAGGAGTACTAAATATAATACAAGGTTGAGCAGAGACTGCCCAACAATTTATTACGTGCACGCCGCTAAAACAAGACGGTGGGTAGGGTGGCAAACCACTAACTCACGATAATAACGGTGGTGGAAATATCATCGCGAAGCGAGTGATATGATTCCAGAAGACTACAACTCTTCGAGCCTCGGAGTGAGGCTCAAGAAGACTTATAGCGGGTGGCAGACATCTGGCCAAATCAACAAGCCAGGTGAGTAGTATGAAAGTACTCGCAAGACAGTTCGGACATAAGGTATAACAAATGTAAACATGAAGCACATGAACAAGTTAACCAGTGCGATCAGACATAGAGATAATAAATACTGGGTGCCAAGCGAGGGTCTGAATGACGCCTCGAGCGGAAACTGCCGAATAGTAATACTGGTGCCAAACAAGTGTCTGAAAGACTCCTCGAGCGGAAAATGCGGAATAATAATGCGGGTGCCAAACGAGTGTCTGAAAGACTCCTCGAGCGGAAAATGCGGAATAATAATGCCACAGTCGGGCGTCGAGGCGACACCACATAAAGGGCTTGCAACAGAAAATAAAGACAGTGCATGCCACAGTCGGACGTCTGTGCGACATCACATAAAGGGCTTATATTTAAAGTAAGAAACAAGTACACGCCACAGTCGGACGTCTGCGCGACGTCACATAAAGGGCTTATATCACAGCTCAATAATACAATCGTTCGGGAACATAAATTATCACTAGCATGCGACAAATATAAAGTTAGTCCATCCATAGGAATAACAATAAAACTGGATTTACCACTTGAGCTTGTTCACCGGGGACAAGTTTTTCACACGGATAGATATGGATATAATGTTTACACTACTTGACGATGATTTGGAAAGAATTGACTCTGCAGAGTTTGTACTTAACCACAGCCAACGGATTTCAGTAGTCACGGGGACTAGTTCCGTCTATGGTGTTTTGGAAGAAACACGTCTAACCAGTACACACCCAATTCAACCATCCGAAGCCAGGGATCACCCTCGGCAACATTCAAGAAAAACCTTGAGACGGGGAGGCTACAACCTCGCATAGCATGGGATCAAATTTCTATACGCGCGCTCTAAGGGGGTGCCCCCCCTCTCGGTCCCAACTGGAAACACCCATGCCCCCTGACCGGATGACTGGCTTTAATCCTGGGCCAAGGTACCATCATCCCGGCCTCTCTGTTTGGTGTGTACACGGAAAGACGTTACCAACTTACTAAACCGCATCCTGGCAATGAGACATGTGGTAGCACGGAAGGGGAAAAGAACGATAACGTGGCTCCAACCATGTTAACGTCGGAGAAAGTCGGATGACGCAAGGCTGGTATGCTACAACAGTACCACCTTGCTGCCCTTCATGTCACCACATGATTAGGCCATCTCTCATCAGAGATCATTGCAACTTTGGAACATGCGGGAAAGGAACGATAACGTGGCTCCAACCACGTTAACGTCGGAGAAAGTCGGATGACGCAAGGCTGGTATGCTACAACAGTACCACCTTGCTGCCCTTCATGTCACCACATGATTAGGCCATCTCTCATCAGAGATCATCGCGACTTTGGAACAACCGGGTCGTTGCCTTACAAGCAACGAGGTATTTACCGACACTCATATGCCACGCACAAACTCTCACGTGAACATGTAAAACACCTGTCATATCAAATGTTCAAAACATGCTTGCCTGGTTCGGAGAAGTCGGAGTCTAGCTCGGCGAAGTTCGCGGCTCCTTCACCTCTTCCGGAACCTACGGCAATCACGAAACGGGTACTAACGTGAAAACCAACACTTGCACAGAAACTTCTCCAAATATTTTTCAAATAAATCCCATAAAAACTAGACAAAATTTGAAGATTGTCAGAAAAAGAATCACTCAAAAATTCCTTTTTATTAAAAAGTTATAAAGGTTTCTGTCCAGGGACTTATCTGTAATGAAACAGAAAAGTTCCAGGGTTTTAACTAAGAAAACAGAAAACGCTTCGGTTGGGAATGCGCAAGCGCAAAGGAGAAAACGTATTTGCCCGAAGGCGCCAACAGAAAACGGTTCGAAGGAGAATAGAATAGAGGCTGACAGGCGGGGTCCACCTGTCAGGTTTAAAAAGCTCGCCGGCGCCCGAAGACTGCGGTGGACGCCAGCGTCGAACCACGGCGAGTAAGGAGAAACAGAGGGTACCAAGAGCTTCAGCGTCTTCTTCCGCGTCGGTGGGTGGTGGACTCGTCCAACGGGGAGCACCACGTCGACGGCGACACTATCTCCGGCGGACGGCGGCTCGGGTGAGGATGGGGAACTCCGGTGGAGGGCTGCAAACTACGAATTGAGGCGCGGGTCAGAACGAGGGATGCAAGGTGAAGCTACTGGCAAGAGAATGGGGGCGGAGGAGCACACACGGGGGCGAATCGGGCTGGATCCCGTGGCGGGTCGCGGCGGCCGGAGTCGAGGAAGGAGACCTCCTCGGGGCTCTTCCAGTGGCTAGGCTTGCTCTAGGGGGAGTGCAGGGATGGTGGGTGCTCGAGTTGAAGCTCGGGGCCTCTATTTATAGGCAGATCGACGGGGTGGCCGTGAACGGAGAATCTCCGGCGAGCGATTACGGCGGAGCAGTGGATTGGCAGGTGGTTTGAGTGGCCAGGCAGCATCAGTGGAGGTTACTGGAGTCGTTTCACAGCTAAACGGGGTCGGTCTTGGCGTAATGGCGTCGGTCCACGGTGAGGTGACCGCACGGGCTCAACAGCGGCAGAGAGCGTGCTCCGCGCCCTGCGGTTCACGACGAGAGCGGCAGCGCGTTCGGGGGAGTGGAAGGCCACGCGGCGAGCTCCGGTGGTTTGGGCGGTGCTGGGTGGCGTCGTCGGCGCCGTGTCTCCCGCTGGCGCCCGCAAAGCCGCCGCCGGCGTCGGTCATGGGGCGGCGCACCTTCTGCGGCTCGTCGCCGACGCCCGCAAGGCGCCAGGCGTTCGTGCGGTGCAGGAACAAGAGGGCGGGGACGAGGAGCAAGGCGACGCAGTGGTACTGGCGAGATCGATGTCCTTCTCTGAAGAAAACGACAGCAAGCCACTGACTGAATCTCTGAATTTTTCTGAACTTGATACACACAGTGCACTGCAGGTGTTCGACAGGAGGATTTTGCAATGAGATAAATTTTTCTGGAGCTGTAACTTGGTGAGGTGACCACTCAATGCACCCAGAGGCTGCCTGATTTTACTTGGAATTTTTGGAGAAGGTTTTGAATGAATTTCACCAAATTTGACAAATCTGGTCCAAACTTGCAGCAGGTGTAGTTTGAAAATTTTGAACTGAAGACCAGTGGGTCTTCATGGTTCGTGGTTGAGGGTTCAAAGGACTAGGGAGGAGAGTTGGTTTGGTGGCAAAAATCAAAACAGAAAATGGAGTTCCTTTGCAAATCTCCAAGTGCTAGGAAAGAAGGCAGAAATTTATTTGAATAGAATATAAATGGAAATAATCACATGGGGAGGTTCAACTTGCTGGATTTGATGCAAATCATGATCCAAAGGTGAGGAAAGGGTTAGGAGAGGGGATTTGCACTAAGGCCATGGCAAGAAGGAATTGTTGAAAGTGGCAAAGGATTTTCCAAAAGCCATAGTGCAAATTTCAAGGAGATTTTCAAAAGTCATTTCCCAAGTGAAAATATTTTGTCTTGAGTCCAAGTGAAAAGCAAGAACCTCCAAGACCAAAGACAGATCTTGGTTGAATCCAAATAAAACTTTTGCCATAAAGAAAAATATTTGAGAGTGAGAGTTCTCTTGAAGAAAAATTTAAATCACTCCCCTCAAGTCAAATAAAAATCTTTTAAAAAATCCAAATAAAAACTTGGGTGTCACACGATGGCTCCTTCAATCGTCAACAACGATGTTGTCCAAGGGGAAACCTTCCTCCCCGGACAGATCTTCGTGTTCGGCGGCTTCGCACTGCGGGCCAACTCGCTTGGCCATCTGGAGCAGATCGACAGCTACGCCCCTGGCCATCAGGTCAGATTTGGGAGCTTGAACTATGTCACGGACATCCGCGGAGACTTGATCTTCGACGGATTCGAGACCATGGCAGCCGCTCCCTATCCCTACGATGAATATGACTTAAATCTGTCATCGGACCATACTCAGGAAATTGCACCTGTAACCGCTCCGGCCTTAGATCCGGAGCAGATCGCGCCATCCGAGGACAGGAAGCTCAACCCCGCCATGGAAGCCGCATTCTCCGTGGCGTTGGAGCCGCACGCAGACTAACCTCGGGTGATATCTGTGTCTCTGGAACCTCGGACTCATTTCCGGTGTTAAGTTCCGAACCATGTGCGTCCGCATATGTCAAGCCGGACCGGTCATCGATCGCCGAATTCAGCGCCGCAGACATCTTCCGGCACTCGCCTTTAGGCGACGTGCTGAACTCATTAAAAAATCTGTCCTTAGCGGGGGACTCACAGCCGAACTATGTCCGGTTTGAACTGGAGGCTCATGACCGGGAATTTCGCTTCCCACCCGCCACCCACTACATAGCCACTGTCGAGGAATTAACCGACATGCTCAATTACGGCTCCGAAGACATCGACGGTATGGACGACGATGCAGATGAGGAGCATGGCCAAAACCCGCCATTTACCGGACGCTGGGTGGCCACTTCTTCATACGACGTATACATGGTGGATACACCCAAAGAGAATAACGGCGAGGACAAGGAAAATCCAGTTGAGGATGAGCCTCGTAAGACACAACCAAAGCGCCAGCGTCAGCGGCGCCGCTCTAAATCCCGCCGCAGCAAGGACATCAACAACGGCACATGAGACGATCACACTCCCACTACAAGAAATATGTCAACTTGTGACCCTCACTATTGGCCGCTGAAAGGTCATTGTTTTTTATTTGCGACCTTTTTTTGACCAAAAACAGAAGGTCAAAAGCTGGCGGTCGTAAACTGAAATTAACGACCTTCTGTAAAAGGTCGTTGATTCTTCGACCAAAATTTTGGTCACTAGCAGCCTCCCCAGACCACGTAGGATCCAGCATGGCAAGCTGACGTGGATAAGAATCAGCCGGGTCCAGTTCAGTGTTTTACATGGGCTGAGCCCAACAATTCAGCCTATTTGTGTTTTTTTCCTGTCCATTATTGGATGGCTTCATGGGCCAAGCCCAACATTGCAGCTTTTTTATTGTTGGGCGTTGGCCTTTTTTTCTAAACTATTTCATTTTCCTTTTTTTATTAAATGGGTCCACTAGTCAGATGGGTCGGTCCCATTTGTCATGTTCTGGTAAGTGGGTCCCATCTATCAGGCTCATATTCTTCATATTTCAACCAATATTTAAATTGGCAGACAAAAAACACACATAATACTTTAAATAAGAGCAACCAGATCAAGTAATACATTGGCAACAACAGTAACAAGCTCTATCCGTGCCAATACATATGACCGTGTGTAATACAGTACTTTACAAGCTCTACAAGTGTAACGAGCTCTACAAGTATGATACAATACCACTTTACAAGAAAATGACAACATGGCGGACTCGTCGGACGACCAGTCGGGGCTGGGAATGAACAAAACGGCAACATGGCTTCCTCTATCACCCTGTTACATGAATGAGAGACGAAGTAGAAAAACTAGGGCAAATATATTATGAACAGACCATTCAAGAAAATGACATTTATAGCTGTACCATTGCAAACCAAGAGATACCAAAACAGTGGAAGAGAAACAATTAATAATGTACTAGATTAGTCGGTAGGCAAATTAATTGAGTGCAGCAACTAGTTACCAAAATAGAGGCATGCTATGGTAATTGATGGTTGCTGTTGTTGTTTTAGCAGTAGTGGCATACTCAAAATCTAACTAGTATTAGTACTCTGATGTGCTAGTGCTAGTATTAAAAAAAAGGATGAATTTGACTAGAGCAAGGAAATGAAAACAAGGACAGAAATTCTTTCTTGCAAATTAATGAACACATGCATAGCATAGCTAGCTAATGACCCAGAGGAAAAAAACTGATAAAGCAGCAAGGCCATGACCACCAGCAGGTCATAGCTACTCTACCTAATGGGCCATTAGCAGAAAGCAAGCCGTTTATAACTGGCTAACAAACATCAACCATTATAAAAATTACGATAGCAGCAACCCGTGCAGGGAGATTAGCAGCAGTTTAGTGAGCAGAGGGAGAGGGAGGTGCTACCTGCTGGGAGTGGTGCATGGTCGTGGCCGGGCTTGACTCGTCGAGCTTAGGCAGGGCAACTTGGTTGCCTTGGAAGCAGAGGAGTAGACCCCTTGTTGCGGGACAGGGCCGGTGCCTAGGTGCGTCCCTCCTCCTCGAGCAGGACAAGGCCATGTTCCCGGCCAGAACTGGCATCCTCCTGTCGTCGTCGCCGTCCACGCCATGGGAGGTCTGCAGAAAAGGAAGAGAACTAGAGAAGGTTAGTTTGCAAAGCTACAAGCTACGGTGTGTAGCAAAGATATTCAATCTATTCAGCAAAAACAACACAAAAATATATGACAGTCTGCAGAACAACATAGCATCATTCACAAGCAAAGTATAGGATGCAAACAGCAAGTAGTACCATAATTCCCATCACAGTCATACATTGAATTCATTAAAGGCTGCAGATTCATATAATTTATTAAAGGCTACAGGTAAAAAATAGGTAGATCTCTTTCTTCTCTTTGATTTATGCTAGCAGAGATGTAGCAGGCAGGAAGGCAGGAAGCAATCACATATGCATGTATGTATGAAGCAGATCATGAAAAGAGAAACATCTAATTAACTTGATTGCCTTGCAGATGAAACACAAGATGAAGAGCACTTGGATAGAAAGAAATACGTTTAAAAATAGAGAGAAAGAGGCAATCTGCCGCATACAAGATTTTAATTTAAAAATAGAGAGAAAGAGCTGCGGTCCGCAAAGTTTCTACAAAAGTTTTTATGGACAAATCCTTATTACAAGTTGCATGCATGCGAGAAAGGAAGCTGATAGTGAGAGAGAAAAATACGTTTGCATCGTACATCGTCCTGCAAGAGAGCATTCGGTGATTAGGCTTACTAATTGCCCCTCAACCCATACTGCTTGTTGTTATACATACACAAGAGACAACAAGCTGTTCAAGTGTTCACTCTAGGAAAGCTTTCTAAATAATTGTATAAACGAAGGCTACTTATCACCGACGAACTATAAGGTTTACAGTGCACTAGAGGAAAATTGGTGATTATCATTTTGTAATTAGATATTAATAACCATCGAGTTTCTAGTAACACTCAAAGATGAAAGCTTGGAAACTCTTCTCTAACTACTGGATTAACAGAGCTTGCAAGCATTCCGTCGAACAGAAGACTGAAGCAAGAAAGTGACCAATCAAGCTACACATGAATATAAGCCCATGATTATGCTTACTGATCCAGACACGACAAGCTATTCAAGTTTTCGCTCCAGGAATGCTTCTGCTCTGAACATTTTTTCAAGGGAGAGCCGCTATTACGTCATTAGTACTGAAGAAATAGTAGGTTTGCAGTGTCTGTACTAGACCATAAAGAGGAACAATGGCTGGTAGAGCACCCAATCAAATTTGGACTTGAGATTGTCAGTTTTTAGTAAGACCACTCTTGTTAGTTTTCAGGAACATGAGACCACTAGCAGCAGCTAGCAAGTGCAAGTGATTAGCAGCAGCTTGCAGGCATTCTGTCGAACAGAAGCTTGACAGACCACAAGGAACAGCGCTTGATGGCCTGGCATGGACAGAAAGAGCATTGGAGAAAACAAAGGAGGGGAAGGTAGTGGCTCACCTACGTCTGCAGAGTCGGACTGAGCGGCCCTGAGTAGCACAAGGAAGAATCGAGAGGAGGGAGCTCGGGGACCAGTAGAGGCACGTCCATCTTGTCCCCCCGAGTTCTAGCGATGATTGATCTTGGTGAGACCCCTCCTCCGGCACGGCACGGCCCGGGCGAGCGGCTTCAGAGGGCACCGACCGCACGACCGCGTCGTCGTCGTCCTCGACCACACAACAACGGAAGAAGCAGACAGAGCAGTGGTCTCCTACTAGGCTGTGCACCTGCGCGCATGCATTAGGGAGGGGAGGAAGGAAACCGCATCAGCAAAATAAAACCAAGCAATAGAGAGAGACCAGGAGGAGGAGAGCGAGGCGGACCTTGCATGGCGTCGAGCACGGTGAGGGAGGTGGCGAGCAGCGTGAGGAGGCGGCGGCTGTGCTCCCCGTCCTCGGCCTGGTAAAACACGCTCACGATCTTCCCCAGGTCCGTCCCCGCGGTGGAGTCCATGGCGGCAGCACGTTCTGGGCCTGGGCGTTGGGTCGATGGGATCGAGGCATGCGGGCATGGAGGGAGGAGGATTCGTCAGGGGACCGAGCCCTTCCTCGCCATCGTCTCCGGCCGCCGTGGGGTCCGGGGTCGGGGCCCGCACGGTGGTGGCACCCTGATCCGGCGATGCAGGAGGCCATGGTGCCGGGTGATGTGGGCGATGCAGAGGGACAAAGCAGGGGCGCTGCACCGCAATCAGGAGATTGGGTTTGGGCGGCGACGGAGAGATCTGGATCGGGGAGAGGGGGAGAGATAGGCGGCGGCGGGAGAGGGGGAGAGGGGGATTGGGTTGCTGCTAGGGTTTGGGTTGGGTCGCTATGACCTGAGAGGTGAATGATAGACGTTGGATCCTTCGAATGCAAACGGTTCAGATCGACTATAGTGGGGTGATCCGTGAGAAGAGCCCTGATTGGTTCAGAAATTTTGTGATTTAAAATAGTTTGTAAGTAGTAAAACTAGGGGAATTTTGTGAAGCAACTATCAAAATATTTTGCAAAATGGCACAACCAAATCTTTCACTCAAGTTAGACCCCATTTTATGGAGGATCACTGATTTCCATGCATTTTTTATCGTTCTATATATTTTTAATCATTTTTCTTGTGGCAAAAATGGTTTTTTGTGAAGAACCTACCAAATAATTGTTGCAAAATTGGACCAAATCATTTTTATAAAATACTAGGCCATATTTAATGCACAATTGACCAAATGGTTGGGTGTAAAACGTTTTGATCCACCTCTCGTGAAAAAGACAAATTTCCGCCGATTCAGCTGGAAGCGGGTGAAATTTGAACTGTAGCTCCCTTGTAGTTTGCTATTTATTTTTTCCAAAAATCATTTCTAGGTACATAAGTATCTATTTAATCAGAGAAACACCAAAAAATTCCAAGATTCAACCACTAGCTAGGAACGGTTATTCCTGCCGTTTTGACCGCATTTTGAAATGGGCATAAAAAATTCAAAAAAAATCAAAAAATTGGGAAACCTTCGCATTGTGTCATTATATGTGGCCAAGTTCCCAGGAAAAATAACAAACTTGTAATACAGAAATTATTTTAAAAAGTGCTCTCAGAAACGAGCTATCACGTGTGGAGATCAATGGCTTTCAAGCCAAATGATCAATCTTATGGCCACATTCATGGCATAGTTTGTTCAAATGATCTCATATTGTGCACAATGGTGCATATTGGAATGGAAAACAATATTGCCTAAGGAAGTTTTCATTTTCTTTGGACGTAAAAACCATTTTCCATTTTTTGAGTGCCCAAAATGAGGTTTTTTTGTGAAGGACCTCCCAAATAATTGTTGCAAAATTGGACCAAATCATTTTTATAAAATACTAGGACATATTTAATGCACAATTGACAAAATGGTTGGGTGTAAGAAGTTTTGATCCACCTCTCGTGAAAAAAAAATTCCACCGATTCAGGTGGAAGCGGGTCAAATTTGAACTGTAGCTGCCTTGTAGTTTGCTCTTTATTTTTCGCAAAAATCATTTCTAGGTACATAAGTATCTATTTAATCAGAGAAACACCAAAAAAATTCCAAGATTCAACCACTAGCTAGGAACGGTCATTCCCGCCGTTTTAACCGCATTTTGAAACGGGCATAAAAAATTCAAAAAATTGGGAACCTTCGCATTGTGTCATTATATGTGGCCAAGTTCCCAGAAAAAATAACAAACTTGTAATACGGAAATTATTTTAAAAAAGTGTTCTCAGAAACGAGCTATCACGTGTGGAGATCAATGGCTTTCAAGCCAAATGATCAATCTTATGGCCACATTCATGGCATAGTTTGTTCAAATGATCTCATATTGTGCACAAGGGTGCATATTGGAATGGCAAACAATGTTGCCTAAGGAAGTTTTCATTTTCTTTGGACGAAAAAACCATTTTCCATTTTTCGAGTGCCCAAAAGGAGGTTTTTTGTGAAGGACCTCCCAAATAATTGTTGCAAAATTGGACCAAATCATTTTTCTAAAATACTAGGCCATATTTAATGCACAATTGACAAAATGGTTGGGTGTAAAAAGTTTTGATCCACCTCTCGTGAAGAAGACAAATTTCCACCGATTCAGCTGGAAGCGGGTCAAATTTGAACTATAGCTGCCTTGTAGTTTGCTCTTTATTTTTTCCAAAAATCATTTCTAGGTACATAAGTATCTATTTAATCAGAGAAACACCAAAAAATTCCAAGATTCAACCACTAGCTAGGAACGGTCATTCCCGCCGTTTTGACCGCATTTTGAAACGAGCATAAAAAATTCAAAAAAAATCAAAAAATTGGGAAACCTTCGCATTGTGTCATTATATGTGGCCAAGTTCCCAGGAAAAATAACAAACTTGTAATACAGAAATTATTTTAAAAAACTGTTCTCAGAAACGAGCTATCACGTGTGGAGATCAACGGATTTTCCAGCCAAATGATCAATCTTATGGCCACATTCATGGCATAGTTTGTTCAAATGATCTCACATTGTGCACAAGGGTGCATATTGGAATGGCAAACAATATTGCCTAAGGAAGTTTTCATTTTCTTTGGACGAAAAAACCATTTTCCATTTTTCGAGTGCCCAAAAGGAGGTTTTATTGTGAAGGACCTCCCAAATAGTTGTTGCAAAATTGGACCAAATCATTTTTCTAAAATACTAGGACATATTCAATGCACAATTGACAAAATGGTTGGGTGTAAAAAGTTTTGATCCACCTCTCGTGAAAAAGACAAATTTCCACCGATTCAGGTGGAAGCGGGTCAAATTTAAACTGCAGCTGCCTCATAGTTTGCTATTTATTTTTTCCAAAAATCATTTCTAGTTACATAAGTACCTATTTAATCATAAATACATGGTTTGGTGGCGATACGTCGAGGTTTGGGCGGTGGCCGAGGCCCCCAACTCTAGAGCGCGTAAACTCGCATGCCCGCCGCGTGGTCACCGCGTGACCGTGGCGTTGCCATGTGTTGTGGGCAGCCTAGGCATGTCTAGTGGGTTGGGCACTCCCCAGGTAGGTGCTAGGAAGAAAATTACAACATATTCTCACGAGGAGACCGATCGATGCTCAAACATGAATTAGTAGCCAAGTGTTTGATTAGCGGTACGGGAAATGTACATGGCTAATGGGCGTGAGTTTTGGCTGAGGATGATCAGTTATTAAGAAGACCGTCTTCACAAATTTTCAGCTCAAAAGGAGGAGCCTAGGTGGTACTTGCTTTGCAAAGTACCACACTGGACATAAATACGAATGTTGAAGCTGTGCTCAAAATAATGAATGGATTGAGGTGGCATTTGGTGGAGGATGGTTATTTGGGCATAGGAAAGCACCGTAGAAAATGGATACTATTTGGACATGCCAAAGTGGTACTTCCTTCACAAAGTGTTGTTCTGAACAGAATAGGAAAATGAATATTGCTGAATTATTTTTGAACTAGGCAAGGAAGGTATTTTACATATTTGACGAAGATATGACCCAAAGAATTTATGAGATTTTTTTTGGGAATTTTGGGATTGACAGAAATATAGGTTGCTTCACAACCTGGGGCAAAAATTGCCACATAGACATGACACATAGGCAAAACTGATGAGGTGGCGCCTAGTCATAGCAACCCACCACAATTTACAAGGTTATGACCATCTATATTGGATGTGATCAGCTAGAAATAAGGCAGCGGACCAGTGCTATCTGCTTTATGACCATTTCGTGTAAGAAAATTACGACCTTTCTGACCAAAATGGTCGTTATAGTTTAGGGTTTGGAGCCCCCCGAATAGCTTTTGACCAATTGGTCTGAAATGGTCATAGATCTATGACCAATTCTTCCAGGGTCATTGACAGAAGGTCACTAGTTGACATATTTCTTGTAGTGTCCGGACGGTGCCGAAGAGAGAGAAGATCCCGATGAACAAACGGCCGAACAGGACGATCGGGAAGATGGGCAAGTTAGCCCTGATGAACAGGCCATAAACAACGACTCAGAGGGCAGCACTTATCTTCCACCCTCCGAGGATGAGGCGAGCCTTGGCAACAAGGATTTTATCGTGCCTGAGGAACCTCTCGAGCAAGAGCGCTTTAAGCGCCAGCTAATAACCACTGCAAGGAGCCTGAAAAAGAAGCAGCAGCAGGTTCAAGCTGATGAAGATCTGCTCAACGATAGATGGACTGATGTCCTGGCAGCCGAAGAATACGGCCTAAGCGCCCAGCCAAAAGTTACCCGAAGCGCAAATTGCTACCTCAGTTCGATGACGAGGCGTCGGAGCCCGTACCATCATTGCGCAATGCGGCTGACCGACCACCACGCGGTCGGGATAAAGCGGCAACCCAAGCAGAACACCAGACCGCCCCACCTCGCCGTAAAGGTAGGGATAAAACAGCTCGGGTTACACATATGACCTTCGGCAGGACCTGGATAGTAGAGCAGGACATACAAGATCGATCTATGGATCGCCAGGACGTGCCTCGACACGCGATGAGGGCTACCTATTCGAACGTGAGAAACCTAGTCACGCCCGGTCCGAAAACCGCAGACGGACTCCATCGGAGCTACGTCGCGATGCGGCCTGACATAGAGGCGCCACACACCCTCTTTGCTTCACTGACGAAGTAATGGATCATGAATTCCCAGAAGGGTTTAAACCCGTAAATATCGAATCATACGATGGAACAACCGAGCCCACGGTATGGATCGAGGATTTTATTCTCCACATCCATATGGCCCGCGGAGACGATCTTCACGCCATCAAATACCTCCCACTAAAACTCAAAGGGCCAGCTCAGCACTGGTTAAACAGTCTGCCTGAAAATTCTATTCGCAGCTGGGAGGACTTGGAAGAAGCCTTCCTTGACAACTTCCAAGGTACATATGTCCGGCCACCAGATGCCGATGACTTAAGTCACATAGTTCAACAGCCTGGAGAGTCAGCCAGGAAATTCTGGACTAGGTTCCTAACTAAAAAGAACCAGATCGTCGACTGTCCGGATGCCGAAGCCCTAGCGGCCTTTAAACATAGCATCCGTGACGAATGGCTCGCCCGCCACCTCGGCCAGGAAAAGCCTAAGTCCATGGCAGCCCTCACGGGACTCATGACCCGCTTTTGTGCG
The DNA here is from genome assembly GCF_002575655.3 of Aegilops tauschii subsp. strangulata. Lineage (NCBI taxonomy): Eukaryota > Viridiplantae > Streptophyta > Magnoliopsida > Poales > Poaceae > Aegilops > Aegilops tauschii. Next base: position 484,849,894 of record NC_053037.3, read on the forward strand.
GGTGAGGATAGTTGGCTGGCCCGTAGCAAAAGCACAACAAGTGAAATGGGCACCTCCGAGGTCAAAAATAGCAACAGCAAGCTCTGACGCAGCAGACACAAACGCCAAAGCAATGGTGACAACACCGATGACACGACAGTCAACGCCGGATTCAGTGGCTCCAACTCCAGTCAGCGGAAGAAGCCATATAAAAGAAACAATCAGGGACCATCCAGCTTGGACCGCATACTCGATCGTCCGTGCCAGATCCATGGCACCCCAGACAAACCAGCCAATCATACCAACAGAGATTGTTGGGTTTTTAAACAGGCCGGCAAGTTAAATGCCGAGAACAAGGAAAAGGGGTCGCAAAGCAAGGACGATGACGAGGAGCCCCGGCAACAGAACACAGGAGGACAAAAGAAGTTTCCCCCTCAGCTCAAAACGGTGAACATGATATATGCTACACACATCCCCAAGAGGGAGCGCAAGCACGCGCTCAGGGAGGTCTATGCGATAGAGCCAGTCGCCCCAAAATTTAATCCGTGGTCGTCATGCCCAATCACTTTTGATCGACGAGATCATCCGACCAGTATCTTCATGGCGGTTCAGCCGCACTGGTCCTCGACCCAATCATTGACGGATTCCACCTGACGCGAGTCCTCATGGACTGTGGCAGCAGCCTCAATCTGCTCTATCAGGATGCGGTGTGCAAAATGTGCATTAACCCATCACGGATCAAGCCCACAAAGACTACCTTCAAAGGAGTCATACCAAGTGTAGAGGCTCGCTGTACGGGCTCAATCACGCTAGAAGTCGTCTTCGGATCTCCGGACAACTTCCGAAGCGAAGACTTAATCTTCAATATCGTCCCTTTTCGCAGCGGCTATCATGCCCTGCTCGAACGAGCCGCATTTGCTCGATTCAATGCAGTGCCTCACTATGCTTATCTCAAGCTCAAGATGCCTGGACCACGTGGCATCACAACAGTCAATGGAAACATGGAATTCTCCCTCCACACCGAGGAGCACACCGCCGCCTTAGCAGCAGAAGTACAGAGCGGCCTTTTCAAACAGAACCTTAATTCGGCGGCCGAGCTCCTGTACACTATCAAGAGGGCCCGGACTATTCTCCAGCAGGATAGCTCGACTCGTCAAGATCTTGACTAGCAATTTGGCCTCCGTCCCAGTCCCGATCATGTGGCGGCATTCGCACCGCGCGTACATAACTACGCACTCAAAATACCATGGGCATAGACGGAGGCATAACTAGCTTGTGATCCACAATACGGCTCGACCACTCCCGGACACATATACTTTCACTGTTTCCTTTTTCCTTTTCAGGTTTCTTTTCCATAGGCCTTCCCTGATGGCTTGATTGCAGGTCCTTTCGAAGGACAAACACACCAAGCCGGCAGTCAGCTTGGACGTAGAGGGGGATTTCTAGGTGGTTTCTTTAAACAACCACTCTACCTGTTTTCAGGGCCCACACGCAGCTCTCCCTTGGTTGTGGCATGTTAAATAGCCTATTCCTTATCACACTATTTGTATCAATGCGCTTTGACGTATTAATCAAATTATAATAGAAATAGTTTGCGGCCCAAATTTTAGGGCCCCTGCTCATTACCTTTGCTCCTTTTCTGTTTTCCTTTTTCTATTAATAACTTTATCAGATAGCACCCATACACTGTGGTACATTTCAATTTGCCAGGGGCTTCATTTCGCCCCACACTATGGCAACAAAGTCTAAACACTTTTTACAGTATAGTTCGGCACCCTGAATTTAGCACTATATGCATTGGCTCTGAATCATGTCTTTGGTCAATAGTTGGGTTGCCCGGCTCTTGTGCTTGCTACCTTATTTTCCACTATATCAGCTAAGGTAGTAAAGGGAGCACTACTGCGATTGTGCCCTGGTTTACCCGAAGGAGCACCTCAGTAGAGAAAGCCGAAAACTAACTGTCATGATACAGCGAGAGCCAGTCAGCTCTTCGCAGGTTTCAAACCGTTAGAGATTTTTTCCGCATTACGCAAAGGATCGGTACTTACCTGATCAGGTTCTTATAGCATTCTAGTTCGGATACTAGGGGATGCGCCCACATTTTTATTGTCAAACTCCTATGGCTAAGTGAGAGTTCTAAAGCTGCATAGTCTGATTGCCTGGTTCGTTGCGCTAAACACCTCCTTCAAGGACCAAACAATTGGATGTAGAGTGTTCAGATTCCATCCCGAACACCCCCGTACTACCTACATGGGGGCAGAAGCCGACGACTAGCCAACTCTCAGATTTCATACAACACGGCCACACAGGAGGTAAAAAAATTTTAAACATAACAAAAATTATATTACATAACAACTTTGTTTCATCATACAAGGCAGAGACAACATGAATGTATTCATTCAAAGATAATGTCTTTCGCACATTGCGTCGCCACAATGCGAGACCCCTCCAGGACGTCTTCAAAATATCGCTTGGGCGTGCGGTGCTCCTTGCCCTCAGGCGGCCCTTCGGTCACAAGCTTGACGACGTCCATCTTCGCCCACCAGACCTTGACGCGGGCGAAGGCCATGCGCGTGCCCTCGATGCAGACCGACCGCTTGATGGCATCCAGCCAAGGACAGGCATTCACCAGCCGCTTCACGAGGCCGAAGTAGCTGCTGGGTATAGCTTCGGCAGGCCACAACCAGATTATTAAATCCTTCATGGCCAGTTCGGCCACCCTATGCAACTCGACCAACTATTTTAGCTGATCGGTGAAGGGCACTGGATGTTCTGGCGCAAGGTATTGCGACCAGAACAACTTCTCCGTTGAGCTCCCTTCTTCGGCTCGGAAGAACTCCGCAGCGTCTGACACACCGCGCGGCAGATCCGCAAACGCACCTGGAGAACTCCGAATCCGGGTTAGTAAGACATACTTCTTCTTCACATACTTGCTTTGCATACTAAACGCCTTACCCGCCGCGATCTTCTTGGCCTCCTCGATCTCCTGGAGGGCGCCCTGGGCCTCAACCCGGGCTTCTTCCGCGCTTTGGCGAGCCTTGGCGAGTTCGGCCTCTCGAGTCGAAACATCGCACTCCAAGGCCTCGCATTTCTTCATAGCGTCCTGGAGCTCTTGCTGGTCCTCGTTAAGCCTAGCCTTGAGCTTCTTACGGGTGGCTTGCTCCTTGGCAGCTTTCTCCTCGGCTTCGGCCAGGGCCTTTTCAAGGGCCTCGACCTCGGTCGTCGCTCCTACACATATCATAACACTACGGTCAATACACATCGTTTATTCTTTCTGAATATATAGCGAGTCATTACATACCTTGCTGGTCTTCTAGCTGCTTCCTCGCTTGGCCGAGCTCCTCCTCGGCCCGTTCTAGTCTCTGCTTTAGTCCGGAGACTTCGGCAGCGTGTGAGGTCGCGGCCAGCAACGACGCCTGCTCATTCATACAACGACGCCTGCTCTGTCAATGAATTGATCCTCTGTCCGGCCTTGCTTTCTGAACACTGGAGAGTGTCTTAGGGGCTACTGTCTATATTGGGATTTTGTCTTTTGCGTCGCTTACCTCAAAACTTGTCAGCAGGCCGCTGCAGGCTTCGGTCAGTCCGCTCTTAACGGGCTGAACCCTCTCAATCATCATACCCATAAGGATACGTTGTTCCTCCACAATGGAAGCACCTCGTAGCGCTTCCAGAAGATTGTCCGGTGCCCCTGGTTGGACAGAGGTCACCCGTGGGATAGGCACACCTCCTTCTTTCAAAGGAGGCTGCACGCCGGACTCCGGAGCCGTGTAGGTCTCCGGAACCGTATCCGGATAGGGGCCGAACTGAACATGGCCCCCATCGCCAGTCTCCATGGGGATCTGCTCCCCCATGTGTCCGGCGGTCGAGGTTTCGCCCTCTGGCACCACCCTGATGGCCTCCTGAGACTCCCCTTGGCCTGGGAAGATCCTTCGCGATAGCACCTCGGCGTCGCCCTTGGCCGTGGGAGAATAAGGGGTCGGCGGTGACTCACTGGCCATCGCCTTTGAATCCAACGAGCCTCTTGATGAGGATCGCTGGGAGCTGTCATGGGCCAGACTGCAATAACATAATTAACCATATTAATACCATAAAGAGGGGAAGCCGGATACAGGGATGCATCTGGGATTTTTTTAGTACTTACGATGCGGCCAAGGGCTTGCTTCAGGGAGGTCTCTCTGGGCTGCTGTCGACGTCCCACGCAGAGTTATCCGCGAGGGGGCCCTTCCCACTCTTGGGCGCCTCTGTCTCCAGATTTGTGGAGGTCGCCCTCTTCTTCCTCCCCCCGTCAGGGGGAGAGCTGCTTTCCTCCTCCTCCTCGTCATCTTCGGCGACAGAGGAGTGAGTCTTGTCTTCGGACATCACGTCTGAAGTGCCCTTCCGGTGGGGGCCACCCCGGCCCCCCTTGGCCTTCTTCTCCGGCGGCTGATAGGGCAACGGGACCAGCATCTTCGCCAGGAGCGGGATGACTGGTTCTTCGGGCAGCGGAGCCGAACATTGAATCCGCTCCGCCTTCTCTGTCCATACCTGAAAGGATAAATTAGCAAAGTTTAGTTACCCTCCTTGGACAAGCAAGTAGAGGGCACGCCTTGAGATGTGAAGGACATACCGCATTGGCGGGGTGGGCAAGATCGTGCCCACGGTCCGAGTCTATGGCCGGCGGCTTCTCGTCGCCCTTGAAGAGCAGCTTCCAGGCATCTTCGTGAGTGGTTCCGAAGAGCCTCACCAAGGTTTGGTGCTTCTCTGGATCGAATTACCATAAAGGGGAGGTTCGGCTTTGGCAAGGGAGGATCTGGCGAACTAGCATAACCTGGATCACGTCGATGAGCTTGATGTTTCTGTCCACCATGCTTTGGATGCGCGTTTGCAGCGCCATCAGCTCATCCGAGGAAGACCAATTTGGGCCCTTCTCCATCCAGGAGGTCAGCCGCATTGGAGCTCTGGACTTGAATTCGGAAGCCGCGGCCGAGGTGGAGTCGCGGGGCTCTGTGATATAGAACCACAACTTCTGCCACTCCTTGACAGACTCCACAAATGTGCCTTTGGGCCATGTGACTTTGGGCATCTTGCTCACCATGGCTCCTCCGCACTCCGCGTGTTGGCCATCCACCACCTTCAGCTTCACGTTGAAGATCTTGAGGCACAATCCGAAGTGGGGCTGGATGCGGAGGAATGCCGAGATGTTGAGGAAAGAGTTCGGGCTAGATCATGGAAATCTAGCCCAAAATAGAACATAAGTCCACGGATGAAAGGGTGGAGTGGAAACCCTAGCCCGCAGACAAAATGAGGGAGGAACACCACCCTCTCGTTGGGTTTCGGTGTAGGGACGACTTGCCCCTTGGCCGGAAGCCGGTGGGCGATCTCTTTCGCCAGATACACGGCCTCCCAAAGCTCGGCGATGTCCTTCTCCTTAACGGAGGAGGCCATCCACTTGCCTTGCCCTCCAGATCCGGACATGGTTGAGTGCTTGCTTGAGGTGGAAGAGACGAGAACTTGGGCGCTGGAGCTCGAGAATGGAAGGGCAGAGGAGGAAAGAAGGCGTAGGTGAAGAAAGGGAATCCTTATCCCCTTATAAAGGCAGTGAATATCGGACGCCTCGCCACTCGCCTTAAAACTCGCCTATTCCCAAGGGCTGTGCAAATGGCACGGTTGGATTACCCACGCCCGTATTGATGAGAATCCCACAATAAGGGGGCACGATCTCTACTTTGACAAGACGTGCCAATGGAAACCGCATCTCGAAACGCGGAACGGCAGACGAAAACGGTTCAAAATAATGACCGGGCAGACGTGATGTCATCTTGTGAAAAGTTGTCAGCGGATGGGACTCGTGAAATATTATACTCTCTACGGCTGTGTGTGTGGTACTTGTGTTGCAGATCTAGACATGTTCGTTGCGTCCGAAGACTATCTTGGAGTATTCGGAAAGGGGAACCCGCCTTGCAATACCGAAGACAATCTGCGCGCCAGACACCTCGTCATTGAAGCCTGGTTCAGGGGCTACTGAGGGAGCCCTGGACTAAGGGGTCCTCGGGAGTCCGGCCTATTGGACATGTGCCAGACTAATGGGCTGTGAAGATACAAGACCGAAGACTCTCTCCCATGTCCGGATAGGACTCTCCTTGGCGTGGGAGGCAAGCTTGGCGACCAAATATGAAGATTCCTTTCTCTGTAACCGACTTTGTACAACGCTAGTCCCCTCCAGTGTCTATATAAACCGGAGGGCTTAGTCCGGAAACATATACAGGCATACATGCTAGACTTCTAGGGTTTTCGCCATTACGATCTCGTGGTAGATCAACTCTTGTAATACTCATATTCATCAAGATCAATCAAGCAGGAAGTAGGGTATTACCTCCATAGAGAGGGCCCGAACCTGGGTAAACATTGTGTCCCCCATCTCCTGTTACCATCGACCTTAGACGCACAGTTCAGGACCCCCTACCCGAGTTCCACCGGTTTTGACACCGACAGCAGGGCCTCTTCTGGCCGTCCCGAGTCCGCCGGAGTGGGGGCTACCCCTGCAGCTATGTCTGCATGCCGTTTGGCCTGCTGAACATGGGTGCCGCGTACCAGCACCTTGCGCAGCATGCTGGGCGTCTCACGAGGCCAGGCATCAGGCGGTCAAGTCGGAGGAGGTCCCGGACCCTCATGAGCCCCCTTGGCCTCATGAGCTTCCCCAGCATCCGGAGCCACACAACTCATGAGGAGCAATCTTTGTGGCACGCGTCTTCAGCTACCCCGACACTTCTACAACACTGCTGCCGGGTGACTTTTTGGTTTGTTCAGTTGAGGGCGGCCCCCGGGCTGCATTATCCTTAGGCTGTTAGGGCCTACCCCCGCAGTTGTACTATTCCATTCATGTAATTTGGACCAGTTATGCTCGCATAAGTCGTTGTGGCTGTTAACCTTGCGCCTGACCATATATTGCTTCTAGAGCTGCCTCTGCGGGCCTCGAGCGTTGCTAGCTCTCCCCTTGAACTGTTGGAGATATGCCCTAGAGGCAATCATGTGATGATGATATTTCCATATGTATTCATGAGTCCTTTGTATTGTCCTTGAACATCATCAATGATATGTATCAATAAGTATGTGACTTGTTTGTGGAACTATGTATTGTATGATGATTGTTTTAATGGTCCCTAGTTGACAAGGTTATGCGGACACATATCCTTGACTAGTATACGACTCGGTTGATGACTATGTTTCACAAGTCATGTGCATGGAGATGCTAAACCGATAGTATGGGCTCGGGGATGGAGATCACCGAGCCGGACAGACCCACTTTGAGACGCAGCGAGATATAGTCATCTGTTAGTCTCAAGTGCAATGTCTATGCCATGTCCTAGACCTGAGGTCCTCGCATGTTCTCGGGATGAGGATCGACTCACTTAGGGTCTATCAAACGCTACTCCGTAACTGGGTAGTTATAAAGGTAGCTTTCAGGTGAGTCGTGAGACATGCCGCGAGACATGGTTGACCAAGATGGAATTTGCCCCTCCTATTTGGAGAGATATTCTCTGGGCCCTCTCGAGTGATCAGATTCGGAAAGCATGGCCATGCGACTTGGGTTAAGTGTTAACCCAGTTCGGGAATCTGTATCATGGTTTCGAGAAGAGAGGTCGAGCTCACTCAAGGGTGACAAGTACTCGCCTTGAGCTCGACAACAAATATCGTGAGGCAAAAGGAATGTTGCATATGCCACATTGTTGAGGTTCGTCAAACGACTTTACGCCCACATGGGAGTTGGCACGTTCTGCTAGGAGCCGCTACCAACTATCGACTCTGGTCGTGTCCATGTGTACGTGAACCTATAGGGTCGCACACTTAAGGGGCTGCAGCCCATTCGAATTGGATCTGAGTGGAAAATGGATGTGGACTCCTAGTGGGCTAAGTGTTGAGCCTACCTCGGAGGTCTATATAAAGGGGAGTGGGCACACCACTTAGGGTCGATGGGATTGAACCCTGGTTAGCCACCGCCACTCCCCATGCCCATGCCGCGCGACGGGACCTAGCAGTCCGCCGCTCGACGCTGCTCCCCGTACGTGTGGATACCTTGGAGGCATCGCATCTGCGGTGTTTGGACGAACTGTTCGAGGGAACTGTGAGGTGCCGTTCGCGGGAGATCACCGTTCACGGGTCTTCTCTATTCGCGGGAGATCGGCAACGCGAGGAGGAGACGGCCGGGGAGATCGGCTACACGCATCACCAACTCTACTTCCGCTGTGGTGACTGCGCGTCTAGTGGTAAACCCGATCCCGTGATCTATTTCCAGCAGCATGATCTTGGGTGCGCGGTAGAAAATTTTATTTGGCGCTAGCATAGCGTACCGCGTGTTCCAACATGAACGTCCCACGAGACGGGGCTACTGGCACGGTACCTGTGCTCGGGTCCGTCCCTGCAGCGCTGATAAATCTAAGATACCGAGCTCTGGCTCACGGGCCGGCCCCGTGCACATGACCTCACCAGGTCCTTAGTGCCTTCGTCTTCTCACGGAATGATCACAAACAGATCGCAAGCGCGGCCGCCCGTATATTTAACAACTAACTAATACGCAGGAGCCTGCGAAGACGGGTCCTCGAGCGGCCCACCTCAGGGACGTGCCGCGATCAAGCAGCGTACCGGGTCGCAAAAGGCTAAGTGAAATCACTTCATACACCATGTGACGCGGGTACAACCTCCCCTAAGCACCCCTGAGGGGTGAGCCATTTCTCTCTCGCGCAAATCGCTTGCACATTAAAAGCGGGGCCCTTGAGCATCGTGCCTCAGGGGTTCCTACTGGCTCTTGAGCCCTCACCCCCTGTCCTTACCCGCGACATCACAACCTGGCATACCAACAGCGGCTGAACCCTGCTCGAGGGCCGGGTCCTAAGAACGTAGAGCACCATGATGAGCGGAGAGAGGAGGGTCGCCAGCCTCGCAGAGGAGTACAGGGGGAGGGGTGTAGCCCAACCTGGTGGCATTTTTCTTCGAAATATGATGGGCATCTGTCTTCTCACGCACCCCTTGTGGGGTTTGCCTTAATTCCTCACAGAACAGGGAGCACGCCCAAGATCAAAAGCCTGAAGAAGTTGCCCTCATGACGAGAGAACCGCCGCATGATGCAAGCTCGCTAAGCTAAGTCATCTCACACACACCAGCGTGAGCCTTGTCATTGACGCTTTGTTTCCTCGCGACCTCACTCGGGCAAGGAATCCCCCCTGTTAGTCTTTCGGGAGCTGCTTGCACGCCAAAAGGGACCTCCTGAGCATCGCGCCTCGGGGGCTCTTACTGGACCTCAGGCCGCTCACCTCCTGGCCTTGACCACGACATGGCGCCCTGGCATACCAGCAACGGCCGAAGCTTGCCTGGGGATTCGGTCCTATTGGCGTAGAGCACTAAGCTACTGCAAGAGTGAAAAGGGAGCCCGTGCCCAAGGGCGAAACACAAATATATTGCAAACCGGGAATATTCACATTACTGCGCAAGCGCCACGGTTCTTACATGCTCTCGCGGGGCCCTTCATGATTTTTTACGTAGGAAGCAAAACAAAAGAAAAGCTCCCCCGAGGACCATTGCTCAGGAGGCACCGGCATCAGGGCGCCTAGTCATCGTCATCCTCCTAGATCAGCGCGCGACAGCGCGGCAACTCATCGTTGTCGTCGTCGCTTGAGCTCGACCTAGAGGAGGCACCACTGCTGCTGGAGGTGTTGTGGCCAAGGGCAAGTTCACCACAGGAGGCCTCGTCGCTGTTGTTGCCGCCCCTGGGGCAACACTCCAGGCGTTCGCCGTCCTCCTCGATGACCTTGAAGAATAGCATCGACGCCCCGTCATACCTAAAATGAAGGGCGTGCCTCCCTTCTGGGCCACAAGTGCGGGCGACCGTCCCCCATTCCGGGTCATAAAGACATAACCGGAGAAGGTGGGTTCAACCTCCGCCTGCGGGGCTTGGCCACAGCAGCTGTCGTGCTATAGCCACAACTCGACGGGTCCCCGCGCCGGAAGCTCCTCAGCCAAGGCACGCGGGAGTCGGATCCAGGTGTGCGGCAGCATTGTCAACCACACCACGAACTCGCGGGCTGTGCCGTCGGCACAAGCCCATAGGTGAAGCGGTCGGACAACTGTCATCTGCTTCCCTCCGCGGCCTCGTCCTCCACGTGCCCGCGACCACCCCCGTGGGATGGGTCCTGTGCGCGGATGATCGGGCCGATGAGGACACCTGGCGGCGTGCGCTCATGTCAGGAAGGGGCAGCCATGGGTGCTGTGGTGGCCCGGCGAGGGCGGCCACGGCCCCTCTTCGACGGGAGCGGCTCTGGTTCCTCCCGCGGGGCCTTTCCTTTCTTGGCGGCAGAGAATCTCCTGATTGGCACCATGGACGCTGCTGCAAGAATGCAGGATAAGGAGCAAGAAGATGAAGATGGGGTAGGGGGCTCTGCCCTCCTCCCCTTTTTTATAGGCGGAATAAGACGACCGGCGCCCTTCCACGTTCCGAGTGATGATGGCCCTACTGCATGCACCGGGCTGCTGTCAACTCGGGGCAAATGCCGAGGCAACGTGGGGGAGTGGAGGAGTCTGCGTCCCGTTGGGCGCCACGCGTCAGCCTGGCCCACAGGCGATTGGGGACCATGGCGCTTCGGCCCTAACCCTTGGCTTCGCTTGGAAGCCAGCTCGAGAGCGCCTTGGGCTCGGGGGCTACTGTCGACGTTCTGGGATGGGGGACACCCAGACCTACCTGCCTGCGGGCCATGGCATGGCCCCTTTGATAGCCCGGTACGGCCCAACGGCAATACCTTCATGACAAGACCCTCGCGAGGGTCCTGGCCTCCCGAGGCGGACGACACCTAGACCTCTAGAGGTAGCGGCCTCCCCAGGCTGCCTCCCGAGGAGCGGAGATTCCTATGCAAGGTCCCAGCCTCACGAGGCTGCGATGACGCGAGCCATGATGACCAAGGCCAGGCGGGCGCCAGCGGACGCATAAGAGACAGTTTCCTCTTTGGTGCTAAGGAGGCAAAGGACAGACGCGGGTTCCCAAGGAATCCCCCAAAGCTTTCCATTCCGGTGCTACAAGCCCAAGACCACGGACTCAGCAGGACGGATGTCATCACCGAGCCCACCACAGCGTCACAACCTGAAGCTTTGCAGGAGAAGACCACCTTTTGTCAGGATTAGATGTACCTCTTGTCCCCTTTCAAATTGGCCGTTGTGGGATCCCTTCCGGCCTAAGTTTTGAGGGAAGAGGACCAAGGCCACTATAAATATAGGTTAGCCACCACCGTAGAAGGGGAGATCAGATCCATTCCACACTCACCACCATATCCCTCGCGAGGTTGCTCATCCACTGTACTAGTTCATCCTCAGCCCCTCGTGAGGCCAATCCACCACAAAGCAGGAGTAGGGTTTTACACCGCAAGGTGGCCCGAACCTGGGTAAACTGCCATGTTCATCTTCTTCCGCGCTCACGCGAATCCGACGAGGCTAGGCTATAGGGTGGCGAGCTTGAGACTTGAGAGGTTTAGATCTTCGCACACGCCCCAGAGTTCGAACCTTCTTGGGTATGCAGAGCCCTGAATCTGACAATAGGGGGCGCCACCGCCGGGAAAGGACGGTTGTCCATGGCTCATATTTGATTGGGAGAAGGGAGATGATGACTATCAACATATCATCGGGGAGGCTGCTGATGAAGTCTAGGCCTGCTGGAGTCTTTTGCGGTTCTTGCTCGACCCGCCTCCGCTTGTTGGCAGCCCCGTTCCCCACCTCCGGAGTCTCCTCTATAGTGGCGCTTTCTGATAGAAGTGGGAGTACAGGGAATATTTAGTTAAAACAGGGCAATAGAAAAGTGTATTGGTAACTAGAAGTTAGTTGGTAGGAATAGAGTAAGAAAATGGAATAACAATTGGTTGCTTAAATACTACACAATTCCTTTGATGTTGCTGGGTAAGTCAACATGCAGATACTTGAAAAGAACACTTACTTCGAACAAAGTCTGGACGGATGATATCGTCGGGGAACTTAGCATATATCTCATGACCAGACTCTTTTATGTGCAGTGCAATTTTAGTGCCAGCTTTCAGTACATAAAACTTAGAAATTTCTGTCCAAAGGCCCATGCCAAAATAGGAGTCACCACGTTCATCAAGTCTTACAGTAGCAACAATTATAAATCCATGGTTTGTGTTCAGTATGACATCCCTGCAGTCTTGATTTATGTAAAGGGCAAGATTGTGTACTACAGATTCTGTTGCATAGCAAGGGACGCGCTGCAGAAAATGGTAGGATTGTTAAAGGATATGGTAACATGCAAATATGGGCGAAATTGAAATAATTGTACAACAGTTGAAATCAAAGGACAAAAATCTATAATTAAAATATAGGGTAACCATGATGTCATGGAAATACGAGAGTAATCGAAAGAACAATACATCATTAATATGCCTAATATAGAAAGAAGAGGAAAAAATCCCCTTTGACGTATATGCTGCATGTGGGACCTTTTATCCAAATGTAGCAATATTTAGTATATGTTCAGGAAAGTAGGCTATGCCAACCGATTTAGTGTGAGATTGAACATACCGCGCGCATCCTCAAGTCATCTGGTACGGTGAGATGGAACTCCATGGTTGTCTGGCCGAGGCGCAAAGTCCTGATGTGTCCGTGCTACCTCTTGAGCATGCGTTGGTTTTCCCTTGAAGAGGAAAGGGTGATGCAGCAAAGTAGCGTAAGTATTTCCCTCAGTTTTTGAGAACCAAGGTATCAATCCAGTAGGAGGCCACACGCAAGTCCCTCGTACCTACACAAACAAATAAGAACCTTGCAACCAATGCGATAAAGGGGTTGTCAATCCCTTCACGGCCACTTGCAAAAGTGAGATCTGATAGAGATGATAAGATAATATTTTTGGTATTTTTATGATAAAGATTAAAAGTAAAGATTGCAAAATAAACGGTAACAGAAATAGCTAGTTGACGGAAGATTAATATGATGGAAAATAGACCCGGGGGCCATAGGTTTCACTAGTGGCTTCTCTCAAGATAGCATAAGTATTACGGTGGGTGAACAAATTACTGTCGAGCAATTGATAGAAAAGTGCATAATTATGAGAATATCTAGGAATGATCATGTATATAGGCATCACATCCGCGATAAGTAGACCGAAACGATTTTGCATCTACTACTATTACTCCATACATCGACCGCTATCCAGCATGCATCTAGAGTATTAAGTTCATAAAAACAGAGTAACGAATTAGAAAAGATGACATGATGTAGAGGGATAACCTCAAGCAATATGATATAAACCCCATCTTTTTATCCTCGATGGCAACAATACAATACGTGTCGTTTCCCCTACTGTCACTGGGATCGAGCAACGCAAGATTGAACCCGAACCTAAGCACTTCTCCCATTGCAAGAAAGATCAATCTAGTAGGCCAAACCAAACTGATAATTCGAAGAGACTTGCAAAGATAACCAATCATACATAAAAGAATTCAGAGAAGATTCAAATATTGTTCATAGATAATCTTGATCATAAACCCACAATTCATCGGATCTCGACAAACACACCGCAAAAAGAGTTACATCGAATAGATCTCCAAGAAGATCGAGGAGAACTTTGTATTGAGATCCAAAGAGAGAGAAGAAGCCATCTAGCTAATAACTATGGACCCAAAGGTCTGAACTAAACTACTCACACATCATCGGAGAGGCTATGGTGTTGATGTAGAAGCCCTCCGTGATCGATTCCCTCTCCGGCGGAGCGCCGAAAAAGGCCCCAAGATGGGATCTCACGGGTACAGAAGGTTGCGGCGGTGGAAATAGGGTTTCGTGGTGATCCTGGTTGGTTTCGGGGTATATGGGTATATATAGGAGGAAGAAGTAGGTCGGTGGAGCTGCGAGGGGCCCGCAAGGGTGGGGGCGCGCCTCCCTGCCTCGTGGCCTCCTCGATTGTTTCTTGACGTCCACTCCAAGTCCTCTGGATCACGTTTGCTCCAAAAATAACTCTCCCGAAGGTTTCATTCCGTTTGGACTCCGTTTGATATTCCTTTTCTGCGAAACACTGAAATAGGCAAAAAAAAAGCAATTTACACTGGGCCTTCGGTTAATAGGTTAGTCCCAAAAATAATATAAAAGTTCTTAGTAAAGCCCATTAAACATCCAAAACAGATAATATAATAGCATGGAACAATAAAAAATTATAGATACGTTGGAGACGTATCAGTCCGCGCACTGTACACTCTATGAATGAAAGAAAACCCTCAAATCAACTCGAATAAAAATGAATTCACGCGATTTCGGCCAGGTGATTAATGGATGCAGATGAACCGGGATAAGAGATGAGATAATATCTCATTAAATTAGTTACCTTGTTGTCCATGAGAAAAAAAAACCCTCAATACGGCGGATTCCCCAACCGGGCGGAGCTGGGTCGACCGCAAGCAGCGTCAAGAAATTCGATGGCGATAGGAGGTGGCAAGCGAAGGTGGCAAAATGCGGTGGGGTTTGCCTGCAACCTGGCGGCGGCGACAAGCGTTGAGCTAAGTGGTTGTTGCAGCGATAGGTGGTGCCATGCAGAGTCGCCGAGGAGCTTGTGCAGGTGTGAATGGGGATTGGAGGGGGTGGCGGGCGGGGTGAGGGTTTTTGTGACGTGGGGATGATGATGGTTTTCTTTTTTCTTTTTTGAATTGGGTGGTGAGGGTGTTTTCTGTCCCACAAAGAGTTTTAGAGGCAATGGTTTGCTACGGCCAACCGTGTGTGATGGACATAACAGGGAAAATGAAAGTCATTGCACACGGTTCCAATTTTGGGAACCATGTGTGATTGACGTACTACCTTCGTCTTGGTTTATTGCCCCCCTTTGTAATTGTGCCAAATTTTGACCAAAGATTTAACTAACAAATGTTTATGCATGTCACCAAAAATTATATCACTGAACACTATGTTCAAGTACGCATCCAGCGATATAATTTGTGCTGACCTGCACTAACACTTTGTCAGTTAAATCTTTGGTCAAAATTTAACACAAATTACAAAGGGGACCAATAAACCAGAACGGAGGTAGATTCCATCAACCGAACTAATTGCATCCATATCCCACATTTAGACATAAGTAAACATAGATTAAATATACTCAGACATAGATAATAAGCGTACACATGCATAGTTTAACCATAAGTATATAGTTCAACCGTTATTAAGCATACTCAAGCACACTTATAATTAAGACACTACATAGCCATGCATAGTTCGATCCCATATCTCATCTCATCTGCCAGCACGATCCTGAAGCTTCTCCAGGTAGACGGCGTACGCGGCGTGCACCACCATGCGAGAATACTTCTGCTTGAAGGAGCCAACGGCTCGTCCTTTTGCATGCGCTAGAACACTTTGATACGCGTGATGAAGGAGCCAACGACTCCTCGCTGTCGACATCGTCAGATAGCACTACATATAGTAAAAAATGTGGCGTCAAATTAATGCTTATAAACTAATCTCCAGCGAACATTTGCCAGTTGCGAAAAAATTTTGGCATCAAATCAATGTTTACATGCCGTAAAGTAGGATTAGGAATTTATGGCTATTTTTTTTAGACATGTCCAGAGATTATGGTTCGATTTTTAAGCACAATCGTCTATGTACATACCAATCTTGAAGAAAACAATGGCACAAACATATATATAGGTCCTTCAAAATAAATTTTCAAGACCTGGCTAGGAATTATTAGCACGAACACAAACCCTAGTCGGATTATTAGCAGAAATCATTTGCACAGATGAAACAACTAATAAATTATCACTTGTACCATTCAAACAATCAATACACTACACGGATCTAACAAAACATACTCAGATTTCATGGATTAGGAGAACATAACCATAGGATTTCTATTCCAAAAAGGGGGAGGCGGGACGAGGAGTAACTAGAGAAACCCTAGGATGTATTGACACATAAATGGGTATAGATGACTTACCAGTTCTCCTCATCGTCGGAGTCGTTGCCCGAGTCCTCACCATAGTCGGGGTGGACCTCCGGCTCCGGTTGTGGAAGCACGACGCCGTCGTCGACGTCAGGGTGTAGCGATACCTTGCCGACGGTGACGACAACCTTTGTCTCCATCTCCATGCCGTGCTCCGGTGCTTCAGCAGCCTTGGCGTCGCCACTCCCTCCGATGGGGCGCTTCGGCGGCATCCTTATACACTAACGGCTTTGAGGATTGAGAGCAGCGTCGTGGATGCGAGAGGAGAGAGATGATTGTGTGTGTGGCGAGGATGGGGGGTGCGGCCACTCGGGCGCGCCATTAATATGTAGTAGTGGGAGAGAGGCGGGCGGTGGTCAAACCGCTGGCTCACCTCCCGATGAGCCTGTGCACCGGATTGCTGGCATGCATACGGTCATTTCACACAGCTACTCGCACGCCTCCCGATGACAATGCACAGCGAGCACGCCTCCCATCAATTCACACACCGACACACACGCCTCCTGGTATGCCTGCACAACAGAGTGCTCGCATGCATCCCGTCAACTCACGCCTGCTCGAACGCCACACAGGTCGCGTGGCGGCACGTATATTGTTTTTCTATTTTGATGATTAATGCTGCCACTTTATTGCTTAACCATAGCATGGCACGTATCCATTGTTGGTCTAACGCCCACGGTTCGAATAAATAGTCCGTTTGCGATATTGGTTCCCAATTATTAATAATCTCGCATTTGTAAGAAGATAAAGATTACATCCAAACTTGTCTCAAATTTGACAGAAAAAAGTACAATGCCACTGTGTATTGGTGTCCATATGACAACACGATAAGTTTCAAGAATTTCAAATAAGTTTTGGATGTACTAGATTTTAAAAATCAAGATTCCCAATGTTTGAAATTTCTTGCACAGGGAGCAAACATGCACCCAGTGAGACACATGTGTTTTTCCAATCCATTTAGGTGTACTGTGACGTGTGCATGTAGCTCAAATTTGATTTTTGCACATTATACCCCTAGAAAATCAATCAATGTACTAAAACGTCTTAATGATCTCTGGTTTTTTTTCAAAATTAAAAAGTCCCTCCTTTGGTAACATATGTTCACCGTGGGAAAATTTAACATGCATCGTAGTTGCGATGGATGCGGTGTGTGTGTGTGTGCGCGCGCGCGCGTCTAGGGGGGTGGTTGGCAGTACACTATGAGTCCTGAGCCACCATGTGGGTTGGCCGTTTTGTGAGGCAGGTGCTGAGGGAGTCCTGGATTAGGGGGTCCTCGGACTGCCGGACTATGTCCTTTGGCCGGACTGTTGGACTATGAAGATACAAGATTGAAGACTTCGACCCGTGTCCGGATGGGACTCTCCTTGGCGTGGAAGGCAAGCTTGGCAATACGGATATGTAGATCTCCTCCCTTGTAACTGACTCTGTGTAACCCTAGCCCCCTTCGGTGTCTATATAAACCGGAGGGCTTAGTCCGTAGGACGACAACAATCATACCATAGGCTAGCTTCTAGGGTTTAGCCTCTACGATCTCGTGGTAGATCAACTCTTGTAATACTCATATCATCAAGATCAATCAAGCAGGAAGTAGGGTATTACCTCCATCGAGAGGGCCCGAACCTGGGTAAACATCGTGTCCCCCGCCACCTGTTACCATCCGCCTTAGACGCATAGTTCGGGACCCCCTACCCGAGATCCGCCGGTTTTGACACCGACATTGGTGCTTTCATTGAGAGTTCCACTGTGTCGTCACCGTAAGGCTAGATGGCTCCTTCGATCATCGGCAACGATGCAATCCAGGGTGAGGTTTTCCTCCCCGGACAGATCTTCGTATTCGGCGGCTTCGTACTGCGGGCGAACTCGCTTGGCTATCTGGAGAAGATCGAGAGCTACGCCCCTGGCCATCAGGTCAGGTTTGGAAACTTGAACTATACTGCCAACATCCGCGGAGACTTGATCTTCGACGGATTCGAGCCCATGTCAGGTGCGCCGCACAATCACGACGAGCATGACTTAGCTCCGCCGTCGGACAGTGCTCGGGAGATCACACCTGCAACTCCTCCGGCCCTCAATCCGGAACAAATTGCGCCATCCGAGGACGGGTGGATGGACCCCGCCACAGAGGCCGCACACTCAGTGGCGATAGAGCTGAATACCGACTTCACCTCCTACGACGCCCGTGTTGCCGAACTGTGGGATTCGTCCCCGGCCATGGGCTCCGAGCCGCCTGCGTCCGTGCCTATCGAATCTGATTGGGCACTGATCATGGAGTTTACCTCCGCGGATATCTTTCAGCACTCGCCCTTTGGCGACGTGCTAAACTCGTTGAGGTCTCTCTCCCTGTCAGGAGACCCTTGGCCGAACTATGTCCGGCTAGAATGGGATGCGGACGACGAAGAAATTTGCTCCCCACCCACCACCCACTTAGTAGCCACTGTCGACGATATAACCGACATGCTCGATTTCGGCTCCGAAGACATCGACGGTATGGACGACGATGCAGGAGACGAACAGGAACCATCGCCCACAGGGCGCTGGACAGCCACTTCATCACATGATATATACATGGTGGATACAGCCAAAGAAGACAATGATGACGAACGGGAGGATGCAGCGAACGATAACCCCCTCGAGAAGCAACCAAAGCGACGACGCAGACGCCGCTCCAAATCCCGCCTCGGCAAAAACAGCGATAACAGTGCAAGAAAG
Source organism: Aegilops tauschii subsp. strangulata (assembly GCF_002575655.3). Taxonomy (NCBI): domain Eukaryota; kingdom Viridiplantae; phylum Streptophyta; class Magnoliopsida; order Poales; family Poaceae; genus Aegilops; species Aegilops tauschii. Next base: position 484,868,534 of record NC_053037.3, read on the forward strand.
AATGAGACCCCGGTCGACTCCAAAGCAACAGAGCAGGACGAGCCAACGGACGGCAAACATAGTATGGAATCACTGTCCGGTCACGGCAACGCCAAGGGTAGAAATCATCAACCTGTCTCCGGAGAGGAGAATAGTCCGGATGACGATATACATATCATCCCGGAAAGGAACTTGGAACAAGAGAACCTCCACAGAAGGCTTATTGCCACCGCGAGGAGTCTTAAGAAGCAGAAACAATGGCTTAAGGCCGCGCAAAATACACTCAGCAGTAGATGGAACAAAGTGCTGGACACTGCGGAAGAGTACGGTGGCAGTCGCCACACAAAGAGTTACCCAAAGTGCAAGCTGCTGCCTGAATTCGATGACGAGGCCTTAGAGCCCACACAGTCGAAAAGTAAAACGGCCGACCGGTCGAATCGACCACCTCGTGGCCGCGATAGGGCGGCTAACGAGGACGCACATAGGTCAGCACACGATCCAAGCGAGGACTTGCATCAAAAGGCCGGCGTGGATAGATCCATCTACGGATCTAGGAAGCGCGCTCCAGCGCGTAATCAAAACCGAACACTACAACCGTCAGAACGCCATGATACATCCAAATACAGGGGTGCCGCGCACCCCCTATGTTTCACCGATGAGGTACTGGATCACGAATTTCCAAAGGGATTCAAACCTGTGAACATAGAGGCGTACGACGGAACAACAGACCCCGGGGTCTGGATTGAGGACTTCATCCTCCACATCCATATGGCTCGCGGAGACGATCTCCACGCCATCAAGTACTTGCCCCTCAAGCTGAAAGGACCAGCTCGGCACTGGCTAAAGAGCCTCCCCGAAAATTCAATTGGAAGTTGGGAGGAGCTTGAGGATGCTTTTAGGGCTAACTTTCAAGGGACCTATGTCCAACCTCTGGATGCAGACGATTTAAGTCATATAATTCAACAGCCCGGAGAGTCAGCCCGAAAGCTTTGGAACCGATTTCTCACTAAGAAGAACCAAATCGTCGACTACCCGGACGCAGAAGCCTTAGCAGCTTTCAAACACAGTGTCCGAGATGAATGGCTCGCCAGACACCTCGGCCAAGAAAAACCAAGGACAATGGCAGCCCTAACAAGCCTTATGACCCGCTTTTGCGCGGGCGAAGATAGCTAGCTGGCCCATAGTAGCACCAGCGACCCAGGCACATCTGAAGTCAGGGATGGTAATGGAAAACCACGACACAATAAAAGCAAGCGTCGAAATAACGAAGACAGCCCAGACAACACGGCGGTAAACGCCGGATTTAGGGGCTCTCGACCCGGTCAACGGAAAAAGCCTTTCAAAGGCAACAGAGATGGACCGTCCAGCCTCAACAAGATTCTAGACAAATTATGTCAGATTCACGGCACCTCCGATAAACTGCAAATCACACCCACAGAGAATGCTGGGTCTTCAAGCAGGCCGGTAAGCTAAACGCCGAACACAAGGGGAGGGAGACACCAAGTGAAGACGAGGATGAGCCTCGTCAGCAAAACACTGGGGGACAGAAAAAGTTCCCACCAGAGGTCAAAACAGTGAACACGATTCACGTGACGAAGAGGAGGAGCAAACACGCACTCCGAGACGTATGCGCCGTAGAGCCCGTCACCCCCAAGTTCAACCCTTGGTCAACCTGTCCGATCACTTTTGATCACAGGGATAGCCCGACCAATGTCCGGCACGGAGGATCGGCCGCCTTGGTGCTCGACCCAATAATAATCGGATACCATCTCACCCGAGTCCTCATGGACGGCGTCAGTAGTCTTAATCTGATATATCAGGACACAGTCCGCAAAATGGGGATAGACCCAATGAGAATTAGCCAAAGCAATACTACCTTTAAAGGAGTAATACCAGGCCCAGAGGCCAGCTGCACGCGCTCTCTCGTACTAGAGGTTGTATTCGGTTCCCCCGACAACTTTCGAAGTGAAAAGTTAACCTTCGACATCGCTCCATTCCGAAGCAGCTATCAAGCACTACTCGGAAGAACGGCCTTTGCTCGTTTTAATGTAGTACCGCATTATGCTTATCTTGAGCTCAAGATGCCCGATCCACGCGGCATCATCATAGTTAGCGGAAACACTGAGCGTTCCTTACACGCGGAAGAATGTGCGGCAGCTTTAGCAGCCGAACACTAAATGGCCACTCCCACTAGCATAAACGATCGGTCGTCAAGACCGCGGACATGGCTAGACGAGTCCGGCGCACCACTAGCTGTAACAGCTTAGATAAACCTGAGATGGGGTTGATGAATATACCCCCGTAGACGGTGCTAGGGGCTTCCCGCATGTAAAAAAACAAAGTCTATAGCTCGGCTCGACCTTATTTTAAATTTTAATGGTTTATTAAGAACAACCAATTTTTCGCACGACAAATTTCATCTAAGCTCTTCTCTTTTAACAGATGGTAATCGTGCTACACCCTTCTAGGATATGGCACAACGGAGACACAGGCGCAGACGTGCAGCAGGGCCCCGCTCAAAGGTTTCTTTTTAGATTAAGACCCTGTATAAACCTTTCTTACTGTCTCTTGTTGCTTCACACCCTCCGGATACTCAACACAACCGAGAGGGACTCTGGCGTTATTGGCATTTTGCCATGTCAGACTAATGCACGTACCTGGAAATTCAGGGTTCAAGGGCGTTACTCAGCCCAATATATGTTGTAAAGACCGAATACCTTAGGGATTGTTCAACGTCGCGAGTTTGGCCTTATATGCATCAGCTCCGAATCACGTCTTTGGTCAAATGTTGGGTTTGCCCGGCTCCCGTGTTTTGCTACCTTACATTCCGCTCTATCGGCTAAGGTGGCACCGGGAGAACTACTGTGATTGTGCTCTGGTTCATCCGGACGAGCACCTCAGTAGAGAAAGCCGAAAACTGACTGTCATGATAAAGCGTGAGACTGGTCAACCACTCAATGACTCATCGAAATCTTCAGGATTCCTCCGCATTAACGAAGGACCGGTTTTCCCTGTCATGTATGTACGCGCGCCGTATTCGGATAGCCGCGGAAATACCAGGGGCTATATAGTAGCCCCACTGTCAAACTCCTATGGTTAAGTGAAAGTGTTAAAGCAATATAGTCTGATTGCCTCGTTCGCCGTGCTACCACCTCCTTAATGGACCAAGTTGTTGGATCAAGTGTGAAGACGCGCTTTTTCGAACACCCCCGCATTATATGCGTGGGGGCTGAAGCCGACGACTGCAAACTTTCAGGATATATATATATATATATATATATATATATATATACATAAACGACCGCACAGGAGGCATAATAATACTTTCAGGCAAAAGTATAAACACAGCCTTTATAATTCAAATAACATTGTTCTTAGAATTGGGATACATGTCACTAGAACATGATACTCTTCGAGCACTGAGCCTCTATTAAACGAGCGCCTTCTAAGACTTCTTCAAAATAGTGCTCGGCCGATACCCGGCCTACGACCGAACTCTGGGTTGCAATAGCGGTGGCCTCCATCTCTGCCCAGTATGTCTTGACACGGGTAAGAGCCATCCGCGCACCCTCTATGCATGCCGACCTCTTCACAGCGTCGATATGCGGCACAGCACCAAGGAATCGTTGCACTAAGCCAAAATAACTATTCGGCCTTGGTCCTTCCGGCCAAAGATGATCCACAACAGACCTCATGGCAAGCCCGGACAACCTATGGAGCTCGGCCCACTCGGCCATTTGCTCATTTAACAGCAGCGGACGCACTGGAACATTGAACTGCGACCAGAACAGCTTTTCCACTTCGTGATCTTTTTGATCTTTGAAAAACTCGGTCGCATCAGCAGCACTCGTTGCCAAATCCAAGTATGCATCTGCACAACTCCATAATTGATCCAGAAGGGCATACTTAGGATCCCCGAACTTCGTCCGCAACAAAAAGGGCTTCCCAGCCGTGATATCTCCGGCTTGACGTAGCTCATCCTTCGCTGCTCGGATTTTAGAGCGGGCTTCCTTGGCTGCTATCGTGGCTTTCTCCAGGTCCGCCGTCTTCGTCTAGCTTTCCTTTTCAAGAAGCTCATAACGGTCGGCGGCATCTTTCAGCTCAACAGCCATCTTGGCTATTTTCTCCTTGCTCTGGCAATGCGCAGCCTGTTCGGCTCTTAGCTCTTCGCCCGCCTTTAGGGCGGCCGCATCACTCTTCCTGGCTTGTTCCTTGGCTCGGGCAAGTTCCGCCCGAAGGGTCTCCACGGCGACAGCTCCATCTGCAGTCACAACATATTACAGATACTAGCATCATGCTCCTCTTAATATGTGTTGATCATAGGAGAATACATACCATGTGCCTCGTCAAGCCGCTTGTTTACAAGCACGATGTCGGCATCTGCCGCATCAAGTTGCCGCTTCAGTTCGGCAAACTCACCAGTCCGGCTAGCCACCGGACCCTCAGCCGCCTGCACGTGAAAGCAGCACGGTTATTACCTGGGACTGTGATCCTCTATTTTCCGTCTTTTTCGACAGCAACCAGAGTCTCAGGGGCTACTATCTGCATAGGGCACAACTAGTGTGTGCGGTACCGTCAAAAAAAATATTACTTTGCGTACCTCAAAGCCTCTCAGCAGGCTCATAAAAGCTTCATGCAACCCGCTTTCGGCGGATGAAATCCTCTCAACCACCGTACCCATTAGCGTACGATGCGCTTCTGAGATAGCCGCTTGCTCCAGAAGATTCATCAGTGTGTCTGGTCGCGCACCGGACAGTCCCAGACTCTTTCTGTTGCTCTCCTTAGGAGCTGAATACTCCGGACTTCGGGTTGCCGAAGGGTTACCCTCTGGCCTTGGCAGATCAGGAGAAATCCTCCGTGACGACACCTCAGGGTTGTCCGCTTCACAAAGCGGGGAGGCATGGGGAGGTGTTTCGCTCTCCATCATCTCCGGAAGAAGATCCCCCAAAGACAAACTCTGTCGAGAAGGGCTACGATCCGAACTACAAGACATACGTCTCGGTTATTGTTCTCAGAAATGAAGCAGGGTATATTTACTATAAAGTACTTTTGTTTACTTACAGCTCGGTGGAGGGCTGGTCCCCTTGCGGGTACTGTGCGGTAAGGATGCCCCCAGGGGTAGGGCCCCCTGACAAAGGTTTCTTCCCTCGTTTGAAAACCATTGTTTCCAAGTCTTCAGAGGCGGCCCTCTTCCTTCCTGGGGGAGAGGGAATTTTAGATTCTTCTCCCCGGTTATCCTCCTTCGCGGAGGCACTAATTCCCCCGGTTTGGATGAATAATGAGTGAGGCTCACTTTCGGCTTCTTTGTTCCTCCCTTTATCTTCCCCTGATGGCGCTTGATAAGGCGCAAGCTCAAGCATCCTGGCTAGTACAGGATCCGGTGAGCCTTCGGGAAGGGGGGCCGAACACCTGATCATCTTCGCCTTTTTTATCCAGTCCTGGTCAAAAGGCGACTTTTCAGAATGATGTTGTGGTAAAGGAAAAGACAACGTGTTCAGCCGCGGAATTACTTACTTGGGCGTCTGGACGATTGCAGTTCAGACCCGCATCCTCGGTGGTGCCCGGACACTTTATTCGTGATCCGAAGAACAATCCATACATCTCTTCAAGCGTCGCGCCGAAGAATTGCTGAATAGTTCGCGGTCCTTCCGGGTTGAACTCCCACATACGGAGAGGTCGACGTTGGCATGGCAGGACCCGACGAACTAGCATGACTTGCATTACCTTGACAAGGCTGACATCTCCCTTGAAGAAATCTCGGATGCGGCTCTGCAACGTCGGCACATCATTAGCTGGCCCCCAGTCCAGCCCTTTGTTGACCCATGATGCCAATTGTGGCGGGGGGGCCCGGACGGAAGGCGGGGGCAGCTACCCACTTAGAGCTTCGGGGAGCGGTGATGTAAAACCACTCCCGCTGCCATAACTTGGATGTCTCCAGGAAGGAACCCTTTGGCCATGGAGCATCGGCGCCTTTGTTTATTATGGTGCATCCGCACTCTGCGTGTCGCCCCTCAATCATCTTCGGCTTCACATTGAAGGTCTTGAGCCATAAGCCGAAGTGTGGGGTGATGCGGAGGAAGGCTTCACACACGACGATGAACGACGAGATGTGAAGGATGGAATTCAGAGCCAGATCATGGAAATCGAGCCCGTAGTAGAACATAAGCCCTCTGACAAAGGGATCAAGACTAAAGCCTAGCCCTCGGAGGAAGTGGGAAATAAATACGACACTCTTGTTGGGTTTGGGAGTGGGGATGGCCTGCCCTCGAGCAGGCAACCTGTGCGAGATTTCGGCGGTCAGATACCTGGCTTCTCTTAGCTTCTTGATGTCCTCCTCTGTGACAGAGGAGGCCATCCACCGGCCTTGAAGGTTGGATCCGGACATGATTGAAGGTCTGAAGTGCTTAGCCTGAGCCTTGAGTGTTGGAATTCAAGGTGGGGGGGAAGGGAAGGATCGAGTGCGAGAAGAAAAGGACAGGCCTTGGCCCCTTTATAAAGAGGGTGAGTATCAAGCGTCCTCCGCGTGGCCATTTGGAACTTGCCTAAAATCGAGGAGTCATACCAGCAGGCACGATTGGGTTACCAACACCCGTTTTGATGAGAATCCCGTGAAAAGAGGGACACGATATGTGCTTCGACAGGACGTGCCAATAAAACTGCCTCGCAACATGTGCAGTGGTAGGCATGGGAAAAACGGTTCGTCATGACCAGACCACGGCAGAACGTCACGTTATGAAAAGCTATTAGCAGATTAGATTTGCGGAAATATTATTCTCTCTATGGTGGTATGCGGAATTTGTTTTTCAAAGCCGGACACTATCCTCGTGTTCAAAATCTTCTATGCAGTATTCGGAGAAGGAACCCGCCTTGCAATGCCGAAGACAATCTGCGCGCCGGACTCATCGTCATTGAAGCCTGGTTCAGGGGCTACTGAGGGAGTCCTGGATTAGGGGGTCCTCGGAGAGCCGGACTATGTCCTTTGGCCGGACTGTTGGACTATGAAGATACAAGATTGAAGACTTCGACCCGTGTCCGGATGGGACTCTCCTTGGCGTGGAAGGCAAGCTTGGCAATACGGATATGTAGATCTCCTCCCTTGTAACCGATTCTGTGTAACCCTAGCCCCCTCCGGTGTCTATATAAACCGGAGGGATTAGTCCGTAGGACGACAACAATCATACCATAGGCTAGCTTCTAGGGTTTAGCCTCTACGATCTCGTGGTTGATCAACTCTTGTAATACTCATATCATCAAGATCAATCAAGCAGGAAGTAGGGTATTACCTCCATCGAGAGGGCCCGAACCTGGGTGAACATCGTGTCCCCCGCCTCCTGTTACCATCCGCCTTAGACGCACAGTTCGGGACCCCCTACCCGAGATCCACCGGTTTTGACACCGACAGGTGCCACATCAGAGTCGTGAATTCATTATTTAAAAAATTACACAACCCTTTCATACATACATGTTTTGGCCACATGCAGTCGATGGTACACCTCACTCAGTGTCGGGACCTTTCGGTTTTTGAGTCACGTGCCACATCAAAGCTGTGCATTGTCTATTCAAACATCACACAAGACCTCTTTGGGCCACATGCATGGAGGTGGTGGTTATCCTAGACGTGTGACGCTTCCATCTGTGGGCTAGCGAGGTCATCGTCCATGCATACATCACTTTGACCTACATTGAGAGAGGTTAATTAATTTCACCATTAAGGAGGATTCTTTTTGGGTTTTATTATGATATGAGCATATATATAGTATGCGTCGAAGAGGGGGAAGGGGACCAGCATATGTAGTACATTTCATGAACCTCGCTCCGTGTGGGGACTTTATGATTTTCGAGGCATGTGCCACATCAAAGTTGTGCATTTTGGGTATTCAACATATGTTTGGCCCACATGCAAAGCGATGGTGGTTGTCCTCTCGCACCCACTCACGCGGTTATCAGCGATATCGATGCTTTCCATCTGTGGTCCCGCTTGGTCCATCACTACTTTGCCTGACGATGAGAGAGGTTAATTTGATTTAGGAGGGATTATTTTTTTGTTTGTGTTACGGTATATAGGTCATGCTCTGAGATGACATGATATAGTTTGAGCACACATGCATGTGTACGCATGAATCCCTCCCGTCGACACGTCATGAACCGATCTTGCTCTGTGTGGGGACTGTACGACTTTGGACGCACACGCCACATAAATGTTGTGAATGGTATTCAAACATGCATGCACACATCACCTCCATACATACATATGCATGTAGTGGTTGTCTTCGAATGGTACACTCCCTCGCATGGTTATCGGCGACAAGCCTATATATTCGTGTGCCCGCGTGGACATCCATGAGCACTTTGACCGACAACAAGATAGATTACCACGGCGGATTCTTCCTTCGGTTGGTGTTATCGTAGTAGGTCATGGTGAGATTCAGACCTAATTAAGTTTGAGTGCATACTATGCATGCATGAATCCCCGTCATCTGCTCAAAGTGTGGTGTGACATACATATGCATCGTCAACTAACCCTCGCTCCGTGTGGGGATTTCTGGTTGGAAAGCACAGTGCCACATCAAAGTTGTTCCATTGTGTATTCAAACATCAACACCTCCATACATATGTTTGGGCGACACACAGGCAGTGGCTGTCTCCAGAGACTAGCTACTTGCATGATTACTGGCGAGCTAGCCCATCTCTGGGGTCGCATGGACAACCATCACTTTGACCAACAGCAAGAGAGAGGTTGTACGACCAAGGTGGAATATTCTTGGTCCGTTTTACGATACATCTTGGTGAGATGCCCTCTCCCGCCGAGTGGAAGTGTGTGTGTGTGTGTGTGTGTGTGTGTGTGTGTGCATGTGTGTGAGTTTGTGTGTGTGTGTGTGTGATGGGGAGGGGGACTGCTACTTCGCACTTTGCTAGGTGAACCTCCGTGGGGGCGGGCATGCATTCATAGCTTAGGATTCCCCTCCTGCCAACACGAGGGGGCGGGCAAGCAATACCGTGCGCTTTGTGAGATAGGTGCCACATCGAAGTTGCATTTGGTATTTGAACATCAAACCACCCTTTTCATACATATATTTGGTCCACATGCAAGTGTGTTTGTGTTCTGATCCTTTCCCACGTCATTTTCACCAAATTTATGAATTGTGGACAAGTGGGATGACGCAACAGACACAGTTCACTCACACTAATCGTGTGCCACGCCGGTGCCCCTGTCACGCACATCAGCACAGTACATTGGGCTCCACGAGGCTTCCCCTCTCGAAAATATCTACCCGCCTGCAGGTTTTTTCTGTTTGATAACACACGGTTATAATGATTCGATCGTGTGTGATGTTTGTTGTTCCCGCTCCCGCCTGCATCCATCGAAAATATTTGCCCGGCTCGAGGGTTTTTCTGTTTGATAACATACGGTTGTTATGCACCATCATCCAAATTTTCAATAGCCCCGGCATTTTACTCCCGCATAGTAAAATTTTAGTAGCCACGTCATTTCCTCAAACACCCCCTCCACACACACACACCCCAAAACCTCCTCGGGCGCGCGCACCCCCCCACCACAACCCCTCCCTCGCTTGAAACCCTAGCAAGGTCGCCGCCACCACCACCGGGCCTCCATTGTCAACATCTGCCGGTTTGCCCGTGCAGCTTACCCACCGATCTCCATACCTAGGCCGCCCTGAGTTTCTTAGATGACGCCTGCAAAACGCCCCCTTTCCCACAGATCCCCATCCCCCACTCCAGAGAGTCGCAGCCTAAGCCCGGCTACGCTTCCCGTGGAGCTCGAGGAGCGACTAGCCCAAAAGAGGTGTATCGCGGCCTCTTCGCCCGACGTCGCCGAGGTGGCCGCCGAGGAAGCTGACGACCATTACTGGCCGCAGGCACTCAATCATCGGGCTAGAGTATGCGGGTATGTCGCGGACGCCGGCTACGACATCAAGGTCGTCGACAGCGATGGCCTGACGCGGGCTATGTCACAGCTTAAGTGGCCCACCTCAACCCCTTGGGTTCAGCCACCGTTAATCTCATCCATGGCCCCGCCGCTGATCTCCTCTGGCTCGCTGTCAAGAATTTTCCATCCTACATCGCCATCGAGCCCCTTTTGTCATTTCTGAAGGACACATTATGTGATGCTTGCTTGGGATCCAAAGCTTCCAAGTTAGACCTCATCGACAACGACCACGAGAGGGCACCCTCTCCGGCTCTTCCAAGGGGAAAGAGCCCATCTGCTTTTCCAAGGGGAAAGAGCCCATCTGCTTTTCCAAGGGGAAAGAGCTCGTCTGTGACATCAGGGAGGGCACCCTACAGCCGTGCTCTTCCAAGGGGAAGGATCCCATCTGCGACAACATGGAGCGCACCCAGGGTTTGTGCTCTTCCCATAAGAACGAGCCCATCTGTGACAAGTGAGGAAACCATGATTTTTTTTGCGGTGCCTCTTCACAAGGGGGGAACCCATGATTTGTTTTGTCGAGTCCCTTTTGTAGTGTAGTGAGAATATGACCAGTTTTATTTACTATATTTGGTTGTTTGCAGTATGCCTTGTTTATTTCAGTTGTTCACAATGTGATGCTCTATATGTGCAACTATTTACTGTGCAATACATTTTCATCAATACCAGTTTTAAACATACCGATAGAAATGCGTATATTTGCTTGCTATTAAGCCTGTTATAGCTAGCATATGCCTCTTTTAAAGTTTTTTGGTTGTTCAGTTGTTTGTAGTTAACATATGTCCAGTTTCAAATGCTATCTTTGGTTGTTCGTAGTATGCCTTGTTTATTCCATTTATTCACAACGTGATGTTCTATATGTGCAAGTATGAACTGTGCAGTTCAATTTCATCAATACCAGTTTCGACAATACCACTATGAATGCTTACATTTGGTTGCCGCATGTTGTAGTTAGCACGCCTTTCCATTTTTATTTAATAATAACCAGTGTACTTAGACCGACACAATTCCGGTTTGAATGACTATGTTTGCTAGTTGTTAAATGTTAGGCCTGTTGCAGTTAACACACCTTTCCACTTGTTTTGCTTAACTAACATGCTTAAACTTGCACACTGAAGCTATCTTTTGGAGATTATTTTGTCTGCCATGGATATATTTGGTTGATGTTTAGCCTGTTGTGCTTAACATGCCTCTCGATGTACTTACATAGGAAAATTTTGGGAACGATTGTTGTTTTCCATCGAGGTTAGTTTTATCCCATGGCTTATATATACTCACTGTTCAGGATATCGGTAGCTGGTACCATATAGGCCAGGGGCAGATAAGGGACTAATCGGTGAATCAGACTTTTAACTAAATATATCTATAACCCATTTATCGTTAGGTTAACTAAGGCCATATATATGTAATATATCTGAGGCTAGATAGCAACATGCACTGTACTGAATGTCTAAATATGCAATCCTAGGCTACATAGAAACAAGGAAGAGTGTTACCTTAATGTTCTGATGATGTCTAGATATACATAGAAAAGAGCAGCAGCAGCAGCAACAACAACAACAACAACAATAACAACAACAACAACAACAACAACAACAACAACAACAACAACAACAACAACAACAACAACAACAACAACAACAACAACAACAACAACAACAACAACAACAACAACAACAACAACAACAACAACAACAACAACAACAACAACAACAACAACAACAACAACAACAACAACAACAACAACAACAACAACAACAACACAGCAGCAGTTAATCAGCCGATAATTTGTAAAAAATTCGATAAACTCCCTCCGACCCATAATATAAGATGTTAGTGCATCCAATATGTGAGTATATTGGATGTTATAAGATATTATATAATGGGACGGAGGGAGTGTTGTACTACATCATTGTGCAATTGATGTTTAGCTTCTAATATTAACTTGGTGCTTTTAGGTACATATGTCATTGGTAAAGATCCGCGCTTCGACCCTTTCTGCATATGGGGCAATGAGATATTAATGAACCAGCATCAAGTGAGGAAGCTGATAAAGATTGTTAGTAAAATGGGTCAAAAGATGGCAATTAAACTATTTGTTTACATTTTATCCAAGACAACATCGAACTGCAGGATGGTAAGTAAGAACTCTGTTGTCTTCTTTTTACGGCCCATAATGAGTTGTGTTAGATGACAATGTCTGAATCTTTTTCCTTTGCAGTGGTTCCCAAAGCAGTTTACTCAAGATTACCTCTCAAACTAAATGATTGGTGGGCATGCAAAGGTTAAAGTATTTCTTACAGAACATGATGATTATTTAGATGTTTTCATGAAGACAGTGAAGGATGGGTGGTCGGCCATCACAAGGGGCTGCACTAGAGTCGTGCGTGCCTTCTGCATCGAGGAGGGCACAATATGGGCATTCCGCTTCACCTTGTTCAGCAACCAGAATGTATTTCGCCTCTTTCTTTACCGTCTTTAATAGTACAAGTATACAACTGTGGTTCATCATTCTTTATTTGGTGCTTATGTAATTCTTGAACATATGTACCTATGAATCAAATAATGCATTGGTTGTTTGAACCTGATGGATATGAATAAAGCTATATCATACTTTCAAATCAAATCTAGTACAATTTGAAATAGAAGCAACTAGATTATGGTGAAACTACGCTCTGCAGGTCGTTACGGCACACACGGTCGGTAAAACAAAAATGTTTGTGATATACACCATAATCCGACACGGTTCACAGAGAGGAAATGTGTGCGAGCATGCACACAGTTGCCGTTTGCAAACTGTGTGTGATGTCAGACAATATCACAAACGGTGCGGGCAAACTAAACATTTGTGATAGTTGCCTTATCGTACATAATTTGCAACCATGAACCATTTTTGATGTGGTACGCATCGTAAACGTTGCACCACAGAATAGAGTGTGCGATAGTTATCATGTACGACGACGTTACGACGGTCCAATGTTTTGTAATCCTATCCGACACTCATACGATGATTAGCTAATCTTCTTAATTAGTTATCGCATATGATTCGGGAAAAGTGAATGTAGTGATTTTCTGCTTATCATACACGTTCTATAACCGTGAATCGTTTGTGATGGGCCGCACATCATAAACGTAGCACCACAGAATACCGACTACGATGGCAATGCGAGCACAAACGAGTAGCAAGGATGAAGCGTTTGGGATGTTCGAGATATCAGAAACAGTTTTATAGGGACAACTGTATACATCAAGGCTCCCTATCCCCGACGATTTCTGAGTCGTGTGGGAAGGACCCCCCTATCGCACACACTCACTTGGCGACGGTTCAAAACACCATCGCGGAAAGGGGATAAAACCATTTGTATAGTACCTCACTATACCAGTGAATCTGGGTAATGAGTTATTCACAGGATCTTTTATTACGAAACGAGTAAAGAGACTTGCGGATAACTAGATTGAACTAGGTATGGAGATACTGAGGATCGAATCTCGGGCAAGTAAGATATCGCTAGACAAAGGGAATTGCATAGGGGATTAACTGAATCCTCGACATAGTGGTTCAACCGAGAAAAGATCTTCACGGAATATGTAGGAAGAAATATGGGCTTCCAAGTTCCGCTATTGGTTATTGACCAAAGAGGTGTCTCGGTCATGTCTACATGATTCTCGAACCCGTAGGGTCGCACGCTTAATGTTCGATGACGCTAGAGTAGAATTGGATTATTTGTACTGGCGATCGAAAGTTGTTCAGAGTGCCGAATGAGATCCTGGACATCACAAGGAGCTCCGCAATAGTACAGAGGTAAAGATTTATATATGAAAAGTCATTTTTTGGGATTCCGAAAAAATTAATTTTTTTCGATATTGTACCGGGAAGCTTCCAGAAGCTTTAACAGGATTCCGGAGGGGTTCGGAAGTCCACAAGTGGGTCCAGCACGTCCCAAGGTCCAACATGGGATAAGGGGAGGTGCCCTGGCCTCTTTGGGTAGGGCACACCATCTCCAAAGACCATGCGGCCAAGGTGGAACGAGTCCTAGCTCCGTATGACAAAAGGGGAGAAGGACTATAAATCCAACTCTCCCCCCTTGCTGCGCCAGCCATATGGGGTGGAGGGGATGGACTCCTAGCCCTCCCATGCATATAAATAAAGGGGAAGGGGCACATCAAAGCTCCTCATGTGTATCTCCAGGTTGAGGTAGTGGAACTTCATCTTCATCTAAGGATGCATCCTCCATCTCCCCCGGATCGGTGTGCTCCTCCTCATCCGTGAACCAAAAGTATGGGAAGGTCTTCTTAAAGACATTTGGATCGAGAGGCTGGTAAGAAACAGGGATCTCTCCCTCTGAATCTTGAGACAACATATTTTCAGATATGTCAGAAAAACAGCAAGAAACAAGAATAGAAGATTTCTACACGGTGCGGTGGTCAATACGTTCGGGAGGTATATAAAGATGTTTTATCTTGGGAAACAAGCAAATGGGAGGAAAACGGAGTCGGGAAGGTTCCCGAGGTGGGCACAACCCACCTGGGCGCGCCAGGGAAGGCAGGCGCGCCCTGGTGTATCGTGCCCTCCTTGGTTGCCTTCCTGGTTATTTCTTATTTTCCTAATTTTTCTAATATTCCAAGACTGACAAAAAATATTTTTGCGGATCTTTCAGAGTCCGTTTACTTACTGTATCACATACCTCCTATTTTTCATGATTCTGGAGTGTTCTGCAAGGTTTCTTTTATGTGTTCTTCCGATGTCATGGTTTGGAAAATATTTCTTTCAACATCAATAGGCATACCTGATATATAATGTTTGATTCTTTGTCCATTAACCACCTTCGGGTTAGTACCTTCGGCATTATTAATCTTGATAGCTCCAAAGCGATAAACCTGTTTGATAATATGTGGTCCTTCCCGTTTGGAAAGAAGTTTCCCTGCAAAGAATCTAAAACGAGAGTTGTACAAAAAGCTTTTGGATTCTTTTGAATAATTTGGCATTTTCATAAGCTTGGGTTCTCCATTCATCTAGTGAGCTAATATCAAATAACCTCTTTTCACCGGCAAGTTTGAAATCATAGTTGAGTTCTTTAATTGCCCAATATGCTTTATGATCTAACTCAAGAGGCAAATGGCAAGCTTTTCCATAAACTATATAAGGAGACATACCCATATATTTTTTATAAGCTGTTCTGTAGGCCCAAAGTGCATCATCTAATTTCTTAGACCAATTCTTTCGGGACCTGTTGACAGTTTTTTGTAATATTATTTTTATTCATCTATTGCTAAGTTCTACTTGACCACTAGATTGAGGATGACAGGATGATGCAATTCCATGGTTAACATCATATTTAGCCAGCATTTTACGAAAAGTACCATGAATAAAGTGTGAACCACCATCAGTCATTAAATATCTAGGGACTCCAAACCTTGGGAAAATAACTTCTTTAAGCATTTGAATGGAAGTGTTCTGATCAGCACTACTAGTTGGTATAGCTTGTACCCACTTGGTGACATAATCAACAGCAACCAAAATATGCATATACCCCTTAGAAGAAGGAAAAGGTCCCTGATGTCGCTTGAAGCTACGTCGGTATTTCCCCAAAGAGGAAGGGATGATGCAGCACAGCGGCGGTAGGTATTTCCCTCAGATATGAAACCAAGGTTATCGAACCAGTAGGAGAACCAAGCAACACAACATAAACAGCCCCTGCACGCAGATAATAAATCCTCGCAACCAGACGTGTAAAAGGGGTTGCCAATCCCTTTCGGGTACGGCGCCTCAAGATAGGCAAACGAACATGAGATAAAATTGTAGTAGATTGATAGATCGAATGCCAAATAAAATAAATAAGAATAAGTTGCAGCAAGGTATTTTGTATTTTTGGTTTAATAGATCTGAAAATAAAAGCAAAGGAAAATAGATCGCAAAGGCAAATAATATGAAAAAGAGACCCGGGGGCCGTAGGTTTCACTTGTGGCTTCTCTCGAGAAAAATAGCAAACGGTGGGTGAACAAATTACTGTTGGGAAATTGATAGAACTTCAAATAATCATGACGATATCCAGGCAATGATCATTATATAGGCATCACGTCCAAGATTAGTTGACCGACTCCTGCCTGCATCTACTACTATTACTCCACACATCGACCGCTATCCAGCATGCATCTAGTGTATTAAGTTCATGGAAAAATGGAGTAATGCAATAAGAACGATGACATGATGTAGACAAGATCTATCTATGTAGAGATAGACCCCATCGTTTTATCCTTAGTAGCAATGATACATATGTGTCGGTTCCCCTTTTGTCACTGGGATCAAGCACCGTAAGATCGAACCCACTACAAAGCACCTCTTCCCATTGCAAGATAAATAGGTCAAGTTGGCCAAACAAAACCCACATATCGGAGAAGAAATATGACGCTATAAGAAATCATGCATAAAAGAGATCAAAGAAACTCAAATACTTTCATGGATATAAAAAGATAGATCTGATCATAAACTCAAAGTTCATTGATCCCAACAAACACACCGCAAAAGAGTTACATCATATGGATCTCCAAGAGACCATTGTATTGAGAATTCAGCGAGAGAGAGAAAGCCATCTAGCTACTGACTACGGACCCGAAGGTCTACAAAGAACAACTCACGCATCATCGGAGAGGCACCAATGGAGGTGGTGAACTGATACGTCTCCAACGTATCTATAATTTTTGATTGTTCCATGCTATTATATTACCCGTTTTGGATGTTTATGGGCTTTATTATACACTTTTATATTATTTTTGGGACTAACCTATTAACCGGAGGCCCAGCCCAAATTGCCGTTTTCTTGCCTATTTTAATGTTTCGAAGAAAAGGAATGTCAAACGGAGTCCAAACTGAATGAAACCTTCGGGAGAGTTATTTTTGGAACGGAAGCAATCCAGGAGACTT
This sequence comes from Aegilops tauschii subsp. strangulata, assembly GCF_002575655.3. NCBI lineage: Eukaryota > Viridiplantae > Streptophyta > Magnoliopsida > Poales > Poaceae > Aegilops > Aegilops tauschii. The sequence continues at coordinate 484,885,381 of NC_053037.3, forward strand.
GCAGTAGACGCCAGGGAAGCTTCAAGGTGGCCACGAGGCAGGGAGGCGCGCCTGCCCCCCTGGGCGCGCCCCCACCCTCGTGGGCCCCTCGTGGCTCCCCTGGTCGACTTCTTTCGCCTATATATATCCATATACCCTAAAAACACCGGGGAACAAAATAGATCGGGAGTTCCGCCGCCGCAAGCCTCTGTAGCCACCAAAAACCAATCGGGACCCTGTTCCGGCACCCTACCGGAGGGGGGGATCCCTCATCGGTGGCCATCTTCATCATCCCGGCGCTCTCCATGACGAGGAGGGAGTAGTTCACCCTCGGGGCTGAGGGTATGTACCAGTAGCTATGTGTTTGATCTCTCTCTCTCTCTCTCGTGTTCTTGAGATGGTACGATCTTGATGTACCGATAGTTGGATCTTATGATGTTTCTCCCCCTCTACTCTATTGTAATGGATTGAGTTTCCCTTTGAAGTTATCTTATCGGATTGAGTCTTTAAGGATTTGAGAACACTTGATGCATGTCTTGCATGTGCGTATCTGTGGTGACAATGGGATATCACGTGATTCACTTGATGTATGTTTTGGTGATCAACTTGCGGGTTCCGTGACCTCGTGAACTTATGCATAGGGGTTGGCACACGTTTTCGTCTTGACTCTCCGGTAGAAACTTTGGGGCACTCTTTGAAGTACTTTGTGTTGGTTGAATAGATGAATCTGAGATTGTGTGATGCATATCGTATAATCATACCCACGGATACTTGAGGTGACATTGGAGTATCTAGGTGACATTAGGGTTTTGGTTGATTTGTATCTTAAGGTGTTATTCTAGTACGAACTCTATGATAGATCGAACGGAAATAATAGCTTCGTGTTATTTTACTACGGACTCTTGAATAGATCGATCAGAAAGGATAACTTTGAGGTGGTTTCGTACCCTACAATAATCTCTTCGTTTGTTCTCCGCTATTAGTGACTTTGGAGTGACTCTTTGTTGCATGTTGAGGGATATGTATATGATCCAATTATGTTATTATTGTTGAGAGAACTTGCACTAGTGAAAGTATGAACCCTAGGCCTTGTTTCAACGCATTGCAATACCATTTACGCTCACTTTTATCACTTGCTACCTTGCTGTTTTTTTATTTTCAGATTACAAAAACCTATATCTACCATCCATATTGCACTTGTATCACCATCTCTTCGCCGAACTAGTGCACCTATACAATTTACCATTGTATTGGGTGTGTTGGGGACACAAGAGACTCTTTGTTATTTGGTTGCAGGGTTGTTTGAGAGAGACCATCTTCATCCTACGCCTCCCACGGATTGATAAACCTTAGGTCATCCACTTGAGGGAAATTTGCTACTGTCCTACAAACCTCTGCACTTGGAGGCCCAACAATGTCTACAAGAAGAAGGTTGCGTAGTAGACATCAAGCAGTTTCTGGCGCCGTTGCCGGGGAGGTGAGTGCTTGAAGGTATATCTTTAGATCTTGCAATCGAATCTTTTAGTTTCTTGTTTTAGCACTAGTATAGTTTATAAAAGAAAACTACAAAAAAATGGAATTGAGTTTGCCTCATACGCTTCATCTTTTTAATATCTTTCATGAAAATAAGGATTCCGATAATTGTGCTCAATTGCTAGAAGAAGAAGTCTATAGAATGTTTGGCACTAAATATTTGAATGATGAGCATGATTGCAATGTTGTTAGTATGAATTCCTTGAATATTCATGATGCTAATTATACGCAAAGCCACAAGCTTGGGGAAGCTATGTTTGATGAAGATGATATTTTTAGTCCCCCAAATTTTGATGAGCAAATTTATTATGATGATAGCATACATCCTTTTTATGATGATTATATTGATGAAAGTGGGTTTGGAAGAGTGTCAACTTTAGGAAGTAATGATCCCACTATTTTGGAGGATGTTGAATATTATTGTGATAATTATGAAAGTGGATTTGGAGAGGTCATGACTTTATTTAGTGATGAATCCACTATTTCGGAAGAGGTTCCAATTGATTATGAGAACAAAGTTGATATCTATGATGATTATTGTGATGACTTGTATGCTATTAAGAATAATGATAACCATGAAACTTGTCATCATGATTTTAGTTTTCAATTGGATTATGCCTCACATGATAATTATTTTGTTGAGTTAGCTCCCACTACTATTCATGAGAAGAAATTTGCTTATGTGGAGAGTAATAAAAATTCTATGCTTGTAGATCATGAAAATAATGCTTTATGTGATGGTTATATTGTTGAATTCATTCATGATGCTACTGAAAATTATTATGAGGGAGGAATATATACTTGTAGGAATTGCAATAATATCAAGTTTCCTCTCTATGTGCTTAAAGTTTTAAAATTATGCTTGTTTTGCCTTCCTATGCTAGTTGATTATTGTTCCCATAAGTTGTTTGCCTACTGAACCTGAGCGATTGCACTGCAGGCTACGCGTTACTGAACCCGAGCGATCGATCGATGGCTGTTAACTGAACCCGATCAAGCGATTCCTTCGCTACTGCTGCTAACTGAAGCCGATCGATGCTACCTCTGGATGAACAGTGAGCGTTGCTGGGGGGTTTGGATGAACAGTTCCCGATGGAGGTGGATGAACAGGACCCCGTGGTGTTGCCTCTGGATGAACAGGACCCCGATCGATCGAGCTGGTTGGGGCTGATGAACAGGACCCCTTGGAGGGCTGGATGAACAGGACCACCCAGTGGAGGGATGGATGAATAGTAGACGGTGGAGGGCTGGATGAACAGTAGCCCGTGGAGGGGTGGTTGAAGAGGAGCCCGTGGAGAGGGCTGGTTGAACAGTAGCCGGTGGAGTACCGCGCGGTGGAGGCTGGATGAACAGGAGCCCATGGATGAACAGTCGCGGGTGGAGGCTGGAGGAGGTCGACGGTGGATGAACAGTAGCCCATGGAGGCTGGAGGGGGTCGACGGTGGAGATGAACAGTATCCCGTGGTGTCCCGTTTTGCGGTACGCCACACCCCTCCCGATGAACAGGACCCCTGTTTCGACCGTAGCGCTCCAACACAAGTCCATTTCCTCCGTTTTTCGGTACGCCACACCCCTCCCGATGAACAAGACCCCTGTTTCGACCGTAGGAGGTCCGTTTCCTCCGTTTTGCGGTACGCCAGACCCCTCCCGATGAACAGGATCCCGTTTCGAACGTGGCCGGTCGAACACAAGGCCGTTTCCTCCGTTCTGCGGTATGCCAGGCCTCGTTTCCATCGGCTGTTCCGTCCAAGCCCTCCCGATGAACACGACGATGCATTCCGTTCCGACCCAGCCGGATGGCTCCCCATGAACACGATGACGACGCAGTTTCTCCGTTCCGACCCAGCCATGTACACGAGCCATGGCCGTACGTATGCGCGCGTAGGCGTTCGAGACCCAGCCCGTATGTACGTACGTGGCCGTATTTTCTTTCTTTTACACTGCCGCTGTACGTACGTGTACATGCTACGTGCGCGCCTCTACATGGACCAATATGTACGTACACGTTCGCGACCAGAATGACAACGCTACGTACGCTTCGACCAGGTGGGTCCCGACTGTCAGGCACTTCCTTGCGTGCGAAGATGTAGTTGGTGGGTCCCAGCAGTCAGGGGGGCGAATCATTTTTTTTTGCCTGGACGCACTTCCTTGCGTGCGAAGATGTAGCTGGTAGGTCCCAGCAGTCAGGGGGGAAACGTTTTTTTTGCGAAATACAGTTGCCCGTCCGGTGGGTCCCTGTTGTCAGGTGGAGGAATAATTATTTTGCGCATAATAAGAAGGCACTTCCTTGCTCTAATATTTGGACCGGACAATCACCTTTTCCCCATCATGCCGGCCTATACAAAACCATTTCTTTTCTGGATCATCCCTTAGAGCATCTACAGCCGGAATTCTAGAATTCGGGTCCCTATACGGCCGCGGACGCGCCGGACTGCAGTCGCGGACAACGTCAGGCAGGTCCTCTTTTGGCCCTCTCCACAACCACACTCCCCAAATATCGATACCCAAATCTATGCAAATCCTTGCACGACAATCATACAATGCAAATTCATCATACATTCAATGATACAAATATATTGTAGCCAATCAAATTCAGTACATGCCAAAATAAAATTCAATAGTTCATACATAGATAAACGATACAAGAATGAATCAATGACTTCAGTCCTCACGGTCACTGATCCTCTTCTTCATGCGGGGCAGACACTTCTTCCCTTCCGGATCCAAGACGTTGATGTCGTGCATCACGATCCTCGACACTTCTGTCTCTCTCTCACACGACGCAACCTCTCTTTATCGAGCTCAAGATCACACATTGTCACCGTTTGCTCAAGCTCCCATTTTGCAACATTGTTTTGCTTCTCCATATCCACCTTCTCCTGCTCCAAGGCCAATCTCTGCCAGTCGAACTCCATCTTCTCCCTTTGCACATCAATGAACATCTTGTGCCTCTCCTCCTTCTTCACCTCCTTGGCATAACAAATGCCCGTCCAATTTGTAGATATTTTGTTTGCTGCACCTTCACGCGCTACCCTTTCCTTCTCCTAGTTGTTCCCCATCACTTGCCAGTTTCTTTTTTGCATGATTGGTTGTAATTTGAACGCAACATTTTCTTCTTCCACTTCCTCGTCCACTCCAATTGATTGAGCCGAGCTCGACCCATTGTTTTTCTTCATCATCTTCATGTCGTTCTCAATTTCCTTGAGGATGGTCTGCTACTTGGGTCTCCTATTCAATTTCATCCAACAATGAGAAAAGGTGAATGGTTCTTCTCCACTTGATGGTACAAAGCCTCCGCCAAAGTTGCATGGTTTTGAACTCTAATGTTGCTTTGGTTCCGGCCTAAAACTTGTTTGAGATAGCCAACAAATTTGCTAAAGGCCTCTTGCATGGACGACCTTCAATGTTGAAGAGAACACGCGACACGGTTGGTGCATATTGGGTTTGGTTGCACATAGTGCTTTTGCTCATGATAAAGTTTCCAAATTTTCCCCCAATATTTCTTGCCTTTTTGCTCGGTTCAACAAATCAGATCCATGCTAGTGTTGCACCAACTTTCACACAACAAAATATGTTCAAATTATGTGATTGTCGGACCCCTCGGCTTGTAAACTTTGGCAGCTTTCTTCTTCTTTTTACTGTGTGATGTTCGCCCAACTTCAAACACCGAGGAATTGGTATCCTCCATGGTGAATTGCAAAGACCCTTGACCATGATTTATCATATCATGCAATATTTATTCCTAGAATATGCATTACAATTTAACCATTGTACTACTAATACGATCAGATAATATGTGCAACAAAAGGAACTATGGATGCAAATTTGAAAAGGGTCAAAATTTATGCCTAGTCTTGGGCGGGCATTCCTTCGAACATGTAGTGGGCATAACCAGCACCGACATTGCCCGAGGACGCCCGGTGCACTTCGAGCTCCGACGAGTCCGCCATCATGTCCTCATTGGGGACGGCTTGAGAAAATCTCAAATCCGGGATGCCCTTCCACTGGGAGGGCATGATGCAGTCGGGCAACAACGACAAATACATTGTCTTGTGACCACGACCAACAGATTGGGGAGCGTCGCGTCCATGTCCTAAGCAGTAGCCTTCGCCGCCAACAACGCCGCGTCCACAACTGCCTACACTGCCGCTATCTTCTCCGCCGCCTCACGCTCGCGCTGCCTCCGTGGCGCTCCTTCAGGGCAAGGTTCTCCGCCTTGCAAGGATCCAAAGCGAGGCCGGGAAACCCGACTAATTCTGCCGAGGCATCGTCCGTAGCCATGGAGGTAGGCAGGACCGTCGGCGATGACATGAAGGACGGCGGGCAGGTATGGCTAGCAAGAAGGTGGTGGACGGCTGCGCGGCGGCGGGAGAAATGGAGGATGGAGGTAGGAGGAATTCGGTCGATGCGGAGAAGTACTCAAATTGGTTCTGATTTGGGATGGGTCCGCCTTGACAGAGCCGACGTCACGGGCGTGCCCGGGCATGTCCGGGCCACCCCATATCCGCTTCAAATATGGGCCAGATATGGGAAGTGCCAGTCAGTCCAAACGTTTGGACCAGCTATTGGGCGCCCGGTTGGATGGCGTTTTTATGTCCGCTGACCGAGCAGACTAGACTGGCTCACGTTTTGCATGCATGCATAGTTCCCAAGAAACAAATACTCCAATCCGTCCTTAAATATAAGTCTTTTTAGGAAAAAAAAAATTAGATATGGGGAGTGCCCTGACAAAAAAAAATAAAAATGAATACTAAAAAAATTCAAAAAATTCCAATTTTGTGTGTGTGGTAGATAAGTTTATGTGTGAGGTGCGCTCCCAAGTTTCAACTCATTTGGACACTGAGCAACTCTCAGCAAAAAAGACAAATTCAGGGTCTGTAAAAAAGTTTACTGTTCACACATTGTTCTAACCCGATTTATTTTTTCTTTGCTGAGAGCTTCTTAGATGTCCAAATAAGTTGAAATTTGGAGCGAATCTCACGCATAAAATTATCTACCACACAAAAAAGTTGATTTTTTTTGAATTTTTTAGTATTTCTTTTTATTTTTTCTGACCGGATACAGATGAGCCTGGGCACCGAATTAGGTTTTTGACTACATACGAATGAATGTTGACGTGTTTTAGTGTAGATTTACTCATTTTGCTTCGTACGTGATTCATACAAAATCTCTAAGAAACATATACTCCCTCCGTTCCTAAATATAAGTCTTTGAAGAGATTCCACTATGGACCACATACGAAACAAAATGAGTGAATCTATACTCTAAAATGCATCTAGATACATCCGTATCTAGTCCATAGTGAAATCTCTACAAAGAATTATATTTAGGAACGGAGGGAGTATTTAGGAACAGGGAGTACATAGGACATGCAGTGCATGCATGCATTCGGCCTATTTCCAGACATGAAATACATGCAGGCATTTTGCTCGAACGATATGGTTGCGTGGCGTCCCAAAGAAAGACGAAAGGCCTATTTCCAGACATGAAATGCATGCAAGCATTTTGCCCGAACCGATGGTTGCGTGACGTCCCGAAGAAAGACGAAAGGAAGCTTCCTTCGGGCTGGTTGAACGGCTTGCTTGAGGACATTTTAGATTAGTTGTATGATGAATCCTAAAGGCCGCGCGCGTCTCTGCCAGCTTTTTGGCAGAAGCCAGTGTGACGTTCTTTGCTTTTTGATTTGTTTATTATCTGACCGGCATCTCGCCCTGTGTGCGCCTTGCGTTTCCTCCTTGTCTCACTTACGCCGCGTGCCCCACTCCAGTCACACGTGCTCTACACGACTACTCTTTCCATCCTAAAATAAGTGTCTCAACTTTGTACTTTTTTACAAAATCAATACAAAGTTAAGACATTTATTTTAAGATGGTGGGAGTATATTTTTTTACCATCCAGCCTTGTAACGCGGGGTCCATTCACGCTTGAGTACAAGTTTGGACAAGATGAATTGACCGAAATTTTCTAATTAATAATCTAATTCTTTACTCCAAACATTATTTTGTTATTGTGTTTGCCAACACCACCCCTGTTCCCCCAACTTCATACGCAGCGAGACGGCAAGAACTCCCGTACCACAAACATGATACCGAACTTCAAACGTACAGGGGAAAAAAGAAGGATTAGTCTATGGACAGTGTAGAAAGACAGAAAAAAATTGACGCCATTTTTAGTCTCCTTTTCCTATGTGTACATCGAATTTAAATACGTAATTATGTGGGAGACTGGAGGAGACATCTTTTGTCAACCTGGTAAAGTTTACGAAAATATGGGACATTGGCCTAGCATTAGGAGGAGGGTCCAAGCCTAACTAGCTACCAACAAGCCATGTGCACGGGTTTTTCTTCTACCTTTTTTAAGAATTTCTGTGTACCATTAAATATATACCAAGTTACAAAAAGAACTCGCGAAAACACAAGAGAAAATGAGAGAGGACACATGTCTAGAAACATTTGCAGGAAAACTCCATTGAAGCGGATTTTAGCAACCACCATCCTGACGACTTGCCATCTTCGGAGACGAAGAAGCACGGTCTCCCCATGAGGACTTTGTGAGCACGGTCTCCCCATCAGGATCATCCTCGTGCTCCTTGCAACCTAGATCCACCACATGTCATCGACGTAGAATGCTGGAACCGCCACCCACTAGCCTCCAACTTTGTTATTAGGCCTACATTGTCCCCCAACAAGAAGAAGACACCACATGAGATGGAATCCGCCGCAGACACAACAAACACCATGATATCCATCGCACCAAGGAAACAATGGAATAAGGTACCGACCAATCCCTCGAGTTCACCACTAGGGGCGTCATCGAGATGGGCTGACAACGGGGAAAATTTATTCGAAAAACCGTTGTCACCTCCATTCAAATGTCACCATAGGTGACGCTAATCCTAACACTCTATCTGCAGGCAAGCAGAGAGCCCGGGTTCCCCCACCCTTCCATCGTCGAAGTGGAGACCAGAGCAAAAGAGAACCCATAGCCTCGCCGACAGAGCGAGGGAAGGTTCATCGTCTCCCTAATTGCCTTTTTTCCAAGACCAGAGGGCGCGAAACGTTTAGTAAATTGCGAGCCATTGAAATACCTCGATCCTCAAAGGAAAATTGAAGAAGCATGGCCACGACTATGACCATCATTATTCCCTACTAGAGGACACTTGACGTGGCAACGCCTATATCATAGAGTGACGACATGACAATACCGCTCACCGTTGCATTATATCATAGAGTAACGACAAACCAATACCCATGAAAGACAATATTTTGGACCCCATTTCTAGTTAGGCTTGTCTCTTTTTCATATGTGTGGATCGATTTAAATATGAATTTCGTGGGACTCTAGGCACATCTTTCGTCAACCTGCACTTAAAAAGAAAATATGAGATCAAGCATTGGTAGCGCTACAACCCCCCCCCCCCCCCCCCCCCCCACACACACACACAACACACATCATCGTCGAGATGGGCTTGGCTGCGGTTGAATTGAGTAGGGGCCAAGCCAAACTGGTAGCCAACAAGCCATGTGCATGGGGGTTTCATATACCTTGCCAACATTGTGAGCCATCGAAATAACTTGGCCCTCAAAGAAAAATCGCAGAGAAGCATGGGCACCAGGGCTATATCCATCATTATTCCCCGCCAGTGGACAGCTGAAAAGGTAACACCTATATGAGTACCGATGGACCCATACCGTTTACCGTTATAAAAGACCTCGACAATAATTCTTAGCCATGAACATGCATAGCTTAAATGTCCGTTGGTTGCGTTCCCATTAGCGAGCAAAAACGCTCATCGTACCATGTTATTGCTCTTGTGGATATGTAACGTCATAACAATTATGTATCCATCAGTTTATACTCTACATAGATACACAACGGTACCCGACAAGTACAAGTCACACATACTGATTTGTCGCTTTCGTGGATCGTGGTTGCCATTTAGCCGACACAAAAAGAACAAGTTGCATACTCTAATTTGTGTCGTTTTCGTAGATCCCGAAGGCCTATAAGATCAACTCATTTTCCGATACATGTAACTGTATTGGACATAGAATCGACAAGATCAACGACACCTTTGCACGAATCTTTAGTAAGAATTTAATCAAATAATCCATTTGTGGTATTGGATGCTTATCATACGAATTTGGCATGGTAAAGATTTAGCACTCATTTGTAATTAACTATGAAGTCCAAAAACTTGTGTTTCTGGAATGGATTAAAAAAACTGAATACTTATTTGTGTTGAGTTTTTCTAAAACTGATCTGAAAATAATTAGAACTTTTAAATGCACATCAAATAATTGATTAAATAGAAATTGATTGAAATTCAACACAAATAATTATTTGTATCAAATGAGCTTGCCTAACTGTACTACTAACAATGCAAATAAAAATGAGCTAATGTTTGTGGAATATTAATTGTAAGCCAAGTATTACTGGTAATCTTTGGGCCTCTTTGATTCACAGGATTCTAAAAACACGGGAATAGGAAAAACATATGATTGTAATGTCATGCTCATCTCCATCCTATAGGATTTTGGGTTGTTTGATTGCATCATAGGAAAAACAAAGGATTCCTTCAAAGAGGTTTGAGTGGATGCTAGAAATCCTATTGGAAGTAGTACAAAGAAATCCTTAGGAAAAATTCCTGTAGGATTCAATCCTTTGAATCAAACAGCCAATATAGGAAAAAAATCCTAAGGATCATGATCCTCCAAAATTCCTATGTAAATCCTTTGAATCAAAGGAGCCCTTTACGTGCACACCAACGATGGAATTCCACTGGAAAAAGTTTCCATTGGGATATCACTGGCATGAGCCATTTATGCGCATACGGACATTAGGTACATTTGGAAGTTTGTATGGAGCAGCGCCTCACTGTCAGCTGTAACAAACTCGTCATCCAAACTGGCTCCACCGTTTTTTTTTTTTTTTGAGAGAGGGTCTGCCCTCCGCCCCACTGAGATGTACCGATAGCCCGGGACCCACTGCGCAACAGCTGACCTCCTGAGAACATCGCTACGCCTGGTCTACATGGGCTGCCAGAGACAGAAATGGGATCCGACGGCCGATCTTCACCGCTCCCGTGTGCCGCTATGGAATATGTATACTTGGAACGTCATATTCTAGGAAGGTTTCCGGCCGTCGGGTGGAAGTGGGTTAGATGATGAACGGCTGGGGCGCCACTTCCTCCTGTATATGATGCGGGTCCCTGGATCTTCGTCTCCACAGCGACTTGCCTTCTCCCCAGTGTCAGACCCTTCCTCTCTCTCTCTCTCTCTCTCTCTCTCTCTCTCTCTCTCTCTCGCCCGATTCCTCCGAAATTCCACACCCTTCCCAGCTCCTGCCTTGCTTCCGACCTCCCGCCGAGCGGATGGCGTCGTTGAGGGACATGCTTTTGAACCAGGAGCTAGCGGCGGATGAGTATGGGAGGTTCGAAAGGTACACCCCGAGCTCTGCCCATGGTTTTTCCCACTTCCAGCAAGCTGACAGCCCTCCGACCGGAGTCCCCGACACGGGATCGCTCGTTTCCGGCTTCGGTATGCCTCCCTCAACCTTCATCATGCCGGAGGGGACCCACACCGCCGCAGGTTATGGCGCTGAGGCCGTCCCCGTGGAGATCCCCGTGGTCCGGCGACAAAGATCTGCCTCCAGGAACACTCCGGCGTCGTACAGAGGACCGTGGACCGAGGAAGAGGACGAGTACGTGAAACACCTGCATCTGATTCCTTTTTCCAGCAGCTTGATCTCGCGGCATGCATGCTGTTCTGCTTAATTGATCAATGTGCTTTCTTGTTTTGCAGACTTCTCAAGAGATTGGTGCACGAGCACGGAGAGCATAAGTGGGCGATCATTTCGGAGCACCTCCCGCCACGGATCGGCAAGCAGTGCCGTGAGCGATGGACAAATCAACTGCGCCCCGGCATCAAGGTGATGCATGCATCGCAGCTTATAGTCTTGATTTGATTTTAATTAGGTGTAATATTCCATGGATCTATATGATTCGGAAGTCTAAATTATTTTAGTTTAGTTTTACTACGTTCGAAGCATGCTGAACTTTTGTTCGTACAATTCGGAAGTGGGTGTTAAGTGAGAGAGGAAGAACAAATATTTCTTCATATGCTGCATGCTTTTATTTTAATCATTAAGTGCGCCAATTTCTTCTCATCAATGAGTAATTCTGTCCGTCGATCGCCCTTAGGAAGAGATTGGGGGGTGTGGGGGGGACAATGGTGAAACATTAGTTTCTTTTTAGAATTGCAGATGCACGAGCGTCTGAAAATCCCCGCGAATCTCCTGCCTATACTCCGCAAACCTAATCTTTGGAGAGTTATTATTTCTGAGTATTATGAACCAATGCAATTAATTGCACTCATTAGTTTGTCCTTACCATGAATTTCACATGAGTTTCTAAAGTCGTCGTGGGGATGTGGGTGCGATGGCTGACGAATCGGATGTGACTCGTGATGTCGATGGTGGTACGCCATAATCGTAGCAGTAATATTTCCAGTACACTTGATTGTGCCAATCATCCGGAGACATTAACTTTTGATTGACATAATCACATTCCAGAAGGAGCACATCTGGACTGAGGCGGACGACATACTGCTGATCGACGCGCACAAGGTCCACGGAAACCGTTGGTCGTCGATCGCGAGGTGCCTGCCCGGCCGGTCGGAGAACGCCGTCAAGAATCACTGGAACGCGACAAGGCGGAGCCTCAAGTCCAAGCGCCGGTTCAAGAAGACGAGCCAACAGGCCGCCCCGGGCCAGTTCACCCTCCTCGAGGAGTACATCCGCGACAAAATGATGGCTGACGAGAACGTGGCGCCACAGTCTCCATCGGCCGGCGTCGCGTATGACGGCCAGGTCGTTCCAGGTGCCGCTGCAATGCTCGCCGTCTCCAGCCCACACGGGATGGGTCAGTACCTCCACCCAGCCAACGCCTACGGCGGCGAGATGCAGGAGCGATACTACTATCCGCCCCACAGCAACAGCAACAACATGCTGCACCATGGACAAGAGCCGGCATTTCAGGAGATGTTTAGTGCACAGGGACGCATGCATTCTGCATGCACGAACCTGAACTTGTTCCCGCCCCCCCAGCACCTCAGTGGCGGCTACTACGACAGCGAGACGGGCTGCAGCAGCGCCGGTGGCAACGGCGATCTGGACGAAGACGTGGTCGAGATGGCCTCCAGGGAGTTCCAGACGTCCGAGGCGGAGGCCACACTGGACCTCACTAGCTTCAACTGAGAGGGTCCGTCCACCGGATCGATCCAGTACCGTATCCATTCATTTTAGTTTGGCGTTTTTACCTTTCCGAACATCTGAGTTTGTCGTTCGTTCAATCAGCTGCTGTTGTATACTATGCCCGAAGAACACAACTGTGTGTTTGTCCGGCTTGGCATGCATGTATCTTTATTTTTCGTATTCTGAGTACTTTGTCAAAGTAACTTTTACCAAACAATTTGTTGGAGAACCTTTGTTGTACCTGTGTTTGTTTCTAGAGATAGCTATTCAGCCTATGGATTTCTGTTTCCGACATTACACATTTCTGTTTCCGTATTCTGAGTACTCTGTAAAAGTACCTTCTGCCGAACAATTTGTCGGAGAATCTTTGTTGTACTCCCTCCGTTTCAAATTACTCGTCGTGGTTTTAGTTTAGAGTTGAACTAAAACCACGACGAGTAATTTAGAACGGAGGGAATACCTGTGTTTGTTTATAGAAAGAGCGATTCACCGTATGGATTTCTGTTTCCGACATTATGTTGGAAATATGAGCAATTTAACAAATGATTTTATTAAAAGAAATAGTAAATAAAACGTGACTATTATAATAGAGATGAAACAAGTCATGTAATCTAGCAGAATGAAGGCAAATAGCATCTGCACATGTGAACTAGTAAAACACAAAGACATACGGAGCAACGGCAGAAGCACTGGTCTTGGAGGACTCAAGAAACGGAGAAGGAGCGCGCGTGTATGTCTCTCTTGTTCTCATGCTCATACATCTCCCTTATAAGGAGGTCCAACTCCTATCAAACTAGCAATGTGGGACTATTTAGTCCCACCTCTTCTCTTGCACGAATGGGCTAAGTGGGCCTCTAGGATTTATTAGGAATTTCTGAACATGTTATCGGGCTAGCCCAGATTAAATTCCAGAATGCACCGGGAGGGGGGGGGGTGCGGCTTTGGTTAGGTGACAGGGCCTCGCGTGCGAAGGAGATGATAGAGTCTGGTTGTGTGGCTGCATGCCTCACCGGTGGTTAAACTCTCTCTCCCTTGGTAAATGATTTTTTTTGTATGCATGCTCCCTCCGCGTCTTCATTTCATCATTAAGTAATTATGGAATAATTTATTTTTTTGTGACGATAACTTCCAATCTATTCATCAACTGTCAAGGTAGTATAAAGAACACCAGAAGTAAAAAATACATCTAGCGACGACTACTAGCACTGGAGCGAGCCGAATGCGCACCGCCGTTTTCGCCCCTCCCTCTTCATATCCGAACAAATCTTGTTGTAGTAGACAATCGGGAAGTCATCGAGCTAAGGCTCCATAGGACCAGCGCATCAGAATAGCAACCGCCGCCGATGAAGGGAAACGTAGATCAGAAGGATCCAACCTGTAGACACACGAATGCAGACGAACGAAGGCATGGATCCACCGAAGACAAGCGCCGACCGAATCCCGCGAGACCTGCCGGAGACAAATCTCCATATGCCATCTGAAGATGCTCAAAACACCACCAGGACGGGAACAAGGCGGGGAGAACCTTATTCCATCTTTAGAGAGTCGTCGCCGCCTCGCCTCTCTGAGCAGGACATAAACCCTAGCAAAACTCAAAAGAGCGTGAAAAATGAAGCCCTGCACATTCTTTTGGAAGAGCCGGTTGTGCAGATCTACTTTCAGGAGAGTTTCCAGAACTGGTTGCGATCCTGAGAATCTTATAGGGATAGCGCATCCAAATGCAGCCCCGAACAAGGCGTAACCGATATCGAAGACTAGTTCAAGGCCTACTGACGTGTGCCTCGTCATAGTGAAAGCTGGCTTGAGTAGGTCGGCCCGTGCCCCCTAGGTCAGTTTATGCCCTTGGCAGACGTCTCTGTCCGTGGTCCCAATAGAGTGAAGGACTTAGAAGTCTTGGAGTATATGACAAGGAAGCCGACGTCTAGGAGGACTCCTCCACGATTCTACCGACTAGGATCTTGTAAACCATAGACTTCGGTATCCATATAGGCCTAGGCTAGGCTAGTTGATAATGACATAACCAAGAGATTATTCCTAATCTCTCTATCACCGTTGTACACCCCTATACATCAATCAATACAACACAAGCAGGAAGTAGGGTTTTAACTCGACACCGAGGGCATGCACCTAAGTAAACCGCCTCCTGCTTTCCCTCCGGTCTACTCGTCTAGTTGTAATAGCCTATCTAGCGATATGCCGGGATATACTCCGACACCTAGGAAGGATAGAAAAGGAAGGGTTAGATATTGCCATCTTAGATTAATTTTTCCACTTCAGTATTGCAACAGTAACATGCCATTGTATGTTACCAACCGAGAACAAACTTGTTTTACCAGACCCGACAAAAAAATCCTTATTTAGAGAAGTAAGTATTTGGTTTTCTCTTTTTTTGCGGGAGAAGTATTTGATTTTCCATCTCATAGATTTATGTTTCCTTTTAGGAAGTTGCAATAGTAACATGCAATTGTAGGCTACCCATTGGAACAATCATGAAATACAAGGAAGGAGTAGGATGTACGGTAGGAGAAACTTTATATTTAGAAGCAAGGAAGATTAGATTTTGCAATGGGTCTGTCTAGGACACATCTAGATGTGACATAGTTATGTCACATCTAACCTGATGTCCACTATGTTTGTGGTCTGTTTTTTTTGTCCTAGCTTTTTTTTGTTCCTTGTTGCTACGTTATGTGTGGGAGATTAGATGTGACATCCTTAGAAAACATCTAGATGTGAATTAGATAAGCTGTTTTGCAATATTAGAGTGCAAACATATTTTACGGAACAGGAATGGTAGCATTTTTCAGAATGATACTAATTCCATATTATTTTAACTTGCAGATCAAGTGGCTTGTTTTCACAAAGTTGTTATTGTTTGTTGCGGTCGACATTACACCACGCGCCTCCTTCATTATTTGTAAATAAAAAATGTAATACACTATCATCTCTCGCAGTAGGTGAGAACTATTTCATTTCTAGATCAAACATACAATGCGTCATCATCCCTTGAGTTAGATGAGTTCCATTACCATAAATTTGCTAAAGTAATAAAGAATATGCCTAGCCAAAGGTTATGCAACATGATGGACTTTTGAACTGCCGATAATTTGAGCGCAAGCATGCATGATAAAATGTAATGTCATTGCATTAATATATGCATCCTTTTTTACTCTAAATTCACGATGGTGCCCAAGACAAAATGAACAAGTTGAACGTTGTGATTTGTCGCTTTCCTTGATTATCAGAGAAATGCAACGACACACAAAAGAACAAGTTGAACGTTGTGATTTGTCGCTTTCCTGGATCATGGGAGCACTGCAACGGACACACAAAAGAATAAGTTGAGCGTTATTATTTGTCGCATTCATGAGTCGGGAAGCCCACTAATGACCACCCTGTTCGATATAAATCAACAAGATTCACATAGCATTTCCGCATGACTGCATAAAGGGAAACGACACAAATTATCCATTTGTGGCACTGGATGCTTATCGTACATAATCGACATAGTAAAATTTTAACACTCATATTTATTTATCTACAAAAGCCACTATATTCAAGGAATAAACAGAAACCTTTCATGGATAGAAATCATCAACATAAGTACTGGTGTTCTAGCATGCAAACAACGTGAACATCTCATGGATAAACACCATCATCAATATATGTACTCTTATCTTGCATTAGGGATTCATGCTTATTCACTTATGTATATTCCTAAATCAACTAAAAATATATTACACAAAATCCACCTTAATATCAAACTGTGCATGGGGAGACAACCCCTATGCACATAGGGTGGAGGTTTGTTTCTCTCTAAAGTGATTTCATGCTTGCTGTGAGGTCTTCTGTCCTTTGTTTCTCCTTTTTAAATCACTCATCATGTTTAAACCCCCCCTGAATTCTGCCTCTAGTAACAAAGGTGAGGAACTCGTAGGTCCTAATAACCCATAGAAACCTAGCCATCCACCCTATTCATATAGTACCAAAACTAATGGGGGCTCTACACAGCGGAGTGGCATCCAGTGTCCCCACTTGATTTGAGATTGTTATGTTTTTTTGGCATTTTCCAACACAATTGTATGTACATTGGGATGACCTCCCGGGGCGGTCATCACCATCGGCAAAAAGTTGTCTGTGACCGTTGGCGGTGACATGTACTCTTGCTCAAAGAGATGATGGAGATGCGCAATGTACGCTGTAGTGGCCATCCACTTCCCTTTGGTGTCAGAGGGGACCTTCAACTTCCCGTTGCTTCGGTGGCGCCACTGCCAATGACAACTTATTTACACGCAGCACCACCCTTCAGTGGCTCCGGCTTGGTCGGCTTCGAACCCATTGCTCGTCAGCGGGTTCGTGTAGAAATAAAAAGTGAGGTGGAGGATGAGAGAGAGCTCTGTCAAAGGGAGCAATGGAGGCGGAGGCACACGAGAGGAAAGTCGAGAGAAATGAGCAAGTCCTCTATTCCCCAAAGCGGTTACTCTTATAAAGCTATGATGGGAGAGGAAATGACAACAGTTGTCACGTGATACGTGGAAGCATAACCCTTCCCACTTCCCACTAAGAATGTGTATAAGGCGTGCAGGAAACAATCCATCCCATAAGTGACGGTGCCGCCTGAGACGCTACGTCTAGTCACATCGCCTTAAATGATATGACATGAACTTGATGGGGCCCGCAACCTTGAGCGCTTGTCTAGTTGTTCAGCGGGTTAGTCTGGCTCCACCAGCTGGACCAGAGCCTGGTATTGTCTCCCCAAGGTCGATGCTCCATTTAAAAAAATTCATAAGGGTCCCGCCAAAAATTGGCTTCGCGGGAAAGCTTTCTGTGAAGGTCGTCTATTCACACCAACAACTAAAGATGTCTCAAGGTAATCAGTCGTGAAGCACTATACATTATTTTAGAAGAGCTAGTTGTGTGTAGATCTACTTTCAGTGGATTTTTGTGAACTCGTTGTGATCCCGAGAACCTTATAGGAGATGGCGCATCGAGATCAGGTCCAACCAAGGAGCAACCGATATTGAAGACCAGTTTAGGGGCTACTAATACTATTACGGTCTAGGGGTGCCACATCATACCAGAAGTCGGCCGAAGTAGGTCGGCTCATGCCCCGTTGGTTGGTTTATGCCCTTGGTAGATGTCTCTGCCCGTGGTAGAGAGAAGGACTCATAAGACTTGGAGTATATGAAAAGGAAAGCCGGCGTCTAGGAGGACTCCTCAACAACCCTAACCGACTAGGATCCTATAAAGCATAGAGTCTCGTATTCATATAAACCTGGGCTAGGCTAGTCGATAATGGCAGAACCAAGTTATTATTCTCAATCCCTCTATCTCCATTGTACATCCCTAAACATCAGTCAATACAACATGATAAGGAAGTAGAGTTTTAACTTGACCTCGAGGGCCTACACTTAAATAAACTACCTCTTGTTTTCCGTCAGGTCTACTCGCCTAGTCGTAATATCCTATTGAGCTATCTCCTGGAAAATAATCTGACAACTTGGAAAGAATGGAGAAGGAAGGATTAGATATTTCCATCATAGATTAACTTTTCCGCTTCAGTATTCCAACAGTAACCTGCCGTTGTATGTTACCAATTGATAACAACATGGAAATAGTATAAAAGAGTAGGAGCAAACTTGTTGTATAGGACCCACCAAAAAAATCTTGATTTAGAGAAGGAAGTACTCCCTCTGACCGAAAATAAGTGTCTTCGCTTTAGTACAAATTTGAACTAAAACAACAACACTTATTTTCAATTGGAGGGAGTATTAGAGTTGCCATCATGTCTTTATGCTTACATTTAGGGAGTTGCAACCTTGCAATAGTACCATGCGATTGTAGTCTACTGATGTCTACTACACAACTTATTCTTGTAGACTCGTGTTGGGCCTCCGAGCGCAGAGTTTTGTAGGACAGTAGCAATTTTCCCTCAAGTGGATGACCTAAGGTTTATCAATCCGTGGGAGGCATAGGATGAAGATGGTCTCTCTCAAACAACCCTGCAATCAAATACAAGAAATCTCTTGTGTCCCCACATCCAATACAATGGCAAATTGTATAGGTGCACTAGTTCGACGAAGAGATGGTGATACAAGTGTAGTATGGATAGTAGATATAGGTTTTTGTAATCTGAAAATAAAAAAATAGCAAGGTAGGAAGTCATAAAACGGAGCACAAATGGTATTGCAATGCTTGGAAACAAGGCCTGGGGTTCATACTTTCACTATTGCAATCTCTCAACAATGCTAACATAGTTGAATCATATAACAATCCCTCAGCGTGTGACAAAGAGTCACTCCAAAGTTCTTATCTAGCGAAGAACATAAGATGAAATTGTTGTAGGGTATGAAACCACCTCAAAGTTATCTTCCGATCAATCTATTGAGCCATCCCTACAAGTGTCACAAATAGCCCTAGATTTCATACTAAAATAACACCATATGATACACATCAACCAACTCTAGTGTCACCTAGATACTCCAGTGTCACCACAAGTATCCTTGAGTTAAATATTCAATATGCATCAAACAAATTCAGATTCATAATATTCAATCCAACACAAAGAACTTCAAAGAGTGCCCCAAGATTTCTACCGGAGAAAGTAGGACGAAAACGTGCATCAACCCCTATGCATAGATTACCCCAATGCCACCTCGGGAATCCGCGAGTTGAGTGCTAGAACATACATCAAGTGAATCAATGTAATACCCCATTGTCACCACGGCTATTCATATGCAAGACATACATTAAGTGTTCTCAAATCCACAAAAGTATTCAGTCCTATAATAGTGAAGCCTCAAAGGTAAAAACTCAATTCATCACAACAAGATAGAGAGGGAGAAACACCATATGATCCAAATATATTAACAAAGCTCGCGGTACATCAAGATCGTGCCAAATCAAGAACATGAGAGAGAGCGAGGGAGAGAGAGAGAGAGAGAGAGAGAGATCAAACACATACCTACTGGTACATACGCTCAGCCCCGAGGGTGAACTACTCCCTCCTCATCATGGTGGACGCCGGGATGATGAAGATGGCCTCCGATGATGATTTCCCCCTCCAGCAGGGTGCCGGAACAGGGTCCCAATTCAGTTTTCATGGATACAGAGGCTTGCGGCAGCAGAACTTCTCATCTAGGGCTCTTTCTGGGGGTTTGGGTATTTATAGGAATTTTTGGCGTCGGTTTCACATCAAGGGGGCCCAGGAGGGAGCGACAAGCTCGCTAGGCGCCACCAGGGGGTAGGTCGCGCCTAGTAGGCTTGTGGCTTCCTCGTGAGGCTTCTAGTCCTTCCTCGAAGCTTCAGTGATCTCTTTTGGTCCACGAAAAATCACCGTAATTTTTTAGCCCATTCCGAGAACTTCTATTTTTGCACAAAAAACAACACCACAGTAGTTCTGCTGAAAACAGCGTCAGTCCAGTTAGTTCTAATCAAATCATACCAAAACCATATAATTTTTTTGTAAACATGGCATGAATACTTAATAAATTATAGATACGTTAGAGATGTATCAGCTACCAATTGGAACAATCGTGAA
The DNA here is from genome assembly GCF_002575655.3 of Aegilops tauschii subsp. strangulata. Taxonomy (NCBI): domain Eukaryota; kingdom Viridiplantae; phylum Streptophyta; class Magnoliopsida; order Poales; family Poaceae; genus Aegilops; species Aegilops tauschii. Next base: position 484,905,683 of record NC_053037.3, read on the forward strand.
AATACAAGGAAGGAGTAGGAGGGACTGTAGGAGAAACTTTATATTTATAAGAAAGGAAGATTAGATTCTGCAAGAGTAGCGTGCAAATATATTTTGTGGAATAGAATGGAAACATTTTTTCAAAATTCACTAATTCCATATTCATTTAGCTTGCGGATCAAGTGGGTTATTGTCACAAAGTTGTTATTATTTGTTGCGCTCGACATTGCACCATGTGCATCCTTCATTATATTTGTAAAAACATATGTAATACACCATCATCTCTCGCAGTAGGTGAGAACTATTTCATTTCTAGAACAAACATATAATCCGTCATCATCTCTTGAGTTAGATGGGTGCCACTGCCATAAATTTCCTAAAGTAATAAAAATATGCCCAACCAAATGTTAGGCAACATGATGGACTTTTGAACTCACGATAATTTGAGAGCAAGCATGTATCATGATATGTAATTTCATCCCATTAATTGTTGGAAGTATGCCCGAGAGGAAATAATATTGTATTATTATATTTTCGTTTTCATAATTAAGATTTTATATTCTATGTTATAACTACTATGATCCTGAAATATACGATTCAATGGAAAACACATATGCACAGGTAGAACGATAAACGGTAATATAAGATTCCTAGTCTTGCCTCTAAGACTGCTCAAGTGTTGTTCGTGATCAAGTTTTCTGAATCTTGAGATATCGTTAAGTGTAACAATAGTCTCAAAACAACTTTGAGGGTATGACGTTAGAAGAATGATTATATTGAATTAACCCAAACTTGTTTGTTATACTTTGAGATAATATCGTCATAAGTCAATTTTTATAACACGGAGTGTTAATGTGTGTTTTAGTTCCTTAGACCATGAGAGTATCATAGTCACTTGTTACTGTACGATGCACTTTGGGGTTGCTCAAACTTCATCTGTAATATGGTGATCATAACGACAACTTACAGGTGCATCGGAAAGTTTGACAATGGACTAGATAGCTCGAGAGTGGAATTTTCTCCTCCGATGATGGAGAGATATTCTTAGGGCCCTCTCGGTGTGACTACATCCATCATCGTCTGACCAGACACAGGTGACTAAGTCATAGGGATGCTGAAACACGTCAACGAGAAAAAAGAACAAAACTGGCAACGAGGAGACCAGTATATTGAGCATGTGTATGACTCAAGAGGATACCAATATATCTCACCTCGGGTTTTGCAAAGTATCTTGAAGCACGGGAAACATCACATGATAACCAAAGGTTCACTCGAATGTCATTTGTGTAATCATAGGGATCGATATGAACGTCCATGGTTCCGCTGTCGGTCATTGAACGAAGGGGTTTTCGTTCATGTCTATGTTTTACCGAACCTACAGTGTCATAAGCTTAAGGCAATGACGATCTGCTGAGTGTTAGTAGGATGAGAGTATCGAGTATTTATTTGTGAAATAGTTTTGTTTAATATTCGGAATAGTTCCGAGAGGAACCGAAAGCATTACGTGGTCACCGGAAGGGTTTCAGAGTTTATTGGGCAATACCGGGTATTCCCCATAAATAATAAATAGGTCGAAAATGTTTCAGGTGATGTTAAATTAATAATAAAAGGCTCTATTAATTGTTAGGAGGCTATTATATTTAATTTAATATCAACGGGCCTTAAAAGGCCAAGTGGTGGAAGGAGAATTGGGCCACCTTGGCCCATGTAGGGGAGGCGCTCCCCAGTTCCAGCAAGAGAGGCCGAAATGGAGTGGGGGAGGACTCCTCCTCCCCCTAGGGCCGGCGCACCAAGGAGGGGCCTTCCCTCCTTGTGAGGCGCTCCTCCCTCTCCCTCCAACCTATATAAACTAGAGGCTTTGGTGCTTTCTGAACATACAAGTTTTGGAGCCTCCTCTATTTCTCTAGTACTAGTTCTAGTTGAGATAATTAGAGCTAGTTTCCCCTGATCCTCATAATTAGAAGCCCCATGTGGCTTTAATCTTCTCCTCTAATTCTCTAGTGGCGATTAGCTCTAGACGGCGAAGCGCTGCCAGATCGTGAAGACCGTATGCTTGCAACCAATTAGAGAGGTCGTGCTTTTCATCATCTGTTCATTGGATCATTTGTGGGCGGTTTGCGTGATCATTCATCTACGGTTCGAGGGACTCCAAGTATGATCTACACCGACTCATCTACTTCGGCTGCACTCCGGAGTCGGTAACGATCGTGATCCAAACCTTATATGCATCTTCATAATATAAGTGGAAGGCCCACATATGTCCACATAATTTTCAATGAGACAGGTGGGCATACCACAGCCCACATAATCTCATTTCAATAACCGACTAGCTAAACTATTGTACCAAAACAAAATAATGATGTTGTACACTTCAAGTAACCTACTACTGATGTATCATAGCTCTTATTGAGTAATTGTATATAAATTTAAAACATTAATCTCAGTTTTAATACCACACTTGTGTGTCTAAAAATCAGTTCATTTCAATGCACACATGAAGAACAATCCACTTTTTGATTCCTAGCTAGTTCTTTCATTTTTATGCCCAATCACACTTTCATACACAGAAAATCAGCAACTGTGATTGGATTGATAATATTGATATAGTCACAAGGGAAGTCAATTATGGTGTTGTCTCTTTGTAGCAAGAAAAAAACAAGATTTCACCTTGCTATTTTAGGGACATTTGTGTTCAGAATTTTAAGCTTGCTTCTTCAGGTTAATAGAGGACAAGCTAATAATAATAAGTACAATGTTAGCTCCTACTTTTTCATGATCATCATGCATAATTAGATCATCGTCATTACAAATAAGCATTACGATGTTCACATTTTCTGTGATTGTCACAAGAATATAAAAATAATAGCAGTGCATGTATTTTCATGTGGTAGAATAGTACTAATTTGCACTGGGCCAATGAATTAAGTGAGGACAATATAAATAAATCTATCTAGAGGTGCATACTATAATTAAACGCCCACGGTTGCCACGGGACAATACACTTGGACAAAGAGACATTGATCAAGACAACATTATAATTTACAACATGTTGTGTACTTCCAAATTAAACAAAATCCGGGTCACTCATAATCAAATTTTAAGTAAACGTATTTATCATCTTGATTCAATATATAATGAGTTTATCCAGGTGCTCTGAAACATTCTGTCAACACAAAGGATTTGCTACGATGCACTGATGAGCGGGGGAAGAAGTGAGGTCCAAGGGGAATGATGGAGGAGCCTGGGATCCTAATAGTTACGATATTATGACCTTAAGAACTCGAGGAACCAATCGCAGGAGTTGATTGTTGTACCTGGGGTCAATGACTCTTGTTATAGTATGATGCCCAATAGGAATCTTCCACTCCGTAGTTGATTTATTCATTGCCTCACTGAAAACCTAGATTGCAGCATTTTGCAAAAAAGAATGTCAGTTTCTTTTTTTGTATCGCATCCTTTTTAGGAACACTGAATGATAATTTTCATTTGATATGTGCACTTTCAGCAGATTAGTGATGTACGTAGGGACCACTTCTTTCTAATCACAGTGACTATCTTTAGGGTGAGTCTAGTACCGAGTTAAAATGGCGTGGTGCCAACCAAGAAGATCCTGAGAGTTTCTAGGAAATATCAACGACTCAAAGGGCCGACCATGCATGTTCTCAACATATTTTTTATAAATATTTATTTACACATATGTTTGATACGTCTCCAATGTGTCTATAACTTTTTTATTGTTTCATGGTATTATGCTATCAATCTTGGATACTTTATATGCTTTATCATGCAATTTTATATCATTTTTGGGAACTAACCTATTAACCCAGTGCCTAGTGCCAGTTGTTGTTTTCTACTTATTTTTGGTTTTCCATAAAATCAGTACCAAATAGAGACCAAATGCTACGAAATGTTCTGATGATTTTTTTCTTGAAGAGACCCCAGAAGCTTCCGGAGGATACCAAACGGCAAACAACGAGATGGCAAGACAACAGGGCGCGCCCTGGTGGGCGGTAGGCATGCCTTGTTACCTTCTGGGCCCCACGTGGCTACCTCTGACCTAATTACACTTCTATAAATTCTCAAATATTGGGAAACCCCCAGAGAGCCACCCTAAATGATTTTTCCGCCGCCGCAAACTTTCTGTTCTTCCACAATCGATCTGGAGGCCTTTTCCGGTACTCTGCCGGAGGGGGAATCAATTACGAAGGGCCTCTACATCAACCTTGTTGCCCTTTCGATGATGCGTGTGTAGTTCACCACAGACCTATGGGTCCATATCTAGTAGCTAGATGGCTTTTTCTCTCTCTCTCTCTTTGATCTTCAATACAATGTTCTCCTCGATCTTCTTGGAGTTCTATCCGATGTAATCTTGTTTTGCGGTGTGTTTGTTGGGATCCAATGAATTGTGGGCTTATGATTAGATTATTCATTGAAGGTAATTGACTCTTTTCTGAACGTTATTTTGCATGATTATGATAGCTTTGTATTTCTCTCCGATCTATCCATTTGGTTTGGCCAACTAGATTGATTTATCTTTAGTGGGAGAGGTGCTTTGTAATGGGTTCAATCTTGCAGTGTCCTCACCTCATGACATAAGGGGTAGCGAGGCACGTATTTGTATTGTTGCCATTAAGGATAAAATGATGGGGTTTATTCATATTGCTTGAGTTTACTTTGTCTACATCATGTCATCTTGCTTAAAGCGTTACTCTGTTTGTCATGAACTTAATACCATATATGCATGCTAGATAGAGGTCGATTGGTGGAGTAATAGTAATAGATGCAGGCAGGAGCCGTTCTACTTATCACGGACGTGATGCCTATATATGTGATCATTTCCATGAATAACATCATAACTATGTGCTCTTCTATCATTGCCCAACAGTAATTTGTCTACCCACCATATGCTAGTGTTTTGAGAGAGAAGCTTTTAGTAAAAACTATGGCCCTCGGGTCTATATTAATCATATTACTAAAACTAAAAATACCTTGTTGCAATTTTATACTTTTTATTTTATTTTTCTTTTTATCTATCTACCACTATCATAATTAATCCTTGCAAGTAACGAGTTCAAGGGGATTGACAATGCTCTTGCCCGTGTTGCGTGCAAGTAACTGCTTTTGTGTGTGTAGGTGCTGATGATGTGAATTTGTGTGGTTCTCCTATTGGTTCGGTAACCTTGGTTCTCACTAAGGGAAATACTTCTCCGCTACTATATTGCTTCACCCTTCCTCTTCGGAGAAAATCCCAACGCAGCTCACAAGTAGCAATGTTTTTCAATATATCCCCTCACTTTGAACAAAATATACAATGTACATGCATACCTACGTACATTATCAACACATGATCTTACACAAACACATCATTCATCGATCTTCCAAAAGAGTGGGGGCTAAGTTGTGCTAGCACATACTTGCAAAAAAATAGTTGTGCTAGACCTAGTCATGGATTTTCCAGGACTGCAATAAAAAAACATCAAACGCTAAGTAACAGGTTAGCAAATCGAGCAAAAGGAGAGTATTGAGATACCTTGGTATCATGGCTTCTGCATCTTTATGGTGTCTAGAATGAAATAAACTTGTATGACTCTACTTGCACTAAGCAAGGCTGCATGGAAGAAATGGGGAGGTTGCGTGGCGGGCGAAAGACCCATGGGATGCATGGTAGGCCGTGGGGCACCGATGAGAGGCTCTGTTGCGTGGGCAGGCCATCGGCGGCAACGCGGTGGGGCCTCACAGAGAATCAGTACTGCATGGTCTAGAGGGAGACAATGAGACGTCGCAATGTCATGGGAGAATCCCGCAACCACTGCTATGGTAGAAATCACAGATGCCCCCGGTAGCCATCGCAGGAGGCGACAGGATCAGGGTGGGTGGCGGGCTAACCATAGGCCGCCGCGATTCAGGGTCGCGCATGCGTCCATTCCTAGAGAGAGAGATGGGTGCAGATAAAGTGTCACCACCTCGATTGCGGGCTGGCCTAGGCTCCTGGGCCATCACCACTTTTAGTTGTAACGAAGAATCTTGATGGGTGCAGATAAACTCACGATGGAAAAGTGAAAAATTGGTGGGGGCAGAGGGCATGCCATTGGTACAATCCCCAATGATTAGAAAGAGGGGATGTGAACGTGAGGGAGATGGAAAGTCCTTGCACCGTGGGGAGATATTATAGGACTTTATTTCACAGATTGTTGATTAGGATCTTATGGCTTGGAATATATCTCCATGCATGGCACTGAGGGATAGTCAATCAATGTTATTAGATTGCTGCCGATTTTTGGAAAGAGGGGATTGCGTCCAGATTCCTTCTCTCTTGAGAGATTTGGTGCATTTGATCATTGCACTCATAAAGGGCCAATCAATTTAATAAGATTGCATCCGATTTGGCAAAGGGGGATTGCTTTCAGATTCTTTCCCTCACAAGAGATTTGCTACATACAAATTCATGGAGTGAAACAATTTAGATGAAAAACAGATCGAAGGAGGAAAACTCGGATGTGGAAGGTGGAGGAAAAAATCTTTTTTATTTTTTGTTTTATATGGTCATAGAAAAATTATATCAATGAAAAGGAAACTTTAAAAAATGAAATATAAAAATGTGCACATGCGTCAAATGGGCCGACCAACCTGGCAAGAGTAGTGGAAGTCAAGTAAAGTTTGGATTTAGTTGAGATTTTGTAAAGATTTGATTTGAATGAGTTAATGCATGAAATTGTCTTAGGAAAGTGCAGATTTGATTGAGTTAATGAACGCGTCAAATGGGCTTGCCCAACTTGGCTGTGCTTTAGCGAAAGGTCGCCTGTGTAACGCTCATGGGCGAAACATAGGGTTTGCCATGGGGTTGGTGGGAGTGAGGCGAGACTACCAAGTCCCCCTTTAAGAGTAGAGACTAGAGGCTTTGGTGCTTTTTGAACATACAAGTTTTGGAGCCTCCTCTAGTTCTCTAGTACTAGTTCTAGTTGATATAGTTAGAGCTAGTTCTACTTCCTCTAATCCTCATAATTAGAAGCCCTATGTGGCTATAATCTTTTCCTCTAATTCTCCGGTGGCGATTAGCTCTGGATGGTGAACCGTTGCCGGATCATGAAGACCGTACACTTGCAACCAAGTAGAGAGGTCGTGCTTTCGGTCTTCCGTTCGAGGGAACATTCGTGGGCGGTTCATGCGATCATTCATCTATGGTCTAGGGACTCCACGTACGATCTACACCGACTCGTCTTCTTCGGCTGCACTCCAGAGTCGGTAACGATCATGATCCAAACCTTATATGCATCTTCATATTGTTCCTAGGTGATCGTAGGGTGAATTTTTTGTGTTTTCTACTATGTTTCCCAACATTAATATATACATCCTTTTATACTCTAGATTCGTGATGGTATCAGGACAAATGAACAAGTTGAACATTGTGATTTGTCGCTTTCTGGGATCATGGCTGCAATGCAATGGCACACAAAAGAACAAGTTGAACGTTGTGATTTGTCACTTTCCTGGATCATGGGAGTAACGCGAAGTACACACAAAAGAACAAGTTGAACATTATTATTGGTCGCATTCATGGATCGGGGGGGGCTATAATGACCCCTACCGTTACATGTGAATATTCAATATAAATTAAACAAGATTCAAATACCACTTCCGCATGACTACTTAAAGGGAAATGACACAATATCTATTTGTGGCACTGGATGCTTGCCGTACAAAATCGACATGAACCAGAACCTTTCATGAATAGAAATCATCAACATAAGTAATAGTGTTCTATCATGCAAGCAATGTGATCATCTAATGGGAAAACGCCATCATCAATGTATGTGTCATTATCTTGCATTAGGGATTCATGCTTATTCACTTACGGATATTCCTAAATCAAGTCAACCTTAATATCAAGTCGTGCATTAGAAAACAACCCCTAGGCACATAGGCTGGAGGTTTGTTTCTCTCTAAGGTGATTTCATCCGTTGTGTAAGGTGTTTCGTCCTTTGTTTCTCCCTTTTAACTCATTCATCATGTTTAGAAAACCCCTAAATTCTAGCTCTAGTAATGAAAGTGAGGAACTCGTAGGTCCAAATAACCCATAGAAACCTAGTCATTCACCCTATGTTCATATGGTATAAAACTTTATTTTTCTAATGAGGGTGCTACATATATAACGGAGTGCCAACCATTGTCCCCACTTGATTTGAGATTGTTGAGTTTTTTTGGCATTGTTACAATACAATCATGTATACTTCGAGATGGTCTCTCCCTCAGTGGTCAACACCACCAGTGAACAAAAGTCCACGACCCCTCGCGGCGACATGTACCCTTGCTCAAAGAGATGATGGAGATGCGCAACGGTCGTTGTAGAGGCCATCGGCCTCCCTTTTTTGTTGGAGGCGGCCTTTAACTTCCCTTGCTTTGGTGGAGCCATTGCCGATGACAAACTATTTGCCCATGGCACCGCCCTTCGCCAGTTGCCCTTTCGTCGGCTTGGGACCCATCGCTCATCGGTAGGCGCGTGGAGAATAAAGTGTGGCGAATAAAGAGAGAGAGAGAGGGAGAGAGAGAGAGAGATCAAGAGAGAGCGCTCTATGGAAGGGAGAAATGGAGGCGGAGACGCATTAGAGAGGAAAGCAAAGAGATATGAGCAAGTCCTCTGTTCCCTGGAGCATTTACCCTTATAAAGCTCTCAGGGGAGAGGAAAAGACGGCGGTCACGTCGTGATATGTAGAACGATAACCCCTACCATTTCCCACTAAGAACGTGTATAAGGCATGTGGGAATCGAGCCATCCCATTAATGATGTTGGGTGCCCGAGATGCTATGTCTGGTCATATCGCCTTAAATGATAGGACATGTCCTTGATGGGGCCTGGTTCCTGAGCGCATGTCTTGTTGTTCAGCGGGTTCGTCCAGCTCCACCAGATGGACCGAGAGCTTGGTCTGGTCTACCCAAGGTCGGCTCCATTTGAAATTTTTTATAAGTATCCATAGGAAACTGGCTTCACGGGAAAGCTTTCCGTGAAGGTCAACTATCCACACCTACTAAATACGGCTAAGTGTGGTTAGTCTTGAAGCACTACACATTCCTTTATAAGAGTCGGTTGTGCAGATCTACTTTCAAGGGAGCTTCCTGAACTAGTTGCGGTCCTAACAACCTTATAGAGGATGGCACATCTAGACCGGCCCCGACCAAGGCGCAACCAATCTCGAACAAAAGTTCATGGGATACTGGCAGTTTTATGGCCTAGGGGTGCCTCATCATATCGGAAGCCAGTTTGAGTAGGTCAGTTTATGCCCTGGGTAGACGTCTCTGTCCGTCGTCTGAATAGAGAAAAGTACTAGGCTTAGAGTACAAGACAAGGAAGTCGACGTCTAGGATGACTACTCCACGACAAACCGACTAGGATACTATAACCATAGACTTCGATGTCCATATAAGCCTGGTCTAGGCTAGTCAATAACGACACCCATATAGATCAATCAATACAACACAAGAGTCGACCCCGAGGCTTACACCTAAGTAAATTGTCTCTTGTTTCCCCTGCGGATTACTCTCCTATTTGTAATACCCTATCGAGCAATATGTTGGAAAATACTCTGACACCTTGAAAGAATATAAGAGGAAGGATTAGATATTGCCATCTTAGATTTTTTTTTTCCGCTTTAGTATTGCAACAGTAACATGCCATTGTACGTTACCTATTGAAAATAAAATGGAAATAATAGAAAAGAGTAGGAGCAAACTTGTTTTACAGAACCCGTAAAAAAATCTTGATTTAGAGAAGTAAGTATTAGATTTGCCATCATGGATTTATGTTTCCTTTTAGGGAGTTACAATAATAGCATGCAATTGTAGGCGACCAACTAGGACAATCATGAAAATACTAGGAAAGAGTAGCAGGGATTGTAGGAGTAAATTTTATATTTAGAAAAGGGGAGATTTGATTTTGCAATAGTAGTGTGCAAACATATTTTGTGGAACGGGAAAGGTAGCATTTTTTGGAAAGACACTAATTCAATATTCTTTTAACTTGAAGATCAAGTGGGTTCTTGTCACAAAGTTGTTATTGTTTATTGCGGTCACATTACACCAGGTGCATCCTTCATTATTGTAAATAAAAATGTAATACACCATCAGCTCTCACAATAGATGAGAACTATTTCATTTCTAGATTGAACATATAATGCAAGATCATTGAGTTAGATAAGTGTCATTACCATAAATTTGCTAAAGTAATAGAAAGATGGCTATCAAGAGGTAAATGCAACATGATGGACTTTTGAACTTACGATAATTCAAGAGCAAGCATGGATGAGAAGAAAATTACTATAAAATAAATGAAAGTTTGAACAATTAAATTCCTAGTGAAAATCCAACTGATTGGTGCCAAAAAATGGATCAAAATAATCTATTGAATTGATAAATATTATATAATATTGTAAATGCGTAATATTATGGAAAGAGGGCTCAAACACATAGATGAGAATGAAGGTGGCATGGGGGAGTAGGAGTGTGGAGAAAATCATTTCCTTGTCTTCTTGCAAGGAGAGGTGGGTAAGGACACACCACGACCGTCGGGGATGTGTGTACCACAAAGCGAATTATTTTTTAGCTATATGAATGAAACCACATGTTGTCATTTTGACACACATTTTTTAAGACCAACAATTGTCTGAGTGCTATGTTTTTTTATTCTATGACAACACGCATGCATTCTACTAGTATTCCTAATCACATACTTGTCTACTTTAACTATCCTGTTAGATTGCATTACCATTCTATTGCTTTTCTGAATATGTTTTGTCATAGCATTAATATATACATCCTTTTATAGTCTAGATACACAATGGTACCCAGGACAAAAAGAACAAGTTGAACGTTGTGATTTGTCGCTTTCTCGAATCGTGGGAGCAATGCATTGGACACACAAAAGAACAAGTTGAACGTTATTATTTGTCGGATTCATGGGTGGGAGGGCCTATAGGAACCGCTTGTTCACCGTTACATGTGACTATTGGATATAAGTTTAACAACATTCACACACCACTTTCGGATGACTACTTAATGGGAAATGACACAAATTGTCCATTTGTGGCTTCGGATCCTTATCATACGAATTCGACATAGTAAACATTTAACATTCATTCTATTTTACTACAAAATCAACCATATCCTAGCCATAAACAAGAACCTTTCATGGATAGAAGTCATCAACATATGTACTTGTGTTCTATTATGTAAACAATGTGAACATCTCATGGATAAACACCATCAACAATGTATGTGGTCTTACCTCGCATGAGGGATTCATGCTTCTTCACTTATGGATATTTCTAAATCCTCTAAAAATATATAAATAAAGTCCACCTTAATATCTCAAGCCGTGCATGGGGAGACAACCCCTAGGCATATAGGGCGGAGATTTGTTTCTCTCTATGGTCATTTCATGCTTGGCGTGAGGTGTTTTTTTTTTCAAAAGATGGAACCAAAGATTTCAAAAAGCAAATTCAAAAGAATCTCAGTTTGTTTTGAAATACAAATAAGTGTTTTAAAGTGACTAAAATTATCTATATGTGTGCGAAATATTTGTTTTAACTTTAGAATATGTTTTTTATTGACACTAGACCTACCTATCTCAAGTGTTGCAACCGATTTTCTTTCCATTGTATTTTTCTTTCAATATTTCAATCTGTTTTCGCAAAACACCGTATGCATGATTTTGAACTTTAAAATGTGTTAATTGCACAACTATAAAATGTTCATGAACTTTATAAAGTATCCATAAAAAATTTAATTAATTTTATAACATATTCCATTTTTAAAAGTTCACGATAATAAAAAAATAGTATTTTTAAATACAAATTAAAATGTTCACTGGTTTTTTAAAAGTTGTATCTCCATAATTTTTCACGTTTTCTATTAATTTCTAAAATATTTTAACATTTTGGTAGAAAAACTTCATGAATTTATAATAATTATATAAAAGGGAAAATGTAGAAGAAAGGGGAAAACCCAAAGGAAAAAGTAAACCAGAGGTAATTAGTAGAATACAACAAGAGAACCTTCCAAACAAACAACAAGAGAACCAAAAGAAAAGGAATAAAAACTGGAAAAAAGCGTGCCTAAGATGGGTGGAAGGAAAATCAGCTACACTTATAAACACAGAAAAAACAGAAAGGAGCCTTCCCAAAGAAAGCATCACTGAATCCAACCTAATATTTGGACCGGGCAATCACCTTTTTCTGCGCCCCATCAGGCCAGCCCATACAAAACCATTTCTTTGTAGATCGGCCCATATTACTACAGCAGACGGACTCACATTTGCATGCATGCATAGTTCTTCCCATGCATAGTTCTGGAAAGAAAGAAAAACCCCTCAAAAAAAAGTTCTGGAAAGAAAACAGATGGGACATGCAGTGCATGCATGCATTCGTCCTATTTTTGGACACGTAATGCATGCAGGCATTTAGCCCGAACCGAGGGTTGTGTGGCGCCCGAAGAAAGGCAAAAGGAAGCTTCCTTCGGGCAGGTCGAACGGTTTGCTTGATGACATTTAAGGGCATGTATAATGATTTTAAAAGATGATCTCTTAGCAACAAATCTCTCACCACATTTTTAGGAATAATTAGTTACTAAAGATAAAATTAAGAGAGAACCCATTGTATATCATATTTTTCTGTCATCTTTAAATTATGTGGCTGAATTAAGATAAGACTGTTTTTTCAACCATTGTACATGCCCTAACTATTTAAAATTAGTTGTATGAATCATAAAGGCCGCGCGCGTCTCTGCCTGCTTTTTGTCAGATTCAAATGCGACGTTTTGCCTTTTTAATTATTTCTTTATGTGACCGACAACTCGCCCTCTGCGCGCTTGCGTTTCCTGGTCTCACTCACGCCGTGTGCTTCACTCCCGTCACACATGCTTCTCACTCACGCCGTGTGCTTCACTCCCGTCACACATCCTTGACACAACCACGTCATCAGGGTGCCTGGCTGTCACCCATAGAGTTTTACTCCCTCCTGTCGTTTTTACTCCGCATATAAGATTTGTTTGAAGTCAAACTTCACATGAAAGAACATCAACATCTACAATATATATAACATAAAACTAAATTCATGACGCATCCAATGATATTTTTTATTATAACTCTTAATATATATTTTCTATAAAGTTGATCAAATTTTACGAAGTTTGACTTCAGAAAAAAAATTATATGCAAAGTAAAAAGGACCGGCGAGAGTACCGTCCAGTCTGGTTATGCGGGCACACATGTTTGGACAAGATGAATTGACCACAATTTTATAATAATAAAACTAGTTATTGAGTCCAAGAATTAATTATTTACTCCAAACATTAATTTGCCAAAATCACTCCTGTCCTTCCTCATTTCCTGCACAGCAACACGGCAAGAAGAGCTCCAGTGCCACAAACATGATACCAAACTTCAAACATGTAGGGAAAAAAGAAGGATTCGTCTATGGACAGCGTAAAGAGACACACGAAAAAAATGAACGCCATTTTTAGTTAGGTTTCTCTCTTTCTCCTATGTGTAGATCGAATTTAAATATGAAGTTATGTGGGACCATAGACATCTTTTGTCAACCTGCTAAATTTTACGAAAATATTGGATCAAGCATTGATAGCCCCGAGCCCCCGACATTGGCCGAGACTATGGTTGAATTGAGGAGGATGGGCCAAGCCTTTAGAATTTCCGCATACCATTAAACATATATCAAATTACAACATGAACTTGCAAAAACCACAAGAGGAAAGGAGAGACGACACATGTTCAGAAACATTGGCAAGAAATCTTCATTGAAGTGGAGTTCTGCAACCACCATGCTCACCACTTGCCGTCTTCGGACACGAAGAACCATCGCCCCATAAGGGCTTTGTGAGCCGAAGAAGAGGCATGCCATCCGCAAGGCCATTTGTTTTTGTGGAATGTTGACCGGGGATCATCCTCTTGCTCCTTGAAACCCGGATCTGCCACATGTCGTCGAGGTAGAACGCTGGAACTGCCACTCACGAGCCACCAACCTTGTTCTTGGACCTTCATGTTGCCCAACACAAAGATGACACCACACGAGACGGAATCCACCACAGACACAAAAAACACCATGAGATTCATTGCTCCAAGGAAACGATGAAACAAGGTGCCTACATATCCCTCAAGTTCCTCACCATGGGCGCATCGAGATAGGCCTGAGATCGAGCAAAATTTATTCCAAAAGCCAGCGCCAACCTCCATCCAAACGTGTCATAGGGCACACTAACCCTAACCCTAACTACATCCAAGGCAGAGAGCCATGGTTTCCCCACCCAAGCGTCAAAGGAATGATGACCGGAGGGGAAAGAACCATAACCTCACCGGTAGGGCAAGGGAGGAGTTCGTCGTCTCCCCGATTGCCTTTTTTCCAGGACCAGAGGGAGTGAAGCGGTTAGTAAATTATGAGCCATTGAAATATCTTGGTCCTTGAAGAAAAATTGAAAGAATTATGGCCAACGGCTATGACCATCTTTAATCCATACCAGAGCACAGTCGGCGTGTGTCGGTATCTAACAACCTGACATTGGGTTGTATGCAACAACCCTTTGTGAGTTCGGCCAAGGACTGAATGTGTTTGGGTTTCCAAAGTCATCGATCGGCCGGGAGTGGATGACAGGCAATAAAGCACACCAAAACTACCCAGGTTCAGGCCACCTTCGAGGTGTGATACCATACTCCTGCTAAGAGTGATATTTCGTGATGAACTGGCTAAAATGTGTTTGTTGTGTCTGCCTCAATTGGTAGGCCGCAGTCTTCCTCTATTTATAATGCTTTTGTTCTTCCTTTCCACCCGGGGGTTCTTCCTTGGCCCAGTATAAACAAAGGAAAAGTGGATGCCGTCCATAACGGATCGATGTGACTGGTCATGGCACTCATGTTCGTAACGAGCCAGTGGCTGATGGACACTGCCCCTGTAGCCGCACGCAGGCTAGGTGAATCTCCAGCGGCCACTATTGATGATCCGGGGAAATGGCACGCCTCGTCGGAGCCCATAATGCTAAGGACATCTCTGTTGTGTCTCATCTTAGCTGCTGACGACGGTTGCAGTAGCGGGTTAGCATGCATTTAATGCTTCTGGCAAATAGGTACCCCGCTCCCTTCATGAAGAAGAAAACCGCAGGGCGTCGTGCTTCCCGGGAGGACTCGAGAAGCATTTGTCGGGGCTGGGCGCCCCGCGAAGCACCTAGCACGGGGACCTCGTGTTCTCAGTCCTCAATTGACAAGTTGTCATGCCTCCAATCGTGTTGTCTGGTGCGGCGTCGCTTGCCAGGCGCCATCGTCAAGGGCCAGGTCCATTGGCCCAGGGTACCTTGGTTCCCATTCAGCCGCCAACATGGCAGCGCCTATATCATAGAGTTATCTCCAAACAATATTGTTTACCGTTACTATGAGCTAGAGGTCTTTTGACTTTCGTTTGGGCCATGGCGGCCAGTGCTCCTAAGATCATAGAAGCAATGCTGCAGAAAAAGTCCTATATCATAGAGTAATGATAGACCAATACACATGAAAGACAAAAATTCGGACACCATTTCTAGTTTCTCTCTTTTTCCTATGTGTAGATCAACTTAAATATGAATTTGGTGGGACTATAGACACATGTTTCGTCAACCGGCACATTTTTTTTCTAAAATATGAGATCAAGCACTGGTACGCTACAAATGCCCCCCCCCCCCCCCCCCCCCCCGACACTGGCCGAGCCCGCGGTTGAATCGAGGGGCCAAGCAAAACTGGCAACCAACAAGCCATGTGCATGGGGATTTCATCTACTTTACCATCATTGTGAACCATGGAAAGACCTAGGCCCTCGAAGAAAAATCGAAAAGAAGCATGGGCGCCACGGCTATGTCCATCATTATTCTCTGCCAGTGGATAATTGGCATGGTAACACCTATATGAATAACGGCGAATCCATACCGTTTACCGTTAGTAAAAGACCTCGACAATCATTCTTAACCATGAACATGCATAACTTAAATGTTCGTAGGTTATGTTCCCATTAGCGATAAAAACGCTCATAGTACCATTTTATTGCTCCTCTGGATATGTAACGTCATCACAATTATGTATGCATCCGTTTATACTCTAGATACACCACGGTACCTGACATGAACAAGTCACACAAACTGATTTGTCGCTTTCGTGAATCGTGGTTGCGACGTGGCCAACCCACAAAGAACAAGTTGCATATTCTAATTTGTGTCACTTTCATAGATCCCGAAGGCCTATAATGATCCACTCATTTTCCGATACATGTAACTGTATTAGATATATAATCGATAAGATCAGTGCCACTTTTGCATGCACCTTTAGTGAAATCTAAGCAAAATATCCATTTATGGTATTGGATGCTTATCATACAAATTTGGGGTGGTAAAGATTTATCACTTATTTTTAATTAACTACTACAAAATACATAAACTTGTGTTTCTGGAATAGATTAAAAAACGACTGAATTGATTGAATCGGTCTGAAAATAATTAAAACTTTTACATGCACACCAAATAATTGATTAAATAGACATTGATTGAAATTCTTCGTAAATAATTATTTGTATCAAATGAGCTTGACTAATGCCAATGGCACTGTACCACTAAGAATGCAAATGAAAATGAGCTAATATCTGTGGAATATTAATTGTAAGCCAATGTATTAATTTTTACGATCAAATTCCACTCGAAAAAGCAATCTCAAATTGACAAAAAAATAAGAATTCCACTGGAAAAAGTTTTAATCGGGATCTTACTGGCAAGAGACATTTATGCGCATACGGACATACCTATATTTGGAAGTTTGTATGGAGCAGCGCCTCCCTGTCAGCTGTAACAAACTCGTCATCCAAACTGGCTCTTGCTTGCTCGAGTGAGATGTAACCGACAGCCCGGGCCCCAGTGCGCAATAACTGACTCCTGAGAAACTTGGTACGCTTGGTCTACATGGGCGACAGAGACAGAGATGGGATCCAAGGGCTCTTCGCTGCTCCGGTGAGCCGCTGTGGAATATGTGTACTTTGAACGTCATATTTTATGAAGGTTTCCCACCGTCGGATGAAAGTGGGCCCGGAAATTAAAGGCCGAGGCTGCACTTCCTCCTCTATATGATGCGGGTCCCTGGATCTTCTCGACAGCGACTTGCCTTCTCCCCTGTGTCAGACACTTCCTCTCTCTCGCTCAATTCCCCCGAAATTCCATCCCCTTCGCAGCCCCCCCCTTGCTTCCGACCTCCGGCCGAGCGGATGGCGTCGTTGCGTGACATGCTTTTGAGCCAGGAGCTGGCGGCGGCCGCGGCCATGTCGGGGGACGCGTACGGGAGGTTCGAAAGGTACAGTATGAGCTCTGCCCATGGTTTTCCCCACTACCAGCAAGCTGGTAACGCTCCGACCGGATTCCCCGACACGGGATTTCTCGTTTCCGGCTTCGGCATGCCTCCCTCCACCTTCATCATGGCGGCGGGGACCCACGCGGCCGCTGGTTATGGCGCTGAGGCCGTCCCGGTGGAGATCCCCGTGGTCGGGCGACAGACACCTGCCTCCAGGAACGCCAGGGCGACGCCGTTCAGAGGACCGTGGACGGAGGAAGAGGACGAGTACGTGAAACCTCTGAATCTGATTTGTTTTTTGAGCAGATTGATCTCGCGGCATGCATGTTGTTCTCCTTTAATTGATCAATGCGCTTTCTTTTGTTTGCAGACTTCTCAGGAGATTGGTAGATGAGCATGGGGAGCACAAGTGGGCGACCATTTCAAAGCACCTCCCGGGACGGATCGGCAAGCAGTGCCGTGAGCGATGGACAAATCACGTGCGCCCCGGCATCAAGGTGATGCATCATCGCAGCTTATAGTCTTGATTTGGTTCTAATTAGCCGAAATCTTCCACGGATCTATATGATTCGGAAGTCTAGATTGTTTTAGTTTAGTTTTTACTACGTTCGAAGCATGCTGAACTTTTGGTCGTACAATTCGGAAGTGGGTATTAAGTGAGGAATGAATAGTTCGTCATGCTGCATACCTTTATTTTAATCATTATTAATTGCGCCAATTTTATAAGGCCACTAATTGTTCGCATGAGTAATTCTGTCCGTGGCTCTTGGGAAGAGATTTGGGGGAGACAATGGCCAAACATTAGTTCTATACCATTTTTTTTTTAAACTCTATACCATTTATTTTTGTCGAATTGCAGATGCACAAGCGTCTGAAAATCCGCAAGTTTCAGTGGACTGCTTTGAGAGGACAGAAGGGGCATATTAGGAATTTCAGGATCCAATTAAATGTGGGGGGGGGGGGGGGGGGGGGGGGGCTGGGGGGAGGGGGTCTCATATTTTTGTTAGGACCGCAATTCCGATCATCTTATATTTGGAGTTTTCTTTTTGAGTATGAACCAATTAATTACGCTCATAGTTTATACATGCCAATTTTGAACTTTCAATATATATCGAATGTCACACAAGTTTCTAGAGTCGTCGTCGGGTTGTGGGTGCGATGGCTGATGAATCGGACGTGAGTCGTGACGTCAATGGTGGTACACCATATTTTATGTGTGTTATGATTGGTCAGGTCTGCCGGTTGATGCACTTCATATGGCGGTCCTCCGGATCTAGTTTAGCGGCGTGGTGGCCTATTGTCCATGGCGGATTGTCTTTGTTTTCGACATTTTTTCCTTCTAATTAACCAAGCATTATACATGGTTTTAGCACAGTTTTCCTTGTAGACATGACCAATTCATCTCCACCATATGAATTGCTGGAGGACCTCTTGTCCTCTCAAGACGTTCGGAAAAAGCCACTCAATTTGTAGTGAATATTTGTCGCTCTTTCCTGATGCTATTAGAGTTTCAGCAAGGCTGTTCCAGCCTAGCAAAGCTTCAGATGTCTGTATATATCATTGGGCTTTGTTGCGAGGATTCAGCGATGCAATTTATTTGCACAAAATAAGGCGCCTTTAAAAAACTGCCACGTCGATCAGCAGCATGTCTGATCCAATATACTATCACTATTTCCAGTATGATATTCAATTAAATCACACTTGATTGTGCCAATCATCTGGAGGCATGCACTAACTTTGCTTCACATAATCACATTCCAGAAGGACCACATCTGGACTGAGGCGGGCGACATACTGCTGATCGACGCGCACAAGATCCACGGAAACCGTTGGTCGACGATCGCGAGGTGCCTCCCCGGCCGGTCGGAGAACGCCATCAAGAACCACTGGAACGCGACAAAGCGGAGCCTCAAGTCGAAGCGCCGGCAAAAGAAGAAGACAAGCCAACAAGCCGCCCCGGGGCAGTTCACCCTCCTCGAGGAGTACATCCGCGACAAAATGATGGCTGACGAGAACGTGGCGCCACCGTCTCCGTCGTCCGGCCTCGGGTATGACGGCCAGGTTTTTCCAAATGCCGCTGCAATGCTGGCCGTCTCGAACCCACCGGGGATGGGTCAGTACCTCCACCCAGCCAACGCGGCCGGGTCATCGTCCCAAGCAAGGATAATGAACCTAAGCGTGCCCTTGCCGGACCTCAACGCCGCCTACAGCGGCGAGATGCTGGAGCGATACTACGACCCGGCCTCCTTCCCGACCTACAGCAACAACAACCTGCTGCACCATGGACCAGAGCCTGCATTTCTTCAGATGTTTAGTGCCCAGGGACGCATGCTTGCTGCATGCACCAACCTGAAATTGTTCCCGCTCCCTCAGCACCTCGGTGGCGGCTACTACGGCAGCGAGACGGGCAGCAGCAGCGCTGGTGGCAGCAGTGATCAGGACGAAGACGTGGTCCAGATGGCCTCGAGGGAGTTCCAGCTGGACCTCACTGGACCTCACTGGCTTCAACTGACACGGTCCGTCCACCGGATCGATCCAGTACCTATCCATTGATTTTAGTTTGCCGTTTTACCTTTCCGAACATTTTAGTTTGTCGTTCGTTAAATCAGCTGCTGTGTTGTATACTGTTGCCCGAAGAACACTACACTTGTGTGTTTGTGCGGCGTGGCATGCATGTATCTTTAATTTCCGCATTCTGAGTACTTTGTAAGTAACTTTTACCAAAACAATTTGTTGGAGAACCTTTGTTGTACCTGTGATGTTTGTAGAGAGATAGCGATTCAGCATATGTACTTCTGTTTCCGATATTATACTCCATCGACACTGTTGTGTGTTGTGCAACGCACAAAGGGTGCGCGGCTTTCGTCACGTGACAGGGCCTTCAGTTCTGCTCGCGGGCAAGGAGAGAACAGAGAAGATAGAGTCGGTTGTCTGGCTGCACGCCACCAGCGGTTGTATGTTCTCTCCCTTGGCAATTTCACTTTGTCCGCATGCTCCTCTACGTCTGCAAGCTCCTCCCAGAAAAATAAGAGAACTTGATATTTATTTGTTAATTAATACAATTGCACGTGGAAAACTGAGCATTGTTATGATGGTCATCATGCAAACATATTTTAAAAGAAAAGACAAACGGTATTAGGAAAACTAGAGAAATTTCTTCGAAAGGTCTTCAAGATCCTAAGCTAAATGCCTAAACCATCGGTGCTCTTCTTATTAGTGATGGAAGGCCTCGAGCACTTGTTCAAGTTGGCGGCGAATCACGGACTGCTGCCCCCTTTGGCAAGGAGGGGATTATCCGATAGGTTATCGTTCTTCACAGATGATGTGATGATATTTCTAAAGTTGGAGCCTAGTGATGTCGATGTAACGCTATCCCTATCTGCTGCTCTGAAGATCGGGTGGGCTTAATCCGCGATGGGATGGGATGTACAGTGGAGACTTTTCCTATAAAATATCTAGGTCTACCATTGACGATCAAGAAACTATACGACGCACAATTTCAGGATATCGTCGGCGGGATCGCTAGGAAGTTGCCGAATTGGTGCGCCCCCACTGTTGACAAGGCTGGGCGCCTAACCCTCGTGCAGGCAGTTCTATGTGCAATGCCTATCCATGTTGGCTTTGGATCCATCCCCCCCCCCCCCCCCCCCCCCCCCCCCAAGGTGCTGATGAAGATCATCAGGATATGCCGTTGGTTTTTGTGGGCAGGTGCCTCCGATGCGAGGGGCGGCCAGTGCGCTGGGAGGTTATTTGTCAACCGAAGTGGGCTGGTGGCCTAGAATTGCCCAACTTGACGTGTCTCAATGTCACCATGAGGGCCCGATGATTATGTCTTAAGCGAAGCGATGACATGAGACCTGTGGCGGAGTTCGACTTTACGACACCTCTGGAATCTATGCAACTATACCAAGCAACTGTTTTCATGGATTTGGGCGACGATAACTCCAATTTTCTCTAGGAGGAGAAATGGCTAGAGAGGGATGTATGTTCCAGAAAATTGTGCTGCTTGTTTACACCAAGATCAAGCAGCATCCGAGGGTTTCGAGAATGGTGGATGATGCTTTGGGAGGCGCCTGGGCGATGGGCCTTGGCTCGGACCTCTCTCCGGCAGAGTTGGCTGAATTCCTCATGTGTTATGGGACAGATTGACTATGATCCAGCTGTGGCCTGGAGTTGTTGATTCGGTTTGTTGCGTGTGGGAGCCTTCAGTGTCTACTCCGTACGATCGTCTTCTTGGGAAGATAGCACGATCAAGGAGAGAGCTTCATCTGGCGATCAAGGGCGCCTCTCAGGTGCAAAAATTTCACCTGGCTAGCTCCCAAGAACAGGGTCTGGACTTTGGACAGGCTGGCAAAGAGAGGATTGCCTCATTAGGATGCTTGCCCCCCGTGTGATCACGAGTAGGAATCCATCGATCATTTGCTGATCTCTTGCGTCTTTGCCTGTTCGGTCTGGTTTTATGGCCCTTTATGCTCGGGGTAAAGGAGAGTGGAGGCCCAGGGCTGGCAAGTAACTGATGCCCGATGCACATCACTTCCACTAAAACCACGACTGTGCAGGGATCTCAATACGTTCACGGCGCTTGTTCTTTGGGAAATTTCGAAGAATCGCAACGCAATGGTCCGCTAGTAGAAAAAGGCCCATTTGTCCCGGTTCGGGAACCGGGACTAAAGGGTCGGTACTAAAGCCCAATACCTTTAATCCCGGTTCTTATACGAACCGGGATAGATGGGGCTCCACGTGGCCATTGCGGCTTGTCCAGGCAAAGGGGCCTTTTGTCCCGGTTGGTAGCACCAACCGGGACCAAAAGGCATCCACGCGTCAGCAATTCAGGGGGCTGGGGTTTTTGGTTTTTTTAAGAGAGGGGTTTGGGGGTTTTGTAGGGTTAATTTAGGGGTTTCATATATTGTGTTAGCTAGCTAATAGAGAGAAGTGTCCTCTCTTATCTCCGTGCTTGGTCGACGCTACGTACTATATGTATAGAGAGGACTCGACACGCTAGCTAGTAAGCAAATGAAGGAAACCATTAAGTACAGAAGATCGTCATGAACATATACAGAGAGAAGTGATCGACCTCTCCTTCTCCGAGAGATTGGAACAAGTTTTCGTATATCTATCCGACGCTACTGGCTACATATATACAATATTAAGATCTCTTACAATCCCCTAACTTCTGAACTCAAGTTCCATATGGTATTCTCCGGCTTTATTGATCACGTGGTCAAGAAAGAATCCCGCCAATTCCTCTTGAATTGCTCGTATGCGATCTTGTGGTAGGAGTTCATTCCGCATCTGCCACGTCTAATTTGAAGAAGGGGGTCAATACATATATATGAATGAAACTCAACACAAATGATGGTGTAATAAAATGAAATTGTGAATATTATTACTTACGCACTTCAAATTTTCTTTTAGAGTAGCCCGCTTATTTTTGCAAGTCGCGTTGTAGATGAACTCGCAAACATAGTATCCACAGTAATTATTCTCTGCCACAAGCACTTTACGAGAAATAGAGGTCAATCAAACTGATAATGAAGCATTATAAATGGTATTGATGAAAGTAGCTAGAATCAACGGGAGATGCGCGGAACTAGCTAGCTAGTAGTACTTACTTTCGGGTGTGTAAATCGCAGCTCCCCCGGCAGTCCCGGAGCTTGTGCGGTGAATACTTTCCAAACCATGTGGGACAAAGAAAACAATTACTTGATATCAGGAAATGAACAAAGTTGCGGATATGGTGCGATAATGATCGATTGAACTTACTTCTCGAGCATTTTAGTCATGTCCGCATAGTCCTCGGGATTTTTTCGTCTCGAGTCTAAGACAGTTACTAGTCCCTGCTCAAGCTTAATCTCTAGGAGAATAAAGTGGAAGCTGCGCACGCATGCATAACTCATCAATTACATTACTATAACCTCGAGTAATACTGGCAACCGAATATGCACAAGACAGTAACACTCACTTGAAGTTGTAAGGAAAGAGTATTTTTTTTGAAGCAACGATCGTAGCAAGTTGGCCTCGGTTTGTTTGGCATCATATTTAACCATCCATTCATCTATGAGATTTGTGTTAATGAACCCAATATCATAGATTTCTACCTTTCTACATTCAACGATCTTCAATCTGCATAATATAGTGAGGATAATTATATATACATGCAATGAAAGAGCTGAGCTATATATAGAGACTTAGTTACAGCAGTAGTACTTACAGACAGTAGCAAGTGATGATTATTTAATCGAGGGCCTTTTGATTGAAAAACTGGAAGAACTCCTCAAATGGAACAGACAACAGATCAATTCCAATGAGGTCGTGCTCCTCTTTAACTCTCACCGTCAAAGTATCCTGCCCAGACTCGCTGCAGGTTTTCATGTACCAGTCATGGAATCTTCGCATCATCGTTGTTAGAGGAGGATGACCAGGTTTGACAAGAGGCTTCCCGTGCTGGTATTTGAAATCGTCCACCTCCATTGTATCAAAATGTGCATCGTCGGGCAGGTAATCTCCAGGATTGGTACCGGGCAGCATCCTTGGATGATTAGCGACGATATCGCTAGACACCTTGAGCGGGGGGCACAATTGGTTAGCTTGTTCGCCGAGCTGGGGAATTGTTTTTCCACTTCTTCGTTCTGCTAATCTTTGATCACTGCAAGTACTGCCCGACCGCTCCGCTTTGATATATGACCTTTCAATAATGCGCTCATATTTGGTTTTCGGCGGAGACAGTGGTGGTCGCTTCACGGCATCCAAAGTGTGCTGAACTTTCACCTTATCTATCTTCTCCTCCGGAGGTGGATGTTTCTTAGCTCTTTGCGTTTCAAAGAAGTCCTTCACTTGGGCTTCACAGATCTTCGCGTTTTCCTCCTTGGTCATCTCGTATGGTAACCTCTCTAGAGGCTTGAGAGATGGACCGAATCTGTATTGCCTCCCGCCTCTGGCTATACTGCTAGATGCCGGAGCAGCCGAAGTGGCTGCGGCTGTCTTGTTTCGTTGCTTACGATGCGGAGAAGAAGGAGGCGGAGTGCTACGACACGCCAGAGCAGCCGGAGCGGCGGCGGCTGTCTTCCGCTTTTGCTGACGAGGCGGAGGAGGAGGCAGGCTGCTCGGACGCGCCAGCGCAGGCGGAGAAGGAGGCGGAGTGCCGCCACACGCCGGATAGGGAGGCAGAGTGCCCTGATCACTCGGCAGAGGAGGAGGCGGAGTGCCCTGACTCGCCGGAGGAGGAGGAGGAGGCGGAGGCGTCCAATTCGGAAGGTTGATGAGCTCCTTCTGCCATAGACATGGAGTGTTCAGAGCAAGACCCAGCCGAGTCTCCCCTTAACCGGTAGGGTGGTCAAGCTCGAGCTCCTCAAATCCCTCTGTTATTTCATCCACCATGACAACATTATATCCTTCTGGAATCGGAAGACAGTGAAAAGTTGCTCCGGGTTCAGGAGGTGCAATAGAGCCGACAGCCGCCTTGACTTTGAAGTTCTGCCATTGCGTCATAAGGTGGCAATCTTGAGCCTCCGTGATAGCATCCACGGGGTAGCTAGCAAGAACCGTGAAGTCAGGCTGCTGACGGAGCTCGGTGGAAGCCATGCTGCTTCTCCGCTGAGATGGCGGGGTAGCTTCTGGGGTAGCTCCAACATGTCGCTGGCTGTCCTTTTCCTCTAGCGCTTGTACCCTTGCATGCAGCTTCTGCAGTTCGGTCTGCTCCACTTTCCTCCTCTCCCGAGTTTTGTAACCGCCTGCCTCGGGAAACCCAGCCTTCCATGAAACGGAGCCTGGCATGCCTCGTGTCCGTCCAGGGTGCTCAGGATTCCCGAGGGCCAGTGTGAGCTCGTTGTTCTCTCTGTCGGGAACGAACGTCCCTTGCTGCGCTGTGGCGATATACTTCTGAAGGTTCTTGACAGGTATTTCCAGTTGCTGGTTCGTCCAACGGCACTTCCCTATTTCAGGGTCCAAGGTTCCCCCAACCCCGAAGAACCAAGTCCTTGAACGGTCTGGCCAGTTCAATGTCTCTGGTTCGACCCCTTTATCAAGCAGGTCATTCTTAGCCTTGTCCCACAACGGCCGGGCTTTGAGGTAGCCACCTGACCCCGTGCGATGGTGAAGCTCCTTCTTTGCAGCATTTTTCTTGTTTGTCGCTGGCATCTTCTTACTCTTCTCCGATGTCTTGTGGGCCACAAATGCGTCCCAGTGATCTCTTATCTTCTCAAATCGGCCGGTGAATTCTGGAGTCTTTTCTTTGTCGACAAACGTTGTTTTCAACTCATTCTTCCACCTCCTGAATAGATCTGCCATCTTCTTAAGAGCATGAGCCTTGACCAATGGCTTTATAGCTGGCTTCTCCGGATCCTCCACTGGCAGTAGGGTGAAATTTGCCTTCAGCGCGGTCCAAAGATCATCTTTCTGCCTATCGTTGACATAAGACACCTGAGGGTCTTCGTTCTTAGTCTTATACCATTGGTGGATGCTGATCGGGATCATGTCCCTAACAAGAACCCCGCACTGAGCAGAAAATGCTTCCTTGGTCCGGATGGGTTCAATCGGTTGGCCATCGCGCGCGATTGCTGTGATCGTGAACCTTTCATCCTGGCACAACTTTTTCTTCGGGCCTCGTCTCGTTACCGAAGTTTTGCTCGATCTGGAGGGCTAGAAAAGAAGAAAGAAGAGAGTTAATATGTGTACATACCAAAACAGTTAATGCATCAATTAACTAGTCAGCACAAGCTTAATTAATATATATACCTGGTCGGACTCCGTTCGGTCACCGGAGCCGTCATCGTGGTCTCCTTCTTCCACCGGCATTCAGTCACCGGAGCCATCATAATCATGTCCTTCCTCCTCCATTGTTCGGTCACCGTACCTTCCTCACCCTCTCCTTCCAGACCGTCGGTGTCATTGAGATATGACAAGACATCGCCTCCGGCGAGGATTATGTCCCCCAACACCTTTCTGCTTCCAAGTCTCGGTGCTCCATAGTTTCTGCAAATGTTACAACATGGCAATTAATATACAAACATGACAGATGGATATATTAGTGGCAAATGTAAACCTAGCTAGCTAATCACAACAAGGAATCTTATTAGTGGCCTCGACGCTTCTATGGTTTGGGGTGGCCTCGGCAACGCTTCTAGGGTTTGGGGTGGCCTCGATGAAAACGCTCTTTTAACTTGGTAAATTTGGGTGGCCTCGGCAGCGCTTCTAGGGTTTGGGCCGGACCGCCTCTCTCATGATTGTCCAACGTCCGGACCGACAAGGGATTTAACAAAATGGCGCCATTCTGGATGTGCAGAAAATGGTCCATATTTTTCCTGATCTCATCTACCCTTCTATATGTCACGTTGTCTAGTGTCAAAGAATTCAAGAAAACCATGACTTCATCATTAGCCGGAAATGACAGGCGCATAATGGTACGAAGCTCTTCAAAGTTGTTTTGGAACGGAGTTCCCGATAGAATAATTCGCTTTTTGGTACAAAGTTTAGCAAGAGCCTTCCGAATATCGCTATTTGGAAGGCCTTTGATGAAATTCGTACAAAAAGGCGAATTATTCTATCAGGAACTCCGTTCCAAAACAACTTTGAAGAGCTTCAAAGCATCATACGCCTATTACTTCCAGTTAATGATGAAGCCATGGATTTCTTCAATACTTTGACAGACAACATGACATATAGAAGAATATAGATGAGATCAGAAAAAAATTGGATCAACTTGTGCGCATCCATAATGGGGGAATTCTTGATAAATCTGGACCCTCGACCCCTGGACGACCCTCGACCCCTCGACGACCCTCGACCCTTGACCCCTCGGCGACCCTCGACCCTCTACACTAGTTCACGACCCTTGACCGCTCGGCGATCCACGACCGTCTACCCTAGTTCCCGACCCTCGTCCCCCTCATGTCACGTTTGTCTAGTGTCAAAGGATTCAACAAAACCATGTCTTCATCATTAGGTGAAAGTAACAGGCGCATGATGGTACGAAGTTCTGCAAAGTTGTTCTGGAACGGAGTCCCAGATAGGATAATGTTGGAAATATGCCCTAGAGGCAATAATAAATGGTTATTATTATATTTCTTTGTTCATGGTAATTGTCTATTGTTCATGCTATAATTGTATTGTCCGGAAATCGTAATACATGTGTGAATACATAGACTACAACGTGTCCCTAGTAAGCCTCTAGTTGACTAGCTCGTTGATCAACAGATAGTCATGGTTTCCTGACTATGGACATTGGATGTCGTTGATAACGGGATCACATCATTAGGAGAATGATGTGATGGACAAGACCCAATCCTAAGCATAGCATAAAAGATCGTGTAGTTTCGTTTGCTAGAGCTTTTCCAATGTCAAGTATCTTTTCCTTAGACCATGAGATCGTGCAACTCCCGGATACCATAGGAGTGCTTTGGGTGAGCCAAACGTCACAACGTAATTGGGTGACTATAAAGGTGCACTACGGGTATCTCCGAAAGTGTCTGTTGGGTTGGCACGGATCGAGACTGGGATTTGTCACTCCGTGTGACGGAGAGGTATCTCTGGGCCCACTCGGTAATGCATCATCATAATGAGCTCAATGTGACTAAGGCGTTAGTCACGGGATCATGCATTGCGGTACGAGTAAAGAGACTTGCCGGTAACGAGATTGAACAAGGTATTGGGATACCGACGATCGAATCTCGAGCAAGTAACATACCGATTGACAAAGGGAATTGCATACGGGGTTGATTGAATCCTCGACACCGTGGTTCATCCGATGAAATCATCGTGGAACATGTGGGAGCCAACATGGGTATCCAGATCCCGCTGTTGGTTATTGACCGGAGAGGCGTCTCGGTCATGTCTGCATGTCTCCCGAACCCGTAGGGTCTACACACTTAAGGTTCGGTGACGCTAGGGTTGTAGAGATATGTGTATGCGGAAACCCGAAAGTTGTTCGGAGTCCCGGATGAGATCCCGGACGTCACGAGAGGTTCCGGAATGGTCCGGAGGTGAAGAATTATATATAGGAAGTCAAGTTTCGGCCACCGGGAAAGTTTCGGGGGTTACCGGTATTGTACCGGGATCACCGGAAGGTCCCGGGGGTCCACCGGGTGGGGCCACCTATCCCGGAGGGCCCCATGGGCTGAAAGTGGAAGGGAACCAGCCCCTATTGGGCTGGGCGCCCCCCATGGGCCTCCCCCCATGCGCCTAGGGTTGGGAACCCTAGGGTGGGGGGACTTCCCCCTTGCCTTGGGGGGCAAGGCAACCCCTTCCCCCCCTTTGGCCGCCGCCCCCCCTTGGAGATCCCATCTCCCAGGGCCGGCGCCCACCCCAGGGGGCCTATATAAAGGGGGGGAGGGAGGGCAGCAACCTACAGCCTTGGGCGCCTCCCTCCTCCCCTGCAACACCTCTCTCTCTCTCTCGCAGAAGCTCGGCGAAGCCCTGCCGGAGACCCGCTACATCCACCACCACGCCGTCGTGCTGCTGGATCTCCATCAACCTCTCCTTCCCCCTTGCTGGATCAAGAAGGAGGAGACGTCGCTGCACCGTACGTGTGTTGAGCGCGGAGGTGCCGTCCGTTCGGCACTCGGTCATCGGTGATTTGGATCACGGCGAGTACGACTCCGTCATCCACGTTCATTGGAACGCTTCCGCTCGCGATCTACAAGGGTATGTAGATGCACTCCCTTCCCCTCGTTGCTAGTATACTCCATAGATGCATCTTGGTGAGCGTAGGAAAATTTTAAAATTATGCTACGATTCCCAACAGTGGCATCATGAGCCAGGCCTATGCGTAGTTACTATGCACGAGTAGAACACAAAGCAGTTGTGGGCGTTGAGTTTGCCAATTCTTCTTGCCGCTACTAGTCTTTTCTTGTTTCGGCGGCATTGTAGGATGAAGCGGCCCGGACCGACCTTACACGTACGCTTACGTGAGACAGGTTCCACCTACTGACATGCACTAGTTGCATAAGGTGGCTAGCGGGTGTCTGTCTCTCCTACTTTAGTCGGAACGGATTCGATGAAAAGGGTCCTTATGAAGGGTAAATAGAAATTGGCAAATCACGTTGTGGTCATACGTAGGTAAGAAACGTTCTTGATAGAAACCTACAAACCACGTAAAAACTTGCAACAACAATTAGAGGACGTCTAACTTGTTTTTGCAGCAAGTGCTATGTGATGTGATATGGCCAGAAGATGTGATGAATGATATATGTGATGTATGAGATTGATCATATTCTTGTAATAGGAATCACGACTTGCATGTCGATGAGTATGACAACCGGCAGGAGCCATAGGAGTTGTCTTTATTATTTTGCATGACCTGCGTGTCATTGAATAACGCCATGTAAATTACTTTACTTTGTTGC
The DNA here is from genome assembly GCF_002575655.3 of Aegilops tauschii subsp. strangulata. Taxonomy (NCBI): domain Eukaryota; kingdom Viridiplantae; phylum Streptophyta; class Magnoliopsida; order Poales; family Poaceae; genus Aegilops; species Aegilops tauschii. The sequence goes on from NC_053037.3 coordinate 484,935,350, forward strand.
TAAACGCATTAGCCATAGAAGTAGAAGTAATCATTGGCGTGACGACTTCATGAAGACACAATGATGGAGATCATGGTGTCATGCCGGTGACGAAGATGATCATGGTGCCCCGAAGATGGAGATCAAAGGAGCATAATGATATTGGCCATATCATGTCACTATTTGATTGCATGTGATGTTTATCATGTTTTTGCATCTTATTTGCTTAGAACGGCGGTAGTAAGTAAGATGATCCCTTATAATAATTTCAAGAAAGTGTTCACCCTAACTGTGCACCGTTGCGAAGGTTCGTTGTTTCGAAGCACCACGTGATGATTGGGTGTGATAGATTCTAACATTCGAATACAACGGGTGTTGACGAGCCTAGCATGTACAGACATGGCCTCGGAACACACGCAATACACTTAGGTTGACTTGACGAGCCTAGCATGTACAGACATGGCCTCGGAACACGGAGGACCGAAAGGTCGAGCATGAGTCGTATAGAAGATACGATCAACATGGAGATGTTCACCGATCTTGACTAGTCCGTCTCACGTGATGATCGGACACGGCCTAGTTAAACTCGGATCATGTTTCACTTAGATGACTAGAGGGATGTCTATCTGAGTGGGAGTTCATTAAATAATTTGATTAGATGAACTTAATTATCATGAACTTAGTCTAAAATCTTTACACTATGTCTTGTAGATCAAATGGCCAACGTTGTCCTCAATTTCAACGCGTTCCTAGAGAAAACCAAGCTGAAAGATGATGGCAGCAACTATACGGACTGGGTCCGGAACCTGAGGCTCATCCTCATAGTAGCCAAGAAAGATTATGTCTTAGAAGCACCGCTAGGTGATGCACCAATCCCACAGAACCAAGACGTTATGAACGCTTGGCAATCACGTGTTGATGATTACTCCCTCGTTCAGTGCGGCATGCTTTACAGCCTAGAACCGGGTCTCCAAAAGCGTTTTGAGAAACATGGAGCATACGAGATGTTCGAGGAGCTGAAATTGGTTTTCCAAGCTCATGCCCGGGTCGAGAGATATGATGTCTCCGACAAGTTCTTCAGCTGTAAAATGGAGGAGAACAGTTCTGTTAGTGAGCACATACTCAGAATGTCTGGGTTGCACAACCGCTTGTCTCAGCTGGGAGTTAATCTCCCGGATGACGCGGTCATTGACATAATCCTCCAGTCGCTTCCACCAAGCTACAAGAGCTTTGTGATGAACTACAATATGCAGGGGATGGAAAAGACCATTCCTGAGGTATATTCAATGCTGAAATCAGCGGAAGGGGAGATCAGAAAAGAACATCAAGTGTTGATGGTGAATAAAACCACTAAGTTCAAGAAGGGCAAGGGTAAGAAGAACTTCAAGAAGGACGGCAAGGGAGTTGCCGCGCCCGGTAAACCAGTTACTGGGAAGAAGTCAAAGAATGGACCCAAGCCCGAGACTGAGTGCTTTTATTGCAAGGGAAGTGGTCACTGGAAGCGGAACTGCCCCAAATACTTAGCGGACAAGAAGAAGGCCGGCAATACCAAAGGTATATGTGATATACATGTAATTGATGTGTACCTTACCAGTACTCGTAGTAGCTCCTGGGTATTTGATACCGGTGCGGTTGCTCATATTTGTAACTCAAAACAGGAACTACGGAATAAACGGAGACTGGCGAAGGACGAGGTGACGATGCGCGTCGGGAATGGTTCCAAGGTCGATGTGATCGCCGTCGGCACGCTACCTCTGCATCTACCCACGGGATTAGTTTTAAACCTCAATAATTGTTATTTAGTGCCAGCTTTGAGCATGAACATTGTATCTGGATCTCGTTTAATTCGAGATGGCTACTCATTTAAATCCGAGAATAATGGTTGTTCTATTTATTTGAGAGATATGTTTTATGGTCATGCCCCGCTGGTCAATGGTTTATTTTTGATGAATCTCGAACGTGATGTTACACATGTTCATAGTGTGAATACCAAAAGATGTAAAGTTGATAACGATAGTCCCACATACTTGTGGCACTGCCGCCTTGGTCACATTGGTGTCAAGCGCATGAAGAAGCTCCATGCAGATGGACTTTTGGAGTCTCTTGATTACGAATCATTTGACACGTGCGAACCATGCCTCATGGGTAAGATGACCAAGACTCCATTCTCCGGAACAATGGAGCGAGCAACCAACTTATTGGAAATCATACATACCGATGTGTGCGGTCCAATGAGTGTTGAGGCTCGCGGAGGATATCGTTATGTTCTCACTCTCACTGATGACTTAAGTAGATATGGGTATGTCTACCTAATGAAACACAAGTCTGAAACCTTTGAAAAGTTTAAGGAATTTCAGAGTGAGGTTGAGAATCAACGTGACAGGAGAATAAAACTCTTACGATCAGATCGTGGTGGAGAATATTTAAGTCACGAGTTTGGTGCACACTTAAGGAAATGTGGAATAGTTTCACAACTCACGCCGCCTGGAACACCTCAGAGAAATGGTGTGTCCAAACGTCGTAATCGCACTCTATTGGATATGGTGCGATCTATGATGTCTCTTACCGATTTACCGCTCTCATTTTGGGGCTATGCTTTAGAGACTGCCGCATTCACTTTAAATAGGGCTCCGTCGAAATCCGTTGAGACAACACCGTATGAATTATGGTTTGGGAAGAAACCTAAGCTGTCGTTTCTAAAAGTTTGGGGATGCGATGCTTATGTCAAGAAACTTCAACCTGAAAAGCTCGAATCCAAATCGGAAAAATGCGTCTTCATAGGATACCCTAAGGAAACTATTGGTTATACCTTCTACCTCAGATCCGAAGGCAAGATCTTCGTTGCCAAGAATGGATCCTTTCTGGAGAAGGAGTTTCTCTCGAAAGAATTGAGTGGGAGGAAAGTGGAACTTGATGAGGTGATAGTCACCCCTTCCGAACCGGAAAGTAGCGCAGCGCGGGAAAATGTTCCTGTGGTGCCTACACCAACTGGGGAGGAAGTTAATGATGATGATCATGAAGCTTCGGATCAAGTTACTACTGAACTTCGTAGGTCCACAAGGACACGTTCCGCACCAGAGTGGTACGGCAACCCTGTCTTGGAAATCATGTTGTTAGACAACGGTGAACCTTCGAACTATGAAGAAGCGATGGCGGGCCCGGATTCCGACAAATGGCTAGAAGCCATGAAATCCGAGATAGAATCCATGTATGAAAACAAAGTATGGACATTGACTGACTTGCCCGATGAGCGGCGAGCCATAGAAAACAAATGGATCTTTAAGAAGAAGACGGACACAGATGGTAATGTGACCATCTACAAAGCTCGACTTGTCGCTAAGGGTTATCGACAAGTTCAAGGGGTTGACTACGATGAGACTTTCTCACCCGTAGCGAAGCTGAAGTCCGTCCGAATCATGTTAGCAATTGCCGCATACTATGATTATGAGATATGGCAGATGGACGTCAAAACGGCATTCCTTAATGGCTTCCTTAAGGAAGAGTTGTATATGATGCAGCCGGAAGGTTTTGTCGATCCTAAGAATGCTAACAAAGTATGCAAGCTCCAGCGCTCAATCTATGGGCTGGTGCAAGCATCTCGGAGTTGGAACATTCGCTTTGATGAGATGATCAAAGCGTTTGGGTTTACACAGACTTATGGAGAAGCCTGTGTTTACAAGAAAGTGAGTGGGAGCTCTGTAGCATTTCTCATATTATATGTGGATGACATACTGTTGATGGGAAATGATATAGAATTCTTGGAGAGTATAAAGGCCTATTTGAATAAGTGTTTTTCAATGAAGGACCTTGGAGAAGCTGCGTATATATTAGGCATCAAGATCTATAGAGATAGATCAAGACGCCTCATTGGTCTTTCACAGAGTACATACCTTGACAAGATATTGAAGAAGTTCAGTATGGATCAGTCCAAGAAGGGGTTCTTGCCTGTATTGCAAGGTGTGCAATTGAGCACGGCTCAATGCCCGACCACGGCAGAAGATATAGAAAAGATGAGTGTCATCCCCTATGCCTCGGCCATAGGGTCTATTATGTATGCCATGCTGTGTACCAGACCTGATGTAAACCTTGCCGTAAGTTTGGTAGGAAGGTACCAAAGTAATCCCGGCATGGAACACTGGACAGCGGTCAAGAATATCCTGAAGTACCTGAGAAGGACTAAGGATATGTTTCTCGTTTATGGAGGTGACGAAGAGCTCGTCGTAAAGGGTTACGTCGACGCTAGCTTCGACACAGATCTGGATGACTCGAAGTCACAGACCGGATACGTGTATATTTTGAATGGAGGAGCAGTAAGCTGGTGCAGTTGCAAGCAAAGCGTTGTGGCGGGATCTACATGTGAAGCGGAGTACATGGCAGCCTCGGAGGCAGCACAGGAAGCAGTCTGGATGAAGGAGTTCATTACCGACCTAGGGGTGATTCCCAATGCGTCGGGCCTGATGACTCTCTTCTGTGACAACACTGGAGCTATTCCCCTTGCGAAGGAGCCCAGGTTTCACAGGAAGACCAGGCATATCAAGCGTCGCTTCAACTCCATTCGTGAAAGTGTTCAAAATGGAGACATAGATATTTGTAAAGTACATACGGACCTGAATGTAGCAAATCTGTTGACTAAGCCTCTCCCTAGGGCAAAACATGATCAACACCAGGACGCAATGGGTGTTCGATTCATCACAATGTAACTAGATTATTGACTCTAGTGCAAGTGGGAGACTGTTGGAAATATGCCCTAGAGGCAATAATAAATGGTTATTATTATATTTCTTTGTTCATGGTAATTGTCTATTGTTCATGCTATAATTGTATTGTCCGGAAATCGTAATACATGTGTGAATACATAGACTACAACGTGTCCCTAGTAAGCCTCTAGTTGACTAGCTCGTTGATCAACAGATAGTCATGGTTTCCTGACTATGGACATTGGATGTCGTTGATAACGGGATCACATCATTAGGAGAATGATGTGATGGACAAGACCCAATCCTAAGCATAGCATAAAAGATCGTGTAGTTTCGTTTGCTAGAGCTTTTCCAATGTCAAGTATCTTTTCCTTAGACCATGAGATCGTGCAACTCCCGAATACCGTAGGAGTGCTTTGGGTGAGCCAAACGTCACAACGTAACTGGGTGACTATAAGGGTGCACTACGGGTATCTCCGAAAGTGTCTGTTGGGTTGGCACGGATCGAGACTGGGATTTGTCACTCCGTGTGACGGAGAGGTATCTCTAGGCCCACTCGGTAATGCATCATCATAATGAGCTCAATGTGACTAAGGCATTAGTCACGGGATCATGCATTGCGGTACGAGTAAAGAGACTTGCCGGTAACGAGATTGAACAAGGTATTGGGATACCGACGATCGAATCTCGGGCAAGTAACATACCGATTGACAAAGGGAATTGCATACGGGATTGATTGAATCCTCGACACCGTGGTTCATCCGATGAGATCATCGTGGAACATGTGGGAGCCAACATGGGTATCCAGATCCCGCTGTTGGTTATTGACCGGAGAGGCGTCTCAGTCATGTCTGCATGTCTCCCGAACCCGTAGGGTCTACACACTAAAGGTTCGGTGACGCTAGGGTTGTAGAGATATGTGTATGCGGAAACCCGAAAGTTGTTCGGAGTCCCGGATGAGATCCCGGACGTCACGATAGGTTCTGGAATGGTCCGGAGGTGAAGAATTATATATAGGAAGTCAAGTTTCGGCCACCGGGAAAGTTTCGGGGGTTACCGGTATTGTACCGGGACCACCGGAAGGGTCCCGGGGGTCCACCGGGTGGGGCCACCTATCCCGGAGGGCCCCATGGGCTGAAAGTGGAAGGGAACCAGCCCCTAGTGGGCTGGGCGCCCCCCCATGGGCCTCCCCCCATGTGCCTAGGGTTGGGAACCCTAGGGTGGGGGGACTTCCCCCTTGCCTTGGGGGGCAAGGCAACCCCTTCCCCCCTTTGGCCGCCGCCCCCCCTTGGAGATCCCATCTCCCAGGGCCGGCGCCCCCCAGGGGGCCTATATAAAGGGGGGAAGGGAGGGCAGCAACCTACAGCCTTGGGCGCCTCCCTCCTCCCCTGCAACACCTCTCTCTCTCTCTCTCTCTCTCTCTCTCTCTCTCTCTCTCTCTCTCTCGCAGAAGCTCGGCGAAGCCCTGCCGGAGACCCGCTACATCCACCACCACGCCGTCGTGCTGCTGGATCTCCATCAACCTCTCCTTCCCCCTTGCTGGATCAAGAAGGAGGAGACGTCGCTGCACCGTACGTGTGTTGAACGCGGAGGTGCCGTCCGTTCGGCACTCGGTCATCGGTGATTTGGATCACGGCGAGTACGACTCCGTCATCCACGTTCATTGGAACGCTTCCGCTCGCGATCTACAAGGGTATGTAGATGCACTCCCTTCCCCTCGTTGCTAGTATACTCCATAGATGCATCTTGGTGAGCGTAGGAAAATTTTAAAATTATGCTACGATTCCCAACAGATAATTCGCTTTTTGGTACAAAGTTCAGCAAGAGCCTTCCGAATATCGCTATTTGGAAGGCCTTTGCTAAAATTTGTACCAAAAGGCGAATTATCCTATTCGGGACTCCGTTCCAGAACAACTTTGCAAAACTTCGTACCATCATGCCCCGGTTATTTCCGGCTAATGATGAAGCCATGGATTTCTTCAATACTTTGACACAAGGCAACCCGTCGACCCCTTGGCGATCCTCGACTCTCGACCCCTCGACGACCCAAGACCCTCGACCGCTCGGCGATCCATGACCCTCTACTCTAGTTCCCGACCCTCGACCCCCTCATGTCACGTTTGTCTAGTGTCAAAGGATTTAACAAAACCATGTCTTCATCATTAGGCGAAAGTTCCCAATCCTCGACACCCTCGTTCCCGATAAATATTAAGAAGAGAAAGAAGAAAAAAAAGAGGAGAAGAAGAAGGAATAGAGGAGAAGAAGAATTTTTTTCTTCTTCTTCCCCTTCTTCTCTTCTTCTTCTCCTTCTTTCTCTTCTTATTTTTTCTCCTCTTCTTCCTCGGTGACCCTCGACCCCTCGGCGACCCTCGACCCTCTACACCCTCGTTCCCGATAAAAAATAAGAAGAGGAAGAAGAAGAAAAAAAGAGGAGAAGAAGAAGAAGAAAAAATAGAAGAAAAAAAGAGGAGAAGAAGAAAAAATAGAAAAAAAAAATCAATTTTTTCTTCTTCTCCTCTATTCCTTCTTCTCTCCTTTCTTTTTCTTCTTCTTCCTCTTCTTATTTTTTCTCCTCTTCTTCTCCTTCTTCTCCTTCTTCTTCTCCTTCTTCCTCTTCTTATTTTCCTTTTTCCTCTCCTTCTTTTTCTTCTTCTTCCTTCTTCCTTCTTCCTTGTTTCTTCTTTTTCCTTATTTTCCTTCTTCCTCGACGACCCTAATGATACGGCTCCAACGTATCTACTTTTCCAAACACTTTTGCCCTTGTTTTGGACTCTAACTTGCATGATTTGAATGGAACTAACCTGGACTGACGCTGTTTTCAGCAGAATTTCCATGGTGTTATTTTTGGGCAGAAAATAAAAGTTCTCGGAATGACCTGAAACTTCACGGAGAATATTTTTGGAATTTATAATAAATATTGGCGAAAGAATCAACACCAGGGGGCCACACCCTGTCCACGAGGGTGGAGGGAGCGCCCCCTGTCTCGTGGGCCCCCTGAGGCTCCACCGACGTCAACTCCAACTCTATATATTATCGTTCGGGGAGAAAAAAATCAGAGAGAAGGATTCATCACGTTTTACGATACGGAGCCGCCGCCAAGCCCTAATCTCTCTCGGAAGGGCAGATCCGAAGTCCGTTTGGGGCTCCGGAGAGGGGAATCCGCCGTCGTCATCATCAACCTTCCTCCATCACCAATTTCATGATGCTCACCGCCGTGCGGTAGTAATTCCATCGTAGGCTTGCTGGACGGTGATGGGTTGGATGAGATTTATCATGTAATCGAGTTAGTTTTGTTAGGGTTTGATCCCTAGTATCCATTATGTTCTGAGATTGATGTTGCTATGACTTTGCTATGCTTAATGCTTGTCACTAGGGCCCGAGTGCCATGATTTTAGATCTGAACCGATTATGTTTTCATGAATATATGTGAGTTCTTGATCCTATTCTGCAAGTCAATAGTCACCTACTATGTGTTATGATCCGGTAACCCTGAAGTGACAATAATCGGGACCACTCCCGGCGATGACCGTAGTTTGAGGAGTTCATGTATTCACTAAGTGTTAATGCTTTGGTCCGGTACTCTATTAAAAGGAGGCCTTAATATCACTTAGTTTCCAATAGGACCCCGCTGCCACGGGAGGGTAGGACAAAAGATGTCATGCAAGTTCTTTTCCATAAGCATGTATGACTATATTCGAAATAGATGCCTACATTACATTGATGAACTGGAGCTAGTTCAGTGTCACCCTAGGTTATAACTGTTGCATGAGGAATCGCATCCGACATAATTATCCATCACTGATCCATTGCCTACAAGCTTTTTGTTGGGGATCGTAGCAGAAATTAAAATTTTCTACGCATCACCAAGATCTATCTATGGAGTTCACTAGCAACGAGAGGGGAGGAGTGCATCTACATACCCTTGTAGATCGCGAGCGGAAGCGTTCAAGAGAACGGGGTTGATGGAGTCGTACTCGTCATGATCCAAATCACCGATGATCCTAGCGCCGAACGGACAGGACCTCCGCGTTCAACACACGTACGGTTGGGAGAGACGTCTCCTCCTTCTTGATCCAGCAAGGGGGAGGAGAGGTTGATGGAGATCCAGCAGCACGACGGCATGGTGGTGGAAGCAGCGGGGATCTCGGCAGGGCTACGCCAAGCTCAGCGAGAGGGAGAGGTGTTACGGGGGGAGAGGGAGGCGCCAGGGGCTTCGGTGCGCAGCCCTCCCTCCCCCTCTTTATATAGGGGCCCTGGAGGGGCCACCGGCCCCTAGAGATCCAATCTCAAGGGGGGGGGGCGGCGGCCAAGGGGGGAACTTGCCCCCCAAGTCAGGTGGGGCGCCCCTAGGCGCAGGGGGAGGCCCATGGGGGGCGCACCAGCCCACCAGGGGCTGGTTCCCTTCCCACTTCAGCCCATGGGGCCCTCCGGGATAGGTGGCCCCACCCGGTGGACCCCCGGGATCCTTCCGGTGGTCCCGGTACAATATCGGTGACCCCCGAAACTTTCCCGGTGGCCGAAACTGGACTTCCTATATACAAATCTTTACCTCCGGACCATTCCAGAACTCCTTGTGATGTCCGGGATCTCATCCGGGACTCCGAACAACTTTCGGGTTTCCGCATACTAATATCTCTACAACCCTAGCGTCATCGAACCTTAAGTGTGTAGACCCTACGGGTTCGGGAGACACGTAGACATGACCGAGACGACTCTCCAGTCAATAACCAACAGCGGTATCTGGATACCCATGTTGGATCCCACATGCTCCTCGATGATCTCATCGGATGAACCACGATGTCGAGGATTCAAGTAATCCCGTATACAATTCCCTTTGTCAATCGGTACGTTACTTGCCCGAGATTCGATCGTCGGTATCCCAATACCTCGTTCAATCTCGTTACCGACAAGTCAATTTACTCGTACCGTAATGCATGATCCCGTGACCAACCACTTGGTCACATTGAGCTCATTATGATGATGCATTACCGAGTGGGCCCGGAGATACCTCTCCGTCATACGGAGTGACAAATCCCAGTCTCGATCTGTACCAACCCAACAGACACTTTCGGAGATACCTGTAGTGTACCTTTATGGCCACCCAGTTACGTTGTGATGTTTGGTACACCCAAAGCACTCCTACGGTAGCCGGGAGTTGCACGATCTCATGGTCTAAGGAAATGACACTTGACATTAGAAAAGCTCTAGCAGACGAACTACACGATCTTGTGCTATGCTTAGGATTGGGTCTTGTCCATCACATCATTCTCCCAATGATGTGATCCCGTTATCAATGACATCCAATGTCATGGTCAGGAAACTGTAACCATCCATTGATCAACGAGCTAGTTAACTAGAGGCTCACTAGGGACATATTGTGATCTATGTATTCACACATGTATTACGATTTCCGGATAACACAATTATAGCATGAACAATAGACAATTATCATGAACAAGGAAATATAATAATAACCATTTTATTATTGCCTCTAGGGCAACTTTCCAACAGTCTCCCACTTGCACTAGAGTCAATAATCTAGTTACATTGTGATGAATCGTACACCCATAGAGTTCTGGTGTTGATCATGTTTTGCCCGTGGAAGAGGTTTAGTCAACGGATCTGCGACATTCAAATCCGTATGTACTTTACAAATATCTATGTCTCCATTTTGAACATTTTCACGAATGGAGTTGAAGCGACGCTTGATGTGCCTGGTCTTCTTGTGAAACCTGGGCTCCTTGGCAAGGGCAATACCTCCAATGTTTTCACAGAAGAGAGTCATCGGCCCCGATGCATTGGGAATAACTCCTAGGTCGGCAATGAACTCCTTCATCCAGATTGCTTCATGTGCTGCCTCCGAGGCTGCCATGTACTCTGCTTCACATGTAGATCCCACCATGACGCTTTGCTTGCAACTGCACCAGCTGACTGCCCCACCATTCAAAATATACACGTATCCGGTTTGTGACTTAGAGTCATCCAGATCTGTGTCGAAGCTAGCATCGACGTAACCCTTTACGACGAGCTCTTCGTCATCTCCATAAACGAGAAACATATCCTTAGTCCTTTTCAGGTACTTCAGGATGTTCTTGACCGCTGTCCAGTGTTCCATGCCGGGATTACTTTGGTACCTTCCTACCAAACTTACGGCAAGGTTTACATCAGGTCTGGTACACAGCATGGCATACATAATAGACCCTATGGCCGAGGCATAGGGGACGACACTCATCTTTTCTCTATCTTCTGCCGTGGTCGGACATTGAGCCGTGCTCAATCTCACACCTTGCAATACAGGCAAGAACCCCTTCTTGGACTGATCCATATTGAACTTCTTCAATATCTTGTCAATGTATGTGCTTTGTGAAAGACCTATGAGGCGTCTCGATCTATCTCTATAGATTTTGATGCCTAATATGTAAGTAGCTTCTCCAAGGTCCTTCATTGAAAAACACTTATTCAAGTAGGCCTTTATACTTTCCAAGAATTCTATATCATTTCCCATCAATAGTATGTCATCCACATATAATAAGAGAAATGCTACAGAGCTCCCACTCACTTTCTTGTAAACACAGGCTTCTCCATAAGTCTGTGTAAACCCAAACGCTTTGATCATCTCATCAAAGCGAATGTTCCAACTCCGAGATGCCTGCACCAGCCCATAGATTGAGCGCTGGAGCTTGCATACTTTGTCAGCATTCTTAGGATCGACAAAACCTTCCGGCTGCATCATATACAATTCTTCCTTAAGGAAGCCGTTAAGGAATGCCGTTTTGATGTCCATTTGCCATATTTCATAATCGTAGAATGCGGCAATTGCTAACATGATTCGGACGGACTTCAGCTTCGCTCCGGGTGAGAAGGTCTCATCGTAGTCAACTCCTTGAACTTGTCGATAACCCTTAGCGACAAGTCGAGCTTTATAGATGGTAACATTTCCATCCGCGTCCGTCTTCTTCTTAAAGATCCATTTATTTTCTATCGCTCGCCGATCATCAGGCAAGTCTATCAAAGTCCATACTTTGTTTTCATACATGGATCCTATCTCGGATTGCATGGATTCAAGCCATTTGTTGGAATCTGTACCTGCAATTGCTTCTTCATTGTTCGAAGGTTCACCGTTGTCCAACAACATGATTTCCAGGACAGGGTTGCCGTACCACTCTGGTGCGGAACGTGTCCTTGTGGACCTACGAAGTTTAGTGGTAATTTGATCATGATCGTCATCATTAACTTCCTCTCTTGTCGGTGCAGGCACCACAGAAACATTTTCTTGTGCTGCGCTACTTTCTGGTTCGAGAGGGGTCATCTCATCAAGTTCCACTTTCCTCCCACTTACTTCTTTCGAGAGAAACTCTTTCTCCAGAAAGGACCCGTTCTTGGCAACGAAGATCTTGCCTTCGGATCTGAGGTAGAAGGTATACCCAATGGTTTCCTTAGGGTATCCTATGAAGACGCATTTTTCCGACTTGGGTTCGAGCTTTTCAGGTTGAAGTTTCTTGACATAAGCATCGCATCCCCAAACTTTAAGAAACGACAGCTTAGGTTTCTTTCCAAACCATAATTCATACGGCGTCGTCTCAACGGATTTCGACGGAGCCCTATTTAAAGTGAATGCGGCAGTCTCTAAAGCATAACCCCAGAATGATAGCGGTAGATCGGCAAGAGACATCATAGATCGCACCATATCCAATAGAGTGCGATTACGACGTTCGGACACACCATTACGCTGAGGTGTTCCAGGCGGCGTGAGTTGTGAAACAATTCCACATTTCCTTAAGTGTGTGCCAAATTCATGACTCAAATATTCCCCTCCACGATCTGATCGTAAGAACTTTATTTTCCTGTCACGTTGATTCTCAACCTCACTCTGAAATTCCTTGAACTTTTCAAAGGTCTCAGACTTGTGTTTCATTAAGTAGACATACCCATATCTACTCAAGTCATCAGTGAGGGTGAGAACATAACGATAGCCACCGCGAGCCTCAACGCTCATTGGACCGCACACATCAGTATGTATGATTTCCAATAAGTTGGTTGCTCGCTCCACTGTTCCGGAGAACGGAGTCTTGGTCATTTTACCCATGAGGCATGGTTCGCACGTGTCAAATGATTCATAATCAAGAGACTCCAAAAGTCCATCTGCATGGAGTTTCTTCATGCGTTTGACACCAATGTGACCAAGGCGGCAGTGCCACAAGTATGTGGGACTATCATTATCAACCTTACATTCTTGGCATTCACACTATGAATATGTGTAACCTCATGTTTGAGATTCATTAAGAATAAACCATTGACCAGCGGGGCATGACCATAAAACATATCTCTCATATAAATAGAACAAACATTATTCTCGGATTTAAATGAGTAGCCATCTCGCATTAAACGAGATCCAGATACAATGTTCATGCTCAAAGCTGGCACTAAATAACAATTATTGAGGTTTAAAACCAGTCCCGTAGGTAAATGTAGAGGTAGCGTGTCGACGGCGATCACATCGACCTTGGAACCATTCCCGACGCGCATCGTCACCTCGTCCTTCGCCAGTCTCCGCTTATTCCGTAGCTCCTGCTTTGAGTTACAAATATGAGCAACCGCACCGGTATCAAATACCCAGGAGCTACTACGAGCGCTGGTTAGGTACACATCTATAACATGTATATCACATATACCTTTGGTATTGCCGGCCTTCTTGTCCGCTAAGTACTTGGGGCAGTTCCGCTTCCAGTGACCGTTTCCCTTGCAATAAAAGCACTCAGTCTCAGGCTTGGGTCCATTCTTTGTCTTCTTCCCGGCAGCTTGCTTACCGGGCGCGGCAACTCCCTTGCCGTCTTTCTTGAAGTTCTTCTTACCCTTGCCTTTCTTGAACTTAGTGGTTTTATTCACCATCAACACTTGATGTTCCTTTTTGATCTCCACCTCCGCTGATTTCAGCATTGAATATACCTCAGGAATGGTCTTTTCCATTCCCTGCATATTGAAGTTCATCACAAAGTTCTTGTAGCTAGGTGGGAGCGACTGAAGGATTCTGTCAACGACCGCGTCATCCGGGAGATTAACTCCCAGCTGAGACAAGCGGTTGTGCAACCCAGACATTTTGAGTATGTGTTCGCTGATGGAATTATTCTCCTCCATCTTACAACTGTAGAGTTTGTCGGAGACTTCATATCTCTCGACCCGGGCATGAGCTTGGAAAACCATTTTCAGCTCTTGGAACATCTCATATGCTCCATGCTGCTCAAAACGCTTTTGGAGCCCCGGTTCTAAGCTGTAAAGCATGCCGCACTGAACCATGGAGTAATCATCACTACCTGACAGCCAGGCGTTCAGAACGTCTTGAGTTGCTGGGAAAACAGGTGGATCACCTAGCGGTGCTTCAAGGACATATGCTTTCTTGGCAGCTATGAGGATAATCCTCAGGTTACGGACCCAGTCTGTGTAGTTGCTACCATCGTCTTTCAGCTTGGTTTTCTCTAGGAACGCGTTGAAGTTGAGGGCAACATTAGCGTGGGCCATTTGATCTACAAGACATATTGTAAAGGTTTTTAGACTAAGTTCATGATAATTAAGTTCATCTAATCAAATTATTAACGAACTCCCACTCAGACAGACATCCCTCTAGTCATCTAAGTGATACATGATCCGAGTCAACTAGGCCGTGTCCGATCATAACGTGAGACGGACTAGTCATCATCGGTGAACATCTTCATGTTGATCGTATCTGCTATATGACTCATGTTCGGCCTTTCGGTCTCTTGTGTTCCGAGGCCATGTCTGTACATGCTAGGCTCGTCAAGTCAACCTAAGTGTATTGCGTGTGTAAATCTGGCTTACACCCGTTGTATGCGAACATTAGAACCTATCACACCCGATCATCACGTGGTGCTTCGGAACAACGAACCTTCGCAACGGTGCACAGTTAGGGGGAAAACTTTCTTGAAATTTTAGCGAGGGATCATCTTATTTATGCTACCGTCGTTCTAAGCAAATAAGATGTAAAACATGATAAACATCACATGCAATCAAATAGTGACATGATATGGCCAATATCATTTTGCTCCTTTTGATCTCCATCTTCGGGGCACCATGTTCATCATCATCACCGGCATGACACCATGATCTCCATCATCATGATCTCCATCATCGTGTCTTCATGAAGTTGTCTCGCCAACTATTACTTCTACTACTACGGCTAACGGTTAGCAATAAAGTAAAGTAATTACATGACGTTCCAGTTGACACGCAGGTCATAAATAAATTAAGACAACTCCTATGGCTCCTGCCGGTTGTCATACTCATCAACATGCAAGTCGTGATTCCTATTACAAGAACATGATCAATCTCATACATCACATATATCATTCATCACATCCTTTTGGCCATATCATATCACATGACACTTGCTGCAAAAACAAGTTAGACGTCCTCTAATTGTTGTTGCAAACTTTTACGTGGCTGCTATAGGTTTCTAGCAAGAACGATTCTTACCTACGCCAAAACCACAACGTGATATGCCAATTTCTATTTACCCTTCATAAGGACCCTTTTCATCGAATCCGATCCGACTAAAGTGGGAGAGACAGACACCCGCTAGCCACCTTATGCAACTAGTGTATGTCAGTCGGTGGAACCTGTCTCACGTAAGCGTACGTGTAAGGTCGGTCCGGGCCGCTTCATCCCACGATGCCGCTGAATCAAGATAAGACTAGTAACGGCAAGTAAATTGACAAAATCGACGCCCACAACAACTTGTGTTCTACTCGTGCATAGAAACTACGCATAGACCTAGCTCATGATGCCACTGTTGGGGATCGTAGCAGAAATTAAAATTTTCTACGCATCACCAAGATCTATCTATGGAGTTTACTAGCAACGAGAGGGGAGGAGTGCATCTACATACCCTTGTAGATCGCGAGCGGAAGCGTTCAAGAGAACGGGGTTGATGGAGTCGTACTCGTCATGATCCAAATCACCGATGATCCTAGCGCCGAACGGACGGGACCTCCGTGTTCAACACACGTACGGTTGGGAGAGACGTCTCCTCCTTCTTGATCCAGCAAGGGGGAGGAGAGGTTGATGGAGATCCAGCAGCACGACGGCGTGGTGGTGGAAGCAGCGGGGATCTCGGCAGGGCTACGCCAAGCTCAGCAAGAGGGATAGGTGTTACGGGGGGAGAGGGAGGCGCCAGGGGCTTCGGTGCGCAGCCCTCCCTCCCCCCTCTTTATATAGGGGCCCTGGGGGGGCCGCCGGCCCCTAGAGATCCAATCTCAAGGGGGGGGGCGGCCAAGGGGGGAACTTGCCCCCCAAGTCAGGTGGGGCGCCCCTAGGCGCAGGGGGAGGCCCATGGGGGGCGCACCAGCCCACCAGGGGCTGGTTCCCTTCCCACTTCAGCCCATGGGGCCCTCCGGGATAGGTGGCCCCACCCGGTGGACCCCCGGGACCCTTCCGGTGGTCCCGGTACAATACCGGTGACCCCCGAAACTTTCCCGGTGGCCGAAACTGGACTTCCTATATACAAATCTTTACCTCCGGACCATTCCGGAACTCCTCGTGATGTCCGGGATCTCATCCGGGACTCCGAACAACTTTCGGGTTTCCGCATACTAATATCTCTACAACCCTAGCGTCATCGAACCTTAAGTGTGTAGACCCTACGGGTTCGGGAGACACGTAGATATGACCAAGACGACTCTCCGGTCAATAACCAACAGCGGGATCTGGATACCCATGTTGGCTCCCACATGCTCCTCGATGATCTCATCGGATGAACCACGATGTCGAGGATTCTAGTAATCCCGTATACAATTCCCTTTGTCAATCGGTACGTTACTTGCCCGAGATTCGATCGTCGGTATCCCAATACCTCGTTCAATCTCGTTACCGACAAGTCACTTTACTCGTACCGTAATGCATGATCCCGTGACCAACCACTTGGTCACATTGAGCTCATTATGATGATGCATTACCGAGTGGGCCCAGAGATACCTCTCCGTCATACGGAGTGACAAATCCCAGTCTCGATCTGTGCCAACCCAACAGACACTTTCGGAGATACCTGTGGTGTACCTTTATGGCCACCCAGTTACGTTGTGACGTTTGGTACACCCAAAGCACTCCTACGGTATCCGGGAGTTGCACGATCTCATGGTCTAAGGAAATGACACTTGACATTAGAAAAGCTCTAGCAGACGAACTACACGATCTTGTCCTATGCTTAGGATTGGGTCTTGTCCATCACATCATTCTCCCAATGATGTGATCCCGTTATCAATGACATCCAATGTCATGGTCAGGAAACTGTAACCATCCATTGATCAACGAGCTAGTTAACTAGAGGCTCACTAGGGACATATTGTGATCTATGTATTCACACATGTATTACGATTTTCGGATAACACAATTATAGCATGAACAATAGACAATTATCATGAACAAGGAATATAATAATAACCCTTTTATTATTGCCTCTAGGGCATATTTCCAACACTTTTCACATATTAATCTTTGCTTAGTTACTTTTCCGTTGCCACTGTTACGATTGTTACAAAACTACTACTGTTACTTTTGCCACTGTTACCGTTACTTCCATTCTACTTTGCTACTAAATACTTTGCTGCAGATATTAAGTCTTTCAGGTGTGGTTGAATTGAAGACTCATCTGCTAATACTTGAGAATATTCTTTGGCTCCCCTTGTGTCGAATCAATAAATTTGGGTTGAATACTCTACCCTCGAAAAATGTTGCGATCCCCTATACTTGTGGTTTATCAAGACTATTTTCTGGCACCGTTGCCGGGGAGCATAGCTCTATTCTTTGAGTCACTTGGTATTTATATCTGTTGATCACTATGAGGAACTTGAAAGACGAAAAAACCAAGATTTATCCCTCAACTACGAGGGGAGGTAAGGAACTGCCATCTAGCTCTGCACTTGATTCTCCTTCTGTTTTGAGTAAACTTGCGACACCTAAAACTACTCCTTCTATTGATTTTGATATGTCGCATGTTATTGATCATGCCACATCTGCTATGCATGATGCTTATGATGAAACTACTTCTATGCTTGATAATACTGTGCCATTAGGTGAATTTCTTGATGAACAACTTGCTAGGGTTAGAGAGAATGAAATTATTGGAACTGATAATATTTATGAAAGTGATGATGAAGATTCTCCCCCTAGATATGAATTGCCTGATGTACCTGAGGGTTATGTTATGGATGAAGAAACTGCTAGAGATTTTTATGCTTGCAAAGATAGATATGATATTAAGAAACTGTTAGCCAAACTGAAAGAAAAATCTCTGAATGCTAGAATGAAATATGACCCTACTTTTGCTACTTCACCTATCTGTATTTCTGATAAGGATTATGATTTCTCTGTCGATCCTGAGTTAATTACTTTGGTTGAATCTGATCCTTTTTATGGCTATGAATCTGAAACTGTTGTGGCACATCTTATTAAATTAAATGATATAGCCACCCTATTCACTCATGAGGAAAAAAAACCGTTACTATTATATCCTTAAGTTATTTCCGTTCTCATTAAAGGGTGATGCTAAAACATGGTTTAATTCTCTTGCTCCTGGTTGTGTGCGTAGTCCCCAGGATATGATTTACTACTTCTCTGCTAAATATTTCCCCTCTCATAAGAAACAAGCTGCCTTAAGGGAAATATATAATTTTGTGCAAATTGAAGAGGAGAGTCTCCCACAAGCTTGGGGGAGGCTTCTCCGATTACTCAATGCTTTGCCAGATCATCCTCTCAAGAAAAATGAAATACTTGATATCTTTTATAATGGACTAACCGATGCTTCCAGAGACCACCTGGATAGTTTCGCTGGTTGTGTTTTCAGGGAAAGAACTATTGAGCAAGCTGAATTGCTATTGAATAATATATTGAGTAATGATAATGATTGGACACTTCCTGAACCAACTCCTAAGCCAACTCCGAAGAAAAGGGGTATTCTATTTCTCAGTCCTGAAGATATGCAAGATGCAAAGAAATCTATGAAAGAAAAGGGTATTAAAGCTGAAGATGTCAAGAATTTACCACCTATTGAATAAATACATGGTCTTGATAACCCGACACAGGTAGTAAAGGTAAATTCTCTCTATAGATTTGATGAAGGTGATATCCCTCGTTATAAGTCTGCTAGCCAATGCTTAGATGAGTTTGATAATTTTATTGTTAAACAAGAAAACTTCAATGCTTATGTTGGTAGACAAATGAAACGTAATGCTTATATGATTGAACACTTGAGTGATTATATGTCTAGAGTTAAAGGTGAACTTAAACTTATTAGTAAACATGCTTCTATGGTTACCACTCAAGTAGAACAAGTGCTTAAAGCTCAGAATGCTTTGCTCAATGAATTAAAAAAAATGATAATGCTTTTAGATTTGTGACTAGAGGGGGTAGAATGACTCAGGAACTTTTGTATCCTGAGGGACACCCTAAGAGAATTGAGCAAGATTCTCAGAGAACTAATATTGAGTACCTAGTTCCTCTAAGAAGAAGAAAAAGAAAAATGATAGGACTTTGCATGCTTCTAGTGAACCTGTTGTTGACACGCTTGAGAATCACAATGATATTTCTATTTCTGATGCTGAAACACAATCTGGTAATGAACATGAACCTAGTGATAATACTAATGATGATGTTCATGTTGATGCTCAACCTAGCAATAACGATGATGTAGAGATTGAACCTGCTGTTGATCTTGATAACCCACAATCAAAGAATCAACATTATGATAAGAGAGACTTTGTTGCTAGGAAGCACGGTTTTGAATTTCCTCTTCCTACTGTCAAGAATAAATATGATATTCTTATTATTGGGGACGTGCATATCCCCGTGGAGGTAACTTAGTGTTATTCGAAAATTCTCCGGTTTCATGCAATTCAGAAAGAGTTTGTTAACAAGACTTGATCAACCTTGTTAGTGGATTCCTTTTGATGAGCATGAGATGGATGAAGTTAGAAAGCACAACTCTCTGTACCCTCCTTTTACTTTCTGTTATTTAGATTAAATAAATCAAAAATAGTATTTTCTATGTGTTTTTTGAATTATCCTTGCAATAAAAAAACCCTGAAAATAAAAGTTCTCCAAACGTCCCGAAAATGAAATATGAATTTTTGTAGAATATTTAAGAATGTCTGGCACTGAGAACACACCAGAGGGGGCCACCACCTGGCCACGAGGGTCCAGGGCGCGCCCACCCCCCTGGGGCGCGCCCCTGCCTCATGGGCCCCACGTGGACCCCCTCCACTTATTCCTGCACCCACTCACTTCTTCTTCCTCGAGAGAAAATCCTCCCATAGCTCAAACCCGTGTTCTAGCTCATCTTGCTACCATTTTCGATGTCCTTGCTCAAAGCTCCATTCACAAAACTATTTTGGGGGATTGTTCTTCAGTATGTGACTCCTCCAATTGTCCAATTAGTTTTTGTTCTAGTGCTTTATCTATTGAAATTTTTTGCTGCTTAGGTGACCCTATTCTTGAGCTTGCATGTCAAATTTATATGGTCCAAAGTAGTTTTAACGCATGATACAGCCTCTAGGCACTTGTGGGAGTAGTTGCTATCAATCTTGTTGAGTTCGGTTCACTTTTATTTTGAGTCACTAAATATTTCAGAAAATTTCAGAGGGAGAAAATGTTGAAGAGATTGTTGAGAGGTTCTTCGAGCTAAAGCTCGAAGGATAAGCAAAATGAAGAGAACAAAAAACCCAAATACAATCTTCCTCGCACCGCGGAGGTTCAGCCGTGTGAATGGCCTTGTGATGAGTTCTTGAGAGCCGCCAGAATTTATGATGATTTTTATCACTTGGCTGAGAATGCAGGCCTCACCGGCTTCCTCCATGACCAGTGCGAACAGTATCTCCTACTCACTAATATTTTCGTGCAAAATTTTTATTTTCATGCTAAGAAATCACCACCTTCAGTGGAGTTTCATTTATATGATGATGTTAAGGAGATGTCACTCCGTGATTTTTGTCAGGTCTGTAAGATACCCTTTGTAGGCAGCATCGAGGAACCACACCGTAATGATGTGGAGGAATTTATTGATAAAATTGCTGTAGGGGAAACGAGGAAAGTTTCAGATGCTAGAACTACTAGTATACATTTTCCTGTTCTACGATGCTTGATTGGTCGCGGGAACAATGGAAATCTTAGTGCTCCTGATATTGTTATTTTGCGCCATGCATTGTTTCATGATACAACTTTCAGTTTAGGCGCTATTATTGCTAAACGATTAAGTCTGAACCGTACAAAGGGCCCCATCTTCGGTGGCATCTTTGCTTCGCGCCTTGCTGCACACTTTGAGATACCTATTAGGCATTATGAGAAAGAGGAAAAGTTGTTGCCCCTTGTTTTTCTAGATTATAAGAGTATGGTAGCACATGACTTTATTGTTAAAAATAAGAAGAAACTGCTTAAGTATAGTTTGATATTTGGTAAAACTCACTGTGAGGTTATTACCTTGCCTGCACCCTCTTTGTTTAATATACTTTCAGGCACGTACCTCATCTTGCCAGAGGCCATCTATGCATACTGGAGTCTGACACAAGTTCCAGAGCCTGAGCCTGAGCCACCACTTGACCCTTATCGACAGTCTGTTTATCAGTGGGATCCGGAGGAGATCGCCAACCAGTGGCACCCAGAGGACACTCCTCCGTACACTGGAGAGAGTAGCTTCGATCCGTGGCCCTAGAGCAACTTAGGCCAAAAGCCTAAGCTTGGGGGAGTACGTATTTTTCACCAATATTCCATTCATGTTCACACACTCATGCCAGTTGTCGGTGCTCATACTTTTTCATTGTACTATCCATGCTAGTTTATTTTCTAAACCTTCTTCTTGTGTGTTTGAAAAACCTTAAGAAAGACCAAAAAAATTAGTTGTAGCTTTTAGCTAGCTTACTTTCCATGCCTGTAGTAGTAGTAATTAAAAGAAAACCCAAAAATATTTCGTGTTCTTCTTTTGCTTGTTGGGAGCTTTCCCGTATAAATAGTTATATTTCCTTTCTTTTCTTTGGGGGCCGAGAGGAGAAGGCCATGATGAAAATGTTGAAGTGGCTCTTATATGCATTATTGTTGATTTAACAAAGAGCCCATATTACCTTGTCTTCTCCTGTGTATTAAATTCTTGCAGATTCCAGCTTAATCCAATGCACGTGCACTATTATTATTATCCACACCGTTCGGTCGGGCCAGTGAAAGGCAATAATGATGATATATGATGGACTGATTGAAATGAGAAAAGTTGGTATGAACTCGACCTATCTTGTTTTTGTAAATATGATTAGTTCATCGTTCCTGATTTAGCCTATTATGAATGAAACATTTTTGCAATGAAAATTAGAGATTATAGTTGCTCATGCCATGCTTAATTAGCTAGGAGTTTATAATGGTTTACCTTGTGTGCCAACCTGCTATTAAAATGGTTGTGATGTGGTATGACAGGATGGTATCCTCCTTTGAACGATTCGAGTGGCTTGACTTGGCACATGTTCATGCATGTAGTTGAAACAAAATCAACATTAGCCTCCACGATATTTATGTTCATGGTGAATTATATCCTACTCATGCTTGCACCCAGTGTTGATTAATTTTAATACATGTTCATGACAGTTGTCGCTCTCTAGTTGGTCGCTTCCCAGTCTCTTTCTAGCCTTCACTTGTATTAAGTGGGAATACTGCTTGTGCATCCGCTTCCATAAACCCCAAAGTTATTCCATATGAGTCCACCATACCTTCCTATGTGCGGTATTTACCTGCCGTTCCAAGTAAATTTGTATGTGCCAAACTCTAAACCTTCAAATGAAATTCTGTTTTGTATGCTCGAATAGATCATGTATCAACTAGGGCTGTCTATATCTTCCATGCTAGGTGGGTTATTCTCACGATGAGTGGACTCCGCTCACCATTCACGAGAAAATGGCCGGTAACCGGGATGCCCAGTCCCATGCTCAAATCAAAATAATTACAAACAAAACTCCCCCAGGACTGTTGTTAGTTGGAGGCACCCGTCTTTTTGGACAAGCCATGGATTGATGTTTGTTGGTGGTGGGGGAGTATAAACTTTACCATTCTGTTTGGGAACCGCCTATAATGTGTGTAGCATGGAAGATATCGAGATCTCTTGGTTGTTATGTTGACAATGAAAGTATGCCACTCAAAATATTATTTATCTCTATTTCAAAACTCGAGCTCTGGCACCTCTACAAATCCCTGCTTCCCTCTACGAAGGGCCTATCTATTTACTTTTATGTTGAGTAATCATCCTCTTATTAAAAAGGACCAGTTGGAGAGCACCGTTGTCATTTGCATGCATTACTATTAATTTACATTGAGTATGACTATGACTGGATCTCTTTTACCATGAATTACAATGTCTAGTCAGTACTTGATCTTCACAGGTGCTCTGCATTTATGTTTTGCGGTCTAAGAAAGGGCTAGCGAGATACCATCTTGTTATATCATATTATGATTGTTTTGAGAAAGTGTTGTCATCCGAGATTTATTATTATTGCTCGCTAGTTGATTATGCCATTGATATGAGTAAACATGAGACCTAAGTGTTATTGTGAATATGGTTAGTTCATAATCTTTGTTGAAAACTTGAATGCTGGCTTTACATATTTACAACAACAAGAGCAAACAGAGTTTGTAAAAGTTTTTCTTTATCACTTTCAGTTTGTCAACTGAATTGCTTGAGGACAAGCAAAGGTTTAAGCTTGGGGGAGTTGATACGTCTCCAACGTATCTACTTTTCCAAACACGTTTGCCCTTGTTTTGGACTCTAACTTGCATGATTTGAATGGAACTAACCCGGACTGACGCTATTTTCAGCAGAATTGCCATGGTGTTATTTTTGTGCAGAAATAAAAGTTCTCAGAATGACCTGAAACATCACGGAGAATATTATTGGAATTAATAATAAATACTGGCGAAAGAATCAACACCAGGGGGCCACCCTGTCCACGAGGGTGGAGGGCGCGCCCCCTGCCTCGTGGGCCCCCTGAGGCTCCACCGACGTCAACTCCAACTCTATATATTCACGTTCGAGGAGAAAAAAATCAGAGAGAAGGACTCATCACGTTTTTTGATACAGAGCCGCCGCCAAGCCCTAATCTCTCTCGAAAGGGCTGATCTGGAGTCCGGTCGGGGCTCCGGAGAGGGGAATCCGTCGCCGTCGTCATCATCAACCTTCCTCCATCACCAACTTCATGATGCTCACCGCCGTGCATGAGTAATTCCATCGTGGGCTTGCTGGACGGTGATGGGTTGGATGAGATTTATCATGTAATCGAGTTAGTTTTGTTAGGGTTGGATCCCTAGTATCCATTATGTTCCGAGATTGATGTTGCTATGACTTTGCTATGCTTAATGCGTGTCACTAGGGCCCGAGTGCCATGATTTCAGATCTGAACCTATTATGTTTTCATGAATATATGTGAGTTCTTGATCCTATTCTGAAAGTCAATAGTCACCTACTATGTGTTATGATCCGGTAACATCGAAGTGACAATAATCGGGACCACTCCCGGTGATGATCATAGTTTGAGGAGTTCATGTATTCACTAAGTGTTAATTCTTTGGTCCGGTACTCTATTAAAAGGAGGCCTTAATATCCCTTAGTTTCCAATAGTACCCCGCTGCCACGGGAGGCTAGGACAAAAGATGACATGCAAGTTCTTTTCCATAAGCACGTATGACTATATTCAGAATACATGCCTACATTACATTGATGAACTGGAGCTAGTTCTGTGTCACCCTAGGTTATAAATGTTGCATGAGGAATCACATCCGACATAATTATCCATCATTGATCCATTGCCTACGAGCTTTTCACATATTGATCTTTGCTTAGTTACTTTTCCGTTGCCACTGTTACGATTGCTACAAAAATACTACTGTTACTTTCGTCACTGTTACCGTTAGTTCCATACTACTTTGCTACTAAATACTTTGCTGCAGATATTAAGTCTTCCAGGTGTGGTTGAATTGACAACTCAGCTGCTAATACTTGAGAATATTCTTTGGCTCCCCTTGTGTCGAATCAATAAATTTGGGTTGAATACTCTACCCTCGAAAACTGTTGCAGTCCTCTATACTTGTGGGTTATCACCTAACCCTAAACAGTACAACTAACGACAATGACTTCGCTTGCATACATATGAACAAATATGATCGATCATCTATGAACAATAAAAACATCATATGATATATGAACAAAAAAAATCACATCTATGAACAAAAAAATTCATATGATCATATATATATGCAGAAAAAAACATCATATATGACGCTGAACAAAAAATCATCATATATGCATACATATATATTCATACATCAACATTACATCAACATACATCAACATATATGCAAAAAACATCATATATATATGCAGAAAAAAACATATATGCGGGGGCCACGGCGGCCACGTCCACGGCGGTGGCGGCGGGGGGGGGGGGGGGGAGGGCAGGGGCACGGGGGCTCACTGGGGGCGGCGTCGGCGATGGCGAGGTCGGGGCCGCGCTGAGGCAGAGGCGGCGCGCGCGGGGCACGGTAGGGGCCGGCGCAGGGAGCCGACGGCGAGGTCGGGAAGGCTGTCGGCGATGGCGAGGTCGCGGAGGCATCGGTGATGGCGACGGCGACGACGACGGCGACGAGGAGCGGGCGGCGACGGGGGCGGCGACAGCGACGAGGAGCGGGCGGCGTCGGGGCGCAGGGGAGTTGGCGATGGCAACGAGGCGTGGGCGGCGGACGGCGTCGGCGAGGGCTCGGGGGCGGGGCACGGGCGACGGTGACGGCTCGGGCAACCTGGTGGCGTCGATGAGCTCGGCGTCGTCAGGGGGCAAATGGTCGATGAAACTCAAAATTTTCACAGGACCTGCTTATATACACGAAGCATTGGTCCCGGTTCGTGGCACCAACAAGGACCAATGCCCCCCTTTAGTCCCGGTTGGTGCCACGAACCGGGACCAAAGGTCTCTTTTCAGCAGCCCAATGGGCGGGAATCAGGGACCTTTTGTCCCGGTTGTTGGCACCAACCAGGATAAATGGCCTTGTGCTGCCCGCGTCGCGGCCAAAAGTTTAGTCCCACCTCGCTAGTTGAGAGAGCTCGAGAGTGGTTTATAAGCGCTGTTGCGCCCACCCTCTCGAGCTCCTCTCAACTGCAGGCTTTCGGGCCTAATCTGTCACTATGTGCGTATGGGCCTACTGGGCCTGCTGCGGGCCTGAATCCTGGCCCATGGTTGGGTTTCTAGTCGTATTCACGCCGTGGTGGCCCAATAGGTGGCACTTTTTTTAACTTATTTTTCTTTGTTGCTTTATTTTTTTATTTTGTTTCTACTTAAAACAAAATACTTACTGTTGCTATTTTTATTTATTGTATTAAAGTTTATTTATTTTACTTTATTAAAGTTTATTTTCTCTCTACTTATTTATTTTATTAAAGTTTATTTTATCTTATTTTATTTTGTTTCTACTTATTTATTTTATTTTATTTTATTTTTTTGTGTTTCTACTTATTTATTAAATTTATTTTGTTTCTACTTATTTATTTTATTTTGTTTCTACTTATTTATTTTATTTTTATTTTTTATTTTTTATTTATTTTATGAAAATTCTTTTTTGCTTTTAATGTTTTGAACAGAAAATACTTTGATAATTTTAGTTGCATAAATTTTATATAATTTTATTTTCAATAATACTAGAGGTTTATAAAAGCTTTTTAGTTGATTCCTTTAGCTAATAGGGTTTCATTAAAGTTTTCTTGTTCATTCTTTTTTCTATTAGAGTTTCATTAAAGTTTTCTAGTTCATTCTTTTAGTTTATTATTTTTGCTATTAGAGTTTCATAAAAGTTTTCGAGATCATTCTTTTTTATATTAGTTCATTCTTTGAGCTAAATGACCCTGAAATTGAAAAGCACTTCAGATGAACTCTGAAGAGGTTGAAAGTTGTCATGGTATCATCATTTCACCCACATAGCATGTGCTAAAAAGTTGAGAGGGTTACGACAAAAACTGGATGCACTTCGTGTACAAAACGGACAATCTCTTTCGAAGTATCAGGGTTTCAGACGAAAGCTCATGTGTTACAAAGGGATTTCATTTTTTTGAACTTATTTGAACTCCAGAATTTTTGTGTGTTAAAAATGCACCATTCAAAGTCACATCATCAATTTTCAACCCTTTCTGACTTCATTTGTTATTTTTCATGCATTTACTGATTTTTTTTGAGCTATATGACCCTGAAAATGAAAGCACTACAAATGAACTCTGAAAAGGTTGAAAGTTGGCATGGTATCATCATTTCACCCACATAGCATGTGCTAAAAACTTGAGAGGGTTACAGCAAAAACTGGATGCACTTCGTGTACAAAACGGACAATCTCTTTCGAAGTATCAGGGTTTCATATGGAAACTCGTCTGTTACATGGATATTCTAGATCAAAGGCATCATCATAATAGTTGTGGAGAGAAAGTCTTCACTTTTTCTTCGTTTGTGTCCTTAGCTTATTGCGCCGTAACCATGGATAATCTTCATCGTTTAACAGGGTGCTTGGGTCAACCTTGACTTTGAAGGGAGGAATTTCATGAAACTTTTCATAATCTTCAGACATGTCTGTCTTGCCCTCCACTCCCACGATGTCTCTTTTTCCTGAAAGAACTATGTGGCGCTTTGGCCCATCGTATGATGTGTTCGCTTCCTTATCTTATCTTTTTGTCGGTTTGGTAGACATGTCCTTCACATAGAAAACCTGCGCCACATCATTGGCTAGGACGAATGATTCGTCTGTGTACCCAAGATTGTTCAAATCCACTGTTGTCATTCCGTACTGTGGGTCTACCTGTACCCCACCTCCTGACAGATTGACCCATTTGCACTTAAACAAAGGGACCTTAAAATCATGTCCGTAGTCAAGTTCCCATATGTCCACTATGTAACCATAATATGTGTCCTTTCCCCTCTTGGTTGCTGCATCAAAGCAGACACCGCTGTTTTGGTTGGTGCTCTTTTGATCTTGGGCGATCATGTAAAATGTATTCCCATTTATCTCGTATCCTTTGTAAGTCAGTACAGTCGAAGATGGTCCCCTGGACAACGAGTACAGCTCATCACAAACAGTGTTGTCACCTCTGAGACGTGTTTCCAACCAACTGCTGAAAGTCCTGATGTGTTTACATGTGATCCAGTCGTCACACTGCTCCGGGTGTTTGATGCGCAGACTGTTCTTGTGTTCATCGACATACGGGGTCACCAAGGTAGAGTTCTGTAGAACTGTGTAGTGTGCTTGAGACCAAGAATGCTCGTCCCTGCATATTATTGAGTCCCCTCCTAGCGTTCCTTTTCCAGGCAGTCTCCCCTCATATCGCGATTGAGGGAGACCAATCTTCTTAAGGCCAGGATTGAAGTCAACACAAAACCCAATGACATCCTCTGTTTGATGGCCCATGGAGATGCTTCCTTCTGGCCTAGCATGGTTACAGACATATTTCTTTAGGACTCCCATGAACCTCTCAAAGGGGAACATATTGTGTAGAAATATGGGGCCCAGAACGACAATCTCGTCAACTAGATGAACTAGGACGCGCGTCATGATATTGAAGAAGGATGGTGGGAACACCAGCTCGAAACTGACAAGACATTGGGCCACATCACTCCTTAGCCTTGGTATGATTTCTGGATCGATCACCTTCTGAGAGATTGCATTGAGGAATGCACATAGCTTCATAATGGCTAATCAAATGTTTTCCGGTAGAAGCCCCCTCAATGCAACCGGAAGCAGTTGCGTCATAATCACGTGGCAGTCATGAGAATTTAGGTTCTGGAACTTTTTCTCTGGCATATTTATTATTCCCTTTATATTCGACGAGAAGCCAGACGGGACCTTCATACTGAGCAGGCATTCAAAGAAGATTTCCTTCTCTTCTTTGGTAAGAGCGTAGCTGGCAGGACCTTCATACTTCTTTGGAGGCATGCCGTCTTTTTCGTGCAAACGTTGCAGGTCCTCCCGTGCCTCCGGTGTATCTTTTGTCTTCCCATACACGCCCAAGAAGCCTAGCAGGTTCACGCAAAGGTTTTTTCGTCACGTGCATCACGTTGATTGAAGAGCGGACCTCTAGGTCTTTCCAGTAGGGTAGGTCCCAAAATATAGATTTCTTCTTCCACATGGGTGCGCGTCCCTCAGCGTCATTTGGAACAGATAGTCCACCGGGACCCTTTCCAAAGATTACGTGTAAATCATTGACCATAGAAAGTACGTGATCACCGGTACGCATGGCGGGCTTCTTCCGGTGATCTGCCTCGCCTTTGAAATGCTTGCCTTTCTTTCGACATTGATGGTTGGTAGGAAGAAATCGATGATGCCCCAGGTACACATTCTTCCTGCATTTGTCCAGGTATATACTTTTGGTGTCAGCTAAACAGTGCGTGCATGTGTGGTATCCCTTGTTTGTCTGTCCTAAAAGGTTACTGAGAGTAGGCCAATCGTTGATGGTTACAAACAGCAACGCATGCAGGTTAAATTCCTCCTATTTATGCTTATCCCACACACGTACACCGTTTCCATTCCACAGCTGTAAATGTTTTTCAACTAATGGCCTTAGGTACACATCAATGTCGTTGCCGGGTTGCTGAGGGCCTTGGATGAGAACTGGCATCATAATGAACTTCCGCTTCATGCACATCCAAGGAGGAAGGTTATACATACATAGAGTCACGGGCCAGGTGCTGTGATTGTTGCTCTGCTCCCCAAAAGGATTAATTCCATCCGCGCTTAAACCAAACCATACGTTCCTTGGGTCACCTGCAAACTCAGCCTGGTACTTCCTCTCAATTTTTCTCCACTGTGACCCGTCAGCGGGTGCTCTCAACTTCTCGTCTTTCTTACGGTCCTCTCTGTGCCATCGCATCAACTTGGCATGCTCTTCGTTTCTGAACAGACGTTTCAACCGTGGCTTTATAGGAGCGAACCACATCACCTTGGCAGGAACCCTCTTCCTGGGGGGCTCGCCATTATCATCACCAGGGTCATCTTGTCTGATCTTATACCGCAATGCACCGCATACCGGGCATGCGTTCAAATCCTCGTACGCACCGCGGTAGAGGATGCAGTCATTAGGGCATGCATGTATCTTCTGCACCTCCAATCCTAGAGGGCATACGACCTTCTTTGTTGCGTACGTATTGTCGGGCAATTCGTTATCCTTTGGAAGCTTCTTCTTCAATATTTCCAGTAGCTTCTCAAATCCTTTGTCAGGCACAGTATTTTGTGCCTTCCACTGCAGCAATTCCACTATGGTACCGAGCTTTATGTTGCCATCTTCGCAATTGGGGTACAACCCTTTTTTGTGATCCTCTAACATGCGATCGAACTTCAGCTTCTCCTTTTGACTTTCGCACTGTCTCCTTGCATCAACAATGACCCGACGGAGATCATCATCGGGCACATCGTCTGGTTCCTCTTGATCTTCAGAAGCTTCCCCCATTGCAGCATCACCGTATTCAGGGGGCACATAGTTGTCATCGTCCTCTTCTTCTTCGCTGTCTTCCGTCATAACCCCTATTTCTCCGTGCTTGGTCCAAACATTATAGTGTGGCATGAAACCCTTATAAAGTAGGTGGCTGTGAAGGATTTTCCGGTCAGAGTAAGACTTCGTATTCCCACATATAGGGCAGGGGCAACACATAAAACCATTCTGCTTGTTTGCCTTAGCTACTTCGAGAAAATTATGCACGCCCTTAATGTACTCGGAGGTGTGTCTGTCACCGTACATCTATTGCCGGTTCATCTGCGTGCATTATGTATAATTAAGTGTGTCAAAAACCATTATAGAACATCATGGATAGATAAGTGACCAAATTAATAGAAGTTCATCATCACATTAAAACCAAAGTACATACATAGTTCTCATTGAACAACATATAGCTCTCCAGAGCATCTAATTAAACCATACATTGAAACTATGTAAAACATTTCAATGCAACAACAAATGCGATCATAATCGCAACCAAGGTAACAATTGATCCAACGTCATAATGATACCAAGCCTCGGTATGAATGGCATATTTTCTAATCTTTCTAACTTCAAACGCATTGCATCCATCTTGATCTTGTGATCATCGACGACATTCACAACATGCAACTCCAATATGATCTTCTCCTCCTCAATTTTTTTTATTTTTTCCTTCAAGTAATTGTTTTCTTCTTCAACTAAATTTAACCTCTCGACAATAGGGTCGGTTGGAATTTCCGGTTCACATACCTCCTAGATAAATAAAATCTATGTCACGTTGGTCGGCATAATTGTCATAAACAATAAATGAACCAAGTAGTTATAAAAGATAATATATACCACATCCGAATCATAGACATGACGAGGGCCGACAGGGGCGGATACCAAAACCATCGCACTATATAATAACAAGCAATAATAAAGTAAGAAAATTAGACAAGTATCTATCTAATCATACAAGTAAGATTTTTTTAGAAAGAGGATAAGAACAAGAGGCTCACCACGGTGGTGCCGGCGACGAGATCGGAGCGAGCGATCGATGGCGGTGAAGAAGGGGACGGGACGTGACGGACCGCTAAACCTAGACAAATCTTGAGGAAAATGGAGCTTGGAGGTCGAGCTTCGAGAGGAGAAAGCTTAACTAGTGTGGCTCGGGCATTTCATCGAATACCTCATGTGCATAGGAGGTGAGCTAGAGCACCACAAAGCTCTCCCCTCGCCGGCCAGAAAAAACAGAGCAGTGTGGAGTGCTCTGCTCGCCGACGATGGGGTATATATAGGGACCTCATTGGTCCTGGCTCGTGGCTGGAACCGGGACTAAAGGCCCCCCTTCTGTCCCAGTTCCAGCCATTCGTCCCGGTTCGTGCCTGGAACCGGGACAAATGGGTCCAGACGAACCAGGACCAATGCCCCACGAGGCCCGACCGGCCCCCTGGGCTCACGAACCGGGATGTATGCCTCCATGGGTCCCGGTTCGTGACTGAACCGGGACTAATGGGCTGGCCAGGCCTGAACCGAAGCCCTGTTTTCTACTAGTGGTCCTCGATGGAGCATCCCTGTTGGTACTCGCAGTGCTTCACCAGGTGCTTTGGGTTGTTAAGGAGTGGGTAGAAGCAGGCTTCTTCCATGTAGACATGAATCCTTACTTGGAGCAACTGTTTGGTGGGGTTCGAGGGAAGAGTAAGTAATGTATTCTTGGTAACTTAGTCCCTTGGGCTAGGTTGTAAGTTGTAACTCTGTGGATGGTTGCTCTTTCACCCTTCTCCTCATATTAACATCACATACTCATGTGTGTTCTAGAAAAAAAAGAGAACACACATGGCTCCATGGCTTACAAGGTAACCCATCACACAATTGTTCATGCCTAACATTTTTGATGAAGATTGGATGATTTGCCACGTTTTACGTGGTGATTAGATGTTTTGCCCCACTTTAGCTAGGGCGAAATTATTTGCCCATTTTGCTTTAATTTTTTTATCTTGCCATGATCCGTATTATAATGAATTCTTAATTATTTTAATTTAGAAAATAGTTGTGGAATAACATTTATGCTATGGCAGTTTTGCAATTTGTCGGCCTAATCTTCTCTGTACCTGGTTCCACCGAGCTATCAATCCAGTTCAGTCCCATCCTTCATCCCTTGCACCTCGGATACTCCTACTGAACCACTGTGACAAACCAACTGGGAAACAAAGTAGCGCTGCAGCTCAGCTCCTGGCGCTACTCAGAGGCCTGGTGGCTTCGGCTTTTGCTCGATAGCCCTGCTTCCTCTACACCCCGACATCTCCTATCTCTACTCGGTGGCCCCATGGCTCCCAGAGTGGCAACTAGATTTTATAAAGGATGTAGCCCAAGATCTACCTACATATATCACGGGGTTTTTTCAAACTACCATTTGGTTTACATGATGATCTCAAGAGCATGACAAGAAACTTTTAGTGGGGCTCAGCTAATGGGAGAAGGAAAATACACGGGGTTTCATGAGAACATATGATTATACTGAAGAGTCATCGAGGCATGGGCTTCAGGGATATGTGCTTATTTGATTAGGCTCTCTTGTCGTGCCAAGCTTGTAGGCTTCTGTCGGTATCCTAATTTCTTGTGTGTGCTTGTCCTTAAAACTAAGTACTTCCCCAATGGGGTGTTAACAAATAAGGTCCTAGTTCTTTTGGTCGATTCTTCCAGAATTTTGAGAATCAGACCTCCCCCAGGTTCTCCCAGAATCTTGAACCCATATTTTTTTGACAGTACAGCTAGTTACGATGTAAACAACTAGGATAGTCAAAGAAATATAGGTTCAAAATTCTGGGAGATCGGCCAAAAAATTGGGCCACGTTCTTCACTAGGAACGGTTCCTCCACTTGGCATGCAATTGAGTATGGGCTTGAACTTCCCAAGAAAGGAATAATTTGGTGAGTCGGCAATGGAGCAAACATCCGTGCTTGGCGAGACCCATGGATTTTGAGGGACCATCAGCTGTGTCCGATCACTAGCAAATGGCGATGCTGCCTGTGCTGGGTGGCGGAATTTATCCAACCAGACGGAACTTGGAACATGCAGCTCCTGCAGCAGTACTTTTGGTCTGTTGATGTTGATGAAATCGTCAAAATTTAACCGTCAACAACAAACCATGACGACTTATCGCGTGGCACCAAGAGAAATGTGGCTCTTTCACAGTTTGAAGCGCTACCGCCTGGCCCTCGACGAACACATGCACGTATGATAGTGGAGCCTCGAGCAACATGCCCCAAGGAGACCGACCGAACTAGAAGCTCATATGGCAGTGTGCAATTCGGCCCAAAGTGCGCATATTTGGGTGGAAACTTGCTTCCAATCCACTCGCCACCCAGGTCAACTTCTGCAATCGAGGTACGGGCACAAATAAAACCTGCACTATATGTACAAGGGAGTCAGAGGATGATTTTCACGCCCTGATGTGCTGCATTCATGCTCGCGAGCTATAGCGAGTTATGCGCTAGGAATGGACGTTGCCAGAGGATAATATTTTCAGTCCTACAAGACCAGAATGCCTACTCCAAGCTTTAGTTTGATGAGAGAACATCAACAAGCTATGTCCCTAATGATAGTACAGAGGAATTGGCACATCCATAATGAAATCACTCATGACAAACGTGCACCTACAGTGGAGAGCTCCAAGCATTTTCTACTCAGCTACATGAATTCCCTCATGCTCATCCAGCAGCATCCTTTCGTTGACGTTGAGAAGGGCAAGCAGGTTGTTTCATATGTGCAAAGCAGCAGTCTTGAGAGCCATACTTTGGACAGTCGTCAGAAGATGCATCAGAAGTGGACGTTGCCGCTGGCGGATCAGGCAAAACTGATTGTCGATGGCTCTTTTAAAACTGATGGCACAACCGGAACAGGGATGGCTATTGGTGTTCACCTGGGATCCTCCATCTTCGTTGCATGGGGGTACCCGCTGGTGCGCTGGATGCCGAGCTTGCAACCATGGAAGAAGGCATATCCCTTAGTTGATCACCACTACCGCTGATTGTGGAAATGGACTGCGTTGAGGCCATCGCTTTGGTGAATGCTTCTACACCCAATTCGTCCCGGTATTTTTCACATGTCCAAACTATCAGTGAGCTTCTTCGGAAAAGAGATGTGTCAACTACAAAGATTAATCGCGAGGCCAACTCTGTAAGTCACGGCTTAGCACGGCCAGATAGAGTTGTAACTCTCTATTTCTAGCTAATATATGCTCACACTTTCCTTGTAAAAAAAGGAAACGTCCCATGGTCCAGCAATCTATTTTTTCCATGTGTTGAATCACAGGATGAAACATTCACGTTTTCTTTTCTGTCGACAAACTTACCAGAAAGATCGAGAACAGGATATTAGTTTCACCATCTGGACTGGCAACTGTTGTAGGCTCGTTGTTCTCGCTACCGCCGTCGACAGGGACATCGCGGCTCCTGTCAAGTCACCTCGCCCCACCGAGATCTCAGGAGTGGTCGTGCCAAGATGTATGACTTGTTGTGGTCTAAGACCGCCCTCTGCATCGCATGAACCGACACCAATGGGTATTTCTATTCCCATTCAATACTAGCTAGAACCCTATCCAACTTCTCATAAGTCGGGTTAGGTAGCGTATTAGCCCAAGTGTATTGTCTACCAGTAAGCTCAATCTCCCTCAAACTGAGGCTTTCGATGATCATATTAAACATATGTGACCACCGCCCATCAAAATTATCGTTGTTCTTCTCATCTCACCTTCGTATAATATTAAAATCTCCACCAACTAAGATAGGGAGATTCTCGTCTCCACAAATCCTGACTAAGTCAGCTAGGAAATCGGGTTTGAGTTCGGGTTGGGCTGCTCCGTACACCGCTACAAGGGACCAACGGAAACCATCTAGCATTGGTCTCACTCGAAACTTAACCGCAAAATCTCCCCTGACCACATTTAGCACCTCAAGTGTTTCACACCTAACCCCTAGCAATATCGCACTGGATCTTCCTCTAGGGGGTAGACAGTGCCAATCAAAATCAATTCCACCGGACAGAGTTCCTAGGAATTGTGAGGTGAAATTATCTCTGCTAGTTTCAAGGAGTCCAATAAAATCGAGCTGTTGTTCTATCGATGTCTCAGCAAGGAACCTTTTTTTAGCCAAGTCAGCTAGACCTCTGCTATTCCAAAAAATTCCTTTCATAGATCATCGTGGAATTTATTTTTAAGTTTAACCCTAGCACTCCTCCGAACACCCGAAGTCGGATAAACCTTCCTTTTCCATGTACGTTTGGGCTTACCCCCTACACTTAACGTATCTACGTCAATATGGTGACTAGGGATGAAATCTTCCGCCGGCACTCTACACTCTCCTCAGTGTCCGAACCTAGTAAGTCCCCATCGGCCTCAGAGGGGGGCATTAGATTATCACATAAATTATGTAGAGCCGATATTCCTAATTGATTCACTTCATCATTATTCATGGGTTTAACCGCCGCTAGATTTTGAATAATATCAGATGCCCGCTCCACTTCTAAGTCTAGAAGGTCATTTATCGACTTCGCAGTTTCCTTTGCGTTCGAACCCAAAGAAACTCCTATGTTGTTGGTTTTATCTAAAATATCATGCTCTGAAAAATGCAAAATGGAACAACTCTTATTAACCGACATACCTGTAGTAGCCTCGACATCCCGAAGCTTGGCCGCCCTCATGGCACGCCCCAATTGCAGGTCGTCCACATCTGGTTGATCTTGGATCCGGTCACTGACACGCCTGCCAGCCATCACCGGATCTTTGATCCCACCAAAAGCGATAATTTCATCCATAGTCCTCTCCCGGACAGAGACTCCCGAAGCGACACGCGCATCCATCGAAGTTGGTGTAGAGATGGGCGCGGTAGGAGCACCACCATCCAGCGCCGGCGAAGGAAGAAGGTGCGGAGCCTCCTGCTCAGCTGCCATCTTGTGGCCGTCGACGCGGACGGGAGTCACCGTGGTTGGGGGGACCTGAGGGCCTCCTGCCCACGCCCCTCCCCCAACCCGGTTCCCTGCCAACAGTCGTTCGGCAAGACGCTCTGTCTGGCGTCCTTAGGGACGCCCCGGGGAGTCGACGTGGGTGAAGGGGTCCCCCGGCCTCCCAGGTCTCCGACTCGCCCGCTTGGCCTGCCAGTATAAAGGACACCTGGCACCACCTTTCCCGACCGCGCCAACGGGGTGACAGCGCGACGAGGAGACGCCGTGGGAGATAGGAGAGCCTCCTGCCCGCCCATCCCACTGGAGTCAGTCGGCTGCGACGGCACCACAGCAGCTGGTGTGAAAGAAGTCGGTGCTCCATAGGTATCCACCAACAGTGACGGCAGCTCTGACTCCATCGGATCATCCGTCTCTACCCTCATGCTCCACAAGCGACTAGGAGTAGAATGAGAATCAAAAGAGCCAAAACGCAAAGTGTTCGTCGGTGTTCCAGACATCAGCGGTCCCTTGGCCGACTTATCCGACTTATCAGGCTGCGGAGTAAGTTTCTTGGCCGAGCCCCTAGATCTGTCCTCAGATTCCTTGTTCTGGTTATCCGGTGCTCTATCTCCCTCAGATGTATCCATGTCCTGATGCTCATCAACCCCCTCATCTACTGGTGTGTCCTCAATCTCAAGATCCAACACATATGTACTTCCCTCATGAGTCCACCGAACCACATCGGGTAACAAGTCAATGATGATGACGCTAACAAGCAACCTCGCAACACCATGAGCATGCGTGAAGGGCATATCCACCTTCTCCGTCTTACCAATCAGAGACCCCAAACTCCAAGTGACGAGAAAATGATTTAAAGGCTTATGTGGAGCACCCGAGAAGCGGACCCAAGCCTTTTCCAAAGGTACTCCCCGTGGTTCGTTTTGTTTCCAGTCGTCAAACTCCAGAATGATGCTAGTACTAGGAACCCTGCATATGCCAAACTTAAGAATACGAAGTTGATCCTCCTTAGTTGGAATTCTACCTTGTATGACTGAAAATTCCCTAGTGCCAACTCACGCAGGTGCTGAATAATCTATGCCTCTGTCATAACCCCATTAGTCACCTTAACAACTCCTGGAAAAGATCCCTCAATAGCCTGAATCGAAGGTGCCACTTCCGAAGACTCAAAAAACATTAGCTCTTTGCAACAAACTCCGTAAATCGTGACTACCGGTTTGGGTCCCGACAACAAAGGACACTCACCGGGCACATGCTGAGACTTCTGACAGTAATCACATAACTCCTTAGTGCATTACGCCACGAAGTGACCTGGCTCACCACATATGTAACAAGTCAACTTCTTCATCTTGATTGCCCACTTGGATAACTTTTCACCCTCAACCTTGTCTTTACCCTTATCAGAACCACCATCTTTTGCATT
The DNA here is from genome assembly GCF_002575655.3 of Aegilops tauschii subsp. strangulata. Taxonomy (NCBI): domain Eukaryota; kingdom Viridiplantae; phylum Streptophyta; class Magnoliopsida; order Poales; family Poaceae; genus Aegilops; species Aegilops tauschii. The sequence continues at coordinate 484,972,914 of NC_053037.3, forward strand.
GACAGCCCCCGATCCGGCAGCAGGCACCTTCACCGCCGCCATTATACGCCGAAACATGCCATTGCGTAGGCTCGTAGGCGTAATTCGTATTCGTATTTGGCCCGAACCGCATCCACGGCGGTCGCCGGTAAAGTGGTGACAGCGGGTGTAGCAGCCGCTGCTTTGACTGAGCTCTCATGAGCTACATCGGCCGGCGGTGGGGGAGGTTATGGCGGCGGCGGGCATCGTCCCCCACCTCTCCCTCCGCGAAAAAGATGCCCTCCCTGGTTGCGAATGGGTCCAGCCACCCCTTCAACAAAGTTCCCCGGCGGACCTTGGAAACCACGCCCTGGTCCGTTGCCATTGTACCATCCAGAACCTCGGCCACCTCCAGATGATGAACCACGGTGTAGGCCCTCACCGTATGCATCATATCCATCATCTCCCCACTGGCCATAATGATTGTAGCGGTATCCATCTCCGCCAAAATCTCGACCACCACCGTAGTCATGACCATCACCGCCGTAACCACCGTTGCCGTAGCCATCGTCTTGACCCCGACCGGTGTCTTGGCCAGAAGCAAAAGGCGGCCCAGGTGGAGGCTACTCCTGCTGCCGTGCACCAGCCTGAGAAGGGTCCTGGGCGGTAGAAGCCCTCGCCGGCGGTCGTGCAGGGGGCGGCGCTCCCGCTTTTGCCAGTGGCGGACCTCGTCGCCCCGCCATGTTCCTGTGAGAGCCGGCGTCGCAGTAGATCCGTGCTGCCCGACAAGTTCCTAGCGAGGGAAACCCAGGTCTTCGGAAAACCCTAGCGATAGACGTAGAACGATCGGGCGGCGGCTCGATAACCGATGCCCCATGCAACGATGTTGGGTCGGACGTGATCGCAAGCGTGACTTCGGGCCCAGACGTGAACGCATACGTGGCTTGGGAGTTTACCTGGGCCTCATACCCAGTGCAAATAGAGCCCACGACCAACACATTAGCGGACACCTGCTCGTGGCCCAACAGAACATTCAAGCGCGCGCCGTCTGCCCGCTTGAATTTCGTTGGCCGCCCTAGCCATCGGCGGCTGCTGAAGCGGCGGCGGCTTCGCCGGCTGGCCCTTCTTCCCGTTCTTCTTCTTCGTAACAATTGTCCATGAATCCGGAATGAAATCGGAAAGAGTAACATGTGCACGGTTTACCTTCGGGATCGGTCCAATCCACGGTTTCATGTGCATCTCTGGCTTCTTATGAATCCCTCTCTTCCGGTGAGGATCGGTGACACGTGAAAATCCCGGCGGCGGCGGCGTCATCGCACACACCGCTTTTTCCATGATCATCTGACTCATGCCGGCCCCATCTTCTTCCTCCATCCCCCCATGACTAGCCCCTTGATCCTCCTCATCGTCGCTATCTGCAAGAACCCAAAATCGTCCTCCAAAACGATGATCCGATCTCCCGGCTTTGGGCGTAGCCGTCAAGTCGATCAGATCCGCAACCTCCTTCTGATCAACCTGCATACGACAATCGACTCGCACGTATAAATATCAATGTGTAAACGAAATCCTACCGTAATCTGGACGTCGGCCGCCAGGTAATCGCCGGCAAGGACATCGTTGTCCAAATTGAGGAGCCCTGTCCACCGAGAAGTTGGATTGTGTTGAAGACGACCCTCGATCCAGCCACCAGAAGAGCGCTCGTCGGAGAAGTGAATTCTCCAGTGCTCCGCCTGCGCCCTCTTCTGGATCGCGAGATCAGCGTCCGCCGGATCTGCTTGAACCCCTTCTACCCCCTGCGTCGACGGCGCCGGCGAGGGGCGGCGCGATGAGGATTCAGCAGGGATCTCCGGCGGTGGATGCGCGGGAATCCGACCCTCCGGCGGCCGGAGGCCATCGCCGCAACGGACGCCCTCAGTCATGTGCCGCAACGGTCTCTGTCACGTGTGCTCTGATTCAGAGAGGATGGCTCTCTTTGCGCAAAGCTCGGACATGGGAGACAGACGTGCCCATGACCGACGAAGAGCAGGATGTGGAACACGTGCGAAGATGTGGAACTTTTGCTACGTACCTGTACTTATAAAAATGCCATGCTCCCATACTTCTCATGAATTTCGTTCAGTTTGCATGAAATTTGTACACCTTTCATGAAACCCGTCCGGTTTATTCATCTTTCGTCTCAAAAGCAGACTGATGGTTTAGTGCATAGGGTTATGTGGCACGGCGTAAGAAACTTACACCATCACCAAGAAACTTTTCATCAAAAAATCGCCAACACAAGGATAAAGTCATTTGTTTGCACACCACAAGCCGTACACAGTTAAAGAAAATGCACAACGTCAACCGGGTGGTGCTACTGAAAGTCTGAAACACTAGAGAAAATACAACATTGACCAGGAATAACGAGCAATGCAGTGCCTCTAATACTCCACTACGCTATGGCAACAACTTGAAATTTCTCGGAGGGAAGCTCTTGTAGATGAGTATGCTGACAAAACAGGATAATAGAAGCCAGCACAGTTCGATCACGACGATGGTTCTAAGACTTGCTGGATCGAGCTTGACCAGCTGGTAATCAACGTAGATGATAAGGGCGACACTGTAGCAGAACAAAACCCCGTGGATCCACTTGTTGAGTTCCTCGTAGGGCTCCGTCGTTGTCACGGCGACGTAATCGCCGTCATCGGCGTTCTCCACATCGGCGCCAGTCCTTTTCACAGAGAAGCACTTGTAGGTGACTATGATGGTACAACAGTATAATATTAGCCCGGACATATTGGTCACTGCGAACGTTCTAGGATTCTCCGCATCGAACTTGACCAGCATGTAATGGAAGTAGACTACATATACGAAAACGGTGAAGTACATAAGACGGAAGAACCACTCGCCGTGTTCCAACAAGGGCACCGTCGACTTCGGTGTCACGGCGACGTAATCGCCGGCGTCGGGGTTCTCCATGTCGGCGCCCATCCTTCGTCTCCGATGCTTTGCAAGGCGGCTACTAAGTCGACTTCGTTAGTAGTATAGTAGATCGCTTCTAATATATGGTTGGATAGCCCTTGGACTTTGCCTACTATATATAATAATATCAGGATGCTTGGGCAGCTGATTTTTAGGAGTTTGTTATCTTTTGTTGCAATTCGCAAGCACGTCCAGGGACGGGGTTGCTACGGGAAAATTCCGGACTCTAGATGAGTTTTTCTTTTTCTTTTTTTGATTGGACTCTAGTTTTTTTTATGTATAAGAGCATCTCCAACACCGTCCATCAAAACGAACACCCCAAACATCCGCTTACACGTTTGGATGTGTCCATGGACAAACGTTCGTCACATTTCAAACATAAATTGAACAACCCGGACGAAAATTAAGAAACTTCGATACGTTACATGCAATCGGGAGGAAATCAGACAAGTTCAAACTAAATTACACGAGTTACCATATGGAGATGGTGGCCTTGTACGCACGGCCTCCCAGGCTGGCGTCACTTCCGTCGTCATCCAGTCTGTCGCCATCACCACTGGAGTCGTTGTCGTCGTCCTTCCAGAGGCGGAAGGGCTCGTAGGGTCCGCAACAACCCTAACTAGTCGCCGCCCTACGGCTCACGGTGTTCGGCTTCCTTTGCCACGGACACCGCCTCCGTCCACCTGCCCCTGGCCTTGCCCTTCCACCGAGGAGAAGAGCGGTGCGCAGGGACTCGGCTAACCCGATTTGATGACCTGGTCCGTGACTGGGTTGTCTGCTCGGGCGTTTGTGGACGGTTTGGGGTGCCCGGCCATAGATGCTTTTACTCTTGCTAATGATTACACTATCACCAAGAAACTTTTCATCAAAAAATCGCCGACGCAAGGATAAAGCCATTTGTTTGTGAACACAAGCCGTACACAGTTAAAAAATGCACAAGGCCAATCGGGTGGTGCTACTGAAAGTCTGAAACACTATAGAAATTACAACGTTCATCAGGATAACGAGCAATCCGATGCCTCTAATTAATACTCCACTAGCTATGGCAACAACTTGGAATTTTTCGGAGGGACGCTCTTGTAGATAAGTATGCTGACAAGACAGGATAAAAGGGTTTCTCCGATGGGTGCAGCGGGTGTCGGTCATCTTTGCTTAGTTGAGTTGCCGGCGTCGGCATTTGTTTTTTTTTTCTTTCTCTCCTTTTTCTTTTGGGCTTGTTTGTGCTGCGGCCCCAGCAAGCTGGTTGTATCATTTGAACGTTGCTTTATAATCTAAAGCGGGGGAAAACCCTTTTTCTTAATAGGAGCCAGCACAGTTCGATCACGAAAATCGTTCTAAGACTCGCCGGATCGAGCTTGACCAGCTTGTAATCGACGTAGATGGTAAGGGCGACGCTGTAGCAGAACATAAGCCCGTGGATCCACTTGTTGAGTTCCTCATAGGGCTCCGTCGTTGTCACGGCGACGTAAGCGCCGTCGTCGGCGTTCTCCACGTCGGCGCCAGTCCTTTCCGGAGAGAAGCACTTGTAGGTGACTATGATGCTACAAAAGTATAATAGGAACCCGCACATATTGGCCACTGCGAACGTTCCAGGATTCTCCTTATCGAACTTTTTTTTTTTTTGCATCGTCTCCGTATCGAACTTGACCAGCATGTAATGTAAGTAGATGACATACGCGAAAACGTTGAAGTACATATACCGGCGGAACCACTTGTCCTGTTTCAAATAGGGCACCGTCGACGTCGGTGTCACGGCGACATAATCGCCGGCATCGGGGTTCTCCACGTCGGCGCCCATCCTTCCTCTCCGATGCTTTGCAAGGCGGCTAGTGTAGTACTTAGATCGCTTCTGTAGGGTTGGATAACCCTTGTACTTTGGCTATATATATCGGGATGATTGAGCAGCTGATTTTTTAGGAGTTTGTTATCGTTTGTTGCAAATTGGCAAGCACGTAAAAGAACGGGGTTGTTACGGGAAAATCTGGACTCTTTTTTTTCAGAAATAAACTTTCAATCTATTTATTTTTAATTATGGTAGTACAACAAACACTATAAATAATAAAAATTACATCAAGATCCCTAGACCACCTAGCGACGACTACAAGCACTGAAGCGAGCCGAAGGCGCGCCGCTGTCATCGCCCCTCCATCGCCGGAGCAGGGCAAACGTTGTTGTAGTAGACAGTCGGGAAGTCGTCGTGCTAAGGCCCCATAGAACCAACGCACCAGAGCATCAACTGCCGCAGACGAAGAGTGTAAATCAAAATGATCCAACCTGAAAACACACGAACGAAGACGAACGACGAACATATCCGAGCAAATCCACCAAAGATAGATCCTTCTGAGACACACCTCCACACGACCACCGATGATGCTAGACGCATCACCGGAATGGGGCTAAGCGGGGAGACCTTTATTCCATCTTCAGTGAACGGCCGCCGTCTCGCCTTCCTGAGCAGGACACAAACTCTAACAAAGTTTGAAAAAAGATCTAAAAACGAAGCCCTCCCGCCGGCAAGAGCCGAGATCCACTCCGTCTCCATGGCCCTAAGGCCACCGGAGACGGGACGGACCGGCGCTGGCGCCGGCAGGAGGCAGCGGGAGGCAGAGAACCCTAACTTTTTGGAGGCGGCGGCTGGCTAGGAAGACCGTGGCCTGTTTGTGTTGTGTTTGCTCGGCCGGGGAAAATCTGGACTCTAGACGCTAATACGAGTATTATGTTCTGATTTGTCAAAGAAGATACGACTCCACGGCGCACAAGTAACTCATTACGCATTTGTGATGCCTAACATTTTTGCATTAAGATTGGACGATTTTTTAGGGTAATTAAGATAGGATGATTCCCATGTTTTACTTGGTGATAAGATGACTTGCCCCACTTTAGCTAGGGTTAGATTATTTGCCCCATTTTTCTATAATTTTTTTGATCATTTGCCATGATCCGTATTCTAATAAAAACTCAATTATTTTAATTCAGAAAACAGATGTGGAATGACTTTTGCCCTTTGTCAGTTTTGCAATTTGTCGGCCCATAATCTTCTCTCTACCTGGTTCCACCAACCCATCAATCTAGTTCACCCCCATTCTTCGTCCCCTGCAGCTCGTCCTGCTCGGCTACTGCTATAGAACCACTGAAGTGACAAACCAGTTGTATTGGCTCTCCTCCCTTTGTCTCTCCTCCAAGGAAAGGCGGTTAGGGTTTCTGCCTTCCGGTGGCGACGCCGCTGATCTAACACGTCTCCTGTGGCCTTAAGGCCATGGGTGCGTGGTGGATCCCTGTGCTTGCTGGCGTGAGGGTTTCGTTTTCAGGCGCTTCTTGAAGTTTTGTTAGAGTTTGTCTCCTGCTTAGGAAGATGAGACGACGACTTCTTGAAGATGGAATAAGGTTCTCCCTGTCTAGCCCCCGTCTCGGTGGTGCATCTAGTATCGTCGAAGGGCATGTGAAGGTGTGTCTCCGGCGGATCTCATGGGATTCGGTCGGCGGTTGTCTATTTGATCGGATCTGATGTTTGTTCGTCTTTGTTCATTTGTTTTCAGGTTGGATTCTTCCGATCTCAGTTTCTCTTCATCAGCGGCGGTTACTATTCTGGTGCGTTGGTCCCATGAGACTTAGCACATGACTTCCCGACTGTTTACTATAGCAAATTGTGTCCGGCTCCGACAAGGGAGGGGCGATAACGGCAGCGTGCCTTCGGCTCGCTTCAGTGCTTGTAGTCGCCGCTATGTGGTCTAGGAATCTGGATGTAATTTTTATTATTTCCAGTGTCCGTTGTACTGCCATCAAGATAAAGAGATTGGAAGTTTTTTCTTTTAAGAAGTGACAAACCAGCTGGGAAACAGAGCCGCTTGCAGCTCGGCTCCGGTGCTGATCGGAAGCCCAGCGGCTCCGGCTTTTGCTCGATGGCCCGGGGGCTTTTGCTCGGCTCCCGCTGCTCGGTGGACCAGGTGCTTTAACCTCAACATCCCATGGTCCAGCAATCTTTTTTTTTTCCTGTTTTTTTTTTGACAATTATCTCCTTCTTTATTCATTCATAGTGATCGTAGTACCGCTTACAAGAAGAGGAATAACCACATCCGGGTCTTTTTTTTTCATGTGTTGGTCAATCACAGGTTGAAAAATTCACGTATTTTTGCGTGGAGAAATTTGCCAAAGAGATCTAGAACCCATTAGGCCATGTACAATAGTGCTAGCTTAGGAGTGCCATATAGGATAAATGATGAGGTGGAAGAGAAATAACTCAAAAGAAAAGGCTTGTCTTCTCTTTATTTAAAAAAAGACAAGAGATAATCTCTTAACACAATATGTCTCATCACGTTTTTAGAAATAACTAGTTATTGAAGATATGGCTAAAAGATGACCCATTGTAAACAATTTTTCTTGTCATCTCTAAGTTACATGCAAGACTTAAGATAAGACCGTTTTATCAACCGTTGTACATGCCCTCGTAAGACCGGAGCGGCGGCTGTTGCAGGCTCCTTATTTTCGCTACCGCTGTCGTGGAACATCGCCACTCCTGTGAAGTCACCTCACCCGGTCGTGATCGCAGGAGTGGTCGTCCCTAGATGTATGACTTAATGTGGCCGGCGGCCGGCCTCGTGCACTTGAGAACGAACACAGGGGTAGGATACTGGTCGTGGATGACTCGGTTGATCTGTTGGGATGAACCGGATGCTCGGTCAAATCAGCCAGAGAAATTGCAAAATGGCCATAGGGGCATAAGGTCATTCCATGTTGATTTTCTGAATTAAAATAATTAAGCATTACAATATGGATTAGGGCAAATGAGCAAAAGAACAATGAAAAATGGGGCAAATGATCTAATAGATTTTTGCTAAAGCACGTCTAGATGTGCAGTAAGTATTGCACATCTAAGTCCTATATCATTGATCTTACGCGAAGATTCATGTGGGTATTTCCTTTTTCTTTTTCCTTTTCTTTCTATGCTTTGCTTGTGTCACTTAGATGTGCAATAACTAAGGCACATCTACATATACCCTAAACAAACCCTTAATTCTAACTAAAGCGGGGCAAATTATCTGATCACCAAATAAACCGTGGCAAATCATCCAACACATAATATGTTGCTTGGGTTCGCTCGTGTTGTTTGCGCCCTCCGCCTTGGCAGCTAGGGTCCCCTCCTCCACTCCCATCCGCGGCCATCTCGACCACCGCGCACCATGCCAGCCCACACCCTAGCCCCAATAGCTCCGGCTCCCCCAGCCAGGCCTCTGCCAGCTACTCGCAGTCCCCATCCCCACCTTCCCCAACGACCGTGGACACCTCATCCATCGGGTTTTCCGACGGGGTGGAGCCAGGCCAATAGTAGCGCCTGGGCCGCCTTCGAGTAGTGTCCCTGGATTTGGGCTTCACGGGTCGGGTAATCGCTACAATGACCAAAGCATTAGGGCCTCACGCCCCGTACCTAGCCCCTAGAGGCTTGGGTCCTGTCTCCGCCCTGTTTTCTGTCATGTGTCCTTCTGCATCGTAGAGGGTAGCTCTCTCTGCGCGGAGCTCGGACATGGGAGACGGACGTGCCCACAGCTGGCGAAGAGCAGGACGTGCCCATGGCTGGAGAAGATTTAGAGTAGGTTAACTTTTGCTATATACCTGTATTAATGAAAATGCCATGTCCGCTTTTGTTTAATGTAATATGTCATAGTTTTCATGAATTTTGTCCTGTTTGCACGAAATGTGTCCGGCTTGCATGAAACCCGTCCATGGATTGGGTCGTTGGGTGGCTGACTCCCGTGTCCACATACCCATGCGTCCCATTTGCGGCATGGCGTTGGAGATGTCCTTACTCTTGCTAATGATTACACCATCACCAACAAACTTCTCATCAAAAAATCCAACACACTCAAAAGCGAGAGGGCCCTTACACAAAGCATTAAGATAAATCAGAAGATATAGGAACGATGGCTGAGGAAATATATATACAAGGATAAAGCCATTTGTTTGCAAACCACATGCCGTACAGTTAAAGAAAATACTAGCTCTGAACTACCCTACAAAGGTAGTAGAACATTGACCAGGATAAGCAATGCGAAATACTTCTAATACTCAACAACGCTATGGCAACAACTTGGAATTTTTTGGATGGAAGCTCTTGTAGAGGAGTACGCTGTTACAACAGGATACTAGGAGCCAGCACAGTTCGATCACGACGATCAGTCCAACACTCGCCAGAGCGAGCTTGCTGACAAGCTTGTAATGGACGTAGATGATAAGGGCGAAGACGTAGCAGAACATAACCCCGTGGATCCACTTGTTGAGTTCTTTGTTGGGCTCCGTTGTTATAACGGCGACGTAATCGCCAGCGTCGGGGTTCTCCACGTCGGCGCCCGTCCTTTCGGGAGGGAAGTACTTGTAGATGACTATGAAGCTACAAGAGTATAATAGGAGCCCGCACATATTGGTCACGACGACCATTCGAAAACTCGCCGGATCGAAGATCAGCATGTAGTGAAAGCAGATGACAAGTCCGAAAATGTAGCAGTACAGGAGCCGGTAGAACCACTTGTTGAGTTCCTTGTTGGGCTCCGTCGTTGTCACGGCGACGTAATCGCCGGCGTCGGGGTTCTCCATGTCGGCGCCCATCCTTCCTCCTCAATGCTATCCTAGGCGACTAGTGTAGTAGATCGCTTGTGGAGGGGTCGATAGCCCTTGGGTTTACCTATATATCGGGATCGGGATGCTTGAGCAGCTAATTTCGGGGATTTGTTATCGTTTGTAGCGATTCGCAAGTACGTATAAGGCCTGGGTTGTTACGGGAAAATCTGGACTCTAACGAGGAGTACTTTACTTCCTTTTTTTTCGGGTAATACCCTGCAAAAAATAAATACTAGTACTTTACTGATGATCATGTACGTGCAATGCACCCTTATATTAGGTAATAATACATTTCTAGAGTATATTATGCAATATATTAATTGTATTACACACTAATATTTGACAAGATCTTAATTGCATGTTGATAATCCCTCCATTCCATAGTGTAGTGTGCTCACGTATTTCGAGATTTAACTTTAATCATAAATTTAACTAACATGGCCGACTGCGGCAGGAGCATGAGAGTTACCTTTGAACTCGTATTCGAAAGAAGTTTTCAAAGATATTTTTTTAGTAAAATGGTTAATGTATTATTGGTCTAATTTATGATGAAAGTTGAATCTCGAAAAACGTGGGTGCACTAATTATGGAATGGGGGGGGTATTAGGTAGTACACTCTTCATAACTAAATACAAGATGTTTGGGCTAAGTGAGTAATACAAGGCCTCCTCGTTCGCTCCCCCCCCCCCCCCCCACACACACCCGCGGGCGACGGGCGAAACCCCGCTCCCCTGATCCCCCTCTCCTCCGGCCCCTCCTCGTCGCTCTCCCCTCCTGCCGCGGTCGGCGTGGTCCGCTGGGCCCTGCCTGTGCGGCGCTGGCGGCGGCGGGCCGTTCTTTCCCCCCGCGCGTGTAGGGGGCGTGTGGGGGCGTCCTGATGGCAGTGGTGTTGTTCGGCCGGCGGCGGGGTTCCCGCGGGCCTCGGGTGCCCTTGATGCGGCGGCGCGTCCGTTGGTCGCCGGGCGGCATGGGGGTGCTGGTGGCCGGCGGCGCCCGCGCGACCCAAATTTGGGCCCTATCGGGCTCCATCTGGGCTGGGGCAGGCCGGTGGCTCAGCACACGGCGGCGCTGCTCCCTGGTGGTGGTGACAAGGTGGCGGTGGTCCACGGGCGGTGGCGGCATCGTTGGCCGGCGAGCTGCAGCATGGCGGCAGGGGATGTCCAGACCCATTTGGGTTCGGCCGGGCTAGTCAGGGCCTGGCAGGCCCCTGTCTTTGCGTCTGGTCGGCTCCGCGGGGGTGGTGGAGGAGGTCTCCTCCCATCGGCTGTGTTGCGGATGCCCCCGAGCCCATTGTCTCCTCTTCCTTCCTCCAGGTCTCGTGTCAGTGGCCTCAGTGAGACGACAGAGTTGGTTCGGTGATCATGGCGCCATAGGCTGGTGGGCGGCAAGTTGGGCGGTGTACTTCGGATCGTCTGGGGTGGTGGTGGGTGTTTGGGTCAGGAGAAATCCCTGGTGGCTCGTCCGACTCCGACGCGGAGATGCCTGCGGGCGCCGCCGGGCCTTCCTGAAGGGCGTCGGGTATACCCCTCCCCCACTACCCTCCGCGTACCGGGGGAAACCCTAGGACTAGTCCGGGCAGCACCGCATTCCTTCTTGAAGGTGTTGCTCGGTACACAACGCTTCGGACTGCTTGGAGCGCGGTGGAACTTCTCCGGAGGGTGAAGCAGTTGCCAGCCATCTTCACTTCATTGATCTGCCGGTGTCGGCATTTGTTTCTCTTTCTTTCTCTCGTTTTTCTTTTGGGCTTGTTTGTGCCACGACCCCAGCAAGCTGGATATATCGGATGGTTGCTTTATAATATAAAGTGGGGAAACCCTTTATGGTCAATACAAGATGTTTGTGCAGTTTGAATTAAACTGCAAAAACATCTTATATTTAGATACGAAGATAGTATATAATTGGTTGACGCTAACATTGATATTAGAAATATTAACTTTTTTAGGGAAGAAATATTATTAGTTAGTGAAAAGTGCTGACCTTGATTAGTGCTAAACACATTTAGCACTAAACACCGGGACATAGGTCATTTCGATGGATGCGGTTGAACAGATGAGATATATTGGGTCTTAGCAACTCACTTTCTTTATAAGGATTTGACTATTCGAATTCTTCACCCCAGCCAACTTGCGCCTCTGAGAACCCCGTTTGTCTAAGCTACCCTAAACTTAAAGCAAGCAAAGAAAGCCAAAGCTAGTGCCAAACCATCCACCCATCCACACACCCATGCATATGCATGCGGTGTAATATTTTCTGTGTGTGATGTAAACTTACAGACACTAGCCCATTTGTGATGTAAACTTACAACACTAGTGCACGCTCAATGCATTTGTACAGTATGCATGCGACATGAGTTTACTCGCACAGTATGCATGTGACGTACGTTTTTGTACCCATTCCACTGAAAAATGTAATTTTTTGTAGCCATTCCACGGTGAAAACTTAGCTGTGCTCGATTAGGAATCTTACATAGATTGAGCCAAACAGACATAAGACTTATGTCATTTATCATTGATGCCAAGCGTTGCAAAGGAGCCGTGGAAAGGTGATCATCTACTATTAATTCACAAACACCGGTAGAAAAAAGGCCTTTAGTCCCGGTTCGCAAAGGCCTTTAGTCCCGGCTGTGCAACCGGGACTAAATATGCGCGACTAAAGACCCCCCTTTAGTCGCGCCTCTTACGAACCGCGACTAAAGGCTTTAGTCCCGGTTAGCCAAAGGCCCGTCCACGTGGGCGCCAGGGGTCCGTCGGGGCGGAGGACCTTTAGTCCCGGTTCTCGTAGCTAACCGGGACTAAAGGCCTCCTCCGCAGGTTTAGGGTTTTAGCCCCCCTAAACCTGGTTTCTTTTTAATTTGTAGTGTTTTATTTCTTTTATATTTTATTTTGTGTTTTATTTTAATTTTGATGAAGTTTCAGTACACATATTCTACGCTACTATATACATGCATATGAAATTTCAAACAAGAAGAATTCAAGAGGAATATATAATATATATTCAATCTCGGGTGACCATATACAACTTCGAACAAGTTTCTATACACAATTAGGATGGATGACCATATACAACTTCGAACAAGTTTCAATCTCGGGTATGCATATAAATTTCTTCGTCCTCGGTATAGTGTTCTCCTTTAGGATTGATGACTTCCCTCATGAAAAATCCTGCTAATTCATCTTGAATTGGTCGGAAGCGAGCTTCTGGACTAAGCCTCCTCCGCAAGTTATCCGTCGCGTTGCGCACGCTATCCGATGCCTTCCGCTCAGAGGTGTGTCTCCGGATGTTCTCACAAACATAGTATCCACATAGATTGGTCCCCGGTGGCTGCTTATCCACATTAACTAACCTTCTAAAATCTAGCTCATGTTTGAATTCACCGACAATTTCTTCTGAGAACCGTCTCCAAACCGTACAGGGCAAAGAAAATTAAATGAACAAGGGAGTTATTAGTTACTTGATATTAGGAAATGAACGAAAGAGACCAATCGATATAGAGCTCAAATGATTGAAAATAATTACTTTTGTAGCATTTTTCTCATGTCGGCCCAACGCTTTGGATCCGAATCCATAGAGTCCATGATTAGAACTCTGGAGGTGTGAAGTTCAATATTTAGCAGAATCCAGTGGAACCTGCGGACACGTTACATGCACAGTCATGCATAACTCATCGATTAGACATACCATGCATGGAGTAAACAAAAGAGAATGGGCACAAGAGAGAAACACTCACCCAAAATGGTAAGGAAATAGAATATGACTTTTGAGTTGATGCTTTCTAAGAAACTTGTACAAGTCTTTCTCCACGTCTTCGGGGTGATGTTGTAACACATGTCCATTAACGATATGTGGGTCAATGAACCCAACATCATGGATGTTTCTTATTTTGCATTCCCAAATCTTCAATCTGCATAATAGTGTACGCAACAATATAGTTAGGACAATATATATATATATATATATATATATATATATATATATATATATAGTGCAGGCAATGAATAACGAGATGAGGTAGAAATAAATCTCTTACAGAACGTAGCAACTCAGCATAGATTTGTCGAGGTCGCGCAGATTGAACAGCTGGAACAATTCACTCATATGAACTTGTACAAAGTACCGTTTGGTGTGATGCTCCTCTGTAACATCCGCATAAACATATTCTTTGTCGGCCCATGTTATGAATTGCTTGTACCAACGTAGCAGATTTCACATTTGTGGTGGTAGACTCTTTTCCCGCGCAGGCTCGACGAGAGGCCCATTCCGCACATATTGTAATGCTATCTCACATACTGGCGCATCCTCAAGGCCTAAGAAGGCACGAAGAGTCAAACCCATCTCGGACGCTTGTTTCATGGCACTCGCTACAGTCAATCCAAGTGCTGCCGCAGCTGCTATGATCTCGGGGTCCTCTTCCGGACCGGCTTTCACTATGAGCGGGGGGATCGATTGTTTCTTCTGCATCCCGAGCTGGTCAACTTGTTTTCCGCTTTTTTTACTTTCTTCTTTCTCCTCCTTCAATATTTTTGCTTGCCTACGAAGTTCATGTCCATAGTCGTCAGGCATATTCAGCTCGGCTTGGGACGGTGTCGTCAAAAAATCCTTAGCCCACTTCTTTTGCTTCTCAGTGAATACTTGCTTGGGCTCAGGCTCTTTTATCGCCTTCATATCCGCCTTCCATTTCTCATAATCAGCAGACGCGGCCAATTTGGTTTTAGCTTCACTAAGTTCCCAGGGCCTTGGGAGGAGAGGCTTCAGTGATGGCTCCGGTAGCCTTGTGGTCTTAGGTACATAAGGGTCCGGGTTAATAGTCCAGGAGCGGGTTTCCTTGCTGTCCGCCTGCTTCTGCTTCTTCGCCGGAGGTGGATTGGGGGGCGTCGTACCCGCCGGAGGAGGATTGGGGGCGTCGTACCCGCCGGAGGTTGTGGATCGAGGGACGGCGTCGAATGGCGTGAAGGAGGTGTAGGTGAACCACCACGACCACCACCGCCGCCACCACCGCCACCACCACCACCATCGGAGGGGGTGGACTTGCTAGCCTTGGCGCCTCGCAATGGCTACTCGAACATTTTCCGGTAGGAGCCCCCTCAAAGCAATCGGAAGCAATTGCGTCATAATCACGTGGCAGTCGTGAGACTTCAGGTTTTGGAACTTTTTCTCCGCCATGTTTATTATTCCCTTTATATTCGACGAGAAGCCAGACGGGACCTTCATACTGCTCAGGCATTCAAAAAAAATGACCTTCTCTTCTTTGGTAAGAGCGTAGCTGGCACGACCTTGAAACCATTCCGGATGCCGGTCATCTGGGTCTTTCAAAAGTTGCTGGTCCTGCCGTGCTTCCTTTGTATCATTTGTCTTCCCATACACGCCCAAGAAGCTTAGCAGGTTCACGCAAATATTCTTCGTAACATGCATCACGTCGATTGCAGAGCAGACATCTAGGACTTTCCAATATTCTAGCTCCCAAAATATAGATTTCTTCTTCCACATGGGTGCGTGCCCGTCAACTCCCCGCGGAACTGATTGTCCGCCAGGACCCTTTCCAAAGATGACTTTCAAATCCTTGACCATATCAAATATCTCAGCACCAGTACGTTCCGCAGGCTTCGGCCGGTGATCTGCCTTGCCGTTGAAATGCTTGCCTTTCTTTCTTACGTTATGATTTCGGGGAAGAAATCGACGATGACCCAGGTACACGTTCTTCTTACAATTAACCAAACGTACACTTTCAGTCTCATGTAAGCAGTGCGTGCATGCATTGTATCCCTTATTTGTCTGTCCCGAAAGGTTACTGAGAGCAGGCCAATCGTTGATGGTTACAAAAAGCAACGCTCGTAGGTCAAATTCCTCTCCTTTGTGCTCATCCCAGACACGTACACCAGGTCTGGCCCACAACTGTAAAAGTTCATCAACTAATGGCCTTAGGTACACATCGATGTCGTTCCCGGGTTGCTTTGGACCTTGGATGAGCACTGGCATCATAATGAACTTCCGCTTCATGCACAACCAAGGAGGAAGGTTGTAGATGCATAGAGTCACGGGCCAGGTGCTATGGCTGGAGCTCTGCTCGCCAAAAGGATTCATGCCATCAGTACTTAGACCAAATCTTATGTTCCTTGCGTCAGCTGCAAAATCTTTGAACACTCTGTCGATCTTTCTCCATTGCGTTCCATCAGCGGTGTGTCTCAACTCCCCGTCGGACTTACGGTCCTCTTTGTGCCATCGCAACGACTTGGCATGCTTTTTGTTCATGAACAGACGTTTCAACCGTGGTATTATAGGAGCATACCACATCACCTTGGCGGGAACCCTCTTCCTGGGTTTCTCGCCCTCAACATCGTCACCAGGGTCATCGCCTCTGATCTTATAACGCAATGCAGTGCATACAGGGCATTCATTCAAATTCTCGTATTCACCGCGGTAGAGGATGCAGTCGTTAATGCATGCATGTATCTTCAGAACCTCTAAACCTAGAGGGCAGACAACCTTCTTTGCTTCGTACGTACTGGCGGGCAACTCGTTATTCTTCGGAAACATATTCTTCAACATTTTCAGCAAATTTTCAAATGATGAGTCACCTACACCTTCCTGTGCCTTCCATTTTAGCAAATCCAGTGTGCAGCCCAGCTTTTCAGACTATTATCGCATCCTGGATACAACGACTTTTTGTGATCCTCTAACATGCAATCCAAATTCTCCCTATCCTTGTCAGTTTCGCAGCGTCTCCGTGCATCAGCAATGGTCCGACCAAGATCATCAGCGGGCTCATCATGTGCCTCTTCTTCACCTTCACCTAACCCTTCCCCACCTTCAGCATCATCCTCCATGAAAGTATCACCGAAATGATCATGATAGTTGTCATCGATATCATCCCCTTCTTCATCTTCTTCCATTCTAACCCCTCTTTCTCCATGCTTGGTCAAACAATTATAGCTTCGCATGAAACCATGCCGAAGCAGGTGCATGTGAACGTCTCTTGAGGAGGAGTAACCCTTCTGATTCTTACAGACAGCACATGGACAGATAATAAAACCTTGCTGCTTGTTCGCATTTGCCACTACGAGGAAATCTTTCAAACCCGTAGTGAACTCGCCGGAGAGTCGGGGACCGTACATCCATTGCCGATTCATCTGCATTATTATTATATAAAGTATATAATTAACCATCATGCATTTGTTAAACTAACTAGCTAGAAATAATACAAATTAAACAATGAACTACACACATGCATATTTTATCAATGACACATGAAAGGTTCAAGTTGCTAACCGCGATCGCGGAGGAAAAATAAATGAGAAAGCTCAAGTGTGGCTCGGACACTTCATATCATGTTTGTTTCAGGCTCTCGGGCATTTCATCGAACACCTTGTGTGCATAGGAGGAACCAAAAGCAAATCCACCACCCCCTTCTGAATATTGTGAAGTGAGCTGAGTGAAGTGAAGTGAGCTGAGTCCTATATATAGGGATGGGCCTTTAGTCCCGGTTGGCCTGGCCAACCGCGACTAAAGGCCTTCGGGGAACTTTAGTCCCGGTTGGCCAGGCCAACCGGGACTAAAGCCCCTCCCGTCCGCCAGCTGGATGGGCCTTTAGTCCCGGTTGGCCTGGCCAACCGCGACTAAAGGCCTTCGGGGACCTTTAGTCCCGGTTGGCCAGGCCAACCGGGACTAAAGCCCCTCCCGTCCGCCAGCTGTCGACCGAGCGCGCTGGGCCCAGATAGTTGGTCGCGGGTCTCCCCCCGAACCGCGACTAAAGACCCCTTTTGTTGCGGTTCGATTATTTTGGGGACTAATGGGGGCGTATGGAAGCCTCTTTTTCTACTAGTGAAAGTGCATACTCCAATTTTTATTTTTCGACAATTTATACAATGAAAAAATGTCAAACAGCAACCCAACCTCCTCGCGGGCGCCGCGAGCACAGGCGCAGCCAGGGCCTCTGGTGGTCGTCGCGAGCACGGAAGCACGGGCGCGGCCATGGTGCTCCACCACGGATCCAGGCATGGTAGAGGGCTGGGGCGGCGCGGTGAGGTGGAGTTCATCCATGGCGGTCGGCATGGCAGCTGGCTCTCGTTTGTTAGAGAGATCAGGGAGGAAGGAGGAGGAAGGAAAAGAAAGGAGCGGCGAGCGGAACTCCAGCGGCTGGCCACGGCGGCCAGGTCTCGGATGACCAGCAAGGGCGGCGAGCTGTGCCGGCGGCGTGCAGGAAGAAATGTCCATTGCCTGTTTGTTGAAACGCCCAGGAAGAAAATCCCCAGGAGAAAAATAAAAAAATGGAAAAGAGATAAACACTTGAGTCATTTACAGGTAGGATCCTTGGCCAACTCAGCATATTGTCCACACAAGCAAGCCACGTCAGCCTGACAGGTGGACGCAACTCGTCAATTTTGCTGTTTTCGCGTGCTTACCTGACAACCAGTGCTCTTCATTAGTCATTAGGCACAGAGTTGATGGTTTTTTATGCCCTGTCCGAAAAGTGGTACTAAGTTGTTACCCTAGCCCCAAGTGTGGTGGTTTTAGGTAAATAACTCTACAGTATATAGCAACATCGATTTTGCCAAGGCTATGCAGACCCTAAAATGGGAATGTAAGTTATAGCAACACAATTTGGCATCTGCAAAAGAAACCTAGCGATCTCAAGCTCCAGCTGCACTTAGACCAAACTCAATACACATGATGTCACATCAGCGCTGCAGCAGGTCACAAGAGGTTGACCAGGTGATACAGGTTTAACAATGTATGCAATTTTAAAAGGTTAGTGATACGTCCAGTATCACGGTTGGGCAGGGGGGTAAATGGATAATAGATACTCAAAATGCAATAGCTGCAATTATTTATTTGCATATTTTAGAATCTCAAAGAATACTATGACGAGCCTATGACTAGAAATAATAGAAATAAATCTGTTGACTATAATTTTTTTGGATCACTGTGTCATATCTATGATGTGCACTGCAGTACTACAACAATCTATTTAGCTACTGAATATTTACCAAATTCAAAGACTTTCTGTTGTGGTTTCAAAAAAAAGATTGTTTACCATAGTGTCCAGCAACCAAGCCAAAAAGAGAAACAGAAGTGCCTCTTAAGCCAACATAAATCACCACAATACAAAACTGAAACATGAGAATAAAGGAGAACGCTTTATATAGCGCATAAATCTGTAGCATAGCTTTATGGAATAAAATATTACAAGTACCTAAGCTTCGATCGAGTATCTATAAGTTGATGCGTCTCAGATTTGATGTCCATTGGTTATGTTCAGCACGCAGAAGGATTTAATGAATTGTGTCATGGTGACGCAGTGGGGAATGTTATAGACATATTTTTGGCCTCGTAAAACTTCTAACCTGATCAAGATTTCAAAGAAGATGGGGCTGTAACTTCGCTTGAAATGTGGAGGGGCCAACCTACATAGAATAGATAATATGATTTCTTTCATAACTAAAAGTTGAAGAGAAACACCTAGTACAGTAGTAGGTATCACACACACACACACACACTTAAGTATCAGAACAGATACAAATGAAACATATTGCAAATCACTGGTAAAAAAACCTTAGGCGATGCACTCCAATTTCACAGGACTTCTGTCATATAAATCTCATTATAAAAAGAAGACATTTTCCTATTTTGGAGCGGAATAGACGTTGCTGCTGCAACCGTGCATATTTGGCAGAGGAGGGTGGTGATTAGTTCACTGGATGATTGCCAGCCAGTCTTGAAGGTGGGGTGGCGAGCGTCGTTCTCATCACGGTCGTCCTTCTGTTTCCTTGCGCAACAAAGAGGAACAAAGAATAGAGGCGGCACCGCCGCTGGCGCGGCAACGAGAGACTGGCAAGATTATTTACCTTGCCGGATGAAATATACTGATTTCGAAGCTAACAACCCCAGATGAAAACAGTAACACAACTTCAAGTATTAAAAAACATCCCAAGATCCAGGCTGAATAAATCAGGCTTGAGCTCAGCTCGTGCCACACATTAGACTCCCCGCATCCCCGCAAAAAAAAAAGACTACAACAGAAACTCTTAGCACCCCTGACAGCACCAGCCCATCAGCCCAACCAACTACCGAGCCCGACGAGGAGACGGCCCAAGGCCCAGCAGAGAGGATCAAGAAACCCAACCCAAGAGTGAGTGGCAGCCAGTGGGTGAGCGCAACACAGGAGGGATAAAGGGAGAAGCTGGCAACCCTAAGGGGTATCGAAGATCGATCAAGGCACGGCACGGCACGGCGGCGGCTACCTACTACCTTAGAACCCTAGTTCCTTTTCCCCTCATCTCCAATTCGGCACCTTGGTGCTTGTAATCTTCAGATCTTGTGAACCCCCACCATATTCTGAGAGTAATACTAGTGCCGTGCTAACACTTGGTATCAGAGCCCAGCGCCCAATTTTGTTTCCGTCCTGGCGGCGTCCATCATCGAAACGCGACAGCAGCGAGCGGAGAGGATGCAGAAGGACCAGGAGCCCGTCACCAAGGGCGACCTCAAGGAGTTCTTCAAGGAGCTGCGGGCGGAGTAGAAGGAGGACATCAAGTCTTCCGTCGCCGCCGAGTTCGCGTCATGGAGACCTGAGATCGACTCGCAGATCGCCGATCTGCAGGAGGCAGTCGACTTACTCAAGAAGCAGCGCGTGGGCGACAAGGGAAACGACGCAGAGGAGGCGTCGACAACAGATCACACCGATCTGTTGGCGCGGAAGAACAATTCGTCTTCGGACGGATCCCCGGCGCGTCTTCCTCCTCGGGCCGATGGCCTCGGCACTGCATCACCTCCACGGACAGCGGTCGACGGGGTGCTCGTCAGCCCGTCGGCCCCTCCGGCCAACGGTATGGTCAATTCCCGGCTTCAGTTACCTGCTGTCACCAACACTCTGTCACCGGCTGGGGGTTCAGGGAATTTAGCACCATTTTTTGCCTCAAATGCTCCCAGTCCACCTTCCATGCCTTTTCCTGTGTTCGATGGAGAGAACCCACTATTGTGGAAAGATCTCTGCGAACAATACTTCACCATCTATGGGATCCTAGAGTCAGTTTGGGTGCAAATGGCTACACTGAATTTTTCGGATCGGATCAACACCAGTCCTCGTCCTCCTACAACACCAGTCGCAGCGGATCGCCGTGGCCTCGAAGCGGCCCGTGCGGCACCGGTTGAACAACCAAGGCAAGCACCACAAGAAACAAACCCGCTGAACACTCTCCGTGCATACAGAAGAGCCAGGGGAGTATGCTTCAAGTGTGGCGAGCGTTGGGGGCGTGACCACACTTGTCCAACCACAATCCAGATGCATGTGTTGGAGGAATTAATGGATTTCATGGGGATTGAACAAAACACAGACGGAGAGACGAGTGTTGGTCCGGATTCCACTGAAGAAACAGTTTATGCAGTATCTTTGCAAGCATTCAACGGGAATAACTCTTCCAAACTACTGTAGTTCAGCGCATTAATCCAGGATCAAGCTGTGGAAGTGTTGATTGACTCGGGCAGCTCAGCGTCCTTCATCAACTCACATTGTGCCGAGGGCTTGCTGGGATTACAACAATTGCCCAAAGCAGCTCGCGTGAAGGTTGCAAACGGAGCAGAGCTGCGGTGTGAGCAAGAATTAACTGAATGTCAGTGGACAGTACAAGGGCATCAGTTTGCCACCTCTTTTAAAGTGTTGCCTTTGGGAGGTTTTGATGTGATTGTGGGAATGGACTGGCTGGAAGCTTTGAATCCACACATTGACTGGATCAACAAAACGGTGACAATTCCCTCGGCTTCTACCCCGATTCAGTTACAAGGGCACAAATTCTCTGAAAACAAATGCCCTCAAATATCCGCTGAAGAACTGCAGCACATGTGTGTCCAGGGCGAAGTGGATCATCTTGTGTACCTCTGTGCTACTCCTGATTAGCACAAACAAGCACAACAGTTTGCTGATACATCATCAGTGCCAGTTGAAATTCAGCACATTTTGGAAGAGTTTTCTGATGTGTTTGCCACCCCCAGGGCCTTCCACCTCGTAGAGCTTGCGACCACCGGATCCCACTCCTTCCAGGGGCTCAACCAATCAATATTCATCCGTATCGGCACTCACCAGACACCAAAAATGAAATTGAGCGTCAAGTCGAAGAGCTGCTAGCTTCGGGCATCATCCAACACTCCAATAGTCCCTTTGCTTCTCCGGCAATTCTGGTGCGCAAGAAAGACGGCCAATGGCGTTTGTGCATTGACTATCGCAAGTTAAATGCGCTGACCGTCACTCCAAAATTCCCTATTCCAATCATTGATGAATTACTCGATGAACTATCAGGAGCTAGCTGGTTCTCGAAGTTAGATCTCCGTTCCGGTTACCATCAAATCAGATTGGCAGAAGGAGAAGAATTCAAGACTGCTTTTCAAACTCACTCTGGTCACTACGAGTTCAAGGTCTTGCCATTTGGAGTGGCAGGGGCCCAGCAACCTTTCAAGGAGCTATGAATCACACGCTGAAACCGGTATCGCGTATCTGCGTTCTGGTGTTTTTCGACGACATTCTCGTCTTCTCCAAGACCTTTACTGACCATGTCAAGCATCTTCGAGAAGTCTTACAACTCTTGCGCAATGACCAATGGCAGATCAAAGCTTCCAAATGCTTTTTCGCTCAACGAGAACTCTCCTATCTGGGATTTTTCATCAGTGAACAAGGGGTTTCCACAGAACCTGATAAAATCAAGCAAGTGCAACAGTGGCCTCTTCCCATCAATGTCAAACAGCTAAGGCAATTCTTGGGCCTTTCCGGTTACTACCGCAAATTTGTTCGCCATTATGGTATTATAGCAAAGCCGTTGACACATCTTTTGAAGAAAAACATCCCTTTTGTGTGGACGAGTGAGTGCACAACGTCGTTTGAGACCTTGAAAACTGCATTGGTAACAGCTCCTGTCCTTGCCCTGCCAGACTTCTCGAAGCAGTTTGTCCTTGAGACCGATGCTAGTGATCTTGGCGTTGGAGCTATTTTGCAACAAGACGGTCATCCCTTGGCATTTCTGAGTAAGCCTCTCGGTCCTCGCAATAAGGGGCTTTCTACATATGAGAAGGAATTGTTGGCTATTTTATTAGCAGTTGAACATTGGCGGCAGTACCTCCAGACAGCAGAGTTCATCATCAAAACTGACCAACGCAGCTTAGTTCATTTGGAAGATCAACGCTTGCACACGCCTTGGCAGCAGAAAGCTTTCACCAAGCTATTGGGTCTTCGCTACAGATTGTGCTACCGGAAAGGAGTCGACAATGGGGCTGCTGATGCTCTTTCTCGTCGGCCAATCTCAGAAACTGATGAGCTTTATGCTATCTCCCTCTGTCAACCCGAGTGGCTCGAGGAGGTGAAAGCTGGATATGCCCAGGATGCACCTACCCTCAAAATCATTAAGGAGATACATGCTAACCCCCAATCACACCAGCAATTTTCTTTGGAAGATGGCCTCTTGCGTTACCAAGGGCGAATTTGGATTAGGCGCAATAGCCAAATGTAGTAGCGTATGATGATCGCGGGGCATCAGTCGGCGATTGGTGGCCACTCCGGGGCCCCTGCAACATATCAGCGCTTGAAAACAGTTTGCGCATGGCCACGTATGAAGCGGCTCGTCACTGAATTTGTACAGGCCTGCGAGGTATGCCAACAAGCCAAGCCAGAGCGCTGCAAGTACCCCGGACTGTTGGAACCCTTGCCAGTCCCTGCGCGTGCCTGGCAAATGGTGTCCATGGACTTCATCGAGGGATTGCCTCAATCTAGGCGAGCCAATTGTATTTTGGTGGTCGTCGACAAATTCTCCAAATTTTGGAAGGTGCTCTTTCGCCTGACCAACACGACACTGAGAATGAGTACTCCTTACCATCCTGCAACTGATGGGCAAACAAAGCGTACCAATCAGTGCCTGGAGACTTTCCTCCGGTGTTTTGTCCATGCCTGCCCAAAAAAATGGAGTTCTTGGCTGCCCCTCGCTGAATATTGGTTTAACACCAGTTACCACAGCGCTCATGAGAAAACCTCCTTCTTCGTTCTTTATGGTCACGAACCACGACACTGGGGGATTGAGGCAGCTTCGGCTACTCCTGTCACCGATCTGAATGCCTGGCTCTCCGAGAGGGTGGAAATGCAAGCTTTAATCTGTCAGCACTTACTGCGGGCTCAAACAAGAATGAAACATCAAGCTGATAAGAACCGATCTGAACGCAGCTTTGACATTGGTGACTCGGTTTATATCAAGCTTCAGCCGTATGTTCAGAGTTCAGTAGCTCGTCGCGCCTGTCACAAACTGTCTTTCCGCTACTTCGGGCCCTTCTTGGTGCAAGACCGGATTGAGCAGGTAGCATACAGAGTGGGATTGCCTGAGCATTCAAAGATCCACCCCGTGTTCCACGTTTCGCAACTTCGCAAAGCCATCAAGCCAGGTGTGTCTATTTCCTCTGTTTTGCCTGCTGATACTAACCAGTTTGCGATTCCCGTGGAAGTGCTTGACAGTCGCATGAAGACTAAAGCGAACAGAGTGGTGGCTCAAGTGTTGGTGCGCTGGTCCGGCGATTCCATCGAGCCAACTTGGGAAGACAGAGATGAGCTTCATTCGCGTTTCCCGTGCGCAACGGCTTGGGGACAAGCCGCAACTCAAGCAGGGGAGGGTGTTAGCACCCCTGACAGCACCAGCCCATCAGCCCAACCAACTACCGAGCCCGACGAGGAGACGGCCCAAGGCCCAGCAGAGAGGATCAAGAAACCCAACCCAAGAGTGAGTGGCAGCCAGTGGGTGAACGCAACACAGGAGGGATAAAGGGAGAAGCTGGCAACCCTGAGGGGTATCGAAGATCGATCAAGGCACGACACGGCACGACGGCGGCTACCTACTACCTTAGAACCCTAGTTCCTTTTCCCCTCATCTAATCTTCAGATCTTGTGAACCCCCACCATATTCTGAGAGTAATACTAGTGCCGTGCTAACAGAAACATACACCGCACAAAAAATCTGAAATTTATCAGCTTCTTCTCGTGCATTCGAACAGCTAGTAGGCAGCGTACAAAGTGGATTGAAGCGTTTTCCAATGAACACGTGCTGAAGTATTGTAGAAGTTGGACTCTGATAACTCAAAATAAATTTGACTCTGCCTCAGAGCTTCGTTCTATCATGTTAGCAGTTGAGACAGGCCCTTTCGTCTGACATGATCACCTAATGCTCTCGTGGTGAAGGCCATCATGAGCATCGACTTCTCACAACTGCAAGCTCATGCGCAATGCGCATGTATACACACGGTTATAGAAATTCATTTTACTCTACTAAATCCATGGAACAAAGGCTTCCACGATCATACTTCATCGGATCAATTGATCATGTGCAGTATATTAGAACATCAACATGCATTCCACTTCACAAGTAGTAGACACCACAGATTAACAAACATCGAGTAGCAAGAGATGCCACAGAATAACTAACGCCGAAGCATCCTAATTTGCAAAGTGGAGTAACAAGAGACGCCCCACACACAGGGTAACTAACAACAAAGCATAGTAATGCAGAAAATCCGGGTTTGCAAAGTGCAGTAACAAGTGATGCCACAGACATAGAGTAACTAATAACGAAGCTTACTAATGCAGCTAATTCTGATCTGCAAAGTGCAGTAACAAGAGATGCAACAGAGTAACTAACATCAAAGCATAGTAATGTACTCCTAGTTCATTCTTTTTTCCAAACTGAAGTAGCAAGAGACTCCAAGATTAAATAAGACCCAGATATGTTGACAGGTCCTGACAGTGGGCGCCACATCGTCACTCTGATGCAGTCGTGAGGTGTCTGAAGGAGTCGCCAATGGTGGTGTAGCTGCCCGCCCAGTTGATGCCACCTATCTTGCAGTGATCCCAAGCTTGATCCATCCGTATATGACAAACTGGAGCGCACAAAATCCCAAACCAATGCCATTTGCAATCTGCAGTTCACAAACATGATTGATTTACATTCAGATACAGTTGGATCAACTTGCAGAGTCATACCAAACAAGATTGATTTACATTCAGACACAGTTGGATCAGTCATAGCGAATTGTTCTGCTTTGGAAGAGCTAAAGATGAACAAGAAGCTTATAAACAATTGTTCGGCTGCGAATTGGGGTCTTTACCATTCACGTATTTGGGTATACCAATTCACCATCGCAAGTTGTCTAACAAAAAATGGAAGTGCATTGAGGATCGATTTGAAAAGAAACTAAGCTGCTGGAAGGGCAAGCTTATGTCATACGGAGGCCGATTAATTCTCATTAATTCGGTTCTTACGAGTGTGCCTATGTTTCTCTTGTCCTTTTTTGAGGTCCCAGTTGGAGTCCGGAAAAGGCTAGACTACTATCGGTCGCGCTTCTTCTGGCAGAGTGATGAATTAAAGCGAAAATATAGTCTTGCTAAATGGGATATCATTTGTAGACCGAAAGACCAAGGGGGTCTCGGCATTGAAAACCTAGAGGTGAAGAAAAGATGTTTACTCAGCAAGTGGCTTTATAAACTATCTGTAGAGACGGATGCCACATGGGACCAAATCCTGCGGAACAAGTACCTTTATTCCACAGTATACCAGGTGACGGTGAGGCCGACTGGCCTTTTTGGAAAGGACTGATGAAAGTGAAATCAACCTTTTTCAACAGGACAAAAGTTATAGTTGGAAATGGTACCACCACGAGGTTTTGGGAGGACACACGGCTAGGGGAGACGCCCCTGGCACTCCAATATCCTTCTCTCTATAATATTGTGCAACGAAGAGAAGATTACGTTGCAACAGTATTACAGTCAAATCCTCTAAATATCCAATTCAGGAGGACTCTAGCGGGAAATCGTTGGGAAGCATGGATCCACCTTGTGGGAAGATTGATGGAGGTCCACCTTTCTCAACAACCCGGTCAGTTGAGCTGGAAACTAACGAAGAATGGTGAGTTTTCGGTTAAATCCATGTATTTGGATGTTATCAACTCTAGCGTCATTCCGCGTTAGAAACATGTGTGGAAAGTCAAAGTGCCTTTAAAAATCAAAGTGTTTATGTGGTTTGTCCATAAACAAGTCATTCTAACTAAGGACAATTTTGCAAAACACATTTGGACAGGTTCTACACGATGTAGCTTCTGTGATTCGGAAGAATCCATCAAACACCTCTTTCTCGAATGTCCCTTGGCAAAAAATTTGTGGCGGACAGTGCACATATCTTTTAATATTACTCCTCCGAATACCATCAACACGTTATTCAGGACGTGGTTAGATGGGTTAGACTCCATAACTGCGACACATATCTGTGTAGGAGTATGTGCTTTATTATGGACAGTATGGAACTGCAGAAATGATTTGGTTTTTAACAGAACAACAAAAATTCATTTCTTGCAGGTTATCTTCCGGGCCACTACACTCATCCGTATGTGGTCGCTACTCACTCCGACGGAGGCCAGGGAGCGTTTGGTTACTGGATCTATCCGATGGGAGATGGTAGCTCGGGATATCTTCAGCCGGTTTGGATGGCGGTCATGTAATAGGATAGGTGTTTAGTTTCCTATCTTATATTCTTGCCGGCCGGTTGTGGCTATCCTGTCATGCTGCTTTTGATCTTTGTGAGCTTCTTTACTTTTGAGACCTAAAGACTTTTGTTGAACATGTTGCTTTTTTAATAATTTGGCCGCATGCATCATTCTGATGCAGAGGCCGGGGCCTGACCCCTTTCCGAAAAAAATTATCAACCTGTATTGTGAAAAGCATCAGGAAAAAAAAACTTTAGGCGATGCACTCCAATTTCACAAGACTCCTGTTATATAAATCTCATTTTAAAAAGACGAGGGTGTTCATTAGCTCACTGGATGATTGCCAGCGACAACCACCACATCGTCAGTGCTTTGGAGCAGCCGTAAAGGTGGGGTGGCGAGCGTCGCTCCCATCACGACCATCCTTGTGTTTCCTTGCGCTACAAAGAGGAACAGAGAATAGAGGCGGCACCGCCGCTGGCGCGGCAATGAGAGACTAGCAAGATTTATCTTGCCGGCTGAAATCTACTGATTTCGAAGCTAAGAGCATCTCCAGCCATTGTGCCCCCAGGGACGATTTTTGCGCCGGATCAAGATGGCACTAATTTAGCACTTGGGGGGGGGGGTGGGGTTCGCATTAGTTGAGCCCCCAGCCACGCCTCATCGCTCGCCCGCTTCCTCCTCCACTTCTTGGTCGTCTTCTCCGCCGCCACGACCAGCGCCTCGCGCTCCTCCTCCTCCTCCTGGCGACCGCTCTCTCCTCCCTCCTTGTAGCGCTGCGGCCAGGCGGAGCGGTTGCATCTGTGGGAGCTCCGCTGGGCGAGCCGAAGGCAGCGGCGGGGCGCGGTGGCTACGACACGGGGCAACTGCACGGGAGCAGGCGAGCGCGCACGGCCGTGAGCGGAGGCGCGGGCGGACGAGCAGGGGTGTGGCCCTAGCACACCAGGCCGCAGCAGGGAAGGCGGCCAGCGCGGCGGGAGCGGGGCCAGCGGTGGACTCAGCCAGCGAGGTGGGGCTCGGCCAGGCGCGGCCAAGGTGGGCAGTGGCACGCGTGGCCATCTACGGCAACGGAGCGAGGGAGGGAAGAGGGGAAAAGAGGAGAGGCTCACAGGGGAGGCTGTGGGTGCGTCGACGAGGCCGGCGCCTGCTGCTTCCTGTGCAGCGCCAACGGGCTCGAGCTTGGTTGCGCGGTGGCCGGCGAGGGGAGGGTGAGAGGAGGCCGCGGAGGCGCACCCCTGGCGTGCGGCGGCGAGGAGGAGGCCACGACGGAGGCTGGCCGTGCGAGCTCTCCGCTCCGGCCGCCCGAGCTGTGTGCGGTAGGTGGTGGAAGGAAAAGGAGAGGAGAGAGGAGAAAGAACAGAGAGAAAGGAGAGGAGAGGGGAGAGAGAGGGGCTAGCAAGTGAGGCAGCGGCTGCAAAAAGCAAATGTCGGCGTCCCCAGCTGCCCCCAGCGGGCTGGATGTGGGGTGGGCGTGCCGACGCTAATTTTCGCAAAATCCAGCGCAAAACGACGTCTTGGGGGCCTGGCTGGGACGTTTTTACCCGCCGGTGCTAGAAAAAGGTGCTTGGGGGCGTCTTGAGGGCCCTAGTGGAGATGCTCTAACAACCCAGATGAAAACAGTAACACAACTTCAAGTATTAAAAAATATCCTGAGATCCAGGCTGAATAAATCAGGCTTGAGCTCATCTTGTGCCACATTAGACTACAACAGAAACATACACCTCACAAAACATCCAAAATTTATCAGCTTCTTCTTGTGCATTCGAATAGCTAGTAGGCACCGTACAAAGTGGATTAAAGCGTTTTCCAATGAACACGTGTTGAAGTATTGTAGAAATTGGACTCTGATAATTCAAAATAAATTTAACTCTGCCTCAGAGCTTCGTTCTATCAGGTTAGCAGTTGAGACAGGCCCTTTCGACTGACATGACCACCTAATGCTCTCGCAATACACATTTATACACACGGTTAAAGAAATTCATTTTACTTTACTCAATCCATGAAACAAAGGCTACCACAATCATATTGTTAGGAAAATATGCAACTTAGTATTATCAGGAGGCAAAAGCCATCATATATACATGTACATGGGATGCCAAAGGCCAGAATGCAAAAGGCTAAATGCCACAATAAATATAACTCTAACACCCCCCCCCCTCAAACTCATGGTGGATCCACAACACTGAGTTTGGAGAGGTAAAATCCATGTTGAGACCGGCCTTTTAGCACCCGGGTGTCCAGACTCCCGCTTATCACCACCGTTCGTGCGTAGCAGGAGACCTAGCGATCTGTGCCACGGTCTGCAATGCTGCTTGGTATTGCAGGCCTACTTGAATAGTAACAGCCAGAGCTAGGCTTCTCGTAGGGCACTGTACATTACTAGGGAGATTCTACAACACCTGTCACTTCCTGATGAACCCGTTGACTACATATCACACTCTATCTTTTTCCCTTCTCTCTGTCATCACCCCTCTCTGCTCCTTTTTTCTCTGACACACACCACTTTTCTCCCTTCTCTCTTTCATAGCACCTCTCTCTCATACAAAAGCATCCTCTCTCTCCTCCCCTCTCACTCTCATGGCTCTCTCACACGTGAAAGGCACGAAAATCCCAGGACAAGAAATGTCAGTGATCTCTCTCCTTTCCTTTGTTCCCATCAAGAACAGTGACCGTAGTGTCATACCTATCGGGGCTAGGCTAGTCATAGATAGGAATCTACTGCGCAGTCAAACTTCTCCGCTATGAGGCAAATGGTCTGACAAAGCTGGCAGGGTGCTGCAAATAAAGTTGGCAGGGTGTTGCAAATGATCTGAACCTAGACAACTCCAGCTCAAATATCAGAGTGACTGAACGGGCTGATAAGGGGGTGTCGGGAGTCCCGGGTGCCACCACACCTTTTCGAATCCATGTTGCGCTCTAGTCTAGGCCTTTGTGAAGAAGTCCGCCAGCTATAACTCGGAAGGCACATACTGAAGAGCAATAACATGGTCCTGTACACCAGCGCGCACAAAGAAAGCATCAACACCAATATGCTTGGTAAGCTCATGCTTCACGGGGTCCCACGCAATACTGATAGCACCTGTACTATCTGATAAGAGTGTAGTAGGTGTAGTAACAGTAACATCAAGATCCTCAAGTAACCAACGTAGCCAAGTCACCTCTGCCGTGAGAGGAGCCATAGCTCGCAACTCAGCCTCCGCACTCGAACGAGAAACTACAGTCTGTTTCTTCGTCTTCCAGGCAATGAGAGAACCACCAAGAAAAACACAGTAAGCAGAAAGTGAACGGAAATTCGAAGGATCACTAGCCCAAGTATCGTCTGAATAGGCCTAGAGCTGTAGCGAGCTGGAACAAGGAAAGAAGAGACGTTGAGAGATCGTGCGACGAAGATATCGTAGAACACGAAGAAGGTGACTATAGTGAACCGAAGTGGGAGAAGAAACAAACTGACTCAGGATATGGACATGATAGGAGATATCCGGATGAGTGACAACGAGATAGACAAGACTCCCAACAAGATGACGATAACGGGTCAGATCAGACAAGGGCTCACCATCAGAAGCACGAAAGTGAACATTAAGCTCCATAGGAGTCTCAACAGTGTGCTCATCACTAAGAGCCGCACGAGCAAGAAGATCCTAGATATACTTTTCTTGGGAAATAAAAAAGCCATCAGAGTTGGAGGAAATCTCAATCCCAAGAAAGTAACGAAGAGGACCAAGATCAGACATAGAAACTGCTCACTGAGACCGGCCTTGACAAAGGCAATGTACTCAAGATCATCGCTAGTGATGATCATGTCATCAACATATAGAAGAAGAAGAGTGCGGCCATGAGCAGAAAGGTGGACAAACAGCGTTGGATCATGAGCACTGGGTGAAAAACCAGCTGCAGTGACCACCAAGGCAAAACGCTCAAACCAAGCGCGAGGGGCTTGCTTAAGGCCATAGAGAGAGCGACGAAGACGACAAACCATGCCATCAGGAACTGAATACCCAGGTGGTGGCTGCATATAAACTTCCTCGCGCAACTCACCGTTAAGAAAGGCATTCTTAACATCAAGCTGAGACACGGACCAGTGGCGAACAGAGGCCACGGCGAGAAGTGTGTGAATAGTGGTCATATGGGCCACAGGAGCAAAAGTCTCATCGTAATCACGACCATGCTCCTGCTGAAAGCCACGAGCTACAAGACGAGCTTTATAACGCTGAAGAGAACCATCAGAGCGAGTCTTAATCTTATGGACCCACTTACAAGTGATAGGACGGACATGGGGAGGAAGAGAAACTAGATCCCACGTGCCGGTGCGCACAAGAGCAGCAATCTCCTCTGCCATGGCAAACTGCCATTCAGGATGAACAATAGCGTCTCGATAAGAAATTGGCTCAACAATGGTCGAAAGACCATAGCGAGAAGGAGAATATCAATCAGGGGGCGGACAAGGCCAAGAACGAAGACCATAAGTCGACTGAGAGGAGGAAGAAGACACGCCAGAAGTAGAGGGCACATCAGTAGACTCATCCATAATACGTCGACGACGGGTATAATGAAAAGGAAAGGAGGGAAGAGGTGGAATCACTGGAGGTGGAGACGGGGAATGTATCGGTGATGAAGGTGGAGAAGAGGAAGGTATCGGTGATGAAGGTGGAGAAGAGGAAGGTATCGGTGATGAAGGTGGAGAGTCATGTGATGAGGGAGGATAAGAAACCATAGGAGAGGATGGCGTCGGATCTGCAATAGCGGGATGAGGAGTAGGAATACTGGGCACAGAGGGAGGTGTATCCGGAAACGTAAGAAAAGAGATGTCCTCCGTGGAAAAGGCCGAGGAGGATGGACGCGGGTAGAAGGGACGAGACTCATCAAAGGTGACATCCCGAGAAATACGCATCCGGCGACCGACAGGATCCCGACACCGATAACCCTTATGCTCATCACTGTATCCGAGAAAGACACACTCAACAGACTGAGCG
The DNA here is from genome assembly GCF_002575655.3 of Aegilops tauschii subsp. strangulata. Lineage (NCBI taxonomy): Eukaryota > Viridiplantae > Streptophyta > Magnoliopsida > Poales > Poaceae > Aegilops > Aegilops tauschii. The sequence goes on from NC_053037.3 coordinate 485,004,896, forward strand.
GTCAACTTGGTGCGTTCACGAGGGGCAAGCAAAACATAGCAAACACAACCAAACAAACGAAGCGCCGAATAATCAGGAGAACGACCAGAAAGATGCTCAAGAGGAATACCACCCTGTAGAGCAGCAGATGGCTAAATGTTGATGAGATAGGTGGAAGTGGTAACAGCCTCAGCCCAGAAGTGAGGCGGAAGAGAGGCGGCGATCATCATCGCATGCGCCGTCTCAAGAAAGTAACGATGCTTGCGCTCGGCCACACCATTTTGAGCATGAGCACCAAGAGAAGAGAACTGAGCAAGAGTACCCTGCTCAGCAAGGAACCCTCGTAGCGCATGAGAGATATACTAACCAGCTGAATCTGCGCAAAAAACACGAATAGGAGTGGAAAATTGGGTATGAACCATGGCAGCAAATTTTTTGTATATGGATAAGACCTCACTACAACAAGACATGAAATAGTGTTGGTGAACGCAGTAATTTAAAAAAAATCCTACGCACACGCAAGATCCATCTAGGTGATGCATAGCAACGAGCGGGGAGAGTGTGTCCACGTACCCTCGTAGACCGAAAGCGGAAGCGTTTAGTAACGCGGTTGATGTAGTCGAACGTCTTCGCGATCCAACCGATCCAAGTACCGAACGCACGGCACCTCCGCGATCTACACACGTTCAGCTCGGTGACGTCCCTCGTACTCTTGATCCAGATGAGGCCAAGGGAGATTTCCGTCAGCATGACGGCGTGGTGACGGTGTTGATGAAGTTACCGGCGCAGGGCTTCGCCTAAGAACTACAACGATATGACCGAGGTGGAAATCTGTGGAGGGGGGCACCGCACACGGCTAAGACAACTGTCGACTTGTGTGTTCTAGGGTGCCCCCCTGCCCCCATATATAAAGGAGCAAGGGGGAGGCCGGCTGGCCCTCATGGGGCGCGCCCCAAGTAGGATTCCTACTAGGAATCCTATTCCTAGTAGGTTTCCAACAAGGGAAGAGAGGGGGAAGGAAGGAGAGGGAGAAAGAAAGGGGGGCGCCGCCCCCTTTCCCTTGTCCTATTCGGACTCCAAGGGGGGGCTGCGGCCTGCCCTGGCTGCCCTCCTCTCTCTCCACTAAGGCCCATGGTGGCCCATGAATTCCCCCGGGGGGTTCCGGTAACCCCTCCGGCACTCCAGTTTTACCCGAAACCACCCGGAACACTTCCGGTGTCCGAATATAGTCATCCAATATATCAATCTTTATGTCTCGACCATTTTGAGACTCCTCGTCATGTCCGTGATCACATCCGGGATTCCGAACTACCTTCGGTACATCAAAACACATAAACTCATAATACCGATCGTCATCGAACATTAAGCGTGCGGACCCTACGGGTTCGAGAACTATGTAGACATGACCGAGACTCACTTTCGGTCAATAACCAATAGCAAAACCTGGATGCTCTTATTGGTTCCTACATATTCTATGAAGATCTTTATCGGTCAAACCACATAACAACATACGTTGTTCCCTTTGTCATCGGTATCTTACTTGCCCGAGATTCGATCGTCGGTATCTCAATACCTAGTTCAACCTCGTTAACAGCAAGTCTCTTTACTCGTTCCATAATGCATCATCCTGCAACTAACTCATTAGTCACATTGCTTGCAAGGCTTATAGTGATGTGCATTACCGAGAGGGCCCAGAGATACCTCTCCGACAATCGGAGTGACAAATCCTAATCTCGATCTGTGCCAACTCAACAAACACCATCGGAGACACCTGTAGAGCATCTTTATAATCACCCAGTTACGTTGTGACGTTTGATAGCACACTAAGTGTTCCTTCGGTATTCGGGAGTTGCATAATCTCATAGTCATAGGAACATGTATAAGTTATGAAGAAAGCATTAGCAATAAACTAAACGATCATAGTGCTAAGCTAACGGATGGGTCAAGTCAATCACATCATTCTGTAATGATGCGATCCCGTTCATCAAATGAAAACTCTTGTCCATGGCTAGGAAACTTAACCATCTTTGATTAACGAGCTAGTCAAGTAGAGCCATACTAGTGACACTCTGTTTGTCTATATATTCACACATGTAATAAGTTTCCGATTAATGCAATTCTAGCATGAATAATAAACATTTATCATGATATAAGGAAATATAAATAACAACTTTATTATTGCCTCTAGGGCATATTTCCTTCAGTCTCCCACTTGCACTAGAGTCAATAATCTAGATTACATTGTAATGATTCTAACACCCATGGAGTCTTGGTGCTGATCATGTTTTGCTCGTGAGAGAGGCTTAGTCAACGGGTCTGCAACATTCAGATCCATATGTATCTTGCAAATTTCTATGTCTCCCTCCTTGACTTGGTCGTGGATGGAATTGAAACATCTCTTGATGTGCTTGGTTCTCTTGTGAAATCTGGATTCTTTTTCCAAGGCAATTGCAGTAGTATTGTCACAAAAGATTTTTATTGGACCCGATGCACTAGGTATAACACCTAGATCGGGTATGAACTCCTTCATCCAGACTCCTTCATTTGCTGCTTCCAAAGCAGCTATGTACTCCGCTTCACAAGTAGATCCCGCCATGACGCTCTGCTTGGAACTGCACCAAGTGATAGCTCCACCATTCAATAAAAATATGTATCTTTTGACGAGCTCTTTGTCACCTCCATAAAAGAGAAACATATCCTTAGTCCTTTTCAGGTATTTCAGGATGTTCTTGACCGCTGTCCAGTGATCCACTCCTGGATTACTTTGGTACCTCCCTGCTAAACTAATAGCAAGGCACACATCAGGTCTGGTACACAACATTGCATACATGATAGAACCTATGGCTGAAGCATAGGGAATGACTTTCATTTTCTCTCTATCTTATGCAGTGGTCGGGCATTGAGTCTGACTCAACTTCACACCTTGTAACACAGGCAAGAACCCTTTCTTTGCTTGATCCATTTTGAACTTCTTCAAAACTTTATCCAGGTATGTGCTTTGTGAAAGTCCAATTAAGCGTCTTGATCTATCTCTATAGATCTTGATGCCCAATATATAAGCAGCTTCACCGAGGTCTTTCATTGAAAAATTCTTATTCAAGTATCCTTTTATGCTATTCAGAAATTCAGTATCATTTCCGATCAACAATATGTCACCCACATATAATATCAGAAATGCTACAGAGCTCCCACTCACTTTCTTGTAAATACAAGATTCTCCAAAAGTCTGTATAAAACCATATGCTTTGATCACACTATCAAAGCGTATAATCCAACTCCGAGATGCTTGTACCTGTCCATAAATGGATCGCTGGAGCTTACACACTTTGTTAGCACCTTTTGGATCGACAAAACCTTCTGGTTGCATCATATACAACTCTTATTTAAGATATCCATTAAGGAATGCAGTTTTGATATCCATTTGCCAAATTTCATAATCATAAAATGCGGTAATTGCTAACATGATTCGGACGGACTTAAGCATCGCTACGGGTGAGAAAGTCTCATCGTAGTCAACTCCTTGAACTTGTCGAAAACCTTTCGCAACAAGTCGAGCTTTGTAGACAGGAATATTACCGTCAGCGACAGTCTTCTTCTTGAAGATCCATTTATTCTCTATGGCTTGCCGATCATCGGGCAAGTCGACCAAAGTCCACACTTTGTTCTCATACATGGATCCCATCTCAGATTTCATGGCCTCAAGCCATTTTGCGAAATCTCGGCTCATCATCGCTTCCTCATAGTTCGTAGGTCGTCATGGTCAAGTAACATGACCTCCAGAACAGGAATACCGTACCACTCTGGTGCGGATCTTACTCTAGTTGACCTACAAGGTTCGGTAGTAACTTGATCAGAAGTTTCATGATCATCATCATTAGCTTCCTCACTTACTGGTGTAGGAATCACTGAAACTGATTTCTGTGATGAACTACTTTCCAATAAGGGAGTAGGTATAATTACCTCGTCAAGTTCTACTTTCCTCCCACTCACTTCTTTCGAGAGAAACTCCTTCTCTAGAAAGGATCCATTCTTAGCAATGAATATCTTGCCTTCGGATCTGTGATAGATAATGTACCCAACAGTCTCCTTTGGGTATCCTATGAAGACACATTTCTCCGATTTGGGTTTGAGCTTATCAGGTTGAAGCTTTTTCACATAAGCATCGCAGCCCCAAACTTTAAGAAACGACAACTTGGCTTTCTTGCCAAACCATAGTTCATATGGTGTCGTCTCAACGGATTTAGATGGTGCCCTATTTAACGTGAATGCAGCCGTCTCTAAAGCATAACCCCAAAACGATAGCAGTAAATCAGTAAGAGACATCATAGATCGCACCTTATCTAATAAAGTACGATTACGATGTTCGGACACACCATTACGCTGTAGTGTTCCGGGTGGCATGAGTGGCGAAACTATTCCGCATTGTTTCAAATGAAGACCAAACTCGTAACTCAAATATTCTCCTCCACGATCAGATCATAGAAACTATATTTTTCTTGTGATGATGATTTTCCACTTCACTCTGAAATTCTTTGAACTTTTCAAATGTTTCAGACTTATGTTTCATTAAGTAGATATACCCATATCTGCTCAAATCATCTATGAAGGTCAGAAAATAACAGTACCCGCCGTGAGCATCAACACCCATCGGACCGCATACATCAGTATGTATTATTTCCAACAAGTCTGTTGCTCGCTCCATTGTTCCGGAGAACGGAGTCTTAGTCATCTTGCCCATGAGGCATGGTTCGCAAGCATCAAGTGATTCATAATCAAGTGATTCCAAAAGCGCATCAGCATGGAGTTTCTTCATGCGCTTTACACCAATATAACCTAAACGGTAGTGCCACAAATAAGTTGCACTATCATTATTAAACATATATCTTTTGGCATCAATACTATGAACATGTGTATCACTGCTATCAAGATTTAGACCACTCATCAAGGGTGCATGACCATAATAGATATTATTCATATAAATAGAACAACCATTATTCTCTGATTTAAATGAATAACCGTCTTGCATCAAACAAGATCCAGATATAATGTTCATGCTTAACGCTGGCACCAAATAACAATTATTCAGGTCTAAAACTAATCCCGAAGGTAGATGTAGAGGTAGCGTGCCGACGGCGATCACATCAACTTTGGAACCATTTCCCACGCGCATCGTCACCTTGTCCTTCGCCAATCTCCGCTTAATCCGTTGCCCCTGTTTCGAGTTGCAAATATTAGCAACAGAACCAGTATCAAATACCCAGGCGCTACTGCGAGCATTAGTAAGGTACACATCAATAACATGTATATCAAATGTACCTTTCACTTTGCCATCCTTCTTCTCCGCGAAATACTTGGGGCAGTTCCGCTTCCAGTGACCAGTCCCTTTGCAGTAGAAGCACTCACTCGCAGGCTTAGGTCCAGACTTGGGCTTCTTCACTTGAGCAGCAACTTGCTTGCCATTCTTCTTGAAGTTCCCCTTCTTCCCTTTACCCTTTTTCTTGAAACTGGTGGTCTTGTTGACTGATAACCCACAAGTATAGGGGATCGCAACAGTTTTCGAGGGTAGAGTATTCAACCCAAATTTATTGATTCGACACAAGGGGAGCCAAAGAATATTCTCAAGTATTAGCAGTTGAGTTGTCAATTCAACCACACCTGGATAACTTAATATCTGCAACAAAGTATTTAGTAGCAAAGTAGTATGGGAGTAACGGTAACGGTGGCAAAAGTAACAGTAGCAGTTTTGTAGTAATTGTAAAAGTGGCAACGGAAAAGTAACTAAGCAAAGATCAATATGTGAAAAGCTCGTAGGCATTGGATCGGTGATGGAGAATTATGCCGGATGCGATTATTCATGCAACAGTTATAACATAGGGTGACACAGAACTAGCTCCAGTTCATCAATGTAATGTAGGCATGTATTCCGAATATAGGCATACGTGCATATGGAAAAGAACTTGCATGACATCTTTTGTCCTACCGTCCCGTGGCAACGGGGTCCTATTGGAAACTAAGGGATATTAAGGCCTCCTTTTAATAGAGTACCAGACCAAAGCATTAACACTTAGTGAATACATGAACTCCTCAAACTACAGTCATCACCGGTAAGGATCTCGATTATTGTCACTTCGGGGTTAACGGATCATAACACATAATAGGTGACTATAGACTTGCAAGATAGGATCAAGAACTCACATATATTCATGAAAACATAATAGGTTCAGATCTGAAATCATGGCACTCGGGCCCTAGTGACAAGCATTAAGCATAGCAAAGTCATAGCAACATCAATCTCAGAACATAGTGGATACTAGGGATCAAACCCTAACAAAACTAACTCGATTACATGATAAATCTCATCCAACCCATCACCGTCCAGCAAGCCTACGATGGAATTACTCACGCACGGCGGTGAGCATCATGAAATTGGTGATGGAGGAAGGTTGATGATGACGATGGCGATGGATTCCCCTCTCCGGAGCCCCGAACGGACTCCAGATCAGCCCTCCCGAGAGAGTTTAGGGCTTGGCGGCGGCTCCGTATCGTAAAACGCGATGAATCCTTCTCTCTGAGTTTTTTCTCCCCGAACGTGAATATATAGAGCTGGAGTTGAGGTCGGTGGAGCTCCAGGGGGCCCACGAGGCAGGGGGCGCCCCCACCCTCGTGGACAGGGTGTGGGCCCCTGGTCTTGATTCTTTCGCCAGTATTTTTTATAAATTCCAAAAATATTCTCCGTGAAGTTTCAGGTCATTCCTAGAACTTTTATTTCTGCACAAAAATAACACCATGGCAATTCTGCTGAAAACAGCGTCAGTCCGGGTTAGTTCCATTCAAATCATGCAAGTTAGAGTCCAAAACAAGGGCAAAAGTGTTTGGAAAAGTAGATACGATGGGGACGTATCAACTCCCCCAAGCTTAAACCTTTGCTTGTTCTCAAGCAATTCAGTTGACAAACTGAAAGTGATAAAGAAAACTTTTAGAAACTCTGTTTGCTCTTGTTGTTGTAAATATGTAAAGCCATCATTCAAGTTTTAAGCAAAGATTATGAACTAACCATATTCATAATAACACTTAGGTCTCATGTTTACTCATATCAACGGCATAATCAACTAGCGAGCAATAATATAAATCTTGGATGACAACACTTTCTCAAAACAATCATAATATGATATAACAAGATGGTATCTCGCTAGCCCTTTTTGAGACCGCAAAAAATAAATGCAGAGCACCTCTGAAGATCAAGGACTGACTAAACATTGTAATTCATGGTAAAAGAGATCCATTCATAGTCATACCGAATATAAATTAATAGTAATGGATGCAAATGACAGTGGTGCTCTCCAACTAGTGCTTTTTAATAAGAGGATGATGACTCAACATAAAAGTAAATGGATAGGCCCTTCGCAGAGGGAAGCAGGGATTTTTAGAGGTGCCAGAGCTCGATTTTGAAACAGAGAAAAATAATATTTTGAGTGGCATACTTTCATTGTCAACATAACAACCGAGAGATCTCGATATCTTCCATGCTATACACATTATAGGCGGTTCCCAAACAGAATGATAAAGTTTATACTCCCCTCCACCAACAAGCATCAATCCATGGCTTGCCCGAAACAACGGGTGCCTCCAACTAACAATAGTCCCGGGGGAGTTTTGTTTGCAATTATTTTGATTTGATTTGAGCATGGGACTGGGCATCCCGGTGACCAGCCATTTTCTCGTGAGTGAGGAGCGGAGTCCACTCCTCTTGAGAATAACCCGCCTAGCATGGAAGATACAGACAGCCCTAGTTGATACATGAGCTATTCGAGCATACAAAACAGAATTTCATTTGAAGGTTTAGAGTTTGGCACATACAAATTTACCTTGGGGTGCCTTGGGCATCCCCAAGCTTAGGCTCTTGCCACTCCTTATTCCATAATCCATCAAATCTTTACCCAAAAACTTGAAAACTTCACAACACAAAACTCAACAGAAAATCTCATGCTCCGTTAGCGAAATAAAACAAACCACCACTTTAAGGTACTGTAATGAACTCATTCTTTATTTATATTGGCGTTAAACCTACTGTATTCCAATTTCTCTATGGTTCATACCCCCTGATACTAGCCATAGATTCATCAAAATAAGCAAACAACACCCGAAAAACAGAATCTGTCAAAAACAGAACAGTATGTAGTAATCTGTAACAAACGCAAACTTCTGTAACTCAAAAATTCTGCCAAAATAGGACGACCTAAATAATTTGATTATTGATCTACTGCAATTTGAATCGGTATTTTATCACTTTCTGGTGATTTTTAAAAATTGTTTGCATGGTCAGAAAGTTTCTGACTTTTTCAGCAAGATCAAATAATTATCACCCAAGAAGATCCTATAGGTTTTACTTGGCACAAACACTAATTAAAACATAAACCACATCTAACCAGAGGCTAGATGAATTATTTATTACTAAACAGGAACAAAAAGCAAGGAACAAATATAAAATTGGGTTGCCTCCCAACAAGCGCTATCGTTTAACGCCCCTAGCTAGGTATTTTTTTCAAGGATAATTCAGAAAACAGACAGAAAATACTGTTTTTGCTTTATTTAATCTAAATAACAGAAAGTAAAAGGAGGGTATAGAGAGTTGTGCTTTCTAACTTCATCCACCTCATGCTCATCAAAAGGAATCCCCTAACAAGGTTGATCAAGTCTTGTTAACAAACTCATTCCGAATAACATGAAACCGGAGAACTTTCGAATAAGACTAGGTTACCTCAACGGGGATATGCACATCCTCAATAATAAGAATATCATATTTCTTTTTGACAGTGGGAAGAGGAAATTCAAAACCTCCAAAAATAATCGTTGGAATTTTTCCAATAGAATTGATACTGTGGACTTGAGGTTGTTTCCTCGGAAAGTGTACCGTATGCTCATTACCATTAACATGAAAAGTGAAATTGCCTCTGTTGCAATCAATAACAGCCCCTGCAGTATTCAAAAAGGGTGTACCAAGGATAATCAACATGCTATCGTCCTCGGGAATATCAAGAATAACAAAGTCCTTTAAGATAGTAACGTTTGCAACCACAACAGGCACATCCTCACAAATACCGACAGGTATGGCCGTTCATTTATCGGCCATTTGCAAAAATATTTCAGTAGGTGTAAACTTATTCAAATCAAGTCTACGATATAAAGAGAGAGGCATAACAGTAACACCGGCTCCAAGATCACATAAAGCAGTTCTAACATAGTTTCTTTTAATGGAGCATGGTATAGTTGGTACTCCTGGATCTCCAAGTTTCTTTGGTATTCCACCTTTAAAAGTATAATTAGCAAGCATGGTGGAAATTTCCGCTTCCGGTATCTTTCTTTTATTTGTAACAATATCTTTCATGTACTTAGCATAAGGATTCATTTTAATCATATCAGTCAAACGCATACGCAAAAAGATAGGTCTAATCATTTCAGCAAAGCACTCAAAATGCTCATCATCCTTTTTCTTGGATGGTTTAGGAGGAAAAGGCATGGGTTTCTGAACCCATGGTTCTCTTTTCTTTACTGTGCTTTCCTAGCAACGAAGTCCCTCTTAGCATAACGTTGATTCTTTGATTGTGGGTTATCAAGATGAACAGCAGGTTCAATCTCTACATCATTGTCATTGCAAGGTTGAGCATCAACATGAACATCATCGTTAACATTATCACTAGGTTCATGTTCATCACCAGATTGTGTTTCAGCATCAGAAATAGAAATATCATTGGGATTCTCAGGTGTGTCAACAATAGGTTCACTAGAAGCATGCAAAGTCCTATCATTTTTCTTTTTCTTCCTTTTAGAAGGACTAGGTGCATCAACATTAATTCTCTGAGAATCCTGCTCAATTCTCTTAGTGTGGCCTTCAGGATACAAAGGTTCCTGAGTCATTTTACCCCTTCTAGCCATAACTCTAACAGCGTTATCATTCTTCTTATTATTTAATTCATTGAGCAAATCATTTTGAGCTTTAAGCACTTGTTCTACTTGAGTGGTAACCATAGAAGCATGTTTACTAATAAGTTTAAGTTCACCTTTAACACTAGACATATTATCACTCAAGTGTTCAATCATATAAGCATTGCGTTTCAATTGTCTACCAACATAAGCATTGAAGTTTTCTTGTTTGACAATAAAATTATCAAATTCATCTAAGCATTGGCTAGCAGACTTATAACGAGGAATATCACCTTCATCAAATCTATAGAGAGAATTTACCTTTACTACCTGTGTCGGGTTATCAAGACCATGTATTTCTTCAACAGGCGGCAAATTAAGACCATGTATTTCTTCAATAGGTGGTAAATTCTTAATATCTTCAGCTTTAATACCTTTTTCTTTCATAGATTTCTTTGCCTCTTGCATATCTTCAGGACTGAGAAATAGAATACCCCTTTTCTTCGGAGTTGGCTTGGGATTTGGTTCAGGAAGTGTCCAATTATTTTCATTAGTCAACATATTATTCAATAGCAATTCAGCTTGATCAACAGTTCTTTCCTTGAAAACACAACCAGCACAACTATCCAGGTGGTCTCTGGAAGCATCGGTTAGTCCATTATAAAAGATATCAAGTATTTCATTTTTCTTGAGAGGATGATCAGGCAAAGCATTAAGTAATTGGAGAAGCCTCCCCCAAGCTTGTGGGAGACTCTCTTCTTTGATTTGCACAAAATGATATATTTCCCTTAAAGCAGCTTGTTTCTTATGAGCGGGGAAATATTTAGCAGAGAAGTAATAAATCATATCCTGGGGACTACGCACACAACCAGGATCAAGGGAATTAAACCATGTTTTAGCATCACCCTTTAATAAGAACGGAAATAATTTAAGGATATAGTAGTAGCGAGTTTTCTCATCATTAGTGAACAGGGTGGCTATATCATTTAATTTAGTAAGATGTGCCACAACAGTTTCAGATTCATAGCCATAGAAAGGATCAGATTCAACCAAAGTAATTATCTCAGTATCAACAGAGAAATCATAATCCTTATCAGTAACACAGATAGGTGAAGTAGCAAAAGCAGGGTCATATTTCATTCTAGCATTCAGAGATTTTTCTTTCAGCTTAGCTAATAATTTCTTAAGATCACTCCTATCATTGCAAGCAAGAAAGTCTCTACCAGTTTCTTCATCCATAACATAACCCTCAGGCACAACAGGAAATTCATATCTAGGGGGAGAATCTTCATCATCACTTTCATCAATATTATCAGTTTCAATAATTTCATTCTCTCTAGCCCTAGCAAGTTGTTTAATATCAAGAAATTCACCTAGTGGCATAGTATTATCAAGCATAGAAGTAGTTTCATCATAAGTATCGTGCATAGCAGAAGTGGCATCATCAATAACATGCGACATATCAGAATTAATAGCCGAAGCAGGTTTAGGTGTCGCAAGCTTACTCAAAACAGAAGGTGAATCAAGTGCAGAGCTAGATGGCAGTTCCTTACCTCCCCTCGTAGTTGAGGGATAAATTTTAGTTTTCTCATCTTTCAAGTTCCTCATAGTGACCAACAGATATAAATCCCAAGTGACTCAAAGAATAGAGCTATGCTCCCCGGAAACGGCGCCAGAAAATAGTCTTGATAACCCACAAGTATAGGGGATCGCAACAGTTTTCGAGGGTAGAGTATTCAACCCAAATTTATTGATTCGACACAAGGGGGGCCAAAGAATATTCTCAAGTATTAGCAGTTGAGTTGTCAATTCAACCACACCTAGATAACTTAATATCTGCAGCAAAGTATTTAGTAGCAAAGTAGTATGGGAGTAACGGTAATGGTGGCAAAAGTAACAGTAGCAGTTTTGTAGTAATTGTAACAATGGCAATGGAAAAGTAACTAAGCAAAGATCAATATGTGAAAAGCTCGTAGGCATTGGATCGGTGATGGAGAATTATGCCGGATGCGATTATTCATGCAACAGTTATAACATAGGGTGACACAGAACTAGCTCCAGTTCATCAATGTAATGTAGGCATGTATTCCGAATATAGTCATACGTGCTTATGGAAAAGAACTTGCATGACATCTTTTGTCCTACCCTCCCGTGGCAGCGGGGTCCTATTGGAAAGTAAGGGATATTAAGGCCTCTTTTTAATAGAGTACCAGACCAAAGCATTAACACTTAGTGAATACATGAACTCCTCAAACTACGGTCATCACCGGTAAGGATCCCGATTATTGTCACTTCGGGGTTAACGGATCATAACACATAATAGGTGACTATAGACTTGCAAGATAGGATCAAGAACTCACATATATTCATGAAAACATAATAGGTTCAGATCTGAAATCATGGCACTCGGGCCCTAGTGACAAGCATTAAGCATAACAAAGTCATAGCAACATCAATCTCAGAACATAGTGGATACTAGGGATCAAACCCTAACAAAACTAACTCGATTACATGATAAATCTCATCCAACCCATCACCGTCCAGCAAGCCTACGATGGAATTACTCACGCACGGCGGTGAGAATCATGAAATTGGTGATGGAGGAAGGTTGATGATGACGATGGCGACGGATTCCCCTCTCCGGAGCCCCGAACGGACTCCAGATTAGCCCTCCTGAGAGAGTTTAGGGCTTGGCGGTGGCTCCGTATCGTAAAACGCGATGAATCCTTCTCTCTGATTTTTTTCTCCCCGAACGTGAATATATAGAGTTGGAGTTGAGGTCGGTGGAGCTCCAGGGGGCCCACGAGGCAGGGGGCGCCCCCCACCCTCGTGGACAGGGTGTGGGCCCCCTGGTCTTGATTCTTTCGCCAGTATTTTTTATAAATTCGAAAAATATTATCCATGAAGTTTCAGGTCATTCCGAGAACTTTTATTTCTGCACAAAAATAACACCATGGCAATTCTGCTGAAAACAGCGTCAGTCCGGGTTAGTTCCATTCAAATCATGCAAGTTAGAGTCCCAAACAAGGGCAAAAGTGTTTGGAAAAGCAGATACGATGGAGACATATCATTGACCATCAACACTTGATGCTCCTTCTTGATTTGTACCTCCGCAGCCTTTAGCATTGCGAAGAGCTCGGGAATCGTCTTATCTATCCCTTGCATATTATAGTTCATCACGAAGCTCTTGTAGCTTGGTGGCAGTGATTAAAGAACTCTGTCAATGACACTATCAACTGGAAGATTAACTCCCAGCTGAGTCAAGTGATTGTGGTACCCAGACATTCTGAGTATATGCTCACTGACAGAACTATTATCCTCCATTTTGAAGCTGTAGAACTTATTGGAGACTTCATATCTCTCAATCCGGGCATTTGCTTGAAATATTAACTTCAACTCCTGGAACATCTCATATGCTCCATGACGTTCAAAACATCGTTGAAGTCCCGGTTCTAAGCCGTAAAGCATGGCACACCGAACTATAGAGTAGTCATCAGCTTTGCTCTACCAGGCGTTCATAACGTCCGGTGTTGCTCCTGCAGCGGGTCTTGCACCTAGCGGTGCTTCCAGGACGTAATTCCTCTGTGCAGCAATGAGGATAATCCTCAAGTTACGGACCCAGTCCGTGTAATTGCTACCATCATCTTTCAACTTAGCTTTCCCTAGGAACGCATTAAAATTCAACGGAACAACAACACGGGCCATTTATCTACAACAACATAGACATGCAAAATAGTATCAGGTACTAAGTTCATGATAAATTAAAGTTCAATTAATCATAATACTTAAGAACTCCCACTTAGATAGACATCCCTCTAATCATCTAAGTGATCACGTGATCCATATCAACTAAACCATGTCCGATCATCACGTGAGATGGAGTAGTTTTCAATGGTGAACATCACTATGTTGATCATATCTACTATATGATTCATGCTCGACCTTTCGGTCTAAGTGTTCCGAGGCCATATCTGCATATGCTAGGCTCGTCAAGTTTAACCCGAGTATTCTGTGTGTGCAAAACTGGCTTGCACCCATTGTATGTGAACGTAGAGCTTATCACACCCGATCATCACGTGGTGTCTCGGCACGACGAACTGTAGCAACGGTGCATACTCAGGGAGAACACTTATACCTTGAAATTCAGTGAGAGATCATCTTATAATGCTACCGCCGTACTAAGCAAAATAAGATGCATAAAGGATAAACATCACATGGAATCAATATAAGTGATATTATATGGCCATCATCATCGTGTGCCTTTGATCTCCATCTCCAAAGCACCGTAATGATCACCATCATCACCGGCTTGACACCTTGATCTCCATCGAAGCATCGTTGTCGTCTCGCCAACTATTGCTTCTACGACTATCGCTACCGCTTAGTGATAAAGTAAAGCAATTACATGGCGATTGTATTTCATACAATAAAGCGACAACCATATGGCTCCTGCCAGTTGCCGATAACTGTGTTACAAAACATGATCATCTCATACAACAATTTATATAATCACGGCTTGACCATATCACATCACAACATGCCCTGCTAAAATAAGTTAGACGTCCTCTACTTTGTTGATGCAAGTTTTACGTAGCTGCTACGGGCTTAGCAAGAACCGTTCTTACCTACGCATCAAAACAACAACGATTTTTCGTCAAGTTTGCTGTTTTAACCTTCAACAAGGATCGGGCGTAGTCACACTCGATTCAACTAAAGTTGGAGAAACAGACACCCACTAGCCACCTGTGTGCGAAGCACGTCGGTAGAACCAGTCTCGCGTGCGTACACGTAATGTCGGTCTGAGCGGCTTCATCCAACAATACCGCCGAATCAAAGTATGACATGCTGGTAAGCAGTATGACTATCACTACAAAAAAAATACACTTCCGTGATGATACGTGTTTGTCACAGTAGGTCACGTTTTCTGTCATGCATGTACATCCATGACAATTTTATGAAAGAATCAAGATAGTCATACCTGTGCTGTCGTATAAGTGTTCCATGACATTACCAAAATTATCATCACGGAAGTGTCCACTTCCATGACGATAAATTGCGCGTCACAGAAGTACTGTCGCCAAGGGTGACCGACACGTGGCATCCACCGTAATGGAACGCCGTTAAGCTATCGGGTCCGGTTTTGGATCCGATAACCCGTTAACAGCCCCGACCAATGGGGATTTTCCATGTATAAAATCATCATTGGCTGGAGGGAACACGTGTCGGCTCGCCGTTGGGACAGATGTCATCCACTCATTGGACCCAAAGCGCCTATGATACGTCGACACGTGGCACGGCCCAACAAAGGCCCATTCCTGTGAAAAGGCCGGCCCATTTGACTTGGTCAAAAGGTGGCGGGCCTACCCACAACAAGCCTATTAACGGCATGTTCGCATATAGCCCATTTACAGCCCGCTAACCCAGGGCTCGTTTACGGCCTATCCGAATTAGGCCGAGTAGCGTCATCTGGGCCGTCCAATATAATTCCAGCCCGTTTTAACTTCCGGCCCATATGAGGCCCTTAGTAACCCTCAGCCCATTAACGGCCCGTGGTAAAACTGCCCGTAATGAACAGTGTATCACTTTATACCCATTAACGGCCCATTATTCCGTTGGGCCGTTTCCAGCCCATGTTATGTTTCGGCCTTCTCAGGGCACATTTATTCTTGGGCTCATTTCCAGCATTCGTTTACTTTCGGCCCGTTACTTTCATTTTCTGCTTGTGGGCCAAATTCAGCCAATGGTTATAGTCGGCCCGTTTGTGGCCCGTTAATACGTTGGGTCGTTTTCACAGCGTCATCAAATACGGCCGATTAACGACAGCCCGTTATGGTCGGCCCATGAACGGACGATTTCAACTCTAGCCCATTTACGGCCATAATGTGGTCTGTTATTGGCCCATGTTTGGCCAAGCGATCATACGGCCCGTAGAAGGCCCATTGTGTCTATGGCCCGTATAAGGCCCATTGTTTCTACGCCCCGTAGAAGGCCCATTGTTTCTACGGCCCTTAGAAGGCCCATTGTTTCTACGGCCCGTAGGAGGCCCATGTTAACTACAGTAAATATGTAGCCCATGATTAATGTGGCCTAGTTTTAAAAAATAGGTTATTGCGGCCACTAGCAAACCGCGAAAAAAGAACTGCAGTGACTACAAGAAAACAAATAAACAAGACAATAAGGAAATAAATAGGCAAGCAACTTACGCTAGGCTATCACGGCTATTACACATATTACATCCACTGGGCATCAAAGTTCGCCACCAGTGCAAATATAGGGAACAAAGCAGCATATAAACGCCGCAGCAAAACAAGTCCAGAACTGAAACCACTTCAGAAGAGCTCAAGAAAAAATATCATGGGTACCCATAATGCTGGCAAGATGCTTAGCAAGCTTATTAACTTTCTCTTGTTTGGCGCTTAAATCCTCCAGCACTTGCTGTTGCACAAGAAAGTATGCATCTGAATTCTGCAGGGACTTCCTCAGTCCTTCGGCTTCCTGTCGCATAACATCTGATTGATGTCTTTCAACTTGAAGTTGAGACTCAAGAAGCCGAACTGATTCAGGCAGCGAGTTCGAAGAGCTGGTGCCAGCAGCAGTAGCCAGTAACTCGAACACTACATCAAGACATGACTTTGGGGTTGTCTCAGTGTCTTCAATATAGTTTTTATCAGCTTTCCTGGAGAACAAGAGGGATGTCTCACTATCTTGAACCTTATCTGCATTACTTCCTTTACCATTGCATAACGGGGTACTCTTCTCCAATATTTTATCCGCGTTCTAAAAGAGAAACAAACAAACACATCACAAATTTACAATGTAGTATATGAAACTCATTTTGGTAAACCAGTTCAGTAGTAAGGTGGACAGGATAACAGCATGAAACAAACATATATCTATGTAGTATGGTCACTGTATGGTCTATATCATTCTAGTTTATGTTGCCAAATCAAGATAGATACAGTTCGAATCATATCTATTTAAGACAAAGCAGTTTAGACAGAATATAAGTGTGGGAAACTACACAACAATAACAACACTTGTAAGGTGCATGGCATGAGAATATAACATTTTATTCAATTGAAACTGAAATTAACATAGAGCAAGTTACAACAGCGAACACGTTAACGAAGCAGGTTTAAAACATACCTGTTGCGCCATTGGAGTTTCAATTGCATCCTTCAAATTTGAAATTAGTTGGTATGAGTAAATACAATGATGCAAGAGCAAAGAAGTATGAACCATAGCTACGGAACCTGACCTGAGAACAATTCTTCTTCTGCTTTAAGCGTTGACTTGGGGTTCGGAGTGGTGGTCCTCGTGCTTTGGGCACTGCAGTTGCCTTACTAACTGCTCGTGTTTGGGTGCTCTGTGGTGGAGACGGTGCTGTGTCAATGGGAACTGGGTTACTATCTGCTGGGGTTGGGGTTAGAAGGGGTGTAGCTGGTTCTCTGTCCAACTGGGTAGGGGTACAATCTGCGTGATTCTGGGTTATGTGTGGTGGGGCTAGTTCTTGGGCAAGTACAACCGTGGTTCTATCTCCATCGACAGGTAGCACGATCTTTTCTGAAGACTGTGTTTTTACTCCCACAGATACTGCCATCACCCCCTCCAATTGAAATGGCTGATAAACAAGAAAAGTAATTGAATGTACATACATTGTAAGATAGACAGGTGCAATGGATAGTAGGGAAGAAAACAGGGCATGAAATAATTCACATTTATGTTGTCTAACCAAACATTATAGCTGGACATAATTTCACATATATGATGGCTAATTAAACAGGATAGCATGACACAATTTCACATGTATGATGGCTAACTAAACAGGATAGAATGACATACTTCAAAATATGATGACTATGTAAACAGGATGACATGATATAACTATAGGATGTGTCTATTAAAGTGGTTGGCATGCCATAAATCACAAACATGTTGTCGATGGAAACATGATGGCATGATATAATTCACGGATAGAATGACATAATTCAAAATATGATTACTATGTGAATAGGATGAGATGATATAAGTATATTATGTCTTTAGAAAATGGGTTGGCATGCCATAATTCAGATACATGCTGTCTATGTAAACATCATGGCATGATATAATTCAAATATATGATTTATATACTAAGGAAGTGAGCAGAGGGCAATCCCATATATGATGTGTCAACTAAGGAGATGGCATTCAATATCGTGTATATGATGTAAAAACTAAGCATTGCAATACAACATATGCATGATATGAGTAATATAACCCTGCCAAGTTTGAGCATACACCTCAGGGGGATAATAGGACTAGTCATCTGCCTCTGAATCCTCCTCTGAAGAGCTATCTGTAACCAGCAAGATATCTGCTTCACCAGGTAGCATTGTCTGCTCTAAGACCTTGTTTTCACTCCAGATTTCTCCATCACCAATTCAAATGGCTGATGCACAGGAAGAGCAGTTGAATATACAAACATTGTCGACAAAAGCAGTGAGAAATACAAAAAAAGGACGACATGATATAATTCACATATATGACGCTTGGCTAAACAGCATGGCATTGCATAATTCAAATATATAATGCCTTGCAACAAGATATCATTGCATAATTCACATATATAATGTCTGGCAACAAGATGGCATTGCATAATTCACATATATGGTAATTAGACACTAAACAGGTGGCATTCACACAAAGCATGTCTAAACTAAGCAAATGACATAGCAATGCAAGATACCATACGCACGATATGAGCAACATAACCCTGCCATGTTAGAGCATGCACCTCGGGGGGGGGGATAGGACTGGTCATCTGTCTCTGAATCCTCCTCTGAGGAGCTATCTGTAACCAGCAAGACATGCGCTTCGTCAGATAGCATTGTCTGCTCTGAAGACCTTGTTTCCACTCCAGATTTTTCCAGGACCGTGCCGAATGGCTGATGCACAGAAAGAGTAATTGAATGTACTAAAATTGTTGACAAATTTAACACGTAATAATAAAATGATGTCATGATATAATTCACATATAAGATGACTGGCTAACCAGGGTGGCATTGCAAAATTCACATATATGATGCCTGGCTAAAAAAGATGGCATTGCATGATTCACATATACGATAAAAAAACTAAACAGATGGCATTGACACAAAGCATGTCTAAACTA
The DNA here is from genome assembly GCF_002575655.3 of Aegilops tauschii subsp. strangulata. NCBI lineage: Eukaryota > Viridiplantae > Streptophyta > Magnoliopsida > Poales > Poaceae > Aegilops > Aegilops tauschii. The sequence continues at coordinate 485,023,950 of NC_053037.3, forward strand.
AGTAGATGACATCTTTGATGTATACAGTAAGCAATACAAGGCACCATATGCATGATATTACCAACATCAGCATGCCAAGTTAGAGCGAAGACCTCATGGGGTAAATAGGAGTGGTCTTGTGCTTCTGAATCCCCCTCAGAACAGTTATCTTCCTCTTGATTACGATCCAAAATGGGTGGAGGGGGCTGCCTTTGCGCCTACCATGGAGCGACGTCTGCATGAAATTTTATTGCCACGCAAGGCTCGTCTCTGTTGCTCTACATGTTCAGTTCCATTGTGTACAATAACTGACATGCATAGGAATAAAACATAGTGAGATTATGTAAGGAGTGCATGCACAAATCCAGAGTGATGGTAGCAAACTGTGGATAGACCCAAAACAAATGATAGCAGGCAGATAATAGCTTTAGTTAAAAATTACAGATAATGGCTCCTTTAATGTTTGTTTGCACCCAACATGAAACTCATAGTAGACACCCGAGATTAACCAGATAGTAGACATAAAGTACTGATTGCTGCCCCAATATGTACGCCACAAACATTTAAAAACTCAAGTTTCAACATAAGTTTGGACATGAGTCGGAGTCTAATAGGTGAACACGACCATAAAGTAGCATGTCATCATATTAAGCGATGCATAACGTGAGCAGACACGAAAGAGTGCGACCTCTCTTGCGGACCCGTGTAGTCCTCAAGGTCATCTGCTTAGTTGATGATGGTAATGCAGTTGTCGTGGCTGCCGGCGGCGGGGAAGAAGATCTGAGGCGGCGAAAGACAGTCTGGAGAGCGGATCCCTGCTGTGGTGAACCCTTCCGTCGTTGGAGCAGCTAAGTTGGGGTGGAACACAGCACCGCAGGAGCAGGACAAACCACACAAGGTTTTCTTTGACACATATATGTAACAGAAGTAATTGTGTAAGGGCTTGTTTGAATTTGAGGATTCTAACAATGCAGGGATAGGAAATAGACAGGAATAGGATAGGAATGCACGTGCAAAACAGAGAATTTAAAAACACAGGATTTCTGCCAATCTGGGTGTTTGGTTCACAAGAATTGGAAGATCACAGGATGCAAAGAAGCATGGTGAGATTAAGTCAAACCAAAAGAAGTGTACAACCTCTTTGGCGAAGCCATGTCGATCTTAGTGTGATTGGATTGGCCGGTGAGGATGCTCCGGCTGACTTGGCTGTCGGAGGAGGGGAAGAAGATCTTAGGCGTCTGGAGATGGAGCCCGAGGTACTGCTCCGCTGTGATGGAGGGTTTCGTCGTTGGAGCAGCTCCGGTGAGTTGTACGACGCCGAGGCTGAAGCAAGACAAGAGAGACAACGTTAACCTGAGTGGAATTCTAATAGCATCTCCAATAGATGACGTAAAATACATAACCACAAAGTGATAGATGTATACATCAGCCGCTCATCTATGAACTTAACTGTCGAAACTGAATTTAACTGTCGAAACTGAACTTAACTGTCAAAACTGAATTTTGCTGTCGAAACTGAATTTTACTGTCGAAACTGAACGCACTAGAGGTGAGGCTACACGTCAGTCGACTGACTTTTTCATCTCTGGTCAGTCGATTTTGCAGCCGTTGGATACGAAATCAAGGGCGTGCAGTTCATATTCAACCTCCACCCCCCCCTGAGCCGCCAGCCACCACCGGCCAAACAGCCGCCCGCCTCGAAAACACTCGCCACCGCCTCGGCCATCCCTCTAGGCCACCCCATGCCGAGCTTTTTCTCCAGCAATCCCCACGCCACCGCCCCACCACCGCCGGCGACCACCGCCCCCACCCTGAACCCTAAGATAGATAGTGGGGTACCTCTCCGGCGAGCCCCCCTCCCCGCTGCGGCTGGTTCTTCCTTAACTCCGGCGAGCCCCCCCCCCCCCCACCCCCCGAAAATCAACTGGCCCAAAAGTCGATTCAGTCGACTGAAGTGTAGCTAAATCGGAGCAGCATCGCAAGCAAGAGCAAGAGCGAGAGCAGCAGTGCGAGCAAGAGCAGACCAGGCAGGGGACCGAGAGCAAGAGCAGAGCAGCAGCACGAGTGAGAGCTAAAGCAGCAGCATCTCCTACTGATGTGGACGTCGCCACCGAGGGAGCGACGCCGTGGAGGAAGTTGCCGGCAACGCTGCCGTGGATGGAATGGCGCCGTGTCGGCTCAGGACCGAGCGCCGGCAGCACCGTGAGATCGAATCAAGAAGAAAATGCGGCGATTAGTGTACAACCTCTTTGGTGGCGCCGATTAGGCCGCAGCTTCATCCGAGGAAACGGTGATGATGATGCTCTTTCGGTGGTGCAGGTGAAGACGGCGGTGTGGGAATGGAGGTGGCGCGAAAGACGAGGGGAACGTCGGGGCAGCTCCTTGGAGGTGGAGGACGGGGTGGCTGAACCGGCGGGAAGACCAGATCGACGACGGATCCTCATCCGGTACGGTGGATGAGGGACGTCGTGGTGTTGCTGTGGACAACGTCGTCGGGGAAGAGGCTCCGGCTGGGTGGCGAACGGAGGAGGGTGTGGGGCTTCGCGGGTTTTCCCGGCCTCGGTGTACGAATGGGTGGGCGGATGGGATGGGAGTGGGGAACCATGGCTTAGGGACGCGCTTGTCTGAAATGTGGGGTAAGTTACGAAAGTACCCCCACCGATTTGAGGCGGTTCTTTCGGTTCAGGGGTATCATGGGCATTTCGCGTGTCGGGATTTCACAGGAGGTGGGAGTTTTCGCGCGCGTTGTAATTTTGGAATAGCAAGGCGCGGGTTGAGATGGAGGGATTTGTTGGAGCACAATGAGACAAAGATTTATCTTAAATATTTCGGGGTAACAAGGCGCCGGTTGAAGAGGCGGGAGTTTCACAGCACGATAGATAGAGACGCTAGCTTGAAATTTCGGCATAACAAGGCGCGGCTTGAAATTTGGGGAGAACAAGCTTAACGTGTACCAAAAAAAAGACAATTTAGACTAGTATGATATACTACGTACAATGTGTTTAACACACACAACACACACACAGACACCATTTAGACTAGCAAGGTACACGTGCATTGCACGCATGAGATTTGGCAACCAAATTATGAATAAATACCACATTATAGCATGTAAGCTTTAAGTCATATATGCATGATGTAGATGTTCGTTTAATTCTTATAGTTCATTTCATTCAAAATCATCTAGTTTTTATAAGAAAGCTAATCTATTTTAAGATTCATGGAATTGTGCGTTGTAAGGCATAAAGTAAAAACAAATCATGTAGAAAAACATTTGGGCAATTCTGATACGGAAGATTCTAGAACAAAGAAGAAGTGCTTGTGTTTTGAGGTTTGTGCATTATGCTTAAGTTCAACCATAGAGTCTTCTAGATTGTACATGTGGCAAAATCTGGTGGAATCTAGATGATATCCAACGGCCAGTAGTGCTCAAATTTGTCAGCTCTGCACCATCGGATTGGCCTCATCCAACGACCATCTTTCAAAGTTAAAGTTATCCGCACACTATATAAAAACTATAAAATATAATATATATATATAGGGGTATAGATATAGATATGTGATGCGAAAGCCACCCATCATCTCCAATTAGAATAGTGTGTCCATGCACGGATGCAATGTGGCCAAACGATGTCTGCCATCGGTATCTCAAATTCAAACAAGTCTGACCTTGTTCAATGTGTATACATTACAACATGCTCGTTTCCAAACCACACCGCGCAGATCTCCGTTATATTCATGCATGCATGGGTTTCAAACATCGTGATCTCTTATTCAAATATTTGAATTCAACTTTACATTGATTATGACCTCACCTAGTCTTTTACACCCACACATTGGTCTTCTCTTTATAATTGTACCACCAACTTTCTCTCGTGCATGCATGCACACACACTACCAGCCGGCATTATCCACCGCACACATGCAATCTTTTTCTTCAGGTCGGTCTCCCACGAAGGCACGCACACACACATCCCCCTCTCCATCATATCGGGCATTCTTTATCTCTCACGTGCATGCGCAACGATCGATGTTCCTCTATGTGTGTGTGTGTGTGTATAGCTAGGTCTTTCATAGTTTTCCACATAAACCGTTCAATCTATATATCTAGTGAGGTCTCACCCTCTTTCCCGCGTCCACATCGATCAATCTATACCTCTCTATATAGGATTACATATATAGCTAATACACCCACATTAATTATATATCCAACACCCCCCTCTCATCATCCATGCCTTCCGCTTCGTCTCTCAGACGCGCGCACAATGGCGAAGACAGGGGGCAGCAAGGGCCCTGCCCTTCCCCCTAACATCACTATATATCGAGGCTAATATGAATGTGATCATTAGACAATTTCTGGTAAAAATGGTTTAAGTTGATGAATTGGCCCTCCTCGTAAAGGATTAGCAATGCTTGGCCCCCTAGCTCATGGGACATTTTTCATGGCTTCGCCACTGCGCAACAGCGCACGTTCTCGCCCCCTCTCTCTAAATATCGATCTCGCAGTTGTGCACTCCTTCATAGTCTCCCTCCACTCGGCCCCTCGCACCATCTTCTAGCCCCCCACCGGATTTTGCCACATGTACAACCTAGCAGACTCCATGGTTTAACTTAAGCATAATGCACAAATCTCAAAACAACAGTGGTTCTCCTTTGTTCTAGAATCTTCCGTATCATAACTGCCCAAACTTTTTTTCTAGTTGAATTGATTATTTGTTTTTTACTTTATGCTTTACAACGCACAATTCCATGAATGATAAAATAGATTAAGGGCTTCTTTGATTCAAAGGATTCTCGAAGGAATTTTGGAGGATTCTAATCCTTTGGAATTTTTCCTATCTTGGTTGTTTGATTCGTAGGATTGTAAACCATAGGAATTTTTCCATATGATTCATTTGCACTAGATTTCATAGGAAACATCTCATCCACTCAAAACTCTTTGAAAGAATTCTGCATTTTTTTTGTGCACAATCAAACACTCGTACCATCCTGTAGGATTCAAGACGACATTCCACTCTATTCCCATGTTCTTCCTATTCCCGCGTTTTGGAAATCCTACGAATCAAAGAGGCCCTAGGTTTTTTTATAAAAACTAATTGATTTTGAATGAGATGAACTATAAGAATTAAACGAAGGTCTACATCAGGCATATATGACTCAGAGCTTACATGCTACAGTGTGGTATTTATTCATAATTATGTTGCAAAATCTGACGCGTGCAATGCACGTGTACCTTGCTAGTACTTCGAGTATGTGCAAAACACAATGTCACGCTACACAGTGTCTCTCTGACAGTTCCTGAAGCCACGTGGCACATGTGGAGGCGCTGTCGCGACATCCTTGTGTGGATTGATCACATTGACGTGCTGCTGGTTCCAGAAGAATGTACTCGTCCTCCCTGAGCCGCACTGGCGGTACATGCACGAAGCGAAGATGTGCACGCACGCCACGCACGCACTCAATCCCTCGCACGCACACGCGGGTATACGGGCGGACGCAATTTTGTACAAAGATCCACCCCATGTGATAATTTGACGCGTGTAAAGTCCTTCACTTCATTGATGGTCAATTAATACAGCGCATGCAAATTGAGTGGACGTGAGGGCGGAAGAAAGACATTACTACTCCACTGCGCGCATGCGAGTAGTTAAATCATGGGTTGCTAGTAGTACTTCCATTGGTCTCCTTCGTATTTTGTGCCAATTTTTGACAGTAACATAATATTTACGCATCTGAGCAGTGTAGTCTACTTGAAATTTATGTTCCACTAAACTCATCGGGAGCCGTTTCAGGCCTCGAAACCAAAAACCATCAATTAATCTTTACCTTGTTCCCATCACATTCGAAAGTACTAGTGCTACAATTAAGTGCAAGCCTGCTCACACCTACCAGTACGTACCAAACCTGAACGTGTTCCCACTATGCAGGTTTTAGTACTAGTGCTAGTACTTAGGTTATAAAAAGGGGAACTACCTAACCAAAAATTACTCTACCTTCCTCCTCATAAGTCCTCCTTCTTCGTCCGTCCTTGCCATGGCCGGTGTGCAGAGCTCTAGGTCGAGAACTACTCGTAACAAGGGTGTGGCAACCAAGGCTGCAGAAAAAAAGAGAGGGCTTGCCGCCATGCAGAGACCTCGAAAGATCTCTCACGGGCAGGCGATGGCTCCCAGGAGCGCCCTAGACGCGGAGGCGAACATGCCGAGCTGGCGGCGCTGGAGTCGTTATCGCTCGAGGGCATGCCCGATCAGCTCAATAAGCACCTCAATAAGCAGAAGGAGTTCATCCACGGCTTGGTAGAGCTGCTGAAGGAGAGCCTCGACGACATGCCCGCTGAGCTCAATGAGCAGGGGGAGTTGACCGCCGGCTTGGTGATGCTGCTGAAGAAGAGCATTGCCTCGGAGAAGAAGGCGACCGGCGAAATCCTGCAACTTCAGGAGGACAAGGTGAAGCTCTGCCACGAGCTTGAACTGCTGAAGGAGGAGAACGCCGGCTAGAAGAAGCTGCATGAGAATAGTAGTTCCTCGATGAAGATGTTGCAGGCCCTCGTCATGGAATAGAAGGAGGAGTTGGCGAAGCTCCGCATCAAGCACCCGGCTGCTGTCAAGGTACGTAATGCGGCCGTGGAACAGATGATGAAGGCTCGCGTCAAGAAATCCTGTGTCATGGACACAATGAAGAAGATGGCGGAGGAGACGCGCAAGGAGATGGAGGTCGTGGAGGCGATGAAGAAGCAGTTACGACTCCGCGACCAGCTATCCTTCATGTAGTGAGAGCAGCGCCCTAGACTTGTGTGTGTGTCTTCCTTCTTTTTTGGGGGTGATAATCCTCCTTCTTCTTTTGCTCCTGTGTTTCTTATTTTGCTTCGGGTGTTTCGCTGCACGTGTCACCTTCTCTGCGAGGCATGAATAGAACAATGCTAAAAATGAGATGACTAGCAAATTAGATCATTCTTTATCGCCACTAGAACAATGCCTCTTGCTAGTAATATATAATAAGAGTAGAGAGTAGAGGATATGGCACTGGGCTGCTGTGTTTCGTGCTCCTCCGTCGTACTCCAGTGGAAAACTTGAGTATACCGCACGGTTCTTTGCTCCTCCTCAGGTCGTCGGCACATTTATACGAGCAGTCAAATCACAAGGACCCGCCTTCCAGCAGTAATGAGCCGTCAAATCACAAAGGCCCTCGCCTCTCGTGAAAAGGACCAAGCTAGACTGCCCCGCCCTCTAGCCTTTTAAAAAATGTATACATTTGTACAGTAGTAGTATCGATGGATTGCGCCATGGAGCAAAACTAACAAGATGTAATTAAATAAAAAGGTGGTACATATAGAGAGCGCTCGTCGCCAAATTATGCATATAATATATGACACTACCCACTATGAAGGTACTAGTAACATAGACTAGTAACTAGTCTATGCTACTCTCCACTATGACCAGCCAAAGTTGAGGCGCGGATACCAACGAGGGCCTGGTTGTGTCTATACTTGGACAACTCACCCGACTGCATGCGCACCAGGCAGACGAAGCTCGTGTCGTGTTGGTTCCATGTGCGGCCCGCACATTAACCAAAACCTCGTGCCTCCATCTTAGCCTCCGCGTTTTAAACTTCTCAATCTCAAGGCCAAGGAGCAACGTTAAACCTATGATAGAGCCAATCGGATGGTTGAGAACACTACAATTTGTAACTACACATGCGTGTGTGAGAGAGGACGAGTGCGTGCATGCACCTCTTCTCAGAGTACAACTATATGCGGGTGGCATCGACCTAGGGAGCAGTGATGGTGTGTGCGAGAAGTACCGATAGAGAGGTGTAATGCGTCTGAAAAAAAGACTAGTCTATAGCTCGCCACAAGGCTATTCCTGTCGAACACCAAGCGTAAGATATGTATCCGATGGTGCCAGTTTTTGCACGTTGTAACGCCCCGAGACCGACGCTCCAGATGGCTTCCATGTTTTTTCGTTATCGTTGTGTGTATTTATTTGTTTGTTGCATTCATCATCGCATTGCATCCGCATGTTTTCATAAAACTTGCATCCGCTCATAGTTGCCGCGTCCCCCCTTGCTTTCGTTGACCGTTTCGAGACCAACCACACTTGCAACGTTGCTCCTCATTTTCTCGCTTGTCTTCTCCGGGGCCTTTTGTCAGACACTTTGTCTTTGTCGACCCCTCTCAGAACACCCCTCGCGCGCGTTCGAAAATTGTCCCGAACCCGACCCGGGTTGTTGTTACCGATGGGTCCGGATCATCCCCTAACATCCCGAAAGTATCTTCGGTTCTTTATTGGACTCTCCCTAGCCTATTTTTTTCGTCCGCCCGATTACGATCGGAGGGAGAAGATAGCCCCTAACCAAACCCACTCGCTATATATACTAGTCTAAACCGAGACCAAATCCCTAATTTCTAGGGATCCTCCTAGCCGCCGCCGCCACTCTCTCCCGCATCTTCCTCGGGATCCCCCCGATGCACCCACCTGCCCATCTCCTTTCGCGCCCAACCACTGCTCTCCGTCGATCCATCCATCCAACCAGCAGCCACCCGCAAGGCCACCACCACCTCACCTCCCTTGACCTCCATCGCCCGCGCCGCCGGAGCAAGCTCCACCGGCGACCAGAGCCACCTCGTCTCGCGGCCTGCTCTGCTTCTCCTCGAGCCCGCAGCAACAGCCCAACCCCGAGCCTCCCCACGCCAGCGCGTCTCCTCCTCCTCTGCTCCGGTCGTTCTCGCCGTTTTCCAGACGCCCGAGGCCGTGCCTCCTCTCCCTCCTCGGCTCGATCCCAGGGGCAGCCACCGCCTTGCCATTCCCCTGCCTTGGCCTCGCGACCCACGGCGCGTCCAACCCGCAACCGCGACGATCCATCCATCTAGCTCCAGCGAGGCCCCTCCTGCCGTGCCTCGATCTCCTCCAAGACTGGTAAGTTCCGCCGTATGCCATGGCCGTGGAGCTCGTCGGCGTCGTCCTCGTGCCGTCCTAGCCCAGTCGCCGTTTGCCTCCTCGCCGCCCGGATCCGGCCGTCTCCGCGTCGTCCGCGCCCCTGCCTCGCCATGGACGCGCCTCCCTGTTGCTGGAGCCCCACAAACCGTCCTGCAAGCTGTCGCCGTTGCTGCTTTGCTTCAGGTCGAACAGAAGAGGACGCTCGCGCCCCTGCCTCGCCTAGGTTCTCGCCGGGTCGCCGTCTCACCGCCGGAGCAGCGCCTGCTCCTCTGCTTCGGGTCCCGGCGTCCCCAGCTCGCCAGCAGCATCGCCCCGCAGCCCTGCTTCGCGCCCAAGCCGCCGTCCGCTCGTTTCTGTGCTTCATCGCCACCACGGGTCACCAGCGCCTCCAACCTCCCGGTCGCATCGCCCTTCGCCGGAGTCCCAAGCAACGCCAGGCCGCCGCTGCGTCCCCTGCTTCGAGCAGGCGAAGCCCGAGCGGTGTCGTGGCCGCGCCTCTGCTTCGAGCAGGCGAAAGAGGCGTGCCAGCCTCGATCCCCTGCCTCCTCTGCTTCGTGGTCGCGTTGACCGCATCGGCCAGATGCGCGCCAGGCCCAGCGCGCTTCCTCACCCAACCGGGCCCAGCCCGCAATGTGAGCAGTTTCCCCCAGCCCAGTTCCGCCAGATTCAGCCCATGTTTTTTCCCATGCGCTGCGAATTTTGCCATTTATCCAGGGAACTGTAGTTTTACAAAAAAAAACCCTCAAACATCATGCATATAATGACTCCTTAATAGTGCACCATATGTAAAACCTTCATATATGAAAAATGCTTAGATTTCTGTCTAGTCTCATAATATGCAACTTTCATCCATGTTTAAAATGTTTAAATTGCTGTTTGCATTAATTTGCTTAAATGCCATGTTAAAACAATTTATTTCATAACTAAATAACCGTAGCTCGGATTTAAATAAACTTTATATGTAAATGGGGTAGAAAAATGCCTAGTTTAACATGGTGCACTTTATTTTGCTGTTTAACAACATTAAAATTGTGTTTAGGGCAGAACAGTACCAAATCTAAAATATCTAAATGGGGATTTTCCGGAATTGTTGTTTGTTGTTTCCGGCCTCATTTAAATTGCCTAGATAGGTAGTTTTGTTATGTTTCAGCTCTTGCCATGTTTAGCAACATTTAATATTGTTGGGTACATAAACGAGAGAGAACTAAATAATTGATTTGGTGTTTCTTCAATATGCAACTTGTTGCATATTGAGCTCCACTTAATTTGTAGTATTGTTTGTGCACTTTGCCATGCCATGCCGCTTTAAACTGGACATGCATCATACTTGTTTGTGCATCATGCCATGTGTATGTGGTGGTTGTTTACTATGTTGTTTGTTTCTTTCTGGGTTGCTTCTCTCGTTAGCTTCGGTTTCGTTCCGTAGTTGTGAGGATTCGTTCGACTACGTCCGTTTGTCTTCTTCATGGACTCGTTCTTCTTCCTTGCGGGATCTCAGGCAAGATGACCATACCCTCGAAATCACTTCTATCTTTGCTTGCTAGTTGTTCGCTCTTTTGCTATGCCGCGCTACCTACCACTTGTTTATCAAGCCTCCCAAATTTCCATGTCAGCCTCTAACCTTTTCACCCTTCCTAGCAAACCGTTGTTTGGCTATGTTACCGCTTTTGCTCAGCCCCTCTTATAGCGTTGCTAGTTGTAGGTGAAGATGAAGTTTGTTCCATGTTGGAACATGGATATCATAAACTTTGTTGGGATATCACAATATATCTTATTTTAATTAATGCATCTATATACTTGGTAAAGGGTGGAAGGCTCGGCCTTATGCATGGTGATTTGTTCCACTCTTGGCGCCCTAGTTTCCGTCATACCGGTGTTATGTTCCTTGATTTTGCGTTCCTTACACGGTTGGGTGATAAAACTCCTCCAGCAAGGCCCAACCTTGGTTTTACCATTTGCCTACCTAAGCCTTTTTCCCTTGGGTTCTGCAGACTCAAGGGTCATCTTTATTTTCAACCCCTGGGCCAGTGCTCCTTCGTGTATTGGTCCAACCCGTCAGTCGCCGGTGGCCACCAGGGGCAACTCTGGGCTCGCCTATCGGAAGCTTGGACAATCCGGTGTGCCCTGAGAATGAGATATGTGCAGCTCCTATCGGGATTTGTCGGCACATTCGGGCGGCTTTGCTGGTCTTGTTTTACCATTGTCGAAATGTCTTGTAAACCGGGATTCCGAGATTGATCGGGTCTTCCCGGGGGAAGGTTTATCCTTCGTTGACCATGAGAGCTTATAATGGGCTAAGTTGGGACACCCCTGCAGGGTATTATCTTTCGAAAGTCGTGCCCGCGGTTATGTGGCAGATAGGAATTTGTTAATATCCGGTTGTAGAGAACTTGACACTCGACTTAATTACAACGCATCAACCGCGTGTGTAGCCGTGATGGTCCCTTTTCGGCGGAGTCCGGGAAGAGAACACGGCTCTTTGGGTTATGTTTGACGTAAGTAGGAGTTCATGATCACTTCTTGATCATTACTAGTTGACGGCCATTCCGTTGTTCCTCTTCTCGCTCTTATTTGCGTATGTTAGCCACCATATATGCTTAGTGCTTCCTGCAGCTCCACCTCACTACCTTCTCCTACCGATAAGCTTAAATAGTCTTGATCTCGTGGGTGTGAGATTGCTGAGTCCTCGTGACTCACAGATACTTCCAAAACAGTTGCAGCTGCCGAGGATACCAGTGCAGGTGACGCAACCGAGCTCAAGTGGGAGTTCGACGAGGAACTTGGTCGTTACTATGTTTCGTTTCCTGATGATCAGTAGTGGAGCCCAGTTGGGACGATCGGGGATCTAGCATTTGGGGTTGTCTTCTTTTATTTTGGTTCCGTACTCAGACCTATGTGTGTACTCTGATTGATGTATGATTTATTTATGTATTGTGTGAAGTGGCGATTGTAAGCCAACTCTTTATCCCATTCTTGTTCATTACATGGGATTGTGTGAAGATGACCCTTCTTGCGACAAAACCACAATGCGGTTATGCCTCTAACTCGTGCCTCGACACGTGGGATATATAGCCGCATCGTGGGTGTTACACACGTACACAGCAGTAGAAAAAGAACTAGTACCATGGCATATGCTACACCACGGCCGAGAAAACGTGCCGACGTTACGCCATCCGGGAATAGTGCCACACTTCGAAACTAGAACCGTCAATAAATTTTGAGCGCGTCTCGTCACATTCCAAATTACTACTACTACCACGCTATATTTAATTGCAAACCTGTTCACACCGATCACAACCTACACGGTTTCCCACTTAGGAGCGTATTAGTAGTACTCGGTTATAAATACTACTATGTTAAGATGACTGCACATTCCTCCTCAACTCCTCATCCACAAAAAACAATCAAGTCAATCAAGCCATAGCTAGTGTGAGTTCTGGGTCAAGAGATTTCCACCAGGGAGAGGTGAGCATGGAAGAGGAAGCACGAGAGTTGTCCCGCCTCGCCACGAAAGCAGCCGACATGTCCAGCCGCGCAGCAGTAGCAACACAGAGGTCCCGCCGCGCCGCCGAAGCAGCACGGAGGTCCCGTCGCGCCGTCGATTTAGCATACTGGTCCGGCCATGCCGCGGAAGCAGCAGAGATGTCTCGCCGCGCCGCCGAAGCAGCAGAGAGGTCCTGCCACGCCGTGGCGCCCTGGGAAAATTTCTCGCGGGTAGGCGAGGACTCTTACAGGCGCATGCATGCGATAGTCCATAGCCAGATGGATCAGATCTCTGGCTGGGCGAGGATGCAGGACGAGGCTACCGGCGTCATCCGGCAACTAGGGGAGGGCAATGCGAAGCTCCGGGGCGAGCGCGAACTGCTGAGGGCGAAGATCGCCGGAAGGCGAAGCAGGAGGAGGAGACCGCTGCCTTGTTGCAAAGGACGGGCGTCATCATCAAGAAACTTATGGATGAGAATGCCATGCTCCGCATCGAGCGCAACAGGCTGGTGGAGGAATCCATGGATGCTGCCAAGCAGCGTATTAAGGACATGAAACTGATGAAAGAGATCATCGCCCGCCGCGAGAACTAGTCTTCGCGACCTGTAGCACATAAAGGCAGTAGAGATCAGCGAGCCAGATCGTTGTATGCGTCTTCCTTCTTCTTTTGCCCTTGTGTATTTCGGGCAGAGCCGCATGTGGCTTTTTTTAATTATCTTCCTAATTATGTAAGACTATTATTATCCACTCTCGTCGTCCTTATCTATATTCATCAGTCTTGCTATAAGTCGCAGTAGATGCTATATAGGTCCGTTGGATCTTACATCAAGATCCGTGCAAAATTTTCTTTTCAGATTTTCTTTTTTCTCTCTTAAATCTCAGTCGAGTGAGACATTGCCACGCCATTAAACAGAGGCTCGAGCGCCATTAATGGAGACCTTGGGAGAGAGGTGGACGGCAGATGGAGGTCAAAGGGCTCTCCTCCCGACAAGCACGCGCAGGGGTCTGATCGCACGCCTCCTGTACTTAAATAGCTACCCTGCACGGCGCCTCCTAGCTAATAAAAAAAGGGGACGCGTGGCGGCACGTAAATGTTAAATAGAATGCCCATGGTTTCAATAATACTTGTGTTCCGGATTGTAACGTGACAGCACTTGTTCCAAAATGACTTTTTTGATTGTTAATGTGTGCGCCTTCGCAAATCGGACAACAAAATTAGCATAGCATGTTGGTGCCATGTCATGACACCAAGCCAAGTTTCATGATTTTCATGCGTGTATAGGATTTACAGGAATTAAAAAACCATGTTTCTCAATGTTTCCAGCCGAGCCATGACGCCCAGATGTTTGAATTTCATTCCCATGTCTGGCATGGGACCTAGAAATTTACCCGAGGACACACATGTGATTTTTCAACCAGCTTTGGTGCACTGGAGCATGTGCTTGTATTTAAAATTTGAATTATGCACACAAAGGTGACACGTTCCCTCTCAGAACCACGAGCCTTCTTGAGAGAAGCTCCGGTTTGCAAGAAACTTATACCAAAACTTGTTCCTATTCTGCAAATTTTTTTACCACAGCATGGTAGTACCATGACATGACAGCATGCCAAGTTTCATGATTTTCAGGCATGTTTTGGATTTACAAGAATTTTAAAACCAAGCTTCTCAATGTTCTCGGCCGAATCACGATGCCCAGATGTTTGAATTTCATTCCCATTTCTTGCATGGGACTTACAAATTCAGCCGAGGACACACATGTGATTTTTGAGTCAACTTTGGTGCACTGGAGCGTGTGCTTGTAGTTCAAATTTGAATTATGCACATTAAATGACCAGAAACTCAATTAATGTATAAAAAAGGCCAAACGAACCCGGAATAATTCCAAAATTTAACAGGGCACTCATATAGTTCTATGTTGCCTCTGTAAAGAAAATCTGGGGGGAGGCAGCGTATATTGTTTCACACACAAAGGTATAAAGAAATAAAGAAATAAAGAAATTAGCATACCTATTTAATTCTTGGGTTCTTATTATTTATGCCACTAGTTGTGTATCACTACTCAGTTTTGCCATTAGAAGTTACAACTACTCAAAAAATGCCATCGATCCGTGAGATGCCTGCTCAAAAATGCAATTAGATATCTAAAAAATGCCATCGTTAAGTTAGATGTTTGCTCAGAAATGCCATTAGACTTTGTTATTTTCACATCAAACCCGTTGACCATGTTACATGACAAAAATGAGGCCGATTCTCACAATGATAAGTTAATGGTGTCCAGCACAACACACCCCTCAAATAAAACTAAGCACCCTGGAATTCTTTGACAAAACTAAGCACCCTGAAATTCTTTGACAACTAAACTGCTGGCTATATGATGTTGGCCATATATATTGTACGTATATAATGTCAAGAAACGAGTGGTAGTACTATACCAACTAAAAGATGAAATGTACGAAATATAACGAGAAGAAACATAACATAGTTCTGCTGGGGGCTCAGCACAACACACCCCTATAATAAAACTAAGCACACCAGAAATTAAACTAAGCAACTAATCCGGTAGACACTGCATTAGAACCACCATGAGCAACGACACTGCCACCTTACTCGGAGTCCTCGTCCACCTCCTCGACTTCGTCCTTGTCCCTCTTCCTCTTGGGCGATACTTCTTTGCTTGAACCGCACACTTGGCTCTTGCTCTTCATCCAACCCTTGTAGATATTGAAACAAATGTAGCCATCCATTGCAGCGTAGTAGATGTGGTCTATATCTAGTACAGTCCACTGCCATGCACGATGAAACGTGTGCGGAGGTTTCTTCAGTTCACCGTACGAAGGATGAACCATGGCTCCTGCCAGGGTCAGCATTGAAGGCTGATCAAGGGAGGGCACCAGCCCTTCCTTCTGGAGGTCGAAGGGGTCGCCTACAACGACGCCTATCCGACCCAGTATTTCCTTGTCGTTCCTAAAGTCTACAGTAACGAATTTGACTCGGCCGCCCTTGAGGAACTTCTTAAATTTCTCCCACTCAACGTCGGCATGGCATATGTGGTAGACCAAGCATAAGTCATGCACGCAAACCTGGATCACGGCGGGCTTCTTCTTCTCTGCCTCCTTTAGTTTCTTCTCGCTTCCCAGGACTGTGGTGTACTCAACATCTAGCCCAGCGACCCACTCATCATTTGAGTTTTCGAACATGCGTTTGAAGCGAGCAAGGCATTCTTTCACCGTTGCAGAAGAACGGGTGTAGATGACGTCGAACTCATTGTCGGTGATGGTTCTAACCTTGTACTCACCGCCGATCATGGAGATTTGGGACGCCATGGATTTGGGAGGAGGGTTAGGATTAGTGGAACTGCCGTAATGTGAAAGGACGGGACGACTAGGAGTGGTTTATCGATTGTCAAAATGTCGAGTGGGGGGCACGTGTGAATGGCAGGGTAGTGGCTTGCCTAGTGGATAAATGGATTCATGCACAGTACTATGGGGGCCCAATTAGATGTCATGTCTACTCGACGCCCAATTAAATGGCTTTCGATGTCACATCAAGCGTCGGGAAAATTACAGGTGATACGAAGCTTTCCATTCTCCCATGATACGGGCTTCTGAGAGCCCTTGGATCTAAGATCGAACTGTTGCATGGCGTGATTCTAGACCTATGGGTCAATATCCTATCCTGGAGGGTTATTCTGCAAATTTTCAGCAACTTAGCATGCGACCGTTCGATCTCAGATCCAAGGGCTGTCAGTAGCCCGTATCATGGTCGCGCCTACCACGACCGTCGCCTCGCTCGCGGGGTCGCGCCCTTGGAGATTTAACACGGTGCGTTAGGCTATCTGATGTTGGCATGTCATACATAGTCATCACTTAGTCACTCATACAACAAGGTTGTCTGTAAGGTTGGCCTATAAGAGTGTTTTTTGTTTACTTCTCTCTATCTCTTTCTTCGTAGTATTTATTGCATTTGCCAAGGAGTGACCTCTTCCAATGAAATGGTGCTTAGATGAGGTGCTATGGGAATTAAATGGCTTAGCAACTCAAGTCCCCAATGCATATGTGCTTAGTTTTTTGTTGCTAAGTTTGCTTCATCTAGGTACACGCGCTTATCACCGTTTCCTCCTGGGGTCACCAAACTAGTCTCTCTCTTCTTAATTAACTTGCCACATCAGACTTTATGCCTATGTGGCAGGCTTAGCACCTGTAGGATCAAGTACAATAGTGGGCTATAAGCCCGCTTTACATGGCATTTTTGCATATGTGGGGGAAAGAGGCAAGGAAAAAGTGGAGGAGTGGGCTCTCAAACAAGAGCCAGCCTCTACATGGTGGAGCATTGGGAGAGGCACCTGTATGGAGGTGGTCAAGAATCGGGAGACTCAAGCCGGTCGTAGCGCCGCAGTTAAAATGATAATGGCAAGTCAAATCACCGGGCCCCACCTGTCCAGCAGTAACTCACTATCAAATCACACAGCCCTACGTTTGCAGCAGCCTACTCCCTCATCTTCTCGCGTCTCTGTCGAACCGACTAGGCGGAACTGCCCCGCCTAGCGTGAGGGAAAAGCTCTGCCCTCGACGTTTAAATAGTACAGTATACTAATTTTGTATCCATGGATTGCGCCATGGAGCAAAGCCTCAAGAAAACGGCGGTACACATGTACGGAGTATACAGCACGCCCGTCGCGTTCGCGTCGCACCCCAGATGGTCGGACGGTCTGGCACGCCACTCTCCAAATGGAACGCGCGTCATATTGCGTTTGCACACACATGTGGGACCGCAATTGAGAACCGACCATGGGCACACTCCCCGGGCCCGCAAGTCGGGTGAGTTAATAGAAGTACATACGTTGGTACCTGGATGATCCCTGCAAGACACGGAAGATCAGTTCGTCCATGCATGTGACCAGACTCCAGCAGACACGCCTGGATTGGCTATCGTCTACATATCGTGCAGGCTGTGTTGTACAGGGTTGTAGTTCTGGTGAGAAATCTAAAAAAAGGTTTCTTGTCATCTCGGAAAATTAGGTGTCATGTGCTTCGGATCACTGCGAGGGTTAAACAGCGACAACTGAGTTGGGCTAGTCATTGGGGGCACATGCACGAAGACTACTCGGCTGCATTCTAGGTCAAGCCGGCTATGTTAATTAGGACATCTATCGACGGACCCCTTTTCTACGAGTTTATCTTTAATTTGAGCTTTGATCCTCGTCTAGTTTGTCCGTTGGGATTCATCTTGTCTCCTTTGGGCAGTGAGGATATGATTTCTTGTCATGTGGCATTTTTTCTTGTTATATGTTATAATCCGGTGCTTCAGATCAAAATGACGACAACTGCGCCTCCGGCGCACGTGCATGAAGACTTGTCGACAGTCCATTGCCAAGGTCAAGCCGGCTCCGGCCGGTAGACAAAAGAAAACTAGTACTCCACTATATAGGCAGGAGCCCCCGCGCTTGCTTGCTAGTGTTGCTCTCTTCACACTGCCTCGTCCTCTCTAGATCTAAACACGACAGCGGTGGCCACTCTCTCTCTCTCTCTACTCACCTCTGGTCACAGATCCAACCGGATCCTCTCCGCCGGGGAAGGTGAGAAGGTGCAACGTTCACGTGATTGTCCTCGGCGACAGCTCTTACCCACTGCCGACGCATCCCGATCAGCGTGCCTTGTCGTTCTCTCCCAAGCATCACTGGCGAGGGAGGGCCTCCCACCCCTTCTTCCTCACTGACGTAGTGTGGGCAGATCCGGCCTCCCGTCGCCCACCTAGCGACATCCCGGTGACCCTCAGGTATAACTTCCTTCGAATCCAGCCTTGCTCTACTTCCCGAGCTCCTGACGTCACTGCATTTGTATCTTTTACTATTTCTCAGGCCCCCTCGTGTAGATAGGATCGATCGGCTGTTCGAAAACCACCTAATTTTTTAGTGTTAAGAGGTAAAACTAGTTCATGCACTCGAATCTAGTAGTACTTGGTTCAAACAAGGAAGAAAGGTGGTGGGGGTGGGGGAAGATTTGTTACCTGAATCTAGGACTTGGTCGAAAGAGGAAATAATGGGGGCGAAAAGTAGCAGAGACTGGCTATCCAACTGGTCTCTAGGTCTAATAGGGAAATAAAGGGAATGCATTACAAACTCAATATAAACCCGATCTATTGGTTGAAAAAGGAAAGAAAGTGGGGACTGGGGGACAAGTCAATAGAGTAAGTCCAGCACTAGATTTGCTAGCCTCACACAGTATAAGGTGGCTATATACCGAACAAAAATGGGACCAACCCAGATATCCTCTTCTGATGTTTGTTGCCCCGAGCCGCTCTTATGTAATGCCACTGGTAAAATGTAGCAGTCGCACTGTTAAAAGTAAGGACACGTTAAACCAATGTTGTTTTCAATGTAATGCCTCCAGTAATATGAATCAATGGCACTTTTTTTCATGTCTTGCTAAATTTCCCATTAAGATAAGTCGCTTCTTTTCGTTAGAGATGCAACTTTCCTGGTCCGCCTACTCTCCAGGAGCTTCACGACCAACCTTGATGTTGCTCAATTTTATTGCAACTAATGAAGAAGAAGCTCTGTGGGTTTCGTTTTCTGATGGAAATGGAACCGGGGCTGGAGCCCTTTTCTTAAAAAAGAAGAAGCTGCTAGCTCATGGGACATTGCTTCCTTTTAGGTGAACTGCACCAAAAGGTCCCATGAATTGAATCATTCATGTTGGTGACTGGTGTCATCCCTTTTACGATGGTGTTGACTGCAGATATGGTTCCCATCACGAGGTATGTTCCTTTTTGGTCTGAACTTTTGCCAAAGATCCTGCATCTTGATCCTGCTCTTGTGCTACTGTTTTGGCACTGCCATGATAAAGCGGTAATGTTATTATTTTGCACCTTAACCTAGTGGCACTATTAATTTGAGGCAATGTTTTGGCACCGCTAGTGCCACTGTTTTTTTTATATATCGAAAGAGGGGGTTCACTCCGATTTCATTAAAGAAACCCAACCATAGAGAACCATTATCCGACAACATCTCAGTGTAAATGGGCAGTTATGCAACTACTACTAGAACAAACTGAGTACTAGCAGGAGACAAGTTTGCCACATAAGCTAGGCACGTAGGGGGACGCAGCACCAGCTCGACCAAGTTTGGATTACAACCCAAATTCTACCACAGAAACATCAGGGGGAAGATAGGGACTGAAAGAGCCAGCTTCAGCATCCCAGTCTAAGCACCCCCGGCCTTCATCCTTGCGACGCACGGTACACCTCATTTTCCACCTGCTCGACCCTAGTGACACTGATAAAATGAAGTAATAATACAGTTAAAATAGAGCGAGTGTCCTCTCTATCATTTCATTTCCAATGTAGATAAAGAAAGTGCTTCTCTTTGTTAATGTATGTTTCATCAACTAGTCCAATTGTTAATGTTTAAGCGTTTCTGCAAACTGGGGTGCTTAATTTTAGTTGATCTGCACAAAAATCTGCACAAAAATAGAGACTTGAATGTCTCAAGGCCCCTCCTTGTACTACCGCTGTACACTGATGTTCATCACTGGCAGAAGGTGTATCGGGGAGACTTGGGACGATTTCCAGTATGAGGCGTGGCGTACCGTATGAGGCGTCGCAGGGCCCATCTCGCCCTTGCAGCATGGCATACTATGATACTATCGCAATATTTTCTTCTATTTATTTTGCGTGTTTCATCAACTAGTGCCACTATAATGTAATCACGCTTTTTCATTATCTGTGCAAACAGGGTTATCAGCTGCATTTTGGTGGAACTGCACAAATGTACGGATGGAACCAGCATATATGCAGAGTGCGAGGTGTGCCAAGTAAAAATTACCGACACCAACCATGCTCCATGCATGCTTTGGCATCCACCACCACCAGTGGGATGTGTGGCGCTCTCTGTGGACGGATCTTTCTCGGCAGCAAATCCTCTAACCAAATACTAGTAGCTTATATTGGCAGGTTTCTAGGGAGTACTCTTTTCTGAAAGAAGCACCAATCTATTTTTCTTTATTTGTACACAGTGTCACAACTTTGACCCAAAGGTCCAGAGCTATTTAAGGGTGATTGGCGTAGTACTCGGAGACTGATTGTAACCATGATTTTCATTAGCTGTCACACTGATTGTAAGCATGAGCATGTGGAAGATTAGGTTAGTGCGAAGCTTACCTTAAACCCTACCGTCCTTGAAACCTCCCACTCATTGTCAAACCAAGTAAGGATCTCCTTCAACCTAGCTAACTTTTCCTGGTCGCCGCCAGCGATCTGCCTGATTTGGTGCTAGCTTTGGAAGATGGGAGGAGAGACAGTGGTCTTGCAATAGAGAAGAGGGAGAGGCGAGACGGTGGTTTTGGAATGGAAATGATGGAGAGGAGAGGAGATGGTTTTGCAATGGAGAAGAGGGAGAGGCGACACGGTGGTTTTGGAATGGAGATGATGGAGAGGAGAGGCGTTGGTTTTGCAATGGAGAAGAGGGAGAGGAGCATGCGGCAGCGATTTAGGATTGGACGAGAGGGCCGCCGCGCTGTGACTGGATCAAAATCAAAATCAATTTACCCTTCAATTAAGAAAGTGACCCCACATTAACTAGTCTCCCTTTTATTTTGGGTCATAATTGACCATGATTTTCGCAAATAAAATATATGTCATATGTTGCAAAAATAATATAATTTGAAAGTACATTCAGATACGAACCAAACGATACAATTTTTGGTGACATGCATTCACATTTTGCTTGTCAAATACAGTACATGGTCAAACTTTGACCCAAAATACGCAAAACAAAACAAAATACTTCCAAGACCAGCGCCACTCTTCCGCTCTTCTCCTCTTAAACCACCGCCGCTCCTCTCATGTTCCAATCTAAATCCAGCGCCGCTCCTCTCCTCTTCCATTTCAAAACCACCGCCCTACTCTCCTGTTCCAATCCAAAACCAGCGTCGCTCCTCTCCCGTTCTAAACCAAAACCAGCGCTGCTCCTCTCCTCTTCCATTCAAAAACCACCGCCGGCGAGTGAAGGTGTTGTGGAGAAGTAGATCGATGGAGGAGTACAATCGATATGTGAGGATCGCAGACGGCGACCCTGTGAAGCTAGCTAGGATGTTGGAGATACAATCTTGGTTTGACAACAAGGACCAACTAGCGGCGACGGCGACATCCATGGCCAAATATCTGCAACAGAGCGAAAAGGCGGCGATACTCGCGGAGGGAGTCGCTTGGGAGTACATAGAGCTGCTCCTCTGGGCCATGGAGCAAACAGATTCACCGAATCCGATCGTGAGGGAGCGGTGGTGGGAGTATCGATCCCAGATGGAGCATCCACCAGAGATTGAAGGATCGAGCATCTACAGGGTGCCGTTTGTGAGGGTGTCGTGCCAGTGCGAGCCGGTGGAGTCTTCGTTGATCGAACCCAACTGCAAGACGAGAAAAACAGTTGGCCCCACGACGCTTCCCCGCCATCCTCTCCCTTGCCGTTCACATCGTCTCACGGGGCGGCTGTCTGCCGCCGAGGAATAGGAGGGATTGCCCCCCCCCAAACCAATAGTTGGGCAGGTTGTGAATTTTCAGGAGGAGCTTAGGGTTGTTAGTGTTTGCAGGTTGTGAATTGTGTTTTGTGTTGTGTATTTTGAGAGTACTTTCAGATATGAATGTCTTTTGAATTTCAAATTTGTAGTATTGAGCATATGAAATATTTTATGAATTATAGAGATCTATTTTTAGCACTTAAAAAAATGTAGTTTCATAGGAGTATAAAAGTGCAGACAATGTGATTCTCAGAGAAGAAACTGCAAGTTTCAGTTTTAGATAAGAAACTCCAAGTTCAGTTTCCGATAAGAAACAGCAACTTTCAGAGGCAGAGCATTTATATTAACACGGCCTTTTCAAACAGTGTTAACATCATGCTGGAAGTTTTATTCATGGTCAAAACTGGAACTACCAGCCAGTTAACATCATGCTGATCAACATTCATCCATAGCACATCTTCATATGATGCACAGTCAAAAAGAAATGCTATTTTCAAGATGCCCACACAATGTCGAGTGTGCGAAAAATAGAGAAAACGAGGGACGAAGTTTTGGCAAGTGCTGGACGTGGTGTGCGTAGATGACAATTGGGACCCACATGTCAATAAAGGCAGAGGCAAAAATTTTGGAGATATTTTCTCTGCACAGGTGGAATCGAACCCGGGCGGAACAGCTGTCGGAAAGTGTCACTCGGCCACTAGGCTAGTTCAGTTGTTTTGTTACTAATAAGGCACTTCCTCAGGTGGTCGGATCTCTTCTTGCGCCTTTGTGCACTCGCCGCGACGCCGCTGTCTGCCATTGTGAGCATGCTGAACAAACAAGAGGAATCTGGAGAGGACTGTACATGGAGAGGCGGACAGTCGGGACCCACCAGGTCTAGGGCCGTACGCAAGCAAGTGCTTCATCGAAAAAATACTTCCTCCTAATGCTATACTGACGTTGGGGCCCACGGGTTTGTCAACATAGTTAAATTTTTTTAGGTGCTTCAACGTAGTTACTATAGGAGATAAATTCACAACGAAGCCGGGGAGCTGGCATGTGTCATTTATTATCATTGGGGCAGCAAGTATCAGCTGGGTTTTGGGCTGCCCCGTCTAGGCTTTCTTTTTTAACATGCGCAGCCCACGACCTCGGATGGGAGGTCCATAGGCCTGTTTGTATTATCTTGAGGGCCGTCATGTATCGACCGGCCTATGGACCTCCCATCCGAGGTTTTATTTTCCCTGAAACATCGGCAGCCCAATTTATGTATTTTTTTGAAGAAAACGCAGAGGTCTGTTCTATTTTTCTATATAAGAATAGGAACGCCTGGTCCAACTTATGTTTCCCTTCTAACTATATTATATATATTTAAATTATTTTATATGTTATTATATATTATTGTTATTGTCATCATATATTTAACAGATACTTACATATGTAAGAAAACAATATCCCACATCTTATTAACTTATAAAAATAATTTCTTAACAATAAAATCCTGGTTTTTTTTGGCAACGAAAATCCTGGTGATTGTGTACAAAAGCTTGGTAAGATTTAAGGACCAATGTAATAATAAATCACTTATTATTTATATATATATATATATATATATAACAAAATGCTCAGCCCCTGTTTATTTTTTGATAACATTGCTGCGCCCACCCCAACATTATAATTAGAATAAGCCCAGCAAAATCGTGTATTTCGAGAAAGTGTAAATGGCCTGAAATTTTTTAGGAAAAACATAAATGGGCCGCATGGACGCTACATTATTTGTTCACCCAGCCCAGCTAATGGACTGTAATTCAAAAAAAAAGAGTTCAAATGGACTGTAAATTCTACCCCGCAAAGAAGACTGTAAATTCTGAAAAAATGGGTTGAATACGTGCCACATTTTTGGAGGCTGAAATCTGGGCCAATAGGTCGAAGCCAATGCAAGTCCTTGTCAATTTAGTCAACAAATGATTCTGACATCGTTAGCCGTTGGATTTACATCCAACGACCGGCATCCATCTTCAATCTCTCGTCTTCTTCTGCTACCGCCTCCTGCTGCTAGCAGCTCTGCTTAGCATGCTTCGCTGTGAAGCGCTACTCCACCGTTGGCCAGGCCATCCCTCCACCCCTCCACACCTCATGTTCTTCTCCACAGACTGCCGAACCACACTGCACCAGAACCAGTTAACCCTCATACACCTCTCCATCTACGACTCTACTCCCGCGTCTTCCGATCTCCGGCTCGTCGCTGTCCGGGGCCTCGCCGTCGCCTACCACCTTGGATGCGATCGGTGCGGAGTGGTCAACGTCGTCAATGAACGACACCATCGGAAGTAGACTGTGCGTGGAGAGGCTGACAGCTGGGTCCATGGCCGCACATAAGGAAATGCCTCCTTATTACGCGCAACATAATGATTCCTCCACCTGACAGCTGGGACCCACCGGAAGGGCCTCTGTATTTCGCGAAAAACGTTCCCCCGCTGACAGGTCGGACCCACCAGCTATATCTTCGCACGCAAGGAAGTGCCTCCTTATTATGCACAAAAAAATGAATACCCCCTGCTAGCTGGGACCAACAATAGTGGGAGGCTGACTTGTGGGCCAACTAAGCTGACGGGGATGGAGGGCTTTGTCAACTTAGTCAATATGAACGATTCTAGCTCCAGTGACCGTATGATATCCATCCAATGGCTATAGTGCTTCTTCAACCTCTGGTCTTCTTGCTCCAGCCGCCCAAAGTAGCGTCGGTCATGCCTCGTGCTACGCCGACGGCAGCCTCACACCGTAGCGAACCAGTGAACCCTCATACTCCTCTAAGTGTGGGCATCCACTATCGCGTCTTCCCCGGCTCCGCGTCGTCCCCTTCCTAGGCCTCGCCGTCGTCCACCGCCCTGGTGCTCTCGGCGCGGCGTGGTCAACGTGGTCAAGGAATGGCTTCCATCGAACGTGGACTGTACGTGGAGAGGCTGAGAGCTAGGTCCACGGCCGCAGCAAGGAAGTGCCTCCTTATTACGCGGAAAATAATGATTCCTCCACCTGACAGCAGGGACCCACCGGACGGGCAACCGTATTTCACGAAAAAACGTTTCCCCCCTAACTGCTGGGACCTACCAGCGACATCTTCGCACGCAAGGAAGTGCGTCCGGGCAAAAAAAACGATTCACCCCCCTGACTGCTGGGACCCACCAGCTACATCTTCGCACGCAAGGAAGTGCTTAACAGTCGGGACCCACCTGGTCGAAGCGTAAGTAGCGTTGTCATTCTGGTCGCAAACGTGTACGTACATACTGGTCGATGTGGAGGCGCGCACGTAGCATGTACACGTACGTACAGCGGCCAGGGTGCAAGAAAGTAAATACGGCCACGTACGTACATACGGGTGGGGTCTCAAATGCCTACTCGCGCGTACGTACGGCCAGGGCTTGTGTACATGGCTGGGTCGGAACAGAGAAACTGCGTCGTCGTCGTGTTCATGGGGAGGCAACGGAATGCGTCTTGTTCATCGGGAGGCAACGGAACGCGTGGGAGCGAAACGGCTTGGACGGAACAGCCGATGGAAACGAGGCCTGGCGTACCGCAGAACGGAGGAAACGGGCTTGTGTTCGACCAGCCACGGTCGAAACGGGATCCTGTTCATCGGGAGGGGTCTGGCTTACCGCAAAACGGAGGAAACGGACCTCCTATAGACGAAACGGGGGTCCTGTTGATCGGGAGGGGTGTGGCGTACAGCAAAACGGAGGAAACAGACTTGTGTTGGAGCTCTACGGTCGAAACGGGGATCTTGTTGATCAGGAGGGGTGTGGCGTACCGCAAAACGGAGGAAACAGACTTGTGTTGGAGCGCTACGGTCGAAACGGGGGTCCTGTTCGTTGGGAGGGGTGTGGCATACCGCAAAACGGGACTCCACGGGATACTGTTCATCTCCACCGTCGACCCCCTCCAGCCTCCACGGGCTACTGTTCATCCACCGTCAACCTCCTTCAGCCTCCACCTGCGACTGTTCATCCACGGGCTCCTGTTCATCCAGCCTCCACCGCGCACTACTCCACCGGCGACTATTCAACCAGCCCTCTCCACGGGCTCCTGTTCAACCACCCCTCCACGGGCTACTGTTCCTCCAGCCCTCCAGCGTCTACTGTTCATCCAACCCTCCACGGGGTGGTCCTGTTCATCCAGCCCTCCACGGGGTGGTCCTGTTTATCCAGCCCTCCACGGGGTCCTGTTCATCCAGCCGCAACCGGCTCGATCGATTAGGGTCCTGTTCATCCAGAGGCAACACCACGGGGTCATGTTCATCCACCCCCACCGGGAACTGTTCATCCAGACCCCCCAGCAACGCTCACTGTTCATCCAGAGGCAACACCACGGGGTCCTGTTCATCCACCCCCACCGGGAACTGTTCATCCAAACCCCCTAGCAACACTCACTGTTCATCCCGAGGCAGCATCGATCGGCTTCAGTTAGCAGCAGTAGCGAAGGAATCACTCGATCGGGTTCAGTTAACAGCCATCGATCGATCGCTCGGGTTCAGTAATGCGTAGCCTGCAGTGCAATCGCTCGGGTTCAGTTAGAGCCCAACGCCTCGCTCGGGTTCAGTTAGAGCCCAATGCCTCGCACCCACGCGCGTGCGTGTATGAGAGAAACGCGCATCGCTCGGCCCCGACCACCTACCGTAACCGGGAACACCCTGATATTTTCCTCGCCCTCGCTTCTACCATGGTTTTTTCCATCATGGACGACCCAAAGAATGTCATGCAGCTTTGTCTCCGGCCCGCCTAGGAGGAAAAGCCCATTTTCTGTCACGATTTTTTGTCATAGAAGTAGGAGCCCACCACATCTATGATGATACCGGGTTTTGTCACAATTATCGTCATAGAAGTGCCATAAGTATGACACACACAAAATTCGTTCGGCCCAAAATGTCATGGATGTGTCTTTTTTTTGTAGCGTATTATCGCCCACAACTCTTTGTGTTCTACTCGTGCATATAACATCTACGCATAGACCTGGCTTGGATGCCACTGTTGGTGAACGCAGTAATTTCAAAAAAATTCCTACGCACACGCAAGATCCATCTAGGTGATGCATAGCAACGAGCGGGGAGAGTGTGTCCACGTACCCTGGTAGACCGAAAGCGGAAGCATTTAGTAACGCGGTTGATGTAGTCGAACGTCTTCGCGATCCAACCGATCCAAGTACGTAACGCACAGCACCTCCGCAATCTGTGTTCAGCTCGGTGACGTCCCTCGTACTCTTGATCCTGCTGAGGCCGAGGGAGAGTTCTGTCAGCACGATGGCATGGTGACGTTGTTGATGAAGTTACCGATGCTGCCCTGGCTGCCCTCCTCTCTCTTCACCAAGGCCCATGGTGGCCCATTAATTCCCCCGGGGGGTTCGGGTAACCCATCCGGCACTCCGGTTTTACCCGAATCCACCCGGAACACTTCCGGTGTCCGAATATTGTCATCCAATATATCAATCTTTATGTCTCGACCATTTCGAAACTCCTCGTCATGTCCGTGATCACATCCGAGATTCTGAACTACCTTCGTTACATCAAAACAAATAAACTCATTATCGATCGTCATCGAACGTTGAGCGTGCGGACCCTCCGGGTTTGGGAACTATGTAGACATGACCGAGACTCACTTCCGGTCAATAACCAATAGCGGAACCTAGATGCTCATATTGGTTCCTACATATTCTACGAAGATCTTTATCGGTCAAACCGCATAACAACATACGTTGTTCCCTTTGTCATCAGTATGTTACTTGCCCGAGATTTGATCGTCGGTATCTCAATACCTAGTTCAATCTCGTTAACGGCATGTCTCTTTACTCATTCTGTAATGCAGCATCCTGCAACTAACTCATTAGTCACATTGCTTGCAAGGCTTATAGTGATGTGCATTACCGAGAGGGCCCAGAGATACCTCTCCGACAATCGGAGTGACAAATCCTAATCTCGATCTATGCCAATTCAACAAACACCATCGGAGACACCTGTAGAGCATCTTTATAATCCCCCAGTTACGTTGTGACGTTTGATAGCACACTAAGTGTTCCTCCGGTATTCGGGAGTTGCATAATCTCATAGTCATAGGAACATGCATGTATAAGTTATGAATAAAACATTAGCAATAAACTAAACGATCATAGTGCTATGCTAACGAATGGGTCAAGTCAATCACATCATTCTATAATGATGTGATCCCGTTCATCAAATGACAACTCTTGTCCATGGCTAGGTGTCACATCCCTAATTCTAGTAATGCCTAGTGCTAGCATCTGGTGTTGCATCATGTTTACTTTTCACAGAAAGTTGAAATGGGGATGACAGAACCCGCAACACCCCCCCTGAAAACAACTAGGGTTTACTAAAATCTTTTTCAATGAACCTGAAGTGCCCTTCTAAAATGTCCATCATTTTTGTCCTGGGTTAGAACCTCTGGCAAAATTGGTTCACAATTTTCTATGTCATCTTAAGGTCACTGGATTAAATCATATGCTATTTGCATTTGGACATTTAAATGCTACTAAATATTAAATGTCCAAATAATCCCAAACTGAAATGTTCCATGTTGGATATGTTCTAAACAGTGGGCATGTGCAGTTTGGTGATTTTTGGAAATGCCTAGGTATTTTTAGAAAAGCCACAAACTTGCAGAAATAAAGAAAACAGAAAAAATAAAAGGAAAACAAACTTACTTGGCAAAGCCACCAGCCGGCCCACCTGGCGGCCAAGCATTGTGCTGGCCCGTGCCAGCCTGCTGCTTCGTCCCCGCCAGGCAGGCAGGGAGGTGACGCCGGCGTGCGCGAGCTCGCTACCGCGTCAGCTGCTTGCCGCCCGCGCCCCTGGACTCCTGGGCGAGCTCCACGTCGCCACCCCGACCCCGCAGACACCTCGCTCACTCCTCTGCCTCTCTCCCTCACCCTCTCCCACCATGGCTGACGCTGCCGCGCCCGCGCCACCGTCAAACTCGTGTCCACCGTCGTCCCCGCGCCGCGCTGCCGTGTCCCACGAGCTCCACCGTCTTCTGCTTAGTCGAGCTAGCCGAGCCCCAAGCGCTCGCACGCTCTACTTCATCTTCTTCGACCTTGTCTTCACCGAACGCCGCCGGAGATCCCCTTCGCCGTCACCGCCGCACCAGCTCGTCCCCGACCTCGCCGTCTGCCTCGTTGTGATCGCCGTGAGCCCAGCTACCTCCTCCCCCTTCACGTTCTCGCTCTCGAGCTCCACAGCGACTGCACCGAGCTCGGCCGCACCCGCCACCGCCACCGCACGTCGCCGTCGTGGCCACAGCCACGTTGGCTTGATTCCGAGCACGCCATCGTCTTCACCGCACTCGCAGAAGCCCATAGCACCTCCCCACGCGCCTCGCCGTGCCTCATAGCGATGACTTCGACCTCGCCCGAACTCCGGCGACCGCCAAGGTCGTTGTCGACGCCGTTTCCGGCCACCCCAGCTCCACCCACTGCCACCACTCGACGCGGCTCACTCCCCGCATCACGTAGATGTGCTCCGCCGTCGTTTTGGTCGCCGGAGCACGAATCCCGCACTACCCCGCCGCGTTTGGCCTCGCCGGCGGCTAAACGCCGGCGAGTTTGACCCCGCTGACCGAGTTGACCCCGGGTCGACCCAGTTTGACCCCCCTGGGTCTATGACAAGTGGGACCCGCCCACTAATTAAGTTAGGATTAGGACTAACTAAAAATTAGTTAGACTAATGACACTGACACGCGGAACCCACTGGTCAGGTTTGACCCAGACCATCCCCGTTAACTGCTGACGTCACCCTGACGCACTGCTGATGCAATAAAGCATTTACTGGATTTATTCTTATATAAGAAATTCCAGAA
Organism: Aegilops tauschii subsp. strangulata; assembly: GCF_002575655.3. Taxonomy (NCBI): domain Eukaryota; kingdom Viridiplantae; phylum Streptophyta; class Magnoliopsida; order Poales; family Poaceae; genus Aegilops; species Aegilops tauschii. The sequence goes on from NC_053037.3 coordinate 485,053,693, forward strand.
AATGCTACAAACTTCAAAAATTCATAGAAATTAATCTCTAACTCCAAATGCAAAGATTTATATATGAAATTTGATCAGAAAAATCCAATCTTTCCATCTATACTGGTTTCATGCATGTTAGAACACTTTAACCTTGCTGTTTAGGTGAAACAAGTTAATGCACTAATATGACCTCTTATTTTGGGTTTGCATTTGAATCCTTGATCCAAATGAACTCAAACCAATATGTTCTAAGTTCCATTAGCCAAAACACACTCATTTTGCCATGTCATTGCATGCATCATATTGTTGCATATTGCCATGTGACGATTGTGTTTCGATGTGTTCTTCGTGGTAGGTTCTGTCTCCGAGGATATTCATGAGTATCCAACTGAAGGGCAGTATCCCACTACCACTCTTTCAGGCAAGCAAAACCCCCTTGTTCATTCCGATACAATCCCACTCTCTCGCTCCTGCTCTCTTTTACTGCATTAGGACAACAACGATTCAACTGTTACCTACTGCAGTAGTTGAACCCCTTTCCTTTGCATGACCTGTCATTGCCATAGTAATTAGATGAAACCCACTAGCATGAGTAGGAGTTGTTTGAGCCCTGATGTGCCTACTCATTCATGCTTGTTTGTCATGCAGCTACTTCTTAGAGTTGAGTCAGATCCGATTCATTGGGGATGAATTGGAATGTGGTGAACATGTCCTACTGTTGAGAGCGTGTGTGAACACGATTTGGTAAAGGTAGCGGTGAGAGGCCATGTAGGAGTACATGGTGGGTTGTCTCGTTGAAACCGTCCTTAGGAACTGAGTTCTGTGTTTGTGATCCATGAATAGCTACTACCACACATGGGGATCCTTAATTGACTCTCTCGGCTTCTTAACCACCCCTGTCCTCTGTCCAGGAGTTGCAAGTAGTTTCTGGTGTTTGTAGTATGCTGGAGGCCGTGCGCAGCGCTGACCCGAGGGGTGGGCTGTGATGCGGTAGGCACGTGGCCGGGTATGCCGGGCGCCCGTTTGGTGTCGCGGAACCCTGTACACAGTGTTTGGGGCCGTATGTGGAAACCTGGGCCGGACTCCCTGCGGATGGAACCTGAATAGGCGATAAACCTGGACTAGAGACTTGAGTGTTTAGGTAGGCCGTGGCCGACACCCTCGTTGGGCTTCCGCTTGAAGGTGCCGAGTACATGTCGTGTAAACGGTGGTAAGTGGTGAGAGCGTGTGTGAAGAAGTACACCCCTGCAGGGTTATAAATGATCTATTCGAATAGCCGTGTCCGTGGTAAAGGACTTCTGGGTTGCCTGTACAGTTCATAGACAAGTGAAAGTGGATACTCTAAAACTCGCAAGATAAGCGTGAGTGCTATGGATGGCCTTCTCATAGGGAGACGGAAGCGGATCCATAGTGGTGTATTGATATGGTGAATATGTGGACTCGTGTGCGCCACCTCAAAAGAGTTACTTGCAGTAGTAGTTTAGGATAGCCACTGAGTCAAAGATGGCTTGCTGCAGTCGAACTCCACCACCCCCTTTGTTGATACTGATGCATATGTAGCTAGTTCTGATGTAAGTCTTGCTGGGTACATTTGTACTCACATTTGCCTATTTTATGTTTTGCAGAGAGACGTCAGTCTCGCTAGTAGTTCCGTGTGGACTTCGACGTTTAGCTTGATACCTCAGCTACGATCTTGTGCCCTCGGCAGGATCTGGTAGATAGTCAGGCTTCTCAGCCTTTTGCATTTGTAGATGTTTGTACTCAGACATGTTAAGCTTCCGCATGTGCTTTGACTTGTATGCTCTGAATGTTGGGTCATGAGACCCATGTTTGTAATATCTCGCTCCTCGGAGCCTAATGAATAAATACTTGAGTCATAGAGTTATGTTGTGATGCCATGTTGTATTTACACATATCGAGCATATTGTGTGTATGATTGAAATGCTTGGTATGTGTGGGATCCGACAACCTAGTTGTTTATCCTTGGTAGCCTCTCTTATGGGGAAATGTAGCCTTGTGCTTCCATGAGCCATAGTAGTCCACTACAGCCCGGTTCACCGGAGTCCTGCTAGCCCAGCACTACTGCTCCGGAACACTTGACTGGCCGGCATGTGATTCACTTCAATCATGTGTCTGTCCCTTCGGGGAAATGTCACGCGATGACATCCGGAGTCCTGCCTAGCCTGCTACAGCCCGGTTCACCGGAGTCCTGTTAGCCCAGTGCTACAGCCCGGATTCGCACGCTGCTGACCGACATGCTCGATGTTGATTCATGTATGCATGTCCCCGAAAGTTAGTGCCACTTTGGGTTCACGACTAGTCATGTCGGCCCGGGTTCTCTGTCATATGGATACTAGCGACACTATCATATACGTGAGACAAAAGGCGCAAAAGGTCCCGGGCCATGGTAAGGCGACACCCGTGGGAATACCGTGCGTGAGGCCGCAAAGTGATATGAGCTGTTACCGGCTAGATCGATGTGACTTGGAATCGGGGTCCTGACAGCTTTGGTATCAGAGTATGACTGCCTGTAGGATTACCAAGCCAAACTGGTCGAAGTTGAGTCTAGAAATGCTTTAGTTATATAAGGGAATTGATTGTGGAAGGGAACGTAAGGCTCTTTTTACTCCTTTACCTTATGTCCCTCTGATCTGAGTCATCCTCTTCTTTTCTACGGGGATTAAGAACTAGGCCTTCTCATCTCTCTATCAGGTTCACGTGTTACTAATCCGTAGAATTTTAGGTTTGTCGGTTCCAGGCCTCAGTTCAGTTTCTACTACTTTTAGTATGTTGTCAGTTGAATCAGACCCTTGATATGATGGTGTTAAGTGGATATGCCACTATTTTGCAGGATATCCCAAATCTTGTTGAGCATTTACAGCTGTTATGTTGTCCGAGTCATCCTAGGTCTCTAAACAATCTAATGCATTTGCAAAGCCTTCCTCCCTGTTCCCGATGTCCTTTTGGGCCAGATCAACCACACTAAACTAGTGAGTTGAGGTGCTTCACTGCCTCAGTATATAGGTTGGAGCTAGTATTATGACCCTAGGTATCTTAGAGGATCACCTAGTAATCTAGCCATGTTTTGTGTTCCCAGTGTGATGAATCTGGCCATCATTCCCGAAAGCATCCCGTGATGCTACTTATTAGTAGGTATTCTACTCCTGGGTTTTTGAACCCGAGATTCAACTTACTTCATGTTGATAGTGTTTGCTAGTTCCTTTAGGATATTAGTAACCTTGCGACAGTCCTCGAGGTCCGTGGTATTTCCTTCTTCCAAATACCATGAACCATTAAGGCAGAAGTTCTTTGAACCAAAAGATCACAATCAGAGTACTCTTGAGGAGTTCTCCATTCATAATTGTGATATTGCCAGTTCTACCTTTCTGCATGGGTTATCTGTAAGAAACCTGTTGAACTTGGTTCGACATATTAATCTATGCATCCACAACTCAGAAAGATATATGTCCCCCTGAGTTGTCCCTCTTCCTTTGTATTCCGACCATCGTCTATCAATTGATAGTCGGGAGTAATTGTGCATCCGTGTTATCGATGCTCATTATTCTTGTGGTCTGTCAAGCCATTCTATTCCGGAATGACTAGGAGAAACAAACTCCAGTACCTCATCCATATCTAGGATTGGGTCAAAGCAATTGTACTTTGCAGATCAAAATGCATATCCAGCTTTTGTTCTGTTCTACCTTGGAGTATTACCCTATTTATGTCAAGAATATCATAGGAATTGCACCAACTCTTACGAATTCTTGACGCAGTGATACTTCTTGCCATTATCATTCATTCCTCGGTTTTCCGTGTTTTTGTATCCGGAATACTGACAAGTGAATTGTGATGTGTGAAATCAGTACTGCTAGCAACCCCGTTGCTTGGTAGTTAAAGGACAATAATTTCATTCTTAGTGTGCCGGTTATTGAATCATCATTCTAAGATAGATTGTGCTACCTAGTCCTTATTTCTGGTGCACTCTTCGATCAAGAGTTAGGATTGTATCAATACCGTTCTTATTTAGCTATATCATCTTGCCCTCAAAAGCAAGATTGTTCTCGAGCTTAGAGACATATCGGTGGTTCGTGATTTTCCAGATATCTTCATGGAAGTATCACCAGGTTGTCCCCTGGCCGTTATGTTGAGTTCGTGATCAAGTTGGTTTTCCAATAAACCACTCTTTCTCCAAGAATCTGTGTTGGATATCCCTGCAGTTGGTTAAGCTAAACAACAACTTGGAGAGTTGGAAGTTAAAAGCTTGCCTAGCTTAGCTCATCTCTAAGGGCTATCTTTTGTGTGAGTTGAAGAAAGATGGTATTTTCATCGATTGACCCTCGTGATCAGTTAATGGACCTATCATCTTATCCAATCTTTGATTTGAGTATGGGCTATCATCAAATCAAGTTAGAACCAACGATATTCGTAATGTTGTCTTACTCGTTGTTGATTCCTCGAGCATACACCATTACATCTTTTGGTCTGACCAATACTATCACATTGTTCACATAATGGTGGAAGTCCAGTGATACGGAAATACCGATGAGTTGCTGTTGAGCCCATCAGCAGCATCTTGTCTTCCCCATGATTTGTGTTAAACATTAAGCTAGTGTTGGAAACTTTGTAAACAATGCCTTCATGTTCCGTTCATGAAGCATATGTTTGGATGAAAGTAGCGACTTCCTCTAAGTTCACGTGCAATCGATGCAAGTTGCCGCCGTGAATTCGAGAAAGCTTGTTTTTGCTTCCTCTAGAATCATCCCAAGTCATTCATGCATATGTGCGAAGTATCCTATGGTTTGGGGACTTGCAACCTTCATTTCATATGTTCCCTAGCACCCCAAGCCACTGATTGACTTGTTCAAGGAAAACAAGTCTAGCGCGCGTAAAGACTTCGAAATCCTTGATGATGGATCCTAACCTGAACTCGATAGTATTTTATTATAATACTACTATGTGGTCATTGAGGGAGTCCAGGATTAGGGGGTCCTCGGACTGCCGGACTATATACTTTGGCCGGACTGTTGGACTATGAAGATACAAGATTCAAGACTTCGTCCCGTGTCCGGATGGGACTCTCCTTTGCGTGGAAGGCAAGCTTGGCAATACGGATATGTAGATATCCTCCCTTGTAATCGACTCTGTGTAACCCTAGCCCCCTCCGGTGTCTATATAAACCGGAGGGTTTAGTCCGTAGAACAACAACAATCGTAACCATAGGCTAGCTTCTAGGGTTTAGCCTCTACGATCTCGTGGTAGATCAACTCTTGTAATACTCATATCATCAAGATCAATCAAGCAGGAAGTAGGGTATTACCTCCATCGAGAGGGCCCGAAGCTGGGTAAACATTGTGTCCCCCGCCTCCTGTTACCATCCGCCTTAGATGCACAGTTCGGGACCCCCTACCCGAGATCCGCCGGTTTTGACACCGACATTGGTGCTTTCATTGAGAGTTCCACTGTGTCGTCACCATAAGGCTTTATGGCTCCTTCGATCATCGGCAACGATGTGATCTAGGGTGAGATTTTTCTCACCGGACAGATCTTCGTATTTGGCGGCTTCGTACTGCGGGCCAACTCCCTTGCCCATCTGGAGCAGATCGAAAGCTACACCCCTGGCCATCAGGTCAGGTTTGGAAGCTTGAACTATACCACCGACATCCGCGGAGACTTGATCTTCGACGGATTTGAGCCCATGTCAGGTGCGCCGCACAGTCACGACAAGCACGACTTAGCTCTGCCGTCGGACAGTGTTCGGGAGATCACACCTGCGGCTACTCCGGCCCTCAATCCAGAGCAGATCGTGTTATCCGAGGACGGGTGGATAAACCCCGCCACGGAGGCCGCATACTCAGCGGCGATAGAGCCGGATACTTACTTGACCTCTTATGAGACCTGTGTTGCCGGACACTTGTATTCGTCCCCGGCCACGTGCTCCGAACTGCCGGCGTCCGTGCCTATCGAATCTAATTGGGCACCGATCATGGAGTTTTCCTCCGCAGATATCTTTCATCACTCGCCACTGGGCGACGTGCTAAATTCATTAAGGTCTCTCTCCTTGTCTGGAGACCCTTGGCCGAACTATGTCCGGCTGGAGTGGGAAGCGGACGACGAAGAAATTCGTTCCCCACCCACCACCCACTTGGTAGCCACTGTCGACGACTCAACCAACATGCTCGATTTTGGCTCCGAAGACATCGACGGTATGGACGACGATGCAGGAGACGAACAGGAACCACCGCCCACAGGGCGGTGGACTGCCACCTCATCATATGATATATACATGGTGGACACCCCCAAAGAAGGCGATGGCGATAAGGCAACAGAGGATAATCCCTCCAAGAAGCAATCCAAGCACCGGCGTCAGCGGCGCCGCTCCAAGTCCCGCCATAATAAAAGCAGCGATACCGGCACAAGAGACAATAAGGTTCCGGATAGTGCCGAAGACGATGACAATCCCCTCCAGCCAGGCCTCGAGCGGGAGGATGGGCAAGCTAGCCCTCAAGAACAGGCAATAGATGGAGAATCAGAGGATGACAATTACATGCCTCTCTCCGAAGACGAGGTGAGCCTCGGCGATGAAGAATTTATCGTGCCTGAGGATCCCATCGAGCAGGAGCACTTCAAGCGCCGGCTTATAGCCACAGCAAATAGCCTGAAGAAAAAGCAACAACAGCTTCGAGCTGACCAAGACCTGCTAGCGGTTAGATGGACCGAGGTCCTGGCGGCCGAGGAATACGAACACGAACGCCCTACCAAGAATTACCCAAAGCGCAGGTTGCTACCCCAACTCGAGGAGGAAGCATTAAAACCTACATTACCAGCGTATAACGCAGCTGATCGGCCACCTCGTGGCCGAGACAGAGTGGCATATCAGCCCGAAGTCCAGCCCGCACCCCGTCGCCATCCAAACAAAAACACCAAGGCCCGGGGCAACACGCATGACCTGCGAGACGTATTGGAAAATAAAGTAGGACATAAAAGATCGATCTATGGATCACGAGGGCGCCCCTCCAACGCATGAGGATGACCGTCGCGCCAGATATACTAACAAATCCAGCCGGGCCGGATACAGCAAACAAGACTCGTATGAACTGCGTCGTGATATAGCCCGGCACAGAGGCGCCGCACACCCCCTATGCTTCACTGATGAAGTAATGGATCATGAATTCCCAGAAGGGTTTAAACCCGTGAACATTGAATCATATGATGGCACTACAGACCCCGCGGTATGGATAGAGGATTTCTTCCTCCACATTCATATGGCCCGCGGAGATGATCTACACGCCATCAAGTATCTCCCGCTAAAACTCAAAGGGCCGGCTCGGCATTGGCTGAATAGCTTGGCGGCAAATTCCATCGGAAGTTGGGAGAAGCTGGTAGACGCATTCCTGGACAACTTCCAGGGCACTTATGTGCGACCACCGGATGCTGACGATTTAAGTCACATAACACAACAACCCAGAGAGTCAGCTAGGAAATTCTGGACTCGGTTCCTAACTAAAAAGAACCAAATTGTCGACTGTCCGGATGCCGAAGCCCTAGCGGCCTTTAAACATAACATCCGTGACGAGTGGCTCGCCCGACATCTCGGCCAAGAGAAGCCAAAATCCATGGCAGCCCTAATGACACTTATGACCCGCTTTTGTGCGGGCGAAGATAGCTGGTTGGCCCGTATCAACAACACAGCAAGCAACCCTGGCACATCAGAAGCCAGAGATAGCAACGACAAACCCTGGCGCAACAAACACAAGTGTCGTAAACATGGTGAAAACGCCAAAGATACGACAGTTAATGCTGGATTTAGTGGCTCTAAGTCCGGTCAGCGGAAAGGGCCTCTAAAAAATAACAGTTTAGGTCCGTCCAGTCCGGACCGCATACTCGACCGCCAATGCCAAATTCATGGCACCCCAGGAACGCCAGCCACCCATACCAACAGAGAATGCTGGGTCTTCAAACAAGCCGGCAGGGCAGGCGCCAAAAACAAAGATGGGGGGTCTCAAAGCGATGATGGCGACGAAGAGCCCAGATCACCGAACACAGGAGGGCAAAAGAAATTTCCCCCGCAAATCCAAACGGTGAACATGGTAAACACCACCCAAATTCCCAACCCGGACCGGATACGCACCCTTAGGGATGCCGACTTAACAGAACTAGTCGCCCCACAATATAAACTAGGGCCGGTCACCTTCAACTGCACGGATCATCCGGTTAACGCCAATTAGGGCAATCCAGCCACACTAGTCCTCGACCCAATAATTGACGGGTTCCACCTCACACGAGTCCTTATGGACGGAGGCAGTAGTCTAAACCTGCTTTACCAGGACATAGTGCGCAAGATGGGCATCAATCATTCGGTGATCAAACCCACTAAAGCCACTTTCAGAGGCATTATACCAGGTGTGGAAGCCAGCTGTACAGGCTCCATCGCCCTTGAGGTAATCTTCGGATCACCAGACAATTACCGTACCGAAGAGTTAATCTTCGAAATCGTCCCTTTCTGCAGTGATTATCAGGCACTGCTTGGACGAACTGCGTTCGCTCGATTCAACGCGGTGCCACATTATGCCTACCGTAAGCTCAAGATGCCCGGTCCATGAGGCGTCATCACAGTTAATGGCAAGGCCGAACTTTCCTTCAGCACCACCGAGTACACCGCTGCCTTAACAGCAGAAGCAACGAACAGTACCTTGCAGCCGAACCTCGAGTCGACAGCCAGGCTCCCGGACACCGCCAAAGGACTCCGAACTACTTCGCGGCAGGATAGCCCGGCTCGTCCGGAGCTCAATTAAACACTCCGGCGAAAGCGAGGACAGGCCGCACACAGCGGCTCAACCGCTCTCCGGCACACAAACATTTCTTACATTTCCTTTGCAGGTTCACCTCTGCGCTGACCAGGACGGGCGATATGGAGGCAGCTCGAACGCGCAGGGGAATCCTTAGATATTCCCCGCGATGACCATCCGACTATACTCTGGATCCGCACACAGCTTCTTCCCCCTAGTCTCAGCAGGTTCCACAGTCATATTTCCTTTTTATCACATTACCGGTTCTTTCTTTCACCGAACAGTGTATCAGGGGCTACTATCCATACCATGACACTCTTCGAAACCTCATAAAACATACCTCTAAACCTTTTATAAGGCTGATACATGCTTCATTCAGCCCAATCTCAGCAGACTGAATCTTCTCAATCACCACACCCATAAGGGCACGGTGTTCATCGATGATGGAGGTGCTCTTCAGCGCCACCAACAAAGCATCCGGCACCTCTGGTTGGACAGAGGTTGCCGGTGGAACAAGCATGCCCCCCCAGCTGAGAGAGGCTGCCTGCTTGATTCTGGAGCCATATTGGTCTCCGGAATTGCATCCGACTGGGAGCCGAATTCAAGATGGCCCCCGCCGTCAGCTCCCATGGGAATTTTCTCCCCCATGTGTCCGGCCCCTGAAGTTTGACCTCCTGGCGCCGCCTTAACGGTCTTTTCCTCTCCTCCTTGGCAGGGGTCCTTCTGGGACGAAGCCTCGGTGTTATTCACCTGTTTGGAGGAAGGGACCTTCGGGGGTGTCCCGCTCTCCATAGCATCCGAGCTCAGCGAATCCTCTAATGAGGATTGTTTGGTACGGGACCTCGCCGGACTACAGAAAATATGGCTCAGGTTAAAATACTATGCCATGATGAGTTTGGGCGCATAAACGTACTCGGATTTGATATACTCACGAGTTCACCAGGGGCTGGGCCTTGGTATCCCACGCCGGGCCGCTGTCGGCGGCGGCAGTGGACTCCTCCGGAAGAGGAGCTTTTCCCCTTTTAGGCGACTCGGCCTCCAAGTGTGCGGAGGCCGTCCTCTTCTTTCTTCCCCCCGCGGGGGATTCATCTTCCTCCTCCTCTCGTCCTCTTCGGAGGTGGAACGGGCATTAGAGCCTTCGGATATTGTGTCCGAAGTACCGCGGCGACGAAGGCCGCCCCGGGTCTTTTTGGCCTCCCTCTCGGCCGTCTTCTTCAGCACCTTGTAAGGCGTCGGGACCAGCATCTTCGTCAGAAGTGGGACGGCCAGTTCTTCGGGCAGCGGGGCCGGACAATGGATCCGCTCCGCCTTCTTCGTCCAGCCCTAGGAGAGTTGTAGAAAACACATTAAGCGTTTCCTTTGGGTTATGCGGATAAAAAATATGATGACTTACCGAACTTGCAGGGCGGCACAGTTGGTACCCACAGTCTTCGGCAGAGTCCGGCCATGATTTGCTGGACTTGAAAAGCACCTTCCAGATGTCTTTGTGCGAGGAGCCAAAAAGCTCTCGTAGGGTTTGGTGCTTGGCCGGATCGAATTCCCATAGATTGTAAGTCCGGTGTTGACAAGGCAGGATCCGGCGAACTAACATCACCTGGACTATATTGACAAGTTCAATGTTCTTGTCTTCCATATCTTTAACGCGCGTTTGGAGCACCGACAATTCGTCAGACGAAGACCAGTTCAGGCCCTTCCTGACCCAGGATGTAAGTCGCAGAGGGGCTCCGGATCGAAACTCGGGAGTAGCGGCCCATTCCGTCCCGCGTGGCTTTGGTGATGTAAAACCACTGTTGTTGCCACTCCTTGACGGAATCGTTAAAGGTGCCTGTTGGCCATGTGACGTTGGGCATCGTGATCACCATAACGCCCCCGCACTCAGCGTGCTCGCCGCCCACTACCTTGGGCTTCACATTAAAAATCTTCAGCCATAAGCCGAAGTGTGGCGAGATGCGGAGAAAAGCCTCGCACACGACAATGAATGTCGAGATGTTGAGGAAAGAACTAGGGGACAGATCATGAAGATCGATCCCATAATAATACATGATGCCGCGAACGAACGGGTGGAGGGGAAACCCTAGCCCGCGGACAAAGTGAGGGAGGAATACAACCCTCTCGTGGGGTTCCGGAGTAGGGACGATCTGTCCCGCACTACTAGGAAAAGGCCTACTAGTGGCGCACCAGTTTTGCCTACTAATGGCGCACTACAGGTGCGCCACTAGTACCACGCCACTAGTATTAAATACTAATGGCGCACCACTGGTGCGCCATTAGTATCTGGTATACTAATGGCGCATCACGCCGTGCGCCATTAGTATAGACCAACATGCGCCATTAGTATCTGGTATACTAATGGCGCATCACGCCGTGCGCCATTAGTATAGACCAGCATGCGCCATTAGTGTGCCTCCCAGGGGGCGATATTTACACATGTGCTTTGCCATACTAATGGCGCACTGTGGGGTGATGCGCCATTGCTATTTTTGAATTTTGAATTTTGATCTGGATCGCGATTTTTTTGCCCATTTTTTGCCCCTTTTTTGCTCGTTTTTTGCACGATATTTTTCCAAATTTTGTTCTCGTTTTTGGATCTTGTACGTTCTTTTTCCGGAGAGGAGTTCGCCGGAGAGGAGGGCCGAGGTCACCGGAGAGGAGGAGGAGGTCACCGGAGAGGCGCTCGCCTACATCGCCGGAGAGGAGGAGGAGGTCGCCGGAGAGGAGTTCACCGGAGCATCGGAGAGGAGGAAGGAGAAACCATGAGGGGAGGGGAGGAGATGAGAGGAGGAGCTCACCGGAGAGGAGGGAGGAGGAGATCACTGGAGAGGAGGGAGGAGGAGATCACTGGAGAGGAGGGAGGAGGGGATCACCGGAGAGGAGGGAGGAGAAACCGTGAGGGGAGGGGAGGAGAGGAGGGAGGAGGAGGTCGCCGGAGAGGAGGAGGAGGAGGTCGCCGGAGAGGAGGAGGGGAGTATGGTGGAGGAGAGAAGGGGAGATGGATTGGAGGAGAGGAGGAGATGGAGTGGAGGAGAGGTGGAGTGGAGGAGAACAATGAAGAGGTAAGGAGGAGAGGACCCCGCCCAGCCATATATACGGCATAGTAATGGCGCATCGTGGGCAGGTGCGCCATTACTAACTTTTTTTATTTTTTTGATTTATTTTGAATTTTGAAGGCGGGAAGATAGTAATGGCGCACCGTGGGCAGGTGCGCCATTACTAACTTTTTTTATTTTTTTGATATAGTTTGAATTTTGAACGCGGGAAGATAGTAATGGCGCACCATGGGCAGGTGTGCCATTACTGAGTTTGTTTTTTTTTTTGATTTTTTTGCCTCTCCGGATCTTAAAAGCCCCGTAACTTTTTTTCTGTTAGGTTTTTGAGGATTCTGAAAATGTTTAACGGGATTCTGAAAATCTTTTCGAGTAGATGATTTTTCATACAAAAAACTTTTTAATCCGAGTTTGTATGCAAAAGTTATGCCCATTTTACAAATTCCAGAGATTTTGCAAATAAAGTCGGAATTCATATTTGTAAATTTTCCCAACAAGTAGACCACATATCACATGGGAAACTTATTTTCTTTTATTTTGTTGACATTTCCATCATTTTCTTTTATTTTTTCTAAAACTGAAAAGGCGGTCCACGGGGGGGGGGGGGGGGTGCATTCGGTGGAATTTTTGGGGAAAGTTACTAATGGCGCACCGTGGGAGTGGTGCGCCGTGGCGCACCGTGGATGTGGTGCGCCATTACTAGTTTAACTAGTAATGGCGCACTATCCCCTCGTGCGCCATTACTAGTTTTGAAAAAAAATTAAAAAAATTGTTACTAGTGGCGCACCATGGATGTGGTGCGCCATTAGTATTTGGACACTAATGGCGCACCAACACATGGCGCGCCACTGCTATATAGTAGTGGCGCACCACATGTCTGGTGCGCCATTAGTGTCCATATCATCTATAGCCCTTTTCCTAGTAGTGCCGCCATCGGGAGACGGTGGCTGATTTTCTTGGCCAGATACCCGGCTTCCCGAAGCTTTTTGATATCCTTCACCCGGACGGTAGAGGCCATCCACTTGCCTCCTGCTCCGGATCCGGACATTTTTGGAAGGCCTTTGTGGGCAGAGAAGATGAACGCTTGGGCGCTGGAGCTCGAGCGAAGGGGAATAGATCGAGAAGAAGAAAGCGTGGGTGCGAAAGGGAGTCCTTATCCCCTTATAAAGGCAGCAGGGATTCTGTGCCTCCCCACTTGCCTGGTAAACTCGCTTGTTCCCCAAGCGCCGTGATTGATGGCACGGTTGGGTTACCCACACCTGTATTGATGAGAATCCCGTGATAAGGGGACATGATCTCTGCTTCGACAAGACGTGCCAAGAAAACCGCCTCGCAATATGTGCAGTAGCTGGTTCAGAAAAACGGTTCGAATAATGACCGGGCTGTGGTGTGATGTCATGCTATGTAGCTTGTCAGCAGATTAGATTTGTGGAAATATTATACTCTCTACGGTGGTATGTGGAATTTGTTTTGTAGAGCCGGACATGATCCTTGTGTTCAAAATCTTCTATGGAGTATTCGGAGGAGGAACCCGCCTTGCAATGCCGAAGACAATCTGCGCGCCGGACTCATCATCATTGAAGCCTGGTTCAAGGGCTACTGAGGGAGTCCACGATTAGGGGGTCCTCGGACTGCCGGACTATATACTTTGGCCGGACTGTTGGACTATGAAGATACAAGATTGAAGACTTTGTCCCGTGTCCGGATGGGACTCTCCTTTGCGTGGAAGGCAAGCTTGGCAATACGGATGTGTAGATCTCCTCCCTTGTAACCGATTCTGTGTAACCCTAGCCCCCTACGGTGTCTATATAAACCGGAGGGTTCAGTCCGTAGAACAACAACAATCATAACCATAAGCTAGCTTCTAGGGTTTAGCCTCTACGATCTCGTGGTAGATCAACTCTTGTAATACTCATATCATCAAGATCAATCAAGCAGGAAGTAGGATATTACCTCCATCGAGAGGGCCCGAACCTGGGTAAACATTGTGTCCCCCGCCTCCTGTTACCATCCGCCTTAGACGCACATTTCGGGACCCCCTACCCGAGATCCGCCGGTTTTGACACCGACAGTCATTCTTGTCTTGGACAACATGTTCACATGTATGTAGCAGAACCAGCTCATATTTTGGGGCTTGCTCTCGTAGTTCACTCCCCGAGAATCTCGCAACGTCATCTCGTCGATTTGTGTTGCAAACTTTCATTTCTCTTTCTAGACTTGATGAGTCTGGAATGTCCTGACACCAACCAGATTTGAATCTTAGGCAGATATGATGGTTGGAACATTCCCGACATTTGCATTTTGTTCCCAGCTTGCACCACCTTGTGCCAATCTCCCTTGGACTGCCCTTCTCAGCAATTGTTGTTCAGGATCATCTTTAGAAGTGATCCTACCATGGGTTCCATCCATTTCCGATGATAAGCAAAATCATGCATTGCGTTGTCTTCAACAAGGTAGTCCACATCATCCATTCGAATCCGGATATGCCATTCCTTTGAACTCCGCCAAACGATCGATTGTGATTGCCTTAGGCTGGTATAAAGGTGCCCCGTTGTGGAATCATGGCAGTTAACTCCTCAGTACGTCGTGATCGAGCGTGGATTTGTTGCCTACCTAGTGGACCTTCGTCATCTGTTACACCCCATCCCCCTGAATGTATGTTTCGTGTCTCAGCTCAAGAGATGTTTTATATCTCACCCCAAGAATTGATCTTGAGTTGCTCGATCTTCGAGAAGATCGATTCCTGTAGAGTTCCTGTCCGTCGTCATCGTGTTGGATGAAGATCTTGAAAGGAAGGACGCCAAGATCGATCTGAAGCAATGGATCATGAAGATCATGTTAGCTTGTATCCCCTCTGTCTTCTTACCTCACCTCTTGAATCTCGGGACGAGTTGCTTAGTGGGGGTGAGTTGTCACATCCCTAGTTCTAGTAATGCCTAGTGCTAGCATCTGGTGTTGCATCATGTTTACTTTTCACAGAAAGTTGAAATAGGGATGACAGAACCCCCAACACCCCCCTGAAAACAACTAGGGTTTACTAAAATCTTTTTCAATGAACCTGAAGTGCCCTTCTAAAATGTCCATCATTTTTGTCCTGGGTTAGAACCTCTCGCAAAATTGGTTCACGATTTTCTCGGTCTTCTTAAGGTCACTGGATTAAATCATATGCTATTTGCATTTGGACATTTAAATGCTACTAAATATTTTAAATGTCCAAATAATCCCAAACTGAAATGTTCCATGTTGGATATGTTCTAAACAGTGGGCATGTGCAGTTTGGTGATTTTTGGAAATGCCTAAGTATTTTTAGAAAAGCCACAAACTTGCAGAAATAAAGAAAACAGAAAAAATAAAAGGAAAACAAACTTACCTGGCAAAGCCACCAGCCGGCCCACCTAGCGGCCCAGCACTGTGCTGGCCCGTGCCAGCCAGCTGCTTCGTCCCCGCCAGGCAGGCAGGGAGGTGACACCGGCGTGCGCGAGCTCGCCACCGCGTCAGCTGCTTGCCGCCCGCGCCCCTGGACACCTGGGCGAGCTCCACGTCGCCGCCCCGACCCCGCAGACACCTCGCTCACTCCTCTGCCTCTCTCCCTCGCCCTCTCCCACCATGGCCGATGCTGCCGCGCCTGTGCCACCGTGAAACTCGCGTCCACCACCGTCCCCGCGCCGCGCTGCCGTGTCCACGAGCTCAGCTGTCTTCTGCTTCGTCGAGCTAGCCGAGCCACGAGTGCTCGCACGCTCTACTTCGTCTTCTTCGACCTCGTCTTCACCGAACGCCGCCGGAGATCCCCTTCGCCGTCACCGCCGCACCAGCTCATCCCCGACCTCCCCGTCTGCCTCGTTGTGATCGCCGTGAGCCCAGCTACCTCCTCCCCCTTCCCGTTCACGCTCTCGAGCACCACAGCGACTGCACCGAGCTCGGCCGCACCCGCCGCCGCAACCGCACGTCGCCGTCGTGGCCACAACCACGTTGGCTTGATTCCGAGCACGCCATCGTCTTCACCGCACTCGCAGAAGCCCATAGCACCTCCCCACGCGCCTCGCCGTGCCTCATAGCGACGGCTTCGACCTCGCCCGAACTCCGGCGACCGACAATGTCGTCGCCGGCGACGCTTCCGGCCACCCCAGCTCCACCCACTGCCACCACTCGACGCGGCTCACTCCCCGCATCACGTAGATGTGCTCCGACGTCGTTTTGGTCGCCGGAGCACGAATCCCGCACTGCCCCGCCGCGTTTGGCCTCGCCGGTGGCTAAACGCCGGCGAGTTTGACCCCGCTGACCGAGTTGACCCCGGGTGGACCCAGTTTGACCCCCTGAAGATTAGTTAGGATTAGGACTAACTAAAAAATAGTTAGACTAATGACAATGACACGCGGGACCCACTGGTCAGGTTTGACCTGGACCATCCCCGTTGACTGCTGACGTCACCCTGACGCACTGCTGACGTAATAAAGCATTTACTGGATTTATTCTTATATAGGAAATTTCAGAAAATGCTACAAACTTCAAAAATTCATAGAAAATAATCTCTAACTCCAAATGCAAAGATTTATATATGAAATTTGATCCGAAAAATCTAATCTTTCCATCTGTACTGGTTTCATGCATGTTAGAACACTTTAACCTTGCTGTTTAGGTGAAACAAGTTAATGCACTAATATGACCTCTTATTTTGGGTATGCATTTGAATCCTTGATTCAAATGAACTCAAACCAATCTGTTCTAAGTTGCATTAGCCAAAACACACTCATTTTGCCATGTCATTGCATGCATCATATTGTTGCATATTGCCATGTGACGATTGTGTTTCGATGTGTTCTTCGTGGTAGGTTCTGTCTCCGAGGATATTCACGAGTATCCAACTGAAGGGCAGTATCCCACTACCACTCTGTCAGGCAAGCAAAGCCCCCTTGTTCATTCCGATACAATCCCACTCTCTCGCTCCTGCTCTCTTTTACTTCATTAGGACAACAACGATTCAATTGTTACCTACTACGGTAGTTAAACCCCTTTCCTTTGCATGACCTGTCATTGCCATAGTAAATAGATGAAACCCACTAGCATGAGTAGGAGTTATTTGAGCCCTGATGTGCCTACTCATTGATGCTTTTTTGTCATGCGTGCTACTACTTAGAGTTGAGTCAGATCCGATTCATTGGGGATGAATTGGAATGTGGTGAACATGTCCTAATGTTGAGAGCTAAGTGTGTGAACACGATTTGGTAAAGGTAGCGGTGAGAGGCCATATAGGAGTACATGGTGGGTTGTCTCATTGAAACCGTCCTCAGGAACTGAGTTCTGTGTTTGTGATCCATGAATAGCTACTACCACACATTGGGATACTTAATTGACTCTCTCGGCTTCTTAACCACCCTTGTCCTCTATCCAAGAGTTGCAAGTAGTTTCTGGTGTTTGTAGTATGCTGGAGGCCGTGCGCAGCGCTGACCCGAGGGGTGGGCTGTGATGCAGTAGGCATGTGCCCGGGTATGCCGGGCGCCCGTTTGGTGTCGCGGAACCCTGTACACATCGTTCGGGGCCATATGTGGAAACCTCGGCCGGACTCCCTGCGGATGGAACCTGAATAGGCGATAAACCTGGACTAGAGACTTGAGTGTTTAGGTAGGCCGTGGCCGACACCCTCGTTGGGCTTCCGCTTGAAGGTGCCGAGTACATGTCGTGTAAATGGCGGTAAGTGGTGAGAGTGTGTGTGAAGAAGTACACCCCTGCAGGGTTATAAATGATCTATTCGAATAGCCGTGTCTGCGGTAAAGGACTTCTGGGTTGCCTGTACAGTTCATAGACAAGTGAAAGTGGATACTCTAAAACTCGCAAGATAAGCGTGAGTGCTATGGATGGCCTTCTCGTAGGGAGACGAGAGCGGATCCATAGTGGTGTATTGATATGGCGAATATGTGGACTCGTGTGCGCCACCTCAAAAGAGTTACTTGCAGTCATAGTTTAGGATAGCCACTGAGTCAAAGATGGCTTGCTGTAGTCGAACTCCACCACCCCCTTTCTTTGATACTGATGCATATGTAGCTAGTTCTGATGTAAGTCTTGCTGTGTACATTTGTACTCACGTTTGCCTATTTTATGTTTTGCAGAGAGACGTCAGTCTCGCTAGTAGTTCCGTGTGGACTTCGACGTTTAGCTTGATACCTCAGCTACGATCTTGTGCCCTCGGCAGGATCTGGTAGATAGTCAGGCTTCTCAGCCTTTTTCATTTGTAGATGTCTCTACTCAGACATGTTAAGCTTCCGCATGTGCTTTGACTTGTATGCTCTGAATGTTGGGTCATGAGACCCATGTTTGTAATATCTCGCTCCTCCTAGTCAGTGGGTAAGCCCTGCCCATTGTGTCCCTAAGAAGGGAGGTATTATTGTTGTTCCTAATGATAAAGATTAATTGATCCCACAAAGAATTGTTACAGGTTATAGGATGGTAATTGATTTCCGCAAATTAAATAAAGCTTCTAAAAAGGATCATTACCCCTTACCTTTTATTGATCAAATGCTAGAAAGATTATCCAAACATACACATTTTTGCTTTCTAGATGGTTATTCTGGTTTCTCTCAAATGCCTGTGTCAAAAGAGGATCAAGAAAAGACCACTTTTACTTGCCCTTTCGGTACCTTTGCTTATAGACGTATGCCTTTTCGTTTATGTAATGCACCGGCTACCTTTCAAAGATGCATGATGGCTATATTCTATGACTTTTGTGAAAAGATTGTTGAGGTTTTCATGGATGATTTCTCCGTTTACGGAACTTCTTTTGATGATTACTTGAGCAACCTTGATCGAGTTTTGCAGAGATGTGAAGAAACTAATCTTGTCTTGAATTGGGAGAAGTGCCACTTTATGGTTAATGAAGGTATTGTCTTGGGGCATAAAATTTCTGAAAGAGGTATTGAAGTTGATAAAGCTAAAGTTGATGCTATTGAAAAGATGTCGTGTCCCAAGGACATCAAAGGTATAAGAAGTTTCCTTGGTCATGCTGGTTTTTATAGGAGGTTCATTAAGGACTTCTCAAAAATTTCTAGGCCTTTGACTAATCTCTTACAAAAAGATATTCCTTTCGTCTTTGATGATGATTGTGTAGAAGGATTTGAAATACTTAAGAAAACTTTGATTTCTGCACCTATTGTTCAGCCACCTGATTGGAATTTACCCTTTGAAATTATGTGTGATGCTAGTGATTATGCTGTAGGTGCTGTTCTAGGACAAAGAGTTGATAAGAAATTAAATGTTATTCAATATGCTAGTAAAACTCTAGACAGTGCCCAAAGAAATTATGCTACTACTGAAAAAGAATTTTTGGCGGTTGTATTTGCTTGTGTTAAGTTCAGACCTTATATTGTTGATTCTAAAGTAACTTTTCACACTGATCATGCTGCTATTAAATATCTTATCGAAAAGAAAGATGCTAAACCTAGACTTATTAGATGGGTTCTCTTGCTACAAGAATTTGATTTGCATATTATTGATAGATAGGGAGCTGAGAACCCCGTTGCAGACAACTTGTCTAGGTTAGAGAATGTTCTTGATGACCCACTACCTATTGATGATAGCTTTCCTGATGAACAATTAGCTGTCATAAATGCTTCTCACACTGCTCCATGGTATGCTGATTATGCTAATTACATTGTTGCTAAATTTATACCACCTAGTTTCACATACCAGCAAAAGAAAAAGTTTTTTTATGATTTAAGACATTACTTCTGGGATGACCCTCATCTTTATAAAGAAGGAGTAGATGGTGTTATTAGACGTTGTGTACCTGAGCATGAACAGGAACAGATCCTACGCAAGTGTCACTCCGAGGCTTATGGAGGACACCACGCTCGAGATAGAACTGCACATAAGGTATTGCAATCCGGTTTTTATTGGCCTACTCTCTTCAAGGATGCTCGTAAGTTTGTTTTGTCTTGTGATGGATGTCAAAGAATTGGCAATATTAGTAGATGTCAAGAAATGCCTATGAATTATTCACTTGTTATTGAACCATTTGATGTTTGGGGCTTTGATTATATGGGACCGTTTCCTTCCACTAATGGCTATACACATATTTTAGTTGCTGTTGATTATGTTACTAAGTGGGTAGAAGCTATTCCAACTAGTAGTGCTGGTCATAACACCTCTATTAAGATGCTTAAAGAAGTTATTTTGCCGAGGTTTGGAGTCCCTAGATATTTAATGACTGACGGTGGTTCACATTTTATTCATGGTGCCTTTCGTAAAATGCTTGCTAAGTATGACGTTAATCATAGAATTGCATCTCCATATCACCCGCAGTCTAGTGGTCAAGTAGAACTGAATAATAGAGAGCTCAAATTAATTTTGCAGAACACTGTTAATAGATCTAGAAAGAATTGGTCCAATAAACTTGATGATGCATTATGGGCCTATAGATATGCATATAAAAATCCTATGGGTATGTCTCCGTATAAAATGGTTTATGGAAAAGCATGTCACTTACCTCTCGAACTAGAACATAAGGCATATTGGGCCATTAAAGAGCTCAATTATGATTTCAAACTTGCCGGTGAGAAGAGGCTATTTGACATTAGCTCACTTGATGAATGAAGAACCCAGGCCTATGAGAATGCCAAACTGTTTAAGGAAAAGGTTAAAAGATGGCATGACAAAAGGATACAAAAGTGCGAGTTTAATGTAGGTGATTATGTTTTGCTATTCAACTCTCGTTTAAGATTGTTTGCAGGAAAACTTCTCTCTAAATGGGAAGGTCCTTACGTTATCGAGGAGGTCTATCGTTCCGGTGCAATAAAAATCAACAACTTCGAAGGCACAAATCCGAAGGTGGTGAACGGTCAAAGAATCAAACAATATATCTCAGGTAATCCTATAAATGTTGAAACCAATGTTATTGAAACCGTAACCCCGGAGGAATACATAAGGGACACTTTCCAGAATGTTTCAGACTCCCAAAACGAATAGGTATGTGGTACGGTAATAAACCGACTCCAAAACGGTTCTAATGGTATTTTTTCTCCGTTTTGGAATATTTAAGAAAATAGGAAAATAAGAAGTAGTCCGGGAAGGACACGAGGCGTCCGAAGGCGCGCCCCCTGCCTCGTGGGCACCTCGTGCGCTCTCCGCACTCCGTTTTCTTGCACGATACTTCTTTTGGTCGGTAAAAATTCATTATATAATCTCCCGAAAGTTTTGACCACCGTACCACGCAAATATCCTCTTTTTTTTCGAGCTGTTTTTTTGACAGATCTAGAACACCATGACATCTCCAAGTGCCCCCAAGACAAGTTCTTCGAGAAGGTAATCAACCCCTACCTCATAGAAGTGCTGCAACATCCTCAAACCATTGTGATGCGTGAGGGGTTGCTGCACATCCGCGATGTTGAGGGACCAAGGAGGACCGGAAGCGTGGAGACAAGGCTCGAGGCAATGGAGCAACAAGTTTTCAAGTGACAGGAGATGGTGGAGCGTGGACTCGACTCCAATCACATAATGATCACGGAGTTCACCAACAACCACAAGCTGGAAGCCAAGGACATTGGGGAGGTCATCTTCAATCTATGAGAAAATCGAGCACCTCCAAGCCCAGATCTATGACCTGCAAAATCAAAACCGTGAGTATGAATATAGATTCAAGAGGATGAGTTTGGCTGCAGATTTAAGGATCCCGGAGACTCGACCATCCTTCTATGATGGTGAGCCTATGCCTTGGAAGAGGGAAGACAAGCCTACATCATCAACAACTCCATCATCACCACCCCCGAGGAAAGAGGTATAATCACATGGGTATGGGCACTCCCCTTGGCAACTGCCAAGCTTGGGGGAGGTGACCCGGTATCGTATCACCATCACACTCCTATCTTTATCGTTTTTCTTAGTTCGATCCTTTTGGTAATATCTTGATCTAGTAGAATAAAGTTTTAGTATGATTTAGTTTTGAGTTTTGCCTTATGATCCTTCTATGTAATCGAGTCTGTGAGCTATATATAATAAAGATTAGTGTTGAGTCAAGGGCTTGATTATCTTTCTATGATCGTGAGGGAATAAAAGAAAAAGAAAGAATAGAAAGAAATAAAGAGATCATATGGATCTTATGGAGAGTAATGACTTCACATATAAAGAGTATGATGAATAAAAGTTGTTGAGAGTTGACAAACATAGTTTTGGTCATCGTTGCAATTAATAGGAAGTAATAAAGAAAGAGAGGTTGTCACATATAAATATACTATCTTGGACATCTTTTATGATTGTGAGCACTCATTAAAATATGACATGCTAAAGGGTTGATGTTGGACAAGGAAGACAACATAATGGGTTATGTTTTCTTATATCCGAAATAAAGTATATTGTCATGGATCATCCAACATGTTGAGCTTGCCTTTCCCTCTCATGCTAACCAAATTCTTTGCACCAAGTAGAGATACTACTTGTGCTTCCGAATATCCTCTCCATGTTGAGTAAGATCCTTCAAGTAAGTTGTCATGTTGCATGCAATAAGAAAGAATTGCTCTCTAAATGTGTAGGATTTATTAGTGTGGAGAAAATAAGCTTTATACGATCTTGTGATGTGGAAGAAATAAAAGCGACGGACTGCATAATAAAGGTCCATATCACAAGTGGCAATATAAAGCGACGTTCTTTCGCATTAAGATTTTGTGCATCCAATCATAAAAGCACATGACAACCTCTGCTTTCCTCTGCGAACGGCCTATCTTTTATTCTTGTCTTATACCTTATACAACAGTTGTGGTGAACTTCACCTTTCCTTTTTACATTTTATCCTTTGGCAAGCACATTGTGTTGGAATGATCCTGATATATATATATATATATATATATATATATATATATATATATATATATATATCCAATTGGATGTAAGTTAGCATGAACTATTATTGTTGACATTAACCTTGAGGTAAAAGGTTGGGAGGCAACACTATTAGCCCCTGTCTTTCCCTTTGTTCGATTAAAACTCCATACCCATAAAGTATTGCGTGAGTGTTAGCAATGTGAAAGACTAAATGATAGTTGAGTATGTGGACTTGCTGAAAAGCTCTGATAATGACTCTTTCCGATGTTATGATAAATTTCAATTGTTTCAATGACCGATATCATAGTTTGTTAGTTCTCAATGAAGTTTCTGATTCATACTTTACATTGTGAACAGATTATTACTTGAGCATCAGAAATCATATGACAATATCCTTATATGTTGCTGATTATAAGAATGATCATGATGCCCTCATGTTCTTATTTTATTTTTATCGACACCTCTATCTCTAAACATTTGGATATATTTATCGTTATCGGCTTCCGCTTGAGGACAAGCGAGGTCTAAGCTTGGGGGAGTTGATATGTCCATTTTGCATCATGCTTTTATATTGATATTTATTGCATTATGGGCTGTTATTACACATTATCTCACAATACTTATGCCTATTCTCTCTTATTTTACAAGGTTTACATGAAGAGAGGGAAAGCCAGCAACTGGAATTATGGGCTGGAAAAGGAGCAAATTAGAGACCTATTCTGCACAACTCCAAAAGTCCTGAAACTTCACGGAAGTCATTTTTGGAATTAATAAAATATACTGAGCAAAGAAACTACCAGAGGGGGCCACCCACCATCCACGAGGGTGGGGGGCGCGCCCTACCCCCTGGGCGCGCGCCCCTACCTCGTGGACCCCCTGGCAGGCCTCCGGTGTCCATCTTCTGCTATATGAAGTCTTTTACCCTGGAAAAAATCATAAGCAAGCTTTCAGGAAGAAACTCCGCCGCCACGAGGCGGAACCTTGGCGGAATCAATCTAGGGCTCCGGCGGAGCTGTTCTGCCGGGGAAACTTCCCTCGGGGAGGGGGAAATCATCACCATCGTCACCACCAACGATCCTCTCATCGGGAGGGGGTCAATCGCCATCAACATCTTCACCAGCACCATCTCCTCTAAAACCCTACTTCATCTCTTGTATCAAATCTTTGTCCCAAAGCCTCAGATTGGTACATGTGGGTTGCTAGTAGTGTTGATTACTCCTTGTAGTTGATGCTAGTTGGTTTATTTGGTGGAAGATCATATGTTCGGATCCTTGATGCATATTAATACCCCTCTAATTATGAACATGAATATGAATTGTGAGTAGTTATGTTTGTTCTTGAGGACATGGGAGAAGTCTTGTTATAAGTAGTCATGTGAATTTGGTATTCGTTCGATATTTTGATGAGATGTATGTTGTCTTTCCTCTAGTGGTGTTATGTGAACGTCGACTACATGACACTTCACCATTGTTTGGGCCTAGAGGAAGGCATTGGGAAGTAATTAGTAGATGATGGGTTGCTAGAGTGACAGAAGCATAAACCCTAGTTTATGCGTTGCTTCGTAAGGGGCTGGTTTGGATCCATATGTTTCATGCTTTGGTTAGGTTTACCTTGATACTTCTTTTGTAGTTGCGGATGCTTGCAATAGGAGTTAATCATAAGTGGGATGCTTGTCCAAGTAAGGACAGCACCCAAGCACCGGTCCACCCACATACCAAATTATCAATGTAACGAACGCGAATCATATGAGCGTGATGAAAACTAGCTTGACGATATTCCCATGTGTCCTCGGGAGCGCTTTTCTTCATATAAGAGTTTCTCCAGGCTTGTCCTTTGCTACAAAAAGGATTGGGCCATCTTGCTGCACCTTATTTACTTTTATTACTTGTTACCCGTTACAAATTACCTTATCACAAAACTATCTGTTACTGACAATTTCAATGCTTGCAGAGAATACCTTGCTAAAAACTGCTTATCATTTCCTTCTGCTCCTCGTTGGGTTCGACACTCTTACTTATCGAAAGGACTACGATAGATCCCCTACACTTGTGGGTCATCATGTATCTTGCAAATCTCTATGTCTCCCTCCTTGACTTGGTCGCAGATGGAATTGAAGTGTCTCTTGATGTGCTTGGTTCTCTTGTGAAATCTGGATTCTTTTGCCAAGGCAATTGCACCAGTATTGTCACAAAAGATTTTCATTAGACCCGATGCACTAGGTATGACACCTAGATCGGATATGAACTCCTTCATCCAGACTCATTCATTTGCTGCTTCCGAAGCTGCTATGTACTCCGCTTCACACATAGATCCCGCCATGACGCTCTGCTTGGAACTGCACCAACTGACAGCTCCACCATTCAATAAAAATACGTATCCGGTTTGTGACTTAGAGTCATCCGGATCAGTGTCAAAGCTTGCATCAACGTAACCGTTTACGACGAGCTCTTTGTCACCTCCATAAGCGAGCAACATATCCTTAGTCCTCTTCAGGTATTTTCAGGATGTTCTTGACCGCTGTCTAGTGATCCACTCCTGGATTACTTTGGTACCTCCCTGCTAAACTAATAGCAAGGCACACATCAGGTCTGGTGCACAGCATTGCATACATGATAGAACCTATGGTTGAAGCATAGGGAATGACTTTCATTTTCTCTCTATCTTCTGCAGTGGTCGGGCATTGAGTCTGACTCAACTTCACACCTTGTAACACAAGCAAGAACCCTTTCTTTGCTTGATCAATTTTGAACTTCTTCAAAACTTTATCAAGGTTCGTGCTTTGTGAAAGTGCAATTAAGCGTCTTGATCTATCTCTATAGATCTTGATGTCCAATATATAAGCAGCTTCACCGAGGTCTTTCATTGAAAAATTCTTATTCAAGTATCATTTTATGCTATTCAGAAATTCAGTATCATTTCCGATCAACAATATGTCATCCACATATAATATCAGAAATGCTACAGAGCTCCCACTCACTTTCTTGTAAATACAGGCTTCTCCAAAAGTCTGTATAAAACCATATGCTTTGATCACACTATCAAAGCGTATATTCCAACTCTGAGATGCTTGCACTAGTCCATAAATGGATCGCTGGAGCTTACACACTTTGTTAGCACCTTTTGGATCAACAAAACCTTCTGGTTGCATCATATACAACTCTTCTTCAAGATATCCATTAAGGAATGCAGTTTTGACATCCATTTGCCAAATTTCATAATCATAAAATGCGGCAATTGCTAACATGATTCAGACAGACTTAAGCATCGCTACGGGTGAGAAAGTCTCATCGTAGTCAACTCCTTGAACTTGTCGAAAACCTTTCGCAACAAGTCGAGCTTTGTAGACAGTAATATTACCGTCAGCATCAGTCTTCTTCTTGAAGATCCATTTATTCTCTATGGCTTGCCGATCATCGGGCAAGTCAACCAAAGTCCACACTTTGTTCTCATACATGGATCCCATCTCAAATTTCATGGCCTCAAGCCATTTTGCGGAATCTGGGCTCATCATCGCTTCCTCATAGTTCGTAGGTTCGTCATGGTCAAGTAACATGACCTCCAGAATAGGATTACCATACCACTCTGGTGCGGATCTTAGTCTAGTTGACCTATGAGGTTCGGTAGTAACTTGATCAAAAGTTCCATGATCATCATCATTAGCTTCCTCACTTACTGGTGTAGGAATCACTGGAACTGATTCCTGTGATGAACTTCTTTCCAATAAGGAAGTAGGTACAACTACCTCGTCAAGTTCTACTTTCCTCCCACTCACTTCTTTCGAGAGAAACTCCTTCTTTAGAAAGGATCCATTCTTAGCAACGAATATCTTGCCTTCGGATCTGTGATAGAAGGTGTACCCAACAGTCTCCTTTGGGTATCCTATGAAGACACATTTCTCCGATTTGGGTTCGCGCTTATCAGGTTGAAGCTTTTTCACATAAGCATCGCAGCCCCAAACTTTAAGAAATGACAACTTGGGTTTCTTGCCAAACCACAGTTCATATGGTGTCGTCTCAACGGATTTAGATGGTGCCCTATTTAATGTGAATGCAGTCGTGTCTAAAGCATAACCCCAAAACGATAGCGGTAAATCAGTAAGAGACATCATAGATTGCACCATATCTAATAAAGTACGATTACGACTTACGGACACACCATTACGCTGTGGTGTCCTGGGTGGCTTGAGTTGCGAAACTATTCCGCATTGTTTCAAATGAAGACCAAAATCGTAACTCAAATATTCTCCTCCACGATCAGATCGTAGAAACTTTATTTTCCTGTTACGATGATTTTCCACTTCACTCTGAAATTCTTTGAACTTTTCAAATGTTTCAGACTAATGTTTCATTAAGTAGATATACCCATATCTGCTCAAATCATCTGTGAAGGTCAGAAAATAGCAATACCCGCCGCGATCATCAACACTCATCGGACCGCATACATCGGTATGTATTATTTCCAACAAGTCTGTTGCTCGCTCCATTGTTCCGGAGAACGGAGTCTTCGTCATCTTGCCCATGAGGCATGGTTCGCAAGCATCAAGTGATTCCAAAATCCCATCAGCATGGAGTTTCTTCATGCGCTTTACACCAATATGACCTAAACGGTAGTGCCACAAATAAGTTGCACTATCATTATTGAACTTATATCTTTTGGCTTCAATACTATGAACATGTGTATCACTAGTATCAAGATTTAGTAAAAATAGACCACTCATCAAGGGTGCATGACCATAAAAGATATTATTCATATAAATAGAACAACCATTATTCTCTGATATAGATGAATAACCGTCTCGCATGAAACAAGATCCAGATATAATGTTCATGCTTAACGCTGGCACCAAATAACAATTATTCAGGTCTAAAACTAATCCCGAAGGTAGATGTAGAGGTAGCGTGCCGACGGCGATCACATCGACTTTGGAACCATTTCCCATGCGCATCGTCACCTCGTCCTTAGCCAATCTTAGATTAATCCGTAGCCCCTATTTCGAGTTGCAAATATTAGCAACAGAACCAGTATCAAATACCCAGGCGCTACTGCGAGCATTAGTAAGGTACACATCAATAACATGTATATCAAATATACCTTTCACTTTGCCATCCTTCTTCTCCGCCAAATACTTGGGGCAGTTCCGCTTCCAGTGACCAGTCCCTTTGCTGTAGAAGCACTCATTCTTAGGCTTAGGTCGAGACTTGGGCTTCTTCACTTGAGCAGCAACTTGCTTGTCGTTCTTCTTGAAGTTCCCCTTCTTCCCTTTACCCATTTTCTTGAAACTGGTGGTCTTGTTGACCATCAACACTTGATGCTCCTTCTTGATTTCAACCTCCACAGCCTTTAGCACTGCGAAGAGCTTAGGAATCATCTTATCCATCCCTTGAATATTATAGTTCATCACGAAGCTCTTGTTGCTTGGTGGCAGTGATTGAAGAACTCTGTTAATGACACTATCAACTGGAAGATTAACTCCCAGCTGAGTCAAGTGATTGTGGTACCAAGACATTCTGAGTATATGCTCACTGACAAAACTATTCTCCTCCATTTTGCAGCTGTAGAACTTATTGGAGACTTCATATCTCTCAATCCGGGCATTTGCTTGAAATATTAACTTCAACTCCTGGAACATCTCATATGCTCCACGACGTTCAAAACGTCGTTGAAGTCCCGGTTCTAACACTACAAAAAAAGACACATCCGTGACATTTTGGGCCGAACGAATTTTTTTTCTGTCATACATATGACACTTCTATGACGATAATTGTGACAAAACCCGGTATCATCATAGATGTGGTGGGCTCCTACTTCTATGACAAAAAATCATGACAGAAAATGGGTTTTTCGTCCTGGGCGGGCCGGAGACGCAGCTGCATGACATTCTTTGGGCCGTCCATGACGGAAAAAACCATGGTAGAAGCGAGGGGGAGGAAAATTTCGGGGAGTTCCCGATTACGGTGGGAGGTCGGGGGCCGAGCGATGCACGTTTTTCTCGTACACGTACGCGCGTGTGTGCGAGGCGTTGGCTCTAACTGAACCCGAGTGATTGCACTGCAGGCTACGCGTTACTGAACCCGAGCGATCGATCGATGGCTGTTAACTGAACCCGATCGAGCGATTCCTTCGCTACTGCTGCTAACTGAAGTCGATCGATTGGATGAACAGTGAGTGTTGCAGGGGGGGTTGGATGAACAGTGAGCGGTGGCGTTGCCTCTGGATGAACAGGACCCCGTGGTGTAGTGGAGGGCTGGATGAACAGTAGACGGTGGAGGGGTGCCCGTGGAGGGGTGGTTGAACAGGACCCCGTGGTGTGGAGGGCTGGATGAACAGTAGACGGTGGAGGGGTGCCCGTGGAGGGGTGGTTGAACAGTAGCCGGTGGAGTAGCGCGCGGTGAAGGCTGGATGAACAGGAGCCCGTGGAGGCTGGAGGAGGTCGACGGTGGAGATGAACAGTATCCCGTGGAGTCCCGTTTTGCGGTACGCCACACCCCTCCCGATGAACAGGACCCCCGTTTCGACCGTAGGAGGTCCGTTTCGTCCGTTTTGCGGTACGCCACACCCCTCCCGATCAACAGGACCCCCGTTTCGACCGTAGGAGGTCCGTTTCGTCCGTTTTGCGGTACGCCACACCCCTCCCGATCAACATGACCCCTGTTTCGACCGTAGGAGGTCCGTTTCCTCCGTTTTGCGGTACGCTAGGCCTCGTTTCCATCGCCTGTTCCGTCCAAGCCCTCCCGATGAACACGACCACGCATTCCGTTCCGACCCAGCCGGTTGGCTCCCACGTGTTCCGTTGCCTCCCGATGAACACGACGCATTCCGTTGCCTCCCCATGAACACGACGCATTCCGTTGCCTCCCCATGAACACGACGACGACATTGTTTCTCCGTTCCGAGCCAGCCATGTACACGAGCCCTGGCCGTACGTATGCGCAAGTAGGCGTTCGAGACCCCGCCCGTATGTACACATACGTGGCCGTATTTTCTTTCTTGCACCCTGGCCGATGTACGTACGTGTACATGCTACGTGCGCGCCTCTACTACGACACGTACGCGCCTCTACTACGACACGTGCGCGCCTCTACATCCACCAGTATATATGTATGTACACGTTCGCGACCTGAATGACAACGCTACGTACGCTTCGACCAGGTGGGTCCCGACTGTCAGGCACTTCCTTGCCTGCGTAGATGTAGCTGGTGGGTCCCAGCAGTCAGGGGGCGAATCGTTTTTTTTTGCCCGGAGGCACTTCCTTGCGTGCGAAGATGTAGCTGGTGGGTCCCAGCAGTCAGGGGGAAACATTTTTTCGCAAAATACAGTGGCCCATCCGGTGGGTCCCAGCTGTCAGGTGGAGGAATCATTATTTTCCGCGTAATAAGGAGGCACTTCCTTGCTGCGGCCGTGGACCCAGCTGTCAGCCTCTCCATGTACAGTCCACGTCCGATGGAAGTCGTTCCTTGACCACGTTGACCACGCCGCGCCGAGAGCACCAGGGCGGTGGACGACGGCGAGGCCTAGGAAGGGGACTACGGGGAGCCGGGGAAGACGCGGCAGTGGAAGCCCGCGCGGAGAGGAGTACGAGGGTTCACTAGTTCGGCTGCAGTGTGAGGCTGCAGTCGCCGCAGGGCCTGGCCAACGGTGGGAATAGTAGGGGCGGTGAGGCCTCCGCGGCAGCACAGCCGGCTACGGGAGGCAGGAGCATGCGGCACGACCGGCGCTGCTTTGGGCGGCTGGAGCAAGAAGACCAGAGGTTGAAGAAGCACTACGGCCGTTGGATGGGCATCGTACGGTCACTGGAGCTAGAATCGTTCATATTGACTAAAGTTGACAAAGGCCCCCATCCCAGTCAACTTAGTAGGCCCACAAGTCAGCCTCCCACCATGGTGGGTCCCAGCTAGCAGGGGGAGTATTCATTTTTTTGTGCGTAATAAGGAGGCACTTCCGGTGGGTCCGAGCTGACAGCGGGGGGAATGTTTTTTTCGCGAAATACGCTGGCCTGTCCGATGGGTCCCAGCAGTCAGGGGGGAAACGTTTTTTCGCGAAATAAGGTGGCCCGTCCGGTGGGTCCCTGCTGTCAGGTGGAGGAATAATTATTTTGCGCGTAATAAGGAGGCACTTCCTTGCGACCGCCTGGACCCAGCTGTCAGCCTCTCCACGTACAGTACTCTTCCCGATGGAAGTCGGTCGTTGACCACGTTGACCACGCTGCGCCGAGAGCACCAGGGCGGTGGTCTGGACGACGGCGAGGCTTAGGAAGGGGACGACGCGGAGCCGGGGAAGACGCGGCAGTGGAAGCCCGCGCGGAGAGGAGTACAAGGGTTCACTGGTTCTGCTGCGGTGTGAGGATGCCGTCGCCGCAGAATAACAGGGGGTGTGGGTGAGTAGAGAGATGGCCTAGCCAGCGGTGGGAGTAGTACGGGGCGGTGAGGCCTCCACGGCATCACAGCCGGCCACGGGAGACAGGAGCACGCGACACGACCGGCGCTGCTTTGGGCGGCTGGAGCAAGAAGACCAGTGGTTGAAGAAGCACTATGGCCGTTGGATGGACATCGTACGATCACTACAGCTAGAATCGTTTATATTGACTAAGTTGACAAAGCCCTAGGTACGCGTCAAATTAGTAGGCCCACAGCTCGGATTTGGCAGAGAACATATAGCCCATTTGCGATTTGTAAGAATGTACAACCCATTTTTTAATTCTAATGTAATTTACTACAGCCCATTTACAGTTTGTTAAAAGTACAGCCCAACTTCTAGCTAGGACAACGATTAATAATTTCAAACAACCGCTCAAAACAGAATTCAAAAAAAATTCCCACATTTTGATGGGATCCGAAATATTTTTATCCGAAATTTCTAGTCAGGTTAAATATAATTTCAAAATAAAGTTGTATTAGTTAAAATCCAACGAAATATTGCGCGCGCAACAAGTAATGAAATTAAAAATTTCAAATTCCAAAAATAATATATTTTTCAAACTAATTACGTGTTTGGTGCGTAGTAACTGTCTAGTTATTAAAATTAAATCCCATTTATTATTTCTTAAAGTCCATTTTCTTGTTAAGCCTAATGCATACCTCCTAGGAAAGTTTGCAGCCCAGCGGGGCGGAGAATAACAAGTTGACCCGGATATTGTGTACAACTGTCGGTCCAGTTGCATTGCTGATGCTGAAAAAAACGGCTTGTGTAGTACAGTACAACCTAACATGGTTACTCAGCACACATTCAGCGACACCGGAAAGGCCCAAACAAGGCTTCTGTACAACTTTTTGAAGTCACTGAGCTCAATTAATAACTTAAGAAAAGAGTTAGATTACAGTGGAACCTAATTAAAAGCTGTCACGAGAAAATAAATAATTCAACGGGTCCCACTTGTGCGTGTGCGCGTGTGTGTGCGTGTGTTTGTGTGTGTGTGTGTGTGTGAGAGAGAGAGAGAGAGATAGAGAGAGAGACCCATCGGTCGATGCTCGTAAATACATCTTTCAGCCATATGCATTGCTGATGCTCAGTAAAAACTTATATAGTTGACACAATCATATAAAACATCATAGCACACTGAACTTGCATACAAAAATTTCACGCATGCGGCACAATTAGGATGGAAGCAGTGGATCGCTAAGGGAAGGGCTATGTTGAAACCAACGAAGTCATACATAACGGTTCATCGTCTTTATCAATGACGGGGAAATATCTTGAATGTTGTGCAAAGAAAACTGACAGACAACACAATAAGTTCTGCTAGCACATTAAGTTGACGTACAACCCTTTCTAAAAAAAGTTCAGGTACAAAATTAGAACAGGTCACAATCAAATGTACTGGCATATCAGTGCTTCACACCCATAGCTCCGATCTAACTAGTATCTGGCAAGATTCAGTTGTTACCTCAAATTAGAGCACATCCAGGCAGCCAGCCCTGCCTCTTCTCCCAAAGAAGCAGTGGCCTCCGCCGCGCGATGGAGTAGGCCCTGTGCCATCCATCGTTCTGAGCAACACGGGGAAAGTCTAACATTGACTGCTGTAATGGACGTCGTCGACGGACCCTGGCACCAGCGGAGGCGGCAGGACTTCGATTGATGGATTGACCACTTCTTCGACATGCACGAACACTCGATACAGGTACATCCCTGATGTGGTCCGCGGCGGCCTTGGTGGCGACGAATAGTACAACCCCGGTTCCTGCACCGGTATCTCAACACCAATCACCTTCGGTATGGTGGACGGCTTCTTCATCCATGCCATAACCGTCAGAGCCCAGCTGTCTGGAGGAACAAACATACTTACGAGCTCACCTCCAAGGTCGTTGATAAGCTCGTTCATGGACTCGCTGTTCCAAGCACGTCGAGGCATGCCGTGGAAGGTAAGCTTTGTTAAAAACTCAAGCTCAGAGGGCACCGAGCCCCATCCTGGGTGCCACCGATCAAAGCTCACCAGCGCGCCATCGCAGAACAAACGCCGGGAAGATTCGAACACACGACTGCAGTCGAAAGTTGTCCGGAACCTGACGAAGAAATCAGCCGGTGGCGGACAGACTTCGACGAGCAAGTCACTTATTTGGATGCCTTGCGCAATGCCAAGAGCTTTGACAAGGTCGTCCGGCGAGACGGGAGGCCGGTCGCCATTGATGGTTACCATCAGCACTTTGCCGGCAAACTGGTCGTCAAGCGCCGCCATGCCACTGTTGAGCGGCAGCACGCAGCGACCGAAGGCAGGACGGACCTCAGGATCTCCGGCTCGGAGATCCGCGTTGACCGGCGACATGATAGTGCACTTGAGTACAGGGAGTATAGGAGGGGGATTTGGGGGAACTGGAGTAGGAATCGAGATTCCAGAGGTGGGGGAGGGGCGGGAGACTGGGGATGAAAAGGTAGCATGAATTTCGAGCACGCGCCAATATGCTCTCGGCGCGCAAGCGCACGAAAACACCGGTGGCGCCCACATGTCGGCCTAAGAGTCCTTATTCTTTCTTTTTTGGAGAGCCCGGCCTTTTTCAGGATCTTTTGAGAGCCCGGCCTGAGAGTCATAATTGACCTCTTTGGCATTGCGTTACTACTCGGCCCATATTCAACGACACCTCACTGGCCCAAAGTGTACATCATCGAAAAGACATCGAGCTCGAATTATATAACTTGAAAAAAGGAGATATACTCTGAACACTGGAGAATGGTGATGCCCTCATTTAGCCCACCAGTAGTTCGAGACAATAAACAGTTCGAAACAACGATATATACAACATTCAAACACTGACTAGTGACTACTACTGACATAAACAGCAAGACATGATAGTTCATAAGAAGTCTTGCTACACCACCAAAACGCACCCATCTGCAGCGCTCAGACTCTCGTGATCTAGACGAGAATGACATTCTAAACAGAAGCAACTATTACATAGTAAGAGTGACATAGACGAGGATGACCAAATGACAAGGAATATGCATAACAAAAGAAAGAACTACCCATCCAGAACCAGCAGCAAAGACAACAAAGTCATTCGAAGAGATGATCCAACACCATCATAATTTGCAGCCCCGCTTCAGCGACCAGTGATCCAGAGACACCAGTACTCCACCCTTTCGATGCAACAGCCCAATTACCTATCAACCTGAAGGCTTGAACCACATCACTGCCTATCGTAATTGAGACATCCAAGGATCAAAGTTAATCCGGATGCCTTTGTCATTCTCACCTTCTTTTGGCTGCAGGCTGTATCGTTGACAATCAGGGGAGTTTGCTCCCGAACTCCTAGGGCTCGCCGTGTAGACACAGTTTTCCATAGCAAACAGAGCTTCTCTGCCATCAAGATCCTTGCCAACGGTGATCTCCTGGTTAATCGGATAATTGAGTCCGAGAAACAGAGAGTGTGAACCAAGGCTGTTTACCCGCCTCCAACTAAAAAATCCTAAAGGCCCCAACAAGCTGGTATCCTGCTCATAGACGTAACAGCCACTGTCCGGATACTCACGTATTACACGGTGCTTGTATACAGTGGGGTTTTTGCAATATAACTTTTCCGGCTCATGTGTCCGAATGATCATCAGTCTTTTGCCGTCGTCTGATCGAGCGAGGAACCAGTTGTGCTTCCCTATTTTTGGCAAACGTGGTGTGATTACAAAGGGCAGTAACTGTAGGGGCACTGCATCATATCAAAAAGGACAGGCATTGTTAATGTAAGATCAGCATTGTTCAGAGTATGAGTAGGATAATGCAAGAAACAACATTGATATGTCCCTGTTGGAACTGGGAGGAAAATACAGGGAAATGTATACTGGGTTCGAAAATATAGAAGTGCCATGCATGGTTATACTCATGTTATCTCGCAATCGATTCTTCACAGGAAACTACCATGTCATGCATGTTATGTACTCCCTCCGTTCCCAAATATTTGTCTTAGTAGGCATTTCAAATAGACACAACATACGGATGTATGTAGACATGTTTTAGAGTGTAGATTCACTCATTTTGCTCCGTATGTAGTCACTTGTTAAAATCTCTAGAAAGACAAATATTTGGGAACGGAGGGAGTAATCATGTTCTATCCTCACAAACAAATTCTTCAAGGTAACTAACAGACCATGCATTGTTATATACTCATGTTCTGTGGGCAAATTTTTTGTGAGGATATTATTCTAGCCATTGATTGCTGAAGGGCGAATATAGGTATGTACACATGGTAAGCATTGCAGGATTTCACTACTTCCAAATACAGAGTTCTCCATATGCACATTTACTTCCCTAATGTATGGTTAGATGAAACCAACAGTGTGGTGCATGTTTCTACATCATGAAAATGAGGAAACTAACATGGCCATTGATACACACTCATATTTAGTAGTAGTATATAGATTACTGTAAAATAAGGATAATATCCATATATTCCTAACCATTTGATTATTCAGGGTACAAATTGGCTGTAATGAAATGGTCACAATCGCATGAATTAACTCATTCCAAATATAGCTGATTTACGGCGTCTCTAATACATTGCCATAGTTCTACTCAAATTCTGCTCAAACAGTGATATGCCAATCATCACAAAAAGTTCAAACAGTGTCATGGCGTCATCATTAACATGAGAAGGAAACAACTTACACGCGCCGTCCCAGCAATACGTGGTGCCATCTGCTTTGTCGATGGCGTAGATGATGCCAGTGTGTTCAATAGCATCAGAGAAGTGTGTATCAGCTTTGACGATGATCCACTGCAAGCCGAGTTGTCTCCAGCTAAAGAAGGCACCGGCGTAAAGATAGGCGAGTCCGCGGTCGAACAAGGCAATTAACTTGAAGTCTGCGTAATTCGCATGTCGTGTGGGCACTTGGTAGATTACAATCTTCTGCAAAACAAGGTCCGTCCAACTGACGTAGTAATCTAGATGACTTGGACCGCGATGGTAATACTCTATATAATCCAACGGAGGAAGGATAATCTCATGGGAGGTCTGGAAGTTCACGAGCACCAACTTTTTACCGTCTTCTCTGAAGGCAGCCATCCAGTGGGAGTTCATGTCGACCCAGTACATACCTGCCAAGAAGTTTCGGGCGATGGTGATCGGATCGATGTCGAGGGAAATGATGTACAGCGACCCACTACATACCTGCAAAGAAATTTCGGCTAATGGAGATCGGATTGAAGTCGAGGGGCATCATGCACGCCTCCGTATCATGGTGAGCCAATCTTGCAATACCAGATAGAAGCAAGCAGGGTGTCTTGAAAAGCTTAGGCCTTGCTTCGACGATGGCCGTGTGCATGTCCCTCGAGCATGCAGCCAGCCGCAGGGCGCTCAACATATCCATACACGAACAACAGAGGTCGAGGATGTCACTGTGGAGATTGCTCCAATCGCGGCTCATATGGATGCTGCGCGGTTCGCGTTCGGCCATGGTGGAGTTTGGAAGGGGGCTTGATTTACGGGGGAGAAGGATGTCGGTGCTGGACCGGCTAGCAAGGGAATAGTGGTACTGGGGGAGGCGAGTGAGGCGACGGTACACGGGGGCACAATGAGATGGAGACGGAGACAGAGACGGAGAAGGAGATGGAGATGGAGTGGTGCTATGGGAGCGGAGAGGGAGACGAGGCGAGGCGCCAATGTGTTGTACAGCAGCGGTGACAGACTGCACAGTGCACAGGGTGAGGCTGACTTTGGTAACCCGAACACGCCGCCTGGACTAGTGTCAGGCGCAGGGTGTTGTCACTTCACTGTGAGGACCGGATGAATAGTATTTTGACCATCAAGTGTACTCCCTCCGTCTATGTGAGTAAGTCATCTTAGGTTGTGCGCCGTGACCAAGGAGGAGGGGAAAACGAGACACCTTAATGTTTATTTGCTAATTAATAGCATTGCGTGCAATGAACTAACCATTGCATGTTGTGTTTGGTAGTCTCAAGTCATTAAAAGCTTGCACACCCCTCATCTCTTATTGGTTGATATGTTAAGAAACAAGAAACGAGATAGAAATTAATGCACCACGCCTAAGTGTTTTGGGATTATTTGGTTTTCATAAGATGACTTACACACCTAGACAGAGGGAGTACCACAGTTGTACAACAACTACTACTACCAGTAGGAACATGAGTACTCCAGTATTGTATAGCGGAAATAGGTCTCCCGTGCTAGCATGCCTGTTCACTTCATCGTTCAGGTATCATCCATATTGCGAGCAGAACCAAATTCTCGTGCATGCCCAATCAACGCCCTGCCGCGATGCATGCAGTGGTCGTTCTGGTGCATCAAGGACGGCATGCAGATCGTTCCACACTTGAGAAGAGGAAAAATGGAAAGGTAGAATGCGGCAGCAGAGGAAGAGAACGCTGGCTAACGAGGCTGGGAGGGGATCGAGCAGGAAGTTAATGCTCCACGCCTAAAGGTTTTAGGAAAACCTAATTTTCATAAGGTGACTTATACTCACCTAAACGGAGGGAGTATTCCTTAACCAGAGAATGTTGTGTCTCCCCCTCACGCGCTCAAAAAAAAACTACGACACATTTTTTTATCTGTTTGCATGGGTCCCACCTATCAGGAAGGATGGGCACGTACACGAACATGTACGACTCATCAATCTACCCGCATAGCCTTTTCGTTTAGTCTAACTAGCCGTCTAATTAACTGCCTGCACGCCACTTCTCCCATTTACTTCTCCATCGGGAACCGATTCTCCTCGGCTTCTTCACCTCCCCTTCGTCTTCATTTGCATCCAAACCCCACTGCGTTCACATTGTTTTAACCTCTTTAAATAATCATCTACTACTTCAGTTAGACTAGCCATCTAATCCTAATTCTCCAAACCATAGCCCTCCGTTCCAGTGGTTCCAAATGGCGAAAGAGATCGAGATGCAGGTTTTTAGCGTCCAACATGTCCTCGTCGAAGGCTCGATGCGCATAGTTGCCACCGTCACCGTCCACCCAAGGGTTGTTCGGCAGTGGATCAACAATGTATCCAACTCCCTCAAAAAGGTAGAGACGAGGGTCATCGGTCTCGACGCAGAGTACACGGAGCGTGCCCCTGGGAAGATCCAGCGCGCCGACGTCCTTCAGCTATGCCTCGAAGATGATGTTTTGGTGTACCACATCATACACTCGCCCTCCATACTAGGTGAGCTTCACGATTTCTTGTCTCGGGAGGACGTATACTTCTGTGGGGCAGCCATCGAAGGGGACAAACAGAAGCTGGAGCCGTACAACCTTGATTTGAAAAGCATCGCTGACCTACAAACCAGAATCAAAATTCCTGTAGAAGATTGTGATAAACAGACACCATCCCTATTCGACGTAGCAAATTTTGTGCTCGGTACAAATCTTCAGAAGGGTGACGAGACGGTGGCATTAAGGTCGTCTGGATGGGAGAATTATCCCTTGACGTACGAGCGGATAAAATATGCTGCCCTCGATGCCCGTGTGAGTTTCGAGATAGCTACAAGGTCCAAAGAGCTTGTTGCGAAGCCGTCTCCCACAGAGAATGAGAAGAAGAAGAAGAAGAAGAAGAAGAAGAAGAAGAAGAAGAAGAAGAAGAAGAAGAAGAAGAAGAAGAAGAAGAAGAAGAAGAAGAAGAAGAAGAAGAAAAGGCTGCACCAGTAGGAGGGCATTATGGATGGATGAACTATTTCATCTCTTGTAAAAAAAATATTCCCTCTCGGTGTATATTGATATAGATGGACTATTTCCATGGTGTGTATGTCTTTGGAACAGAGTAGTAGCATGGGTCCGCTTGACTATAAGGAACTATTTATCTGCATATATAGCTTTCTCTGCTACTCCTTCCAGTGATCGGTATGCAGTGCATGTGTCCGTAGACATGACAGCTTGTCCATGGAAGTTCAACTACGGCGACCATCACGTTTCATCTCGCGATTCCCACGACGCCTCTCCAACCCACGGCACCACGCCCCCCGACGTGCGCCTCACCCCTCTCGGTCGCACCGCCCCTTTGCCTTTGTGTGCATGACATGTGGGCCACCTAAAATGCGGCGAGCATCAAGTTTCTACCACAGCCACCCGCGATTCCCACGACGCCGCTCGAACCCATGAAACCACACGTCCCCCGACCTGCGGCTCACCCCTCTTGGCCCCACTGCCCCTCTGCCTACGGGAGCATTACATGTGGACCAGTCACCTTTCGGGCCCACATGTTATTGACTCAAAGCTAGGTGTAGTAAGGCGCTGAAGCTCAGTCCCGACGGCCCTGAGAGGGAAATGTAACTCCTGCGCTAGGGCTTGTGGTGCTCCCGCAGCACGAACTCATGCCAAACTCGATATTTGTTTCTTTACTGTACATGCACGCAACGATTTAATGGACATTGTAATCTCAACATGTGATGGGGAGCTCTAAATTTGAATTTGAAACTTATAAAATGAAAAGATTCAAAACAAATAAACTGGGAGAGAGGGAGTATATCGTAGGATGTGTCCCATACAAAATAAGTCCCCTGGTTTGTCACCGCGAAGATGCGGTTAGAAAGGAGCACATCGTCTTCCTACTCGTACGGCAACAAATCGGCCGCAGACAGCATGGTCCGCCTTTGACCGCCATGTGCAAGGTTCGTGCTATCTTATTCAATCTCACCGTGGTTCCATCGTACCAATTCATGCGGTGGCCCGTTGCATGGCTGATCCCAATGTTGGACAAAGGTTCTACGGGAACGGTGTCACCGTTGTAAATGTTGTGCAAATTTATGTTGGTACCCTCCCGTACATATGTAAGCCAATCTCCACTCGCACCGAGCCTAACCTGTGAAACAGTGGGCAGGGGGAGAATTAGGAAATGGACACGGAAGTAGTCTTCAGAATGCATTTACTACGTGATCAAACTCATCTTACCTGCTCATCGGAGGAAATCCGAGTGCCCCTCAACGTCGGCATCTCAAGGGGCGTCAACTTGCAACTACGGCCACGCCACGTTGGAGAGACCCCCAAGGAAACATCCTCGTGCGTTCCACGGAACATCAAGATGCATTTGTATGAGTAGTTTATCTTGTGAGAGAAAAGGATGAACGAGGGAAGGCCTCTAGAGATAGAGATGGACACTACTACTACCAATGTGCTGGCCCGTGCGTTGCAATGGATCCAAAGTAGTAGAATAATACTTGTTCACGTGCTTGAAATATAAACACTCTAGTTTAGATATACATGTGTCAGCAGACATGACAGCTTGTTCATGGAAGTTGAACCACGGCGACCATCACGTTTCTTGTTTCTACCACTGCCACACCCACACGCGATTCCCACGATGCCGCTCCAACCCACGGCACGACGTCCCCCGACGTGGACATGGATCCTCTGACGTGGCTATCACTGCCTTGCCCTGCCTTTCCTTCACTGACAGGTGGGACCCACGCTTATGGGTCCCACATGTCAGTGAAAGAATGGTAGGATTGTTCGCGTCAGGGAATCCTCATCCCCCCGACGTGCCCCTCATCCCTCACGGCCCCACCGCTCCTCTGCCTTTGTGTGCATGACATGCGGGCCAGCTGAACTGCGGCGACCATCAACTTTCTACCACAGACACACCCGATTGGACGCGGTTTGCCTGCTCCGCTGCTGTGCTCCGATCCGTACTCCCGCACCATCGAATTTTCATCCAGCGGCTGTGACACATTTCGTCCCGGGCATCAATCCTCAGCTGGAGTACTTATGTACTATAGGTAGAACCCGCCGGTGTGGCCATCTACGCCTCGTAACGCCCCGACGCCCAGCTGTGGCACCCTCGCCACGGCCACGCCACCACCGGCCCGTTCATCTCGAACGAGTGAGTCGCGAACCACGCCACCACCATGAGAATGACATGTGGGCCAGCCGCATTTAAGGTCCGCATGTCATTAACTCATAGGCCGGGCACTAAGCCACTGAAGTTCGGTCCCGTGGGCCCCGAGAGGGAAATGTAACTCCTGCGACAGGCCTTGTGGTGCTCCCGCAGTACGAGGTCGTGCCAAAACTGGAATTTGTTTCTTACTACTACCAACTAGTACTAGTAAGGTACACGTGCATTGCACGCATGAGATTCTGGTGGTTTGTGCATTATGCTTCTACATGTGGAGCTTTCTGGATTCTAACATGTGGCAAAATCTGGTGGAATGTAAGGTTAGGCAAGTTTGATTAACTTAGGTGAGTGTTTGGTGCAAGCCACACCTTAGGCAAGCCACACTAAGGCCCCACATGACATACACACAAAAAATGTGGCAAGATTCCCTTAGGCTTGCCAACTTGTGGCTCTCATTTTGAAGAACTAATAACTTTGCCTAAGCTTAGTTGTGGCAAAGTTAGTCATGAATTAAGTTCAACCATGGAGTCTTCTAGATTATACATGTGGCAGAATCTGGTGGATGATATCCAACGGCCAGTAGTGCTCGGATTTGCCATCTTTGTACCGTCGGATTGGCTTCATCCAACGACCAACTTTCAAAGTTTTTCACACACTATATAGGGGGTATAGATATAGATGTGTCGGTCCGTTGCAATGGATCCAAAGTATATCTATTTAGTGGAGTGCACTCTAAACACATTATCTATTTATTTTTCTCTAACCTTCCGTAGCCATGCAACCAAGCCACATAAGCTTCATGGGTGCCCCCCACATCATATTATTCATACTACGTTGATTGAAAAAAAGATAAATCACCCAAAACAAGATCTTCCCGTTTTTTGTTCCTACGATGTTGTGCCGTGCACGTACCTACTAGTTGTATAGTGGTAGTACTAGTAATATAGTATTAGGAGTACAAACTTGGTACTAGTAGGAGTAGTACTAGTACGGAATGCTCCTACTCTATCAACGAGCCCCGTCTGACACCAAATTTCTTGGCTTCTGTGCTACAGCTAGATCTTCCCCTCGTTTCTGTTTTCCAACCCAGCGGCGAGCGGGGTGTTGGTTTGCTCAACGGCGGTCCCACATGAAAGTGAAAATGCTAGGCAACACGCCTTCCCTATGCTATGTATCGTGCCGGACGGGCCGTGTTGTACTCCCGATTCCCGGGCGTGTGGGGGTGCGACGCGAACGCGGCAGGCCTTTTCCTTTTACCAGCAATGTCCCATGCGTTGCGACGGATCCAAAGTAGTAGAATAGCAGTATTTGTTCACAAACTTGAAAGAAATCACTATTGTTTTGATATACTACTAATATATTACTCCCTCCGTACCTAAATATTTGTCTTTTTTGAGATTTCAAATGGACTATCACATACGGATTATATAGACATATTCTAGTGTTTCTAGCAAGATGCCCGCGCATTGCACAAAGTTGATGGAAAAGGTAAGCACAACTTATAAATTGACGGATGGAGTACTAGTTACAGTGATGCATATAATTAAGCAAAGGGATCGCACATGTTGGTATTGACTGGAATGAGAATGCAACAGCACAATAAGAATTAAGGCCACGATGATGCGATCGCAGTGGTGGTTACAGAACGCAAGAAGAAAGATGGATCCACGAACGTACGACCTCCTCCTCCTCAACTTAGTGCGCTGGGCCACCGAACGGAGGCTAAGGAGCGGCGGCTTTTGTGGCGAGGTCGAGGTGCTTCTCAGCAAAGGCATCCAAGGCTTCCAGCCGCTTGAGGAAGGCCAACATCGTAACATCCTCACTGGCCTTGTAGATACCTATGTACACGATTTGCTCGTACACGTGGATGTGTAGGTCGACGAATTCTTGCAGGGCGAGGCGCCTCGCGGCGAGCGCGACCTCCAGGTGGACATTCTTCGTGGCGTCGGGGGGCAGTCGCAGGGCCACCAGTGCTTGAAAGAGGTTCCAACCATGGAGGCCGATTAGGGTGGCAGGCAATGAGGAGCCCGGGCGCGCGAGCTGGAGGAGTACGGCGATGTCGTCCGCGAGCTTCTTGAGGACGGTGAACTTGTTGCTGGTGGCAACGATCATCTGGTCCAACTGAGAGTCGTAGTTGGCGTCGACAGCGGCCATCCACCAACCGGTCTCCAACACCGTCTGGAGACGATCCTCGACGCCATGCCGCAGGCCGGCGTCGTGGACCATCTGGCGCAGCCGCTGGCCGCTCACGCGCATCGCCGCCATGGGTCTGGAGTGAGCTCTTTTGCGCTTAGTGTAGGTGCTTAGGCAAATGCTTAGGTGCGTACGATGTGGTAGATGCATTGGAATGGAGGGGCGCCTTTATATGAGGGCAATGAGGGCAAACTGTGTTGCATTCACATCGTGCAGCCTCTTTTCCCGGACCTCCTCCCATTACTTCCCTCATGCATTAATTGAAGGAGGATGCATTGGCCGTTCAACATATCGGGAACCGCTACTCCCTCCCTCGTCTGCATTAAAGCCGTATCGGGAACTGTGCCACCCGCTGTCAAATCGAATACTCCCTCCGTCTAGTTGAGTATTAAGTCATCTTACGAAAACCAAATAGTAAACACATAGGCATGGTGCATTAACTCTCACGTTGTTTCTTATTTTTTGACATAAATAGAGGAATCAACCAAGAAGAGATGTGGGGCTTGTATGCTTTTAATGACTTGAGACTATCAAACATGACATGCAGTGGTCAGTTCGTTGCACAAGAACAAATACAACCCACGTCAGCACACACGCATCTTATATAGCATCACATCCAATGGCTATAAAAGATGAATGAGACCAAATTATATCTCATCTAGATGAGTTCTAGCAAAACTGTATTAATAATACTTAGTACTCCTCCGCCATGTATCATATATTAGTATCATGTAGTACTTTATTTATTGCCATGTATGACACATAGTACTCAACTCTCTCTCTCTCTTTCTTCATTTAATTCTATGACACCTCATCAAAATTGCTAAGGCTAGTACCATTACAACCAGCCTTAGCAAATACTAAACATTAAGTTATCTCGTTTTCCTCTCCACCTTGGTCACCTAGACGGAGGGAGTATCCTGCGCGGTAGGCGGGGCAGTTCCGCCTAGTAGGTTCGATAGAGATGCGAGAAGACGAGGGAGTAGGCTGCTGCAAACGTAGGGCTGTGTGATTTGACAGCGAGTTACTGCTGGACAGGTGGGGCCCTGTGATTTGACTTGCCATTATCATTTTAACTGCGGCGCTACGACCGGCGTGAGTCTCCCGATTCCTGACCACCTCCATACAGGTGCCTCTTCCAATGCTCCACCATGTAGTAGAGGCTGGCTCTTGCATGAGAGCCCACTTCTCCACTTTTTCCTTGCCTCTCTTTCCTCCACATATGCAAAAATGCCATGTAAAGCGCACTATTGTACTTACTTGCTCCTACAGGTGCTTAAGCTTGCCACATAGGCATAAAGTCTGATGTGGCAAGTTAATCAAGAAGAGAGAGACTAGTTTGGTGACCCAAGGAAGAAACGGTGCTAAGCGCGTGTACCTAGGTGAAAAGACAATTTTGAGTCTATAGCTAATTAAATGAAGCAAACTTAGCAACACCATTTCATTGGAAGAGGTCACTCCTTGGCAAATGCAATAAATACTAGTACTCCCTATGTCCCATAATATAAGAATGTTTTTGGCACTACACTAGTGTCAAAAACGTTCTTATATTATGGGACGGAGGGAGTACGAAGAAAGAGATAGAGAGAAGTAAAAAAAATACACTTATAGCCAACCTTATAGCCAAAACATTGTTGTAGTATGAGTGACTAAGTGATGACTATGTATGACATGCCAACATCAGATAGCCTAACGCACCGTGTTAAATCTCCAAGGGCGCGACCGCACGAGCGACACGACGGTCGTGGTAGGCGCGACCACGATACGGGCCGCTGGCAGCCCATGGATCTGAGATCAAACGGTCGCATGCTAAGTTGCTGAAAATTTGCAAAATAACCCTCCAGGATAGGATATTCAC
Source organism: Aegilops tauschii subsp. strangulata (assembly GCF_002575655.3). Classification (NCBI taxonomy): domain Eukaryota; kingdom Viridiplantae; phylum Streptophyta; class Magnoliopsida; order Poales; family Poaceae; genus Aegilops; species Aegilops tauschii. The sequence continues at coordinate 485,098,602 of NC_053037.3, forward strand.
CCATAGGTCTAGAATCACGCCATGCAACCGTTCGATCTCAGATCCAAGGGCTCTCGGAAGCCCATATCATGGAAGAATGGAAAGCCACTACCCTGCCGTTCGCACGCTGGCAGTTCGCTCCTACTCGTCCCCGCACGTCCTTCAATACTACGGCGGTTCGCTCCTAGTCGTCCCATCCATTCACATTACGGCAGTTCCACTAATCCTAACCCTCCTCCCAAATCCATGGCATCCCAAATCTCCCCGATCGGCGGTGAGTACAAGGTTAGAACCATCACCGGCGATGAGTTCGACGTCATCTACACCCGTTCTTCCGCGACGGTGCAAGGATGCCTTTCTCGCTTCAGACGCATGTTCGAAGACTCAGATGATGAGTGGGTCGCTGGGCTAGATGTTGAGTACACCACAGTCCTGGGACGAGAGAATGATCTAAAGGACGAAGAGAGGAAGAAGCCCGCCGTGATCTAGGTTTGCGTGCATGACTTATGCTTGGTCTACCACATATGCCATCCGACGTTGAGTGCTAGGATTTTAAGGACTTCCTCGAGAGCAGCCTAGTCAAATTCGTTACTGTAGACTTTGGTAACGACAAAGAAGTCCTGCGTCGGATTGGCCTCGTTGTAGGCAACACCTTCGACCTCCAGAAGAATTGGCTGGTGTCCTCTCGTCAGCCTTCAATGCTGACCTTGGCAGGAGCCATGGTTCATCCTTCGTACGGTAAACTGGAGAAACCTCCATACACGTTTCATCGTCATGCATGGCAGCGAAATGTACTAGATATTGACCACATCCACTATGCTGCAATGGATGGCTACCTTTGCTTCAATATCTACAAGGGTTGGATGAAGAGCAACAGCCAAGTGTGCGGTTCAAGCAAAGAAGTATCGGCCAAGAGGAAGAGGGACAAGGACGAAGTCGAGGACGTGGACGAGGACTCCGAGTAAGGTGGCAGTGTCGTTGCTCATGGTGGTTCTAATGCAGTGTCTACCGGAATAGTTGCAAAGTTTAATTTCAGGTGTGCTTAATTTAATTTGAGGGGTGTGTTGTGCTGAGCCCCCAACAGAACTATGTTATGTTTCTTCTTGTTACTTTAACTCTTCAGTACGTACATACTAGTATTTCTTACATTTCATCTTTTAGTTGGTATAGTACTACCACTAGTTTCTTTACATTATATACGTACAATATATATGGCCAACATCATATAGCCAGCAGTTTAGTTGTCAAAGAATTTCAGGGTGCTTAGTTTTGTCAAAGAATTCCAGGGTGCTTAGTTTTATTTGAGGGGTGGGTTGTGCACTTGTGCTGGACACCATTATTGTGACAAGCCTTTTTAATAGTACTATATGCATAATTTGGCGACGAGCGCTCTCTATATGTACCACCTTTTTTTTAATTTCAAGTTTTGCTCCATGGCGCAATCCATCGATACTACTACTGTACAAAAGTGGAGTATATACATTTTTTAAAAGGCTAGAGGGCGGGGCAGTCTAGCTCGGTTGGTTTCACGAGAGGCGAGGGCCTTTGTGATTTGACGGCACATTACTGTTGTCAAATCGAATAGTACTGCGCCGCCCGCTGCACGCCCGGCGCCTCCATTAAACCCCTCCGTTAAACCCGCATGCAAACCGAGAATCCTACTCCTGCCACACGTTCGTTCATGAGCGGGCCGGAATTAAACGCAACACCGGCCGAGCTCCTCCCGTCCGCCCTCAGTTTAAACGAGGCCAGATGCCGGCCAAGCTCCTACTGTCCGCCCTCTATTTACACGAGGCCAGACAGACAGCGGGCAAGAATCGCACCCCTCCGTCCCTCCCCCATCTCCTCCTTCACCATTTTCTCCACTCTTCTGATGGCTTCCGATGAGCCGTTCGCCGGCATATTACCCGGCTGGGTGGCCCGCCGAGCCCTCCGGATACGGGCGAGGCCGCTCGGTGCTTCACCAACCTCGCTTGGCACGACGGAGCCAGTTGCCGCCCCAAGCAGGCGCGTGGTTTAGCAACTCGCCGCTCCAGTTCAGCTCTATGAGGAGTGGCGAGTTGCTCCACGCCGGTACGGGCGCCATCGCTGCCGCGTTGTACCGCGTCACCAGTGTCTGCGGTGGTCGTGCCTCCCGTGTCTGTGGGCGCGCCTCCCGTTCCTGCGGCAGCGCCATGCAGGCAGAGACAGAAGCCGGGTGCGTGGAGAGCAACGAGTCAGTGGCCAGCTTCTCCGTGTCCGCCTCCATCATCGAGGAGAAGTAGAACACGGGAGGCCGCCGCCACTTGGGACCCATGAAGGCCACCGCCGAGGCGACGACCGCGGATTCAGGTGGTTTCTTTGTTGCTTCGTCTCTTCCGAGGACCTTCGTCGACCCCGCAAGTGTCTGACGGACATGAGGAAGACAAAGGGATCCGCGGGCGGCCATTTAGAACTAAAATAAGTCTAGATACATCCATTTCTAGGACAAGTATTTCCGGACGGAGGGAGTATTAATTATACAAGAGAGCCGGATTGGCACCTCTTAGTTCATGTAAATGTAATGAAATCCATCATGTTTATATGAAGATCCGGCTTTTTTATACGAAATCCTTCATGCTTATATGAAATCAGTCCGTGTTTGCACAAATTTCATCTGGTTGGTTAGAGTTGTAAAAACGTATGCCGCTGGCGTTTGATGTCGTCCTCCGCTTAAGGAAGCGGGAGGAAATTTTCCGGCTGCCGTTGGAGATGCTCTTTATGCTGGAAATAATAGAGTGACAGCCAATCCATTTGAGTTAATTGCCTGTATGATTGTCCCTCTATAAAAAGTTAATTGCATGTACAGTGTATACGTGACTTGCAGGGTGGCTACAGCATCGTACAGAAAGTTAAAAAGAAACAAGTCCATCCTTAATCTTGTATTCTAAGTACTCTGTGGGTTCCACTGTCAGTACAGTAGCGAAAGAAGTATATATTAAATAAGTAGAGTAATATATAATATAAAAATATAAAGTTAAAAGACAGAATTCGAACTCATGTCATCGCGTTGCGAGCATCCGGCGCTAACCAGCCCAGCACATTTTTGTTGTAGACCATGCTGGAGATATATCTCCATGTCTACTCTTATATATACTCCATCCGTTCCTAAATATTTGTCTTTTTCAGATTTCAAATGGACTACCACATACGGATGTGTATGTAGACATATTTTAGAGTGTAGATTCACTCATTTTGCTCCGTATGTCTTTTCAGGAAGGGGTCAGATTTGTCCTTGATTTATTTATGAGGTATCCAGATGGCACTGCACCGCCAAGAAAAGAGGGTAACATCAAAATTATGGACTACTTTTTTGAGTATGTTGGTAAGCTCCGGTCATAGTCACTTGTTGAAATCTCTAAAAAGACAAATACTCCCTCCGTCCGGAAATACTTGTCATCAAAATGGATAAAAGGAAATGTATCTAGACGTATTTTAGTTTTAGATACATCTCTTTTTATCCATTTTCATGACAAGTATTTTCGGACGGAGGGAGTAGAAAACAGAGTTGGTGATGATGGTGTGCGTGCCATCCTGCAATATAGGCCGTCGGATTTATATCTAACGGATAGGAAAGAAACTATGGCAATTTTGCAAAAATATACCCACACGTCTCTCCACGTTCGCAAATAAGGCCTTCCCTCGTTCAACCTTTTCTCTCACAAGAAAAACTACTCATACAAATGCATCTTGATGTTCCGTGCAACGCACGGGCAGCTAGCTAATTTCTTTTAAAATAGTTGATGCGATAATTGGGTTGAAGTGATATATTTTAGGTCTGCCCCGTATGATTTCAGATTCACTAGTAGTAACAAAGAAAAGGTTGCCTTGTTAATTAACAGAAAACAGGGTGAAAACTATCACATGAGGCCGGTCAAAACAAGGCACACTGGGTTCAGCGTCATCGTCACTACAGCTGTGCGCGCGCGAGAAGTCTACATATCGAGGGGGCTACCGAGCGAGGCACCGAGACACAATGTTTGAGAGAGAAACCAATTGACAGATTATGATCAGATCGAGTTGTCACCCTTCTGTTGTCATTGTTGGGGGGAGGGGGAGAAAGACGTATCGAGAGTGTGCGCGGTAGGCACAGAGGCACAACTAGCGTGTGTGTGTGTGTGTTTGAAAGAGGAGTAGATAGATTATTATCAAGATCGATGTGCCACCCTACTCCTTCGGTGCCAGGTAGTGTGTGTGTGTGTATGTTTGAGAGAGAAGCCAGTCAATAGATTAGTATCAAGATCGAGGTGTCACCCTACTCCTCGGTGTTGGGAAGTGTGGGTGTGTGGGGGGGGGGCAGTGACACTCACATATCACTACTCTTATAAAAACAGAGTTGGTGATGATGGTGTTCCTGCCATCCTGCAATATAGGCCATCCGATTTATATCTGACGGACAGGAAGGAAACTATGGCAATTTTGCAAAAAGATACCCACACCCCTCTCCGCATTTGCAAATAAGGCATTCCCTCGTTCATCCTTTTCTCCCACAAGATAAACTTCTCATACAAATGCATCTTGATGTTCCGTGCAACGCATGGGCATCTTGCTAGTAGGGAGAAGGAGTTTGTGTGACACATATCTAGCTATATTAAGGGATAGGTAGATAGCATATGTGTGAGAGACATTATTATACTTTGAGACATTAGTGGCTGTGGGTGGGCGGAATTAAAGGGGTGGGCATGTTAGACATAGAGAGCGTATGTGTTTCTGTGTGAGAGACTTGTAGGACGGGGTAGAAAGACGAATTTAACCCTGACGAAGGGAGAGAAATACATGAAGTGTGCGTGTGTGATTCCGATGCCCACAGGGAAATGAGATATGTATGCGTGTGAGAGAGATTGCACAATTCATTCACGTATCACTATCTAGCGATCGTGGACGCGCATCGCTTGAACATAAGTCAATATCTACTTCGTATCGTGGCCAAAGGTACAATATCGATTCAACGCTATAAAGATTGGACACTCACATATCACATTTTTTTCTATTTAAATAAACCTTTTCAGTTGTGCATGCCAAAGTTACAGTGATGTTTCTTCAAACAACCAATGTAGCTATCATGTATATGCACCATTGTTACTCTTGCATTCAAATTCATTAGTCTTGGATGATTTAAGTTTCTATTTTGAAGTAATATATGTAATATTCATATATGAATTCACCGGGTACGCAATTTATGAAATGGAGGCTATGTAATCATATGAGGTAACACTTTTAAGTAGCTGACTACAATATCCATTTCTTTTTGTGTGCCTCTACACTAACACGTCAATGCATTATGTTTAAAGTAAATAATCAATGGCACTAAATTATCTATTTACACGAGAAATACATAGGCTGAGCGTTTGATCCTTTTTTTGTGAACGCGCCACTACACCCGTACGATTGGCCGCGCCCGTGTGAACATCCAAGTTATCGGCGCTTCATCCCGAGTTATTCTCTTTTTTTCTGGGGTGGACTTCACACCAGTTATTAACTGCTGACGTGTGCCCCGTGTACACAGTCTAGCATGACCTTCCCGCTAGCACGGTCCAAAATTAGTTGAAACTGGATACGAACGATCCCGCGGGCGGCAAAATCTCCCGCCTCCTTCTAAAATTTCCGCCACCTTAGTCTTTAGCATGCGAAATCCCCCTTTTGTCCTTGGTGCACGGAGACCAACAGTTACAATACCGCACTCATCTACATGCTAGGTCGGGGCTGCTTTGGTAACTTTCGGTTCCCCCACTACACGGCACCCCCATTTCCTCTCCCCCTCCCGCAAAAACGACTAACTCCACAACACTAGAGCATCTTACATCACGTCGTCCGTACTTCATCGCCCTTTCTCCCCTCCCCTCTCGAAACCCTTGACTGCTCATCCATCGGCGTACCATAGCCCATTCACTGCCAGCGGCGTCCACCTCACCGGATCTGCTTCTGCGGCCGCATCTACACCTCCCACCTCCCCTAGAAACAAGTAGACTGCTCATCCACCACTATACCATAGCCCATTCAGTGTCGGCCTTGTCCACGGCACCGGATCTGCTTCGCTGGTACTCTCGTCAACCGCCGTGCATCTGGAATGGCTCATTCGTACTCCCCACCGGAGACGCTTCGTCCACACCCCCCGGAGCCGCCCCACCGATGCCCCCGTCGACGGCCTCTGATCCTCTTCGCCGAAACCGTCCTCAACCCTACCGGAGCCGCTTCGCCGACACCTTCCTCAACCCTACCGGAGCCGCTTCGCCGACACCATCGTCAACCCTACCGGAGTAGCTTCGCCTATACCATTCTCAACCCTACCGGGGCCGCTTTGCCAACTCACAAGTCCACGGCCTCAGATCCGCTTCCTCGCACCCTCATCCAACCTACCAGAGCAGCTTCTGACGCCCCGTCCACGGCCGCAGATCCGCATCGTCGACACCACCCTTAACCCAACCACCGGATCAGCTTCTGACGCCCCGTCCACGGCCGCAGATCCGCATTGTCGACACCATCCTTAACCCAACCACCGGAGCAGCTTCTGACGCCCCGTCCACGGCCGCAGATCCGCATCGTCGACACCATCCTTAACCCAACCACCGGAGCAGCTTCTGACGCCCCGTCCACGACCGCAGATCCGCGTCGTCGACACCATCCTTAACCCAACCACCGGAGCAGCTTCACCTACGCCCTTGTCCACGGCCACAGATCCGCTTCGCCCACACCGTAGTCCACCCTACCGGAGCCGCTCCACAAACACCCTACTCGACGGTTCTAGATCTCCTTACCGGACCCCGACAACCAGCGCAGCGTCATCACCCTCGACGTTTCTAACCTGATTCCCACCGTCTGGAGAGATGCCAAGCACCCGCCACGGCCTAGGTACTTGTCACCTTTAAACCCGTCCAGCATCACCTGCCCGATGTACTTCAAATATACTAACCGGTCGCTGTTACCTGTTATGCAGCTGGCAAAAACTACAAGGACGATGTTTCTTCTGGATCTAACAGCTTGGCCAACAAAGATACTGGACTGAGGCATTGCTATGATCTTGTAAGCGCGTCTCTCTCTCTTGTATTGTTCTGTGCCTGCCAGTGTGCTTTGCTAGGATTTTCGACCAGTAATCCCTTTGTGCAGACAATGATTTCTACTACTGGCTGCTAAATTAGATATGTAGATGTCATACATGATACTACCTCGTACCTCCGTTCCTAAATATAAGTCTTTCTAGAGATTCCACTATAGGCTACATACGGAGCAAAATGAGTGAATCTACACTAAAAAATGCATCTATATACATCTGTATGTGGTCCATACTGGAATCTCTACAAAGACATATATTTAGGAACAGGGCCAGTACATTACACAAAATCGTAGGTGGCATGTAGGAATTCCAGTGCACTACATTAGGCTCCCTTAGAGTGCCTGCTAGTCAAGCATACAGAGTCATGGCTAGTTTATGGTACGCACACAATATTTAATTGGTGGTTTAAATATGCGCAAGGGATATGCAATGTAGTATCATGTAGAGATGTCTGAAATTAGCCGTGTCAACTTGCAGATAGGGTTACACAATGAAAAAGTACAAGATGTATGTGGCAATTTCATGGAACATCGCAAAAAAAGGAGAGGCAGCGGTGAGCCTATACAGTGTGCTATGGTACGTCACTCCTCCATTGCAATCATCGTGACATGTTATTTGTATGCCAGTTCTATTAGCCAAGTTTCTTAGGGACAGTTATTACGAGTTATCCTAAGAAAATAAGCACCTGTGAATATAAGCTCCATGTAATAAGCCAACCGGTTCTTTTCATTGCGTTTTCAGCTTATCTTTGGTATGATCAGTGGAAAGTCTAGATTGCATTATATTTTTTCATTGCTGCCCATATGGAACTTAATTTGACTTGCAAACATCACAAATTGAACCCAGTGCAGTAATTAATATGATAGGAAAACAGACCATCACTATTTGCTCAAAATGCAAATACAAAGATACCATCTACTTGACACAATCTACTTTGGTCAATGTTTTCCATAGAGATCCCATTGCCTAATTTAAACGAAGAACGCATGACCCACATTTAAATAAAGAACAATTATTTATTGAAATTCGATGGTCCAAGTGGCTGGTTATTATCGTATAGCAGCACCACCTGAAAGCATCATATAGCAGCAGCAGCAGCTCATAGCAACTCATCATACAGCAGCAGCAGTCTGCAATTCATCATATAGCAGCAGCAGCTCATAGCAATTCATCATATAGTAGCAGCAGGAGCAGCTCATAGCAATTCATCATATAGCAGCAGCAGGAGCAGCTTGTAGCAACTCATCATATAGCAGCAGCAGCTCATAGCAATTCATCATATAGCAGCAGCAGCTCATAGCAACTCATCATACAGCAGCAGCAGCAGCTCATAGCAATTCATCATATAGCAGCAGCAGGAGTAGCTCATAGCAATGCATCATATAGCAGCAGCAGAAGCAGCTCATAGCAATTCATCGTATAGTGGATCAGAATGAAAATTTGGCAAAAAATCAGAGGAGATCCTCACCTTGTTGGATGAGCTCATCCTTCAACAGCACCTCAAGGCCATGGCCTGGGAGGAGGGGAGGGGGAATAAGGTGCCTTCTGCCGCAGTGTGGCATCAGCCGTAGTTGTGCAGTGCCCGCCGGAGTAGTGCGTTGGACGAACCATAGTGGAGCAGCTGCTGGAGACCACGAGAATGAGGGGCGGCGCCAGAGGGAGGAGCAGCCCAGGGAGATTTGCCCCTACCCGCCGGCCATGTAGCCTAGCTGGGCATAGCATCGTCGGGGACCAGGCCAGATGGGACCAGTGGCGACGGCTCGCTGGAGGAACCCTAGTGCTGCAGGCAGGGGATCGAGGTAGAGGGAAAGGGGAGAGGAGATGCAAGTGGGCAGGGCAATGAATGCTTGCGTGTTTGTTTTTACTTGAGGGTCAGGTGTGACACGGGCGTCAGCAGTTGCATTTTGAGTGTAATATAGGCAGACAACAGAGTCATTTCACTATTCCACTTCCCTTCAAATTTTAGTGAGGTTCTACCCGAAACACCCCCTCCAAAGCGAAATTAGTTAAGCCCAAGACCATAACTCAAAAATGACTTCTTTACATCTTTTATGGCTTATTTTGACAATATGCCCTGAAAAGGCGGAATCGAACTGGCCCTTAACCTGCAATTCAATTGTGCGTGCAATGATGAATCACTCCTGCATGCTATCTGTACATTTAGGCATCATCATACATGGCATAACCTAATACATGTGCATTCCATTGTAGAATCTGGAATATGCAATGTTTATGTTAGTTCATACGTTGCACATGATGTTTAAATGCCCCTTAAATCTGGTCAGTCAAGTGATGGTCTTTAAGCCTCCTTCTTTGCTTCTTTTCTTTATATGTAAGATTTGCTCACACATTTGTTCAATTGCTTGTTTGCATCAGCCAGCCACACTAGGACTGTTTGCTTTGATTACTTGCTGTTCTTGACCTAACACTCTAACAGAGCTTGTCAACGATTTAAACACTAAGGGCTGCTGTAGTGGGGCCTTGTCTAACTCATAGGTGACATAAAGGTTTGGATGTACACTACAGTAGGCTCTCCAAGAGTACCTGGAGATCCAGTTCGAAGGTATGCCTAGTTTTTACATAGTGCAGACATAGTAAATGCTCATTTCATTGTGTGCAAGTGCAAGAGATGCGGCATATTTCATTATGTGGTGTTGTTTTGTTATAATCTCATCCTTTTGTGTTCACAGACTGGAAAGTATTCATATTTATCTTCCAAGGAGACGAGTAACTAGTTTGTGTCACCTTGCAGAGGGGGTGCAATGAAGATAAGATTGAGGATTTCCAAGTACAAGATGTTAGGAAGGAGTCTTGCAAGAGAAGTAGGAGCTGCGCTGAGCCTCTTCAACCTGCTAAGGTAAGTCACTGTATGCAACTCAACAGTTCAATTCCTTGTTTGTTTCAGGCATAGTTAATTTTCTCTTTTCAATTGCTTTATTTGTCCTCAGTTAATGAGATGCCCAAATAATCATGCCTGATGTTCGGTACTTGTATCACTATTAGTTGACATAATTAAAGGCCTTACCATTTAATTACTCTGCCGAAGTGTGCCTGAAGCTTTGAAGTCTATTAACCAACTATTATTGCATGAGGCTCACAATCTTGTTTATACTACACTAATGATTGCATAGTTTTGCCTATTGTAGTATGTTTGTATGAAACCCTCTGCTGTTCATTATGCTCCCTAAGACTTTAATTGAGGCATAGAATGGCCAACTGCTTGCTTACTTATACGCAACGTGCTGTCTAAATTTGTAACTTGTCTATGTTTTCGATTGGGCCCCAACATCATGCTCCTCTGGTGAGCTAAGAGGGATTTCTGTATGCAGGCTGCACAGACTATCTTTTTTTATAATTTTTAAAATATCACCTGCTTATGCTTCATGACGTGTAACATTTTTTTTTAAAGTGACGTGTAACATTATTGTTAGTCCTGTTTTGCCATGTAGTACAAAATAGTGTCTTGTTCGCTTCACTGTTGTAACTATATTTTTGCCCTAGTCATGTGTACTTACAGAAACATTTCAGGATGAAGTGACATCAACACAAAGATCTGCGAGCAGTGCGGCATGGCCGTTACCGAATGATTATGGACTGGAATTGGAATGTGCTGATGTTCTCGAGCATCAACTAGAGGTGGCAAGACAACGTGTACATGATTGTCAACGTATAATCAACAAGTTGAGACTGGACATGCAGGTATTAGATGCAGGAGTAAAAAAATGAAACAAGACACTGAGGTAACCATGAAGGAATTGGAGATTTTGCAGACAGAAATTTGTGCTATCTGAATCCGGCCAATCCTATTTTCTGAAGAGATTATAGTTCAAATGGAGTTAAGTTGATGCGCGTCCATGATGTATGAGCCGTATTTGCCCAGTGTATGTAATTTGTTGTTTGTGTATGCTTTATTATCACCTGTGCCGAACCATAATGCCCAGTGGGTATAATCGGCTGTAATTTCTTTATTGTATAGTGTAGGATTATTCTATCTTTCTATGCCTTGATCTCTTTGTTGTATAGTGTATGCTTTTTAGAGGTGATAGTATTGAGTAGGATAATTCTTTGAATATGCTATATCGTTCAAACGGGGGCCAACTCGCCCGACCATGGCCCTTCACGGGCCGTCGGATCCATGGGCCTTCTACGTCTCGTAGGATCCATGGGCCTTCTACGTCTCGTAGGATCCATGGGCCTTCTACGTCTCGTAGGATCCATGGGCCTTCTACGTCTCGTAGGATCCATGGGCCTTCTACGTCTCGTAGGATCCATGGGTCGCCGACTCATTTATGGGTCTTGTACGGGCCTTTAATGGGCCGTAGACGGGCCTTTAATGGAAATCGTACGTTTTATGGGCTGGCCATAATAGGCCGTTAATAGGCCGTATTTGGTGATGCTATGGAAATGGCCCAACAGACTAACGGTCCACAAACAGGCCGACTATAACGACGGGCTGAATTTGGCCCACAAGCAGAAATGACAGTAACGGGCCGTAAGTAACCGAATGCTGCAAATGAGCCCAAGAATAAATGGGCCCTCAGAAGGCCGAAAGTTAACTTGGGCTGGAAACGGCCCAACGGAATAACGGGCCGTTAATGGGTATAAAGTGATACACTGTTCATTACGGGCATGTTTCACCACGGGCCGATAATGGGTGTAAAGTAATACACTGTTCATTACGGGCCAGTTTCAGCACGGGCCGCTAATGGGCCAAGAGTTACAAAGGGCCTCATATGGGCCGAAAGACGTCATGGGCTATACATGGGCCAGAAGTGAAAACGGGCTGGAATCATATTGGATGGCCCAGATGACGCTACTGGGCCTAATTCGGATAGGGCATAACGGGCCTTGGGTTAGCGGGCTGTAAATGGGCTATATGCAAACAGGCCATTAACAGGCTTTCCATGGGCCGGCCCGCCAGCTTTTGACCAAGTCAAACGGGCCGGCCTTTTCACAGGAATGGGCCACTGTTGGGCCGTGCCACGTGTCGACGTATCATAGGCACCTTCTGTCCAGTGAGTGGATGACATCTGTCCCAACGATGAGCCGACACGTGTTTCCTCTAGCCAATGATGATTTTACACGTGGAAAATCCCCATTGGTCGGGGCTGTTAACGGGTTATCAGATCCAAAACCCGACCCGATAGCTTAACGGCGTTCCGTTACGGTGGATGCCACGTGTCGGCCACCCTTGACGAAAGCACTTCTGTGACGCGCGATTTATCGTCATGGAAGTGGACACTTCCGTGATGATAATTTTGGTAATGTCATGGAACACTTCTACGACAGCACAGGTATGACTATCTTGATTCTGTCATAAATTTGTCATGGATCTACATGCATGACAAAAAACGCGACCTACTGTGACCAACACGTATCATCACGGAAGTGTATTTTTTTGTAGTGTAAGCCGTAAAGCATGGCACACTGAACTATCGAGTAATCATCAGCTTTGCTCTGCCAGGCGTTCACAACGTCCGGCATTGCTCTTGCAGTGGGTCTTGCACCTAGCGGTGCCTCCAGGACGTAATTCTTCTGTGCTGCAATGAGGATAATCCTCAAGTTACGGACCCAGTCCGTGTAATTGCTACCATCATCTTTCAACTTAGCTTTCTCTAGGAACGCATTAAAATTCAACGGAACAACAGCACGGGCCATTTATCTACAACAACATAGACTTGCAAAATACTATCAGGTACTAAGTTCATGACAAATTAAAGTTCAATTAATCATATTACTTAAGAACTCCCACTTAGATAGACATCCCTCTAACCATCTAAGTGATCACGTGATCCATATCAACTAAACCATGTCCGATCATCACGTGAGATGGAGTAGTTTTCAATGGTGAACATCACTATGTTGATCATATCTACTATATGATTCACCCTCGACCTTTCGATCTCAGTGTTCCGAGGCCATATCTGCATATGCTAGGCTCGTCAAGTTTCACCCGAGTATTCTGCGTGTGCAAAACTGGCTTGCACCCGTTGTATGTGAACGTAGAGCTTATCACACCCGATCATCACGTGGTGTCTCGGCACGACGAACTGTAGCAACGGTGCATACTCAAGGAGAACACTTATACCTTGAAATTTAGTGAGAGATCATCTTATAATGCTACCATCGTACTAAGCAAAATAAGATGCATAAAGGATAAACATCACATGCAATCAATATAAGTGATATGATATGGCCATCATCATCTTGTGCCTTTGATCTCCATCTCCAAAGCACCGTCATGATCACCATCGTCACCGGCTTGACACCTTGATCTCCATCGAAGCATCGTTGTCGTCTTGGCAACTAGTACTTCTACAACTATCGCTACCGCTTAATGATAAAGTAAAGCAATTACATGGCGATTGTATTTCATACAATAAAGCAACAACCATATGGCTCCTGCCAGTTGCCGATAATTATGTTACAAAACATGGTCATCTCATACAACAATTTATATAATCACGCCTTGACCATATCACATCACAACATGCCCTGCAAAAATAAGTTAGACGTCCTCTAGTTTATTGATGCAAGTTTTACGTGGCTGCTACGGGCTTAGCAAGAACCGTTATTACCTACGCATCAAAACCACAATGATTTTTCATCAAGTTTGCTGTTTTAACCTTCAACAAGGACCAGGCGTAGTCACACTCGATTCAACTAAAGTTGGAGAAACAGACACCCACTAGCCACCTATGTGCGAAGCACGGCGGTAGAACCAGTCTCATGAACGCGGTCATGTAATGTCGGTCTGGGCCGCTTCATCCAACAATACCGCCAAATCAAGGTATGACATGCTGGTAAGCTGTATGACTATTATCGCCCACAACTCTTTGTGTTCTACTCGTGCATATAACATCTACGCATAGACCTGGCTCGGATGCCACTGTTGGTGAACGCAGTAATTTCAAAAAAATTCCTACGCACACGCAAGATCCATCTAGGTGATGCATAGCAACGAGCGGGGAGAGTGTGTCCACGTACCCTCGTAGACCGAAAGCAGAAGCGTTTAGTAACGCGGTTGATGTAGTCGAACGTCTTCGCGATCGAACCGATCCAAGTACCGAACGCACGGCACCTCCACGATCTGCACACGTTCAGCTCGGTGACGTCCCTCGTACTCTTGATCTAGCTGAGGCCGAGGGAGAGTTCCGTCAGCACGACAGCGTGGTGACGGTGTTGATGAAGTTACTTACACAGGGCTTCGCCTAAGCACTACAACGATATGACCGAGGTGGAAATCTGTGGAGGGGGGCACCGCACACGGCTAAGACAACTGTAAACTTGTGTGTTGTAGGGTGCCCCCTGCCCCCGTATATAAAGGAGCAAGGGGGAGGCCGGCCGGCCCTCATGGGGCGCGCCCCAAGTAGGATCCCGACTAGGAATCCTATTCCTAGTAGGTTTCCAACAAGGGAAGAGAGGGGAAAGGAAGGAGAGGGAGAGAGGGAGAAGGAAAGGGGGGCGCCGCCCCCCTTCCCTTGTCCTATTCGGACTCCAAGGGGGGGCGCGGCCTACCCTGGCTGCCCTCCTCTCTCTCCACTAAGGCCCATGGTGGCCCAGTAATTCCCCCGGGGGGTTCCGGTAACCCCTCCGGCACTCCGATTTTACCCGAAACCACCCGGAACACTTCCGGTGTCCGAATATAGTCATCCAATATATAAATCTTTATGTCTCGACCATTTCGAGACTCCTCGTCATGTCCGGGATCACATCCGGGATTCCGCACTACCTTCGGTACATCAAAACACATAAACTCATAATACCGATCGTCATCGAACGTTAAGCGTGCGGACCCTACGGGTTCGAGAACTATGTAGACATGACTGAGACTCACTTTCGGTCAATAACCAATAGCAGAACCTGGATGCTCATATTGGTTCCTACATATTCTACGAAGATCTTTATCGGTCAAACCGCATAACAACATACGTTGTTCCCTTTGTCATCGGTATGTTACTTGCCCGAGATTCGATCGTTGGTATCTCAATACCTAGTTCAGTCTCGTTAACGGTAAGTCTCTTTACTCGTTCCGTAATGCATCATCCGGCAACTAACTCATTAGTCACATTGCTTGCAAGGCGTATAGTGATGTGCATTACCGAGAGGGCCCAGAGATACCTCTCTAACAATCGGAGTGACAAATCCTAATCTCGATCTATGCCAACTGAACAAACACCATCGGAGACACCTGTAGAGCATCTTTATAATCACTCGGTTATGTTGTGACGTTTGATAGCACACTAAGTGTTCCTCCAGTATTCGGGAGTTGCATAATCTCATAGTCATAGGAACATGTATAAGTTATGAAGAAAGCATTAGCAATAAACTAAACGATCATAGTGCTAAGCTAACGGATGGGTCAAGTCAATCACATCATTCTCTAATGATGTGATCCCGTTCATCAAATGACAACTCTTGTCCATGGCTAGGAAACTTAACCATCTTTGATTAATGAGCTAGTCAAGTAGAGGCATACTAGTGACACTCTGTTTGTCTATATATTCACACATGTACTAAGTTTCCCGTTAATACAATTCTAGCATGAATAATAAACATTTATCATGATATAAGGAAATATAAATAACAACTTTATTATTGCCTCTAGGGCATATTTCCTTCAAATAGATCCAAGTGTACCGAGAAAAATCGTCTATAAAGATAATATAGTAGCGATGACCCCCTTTCGAAGCGAAGGGAGCCGGACCCCAAACATCAGAGTGAACGAGATCAAAAGGGCGCTCGGACACTGACTCACTGTGAGGATAGGGTAGTTGAATCTGCTTACCAAGCCTACAACCTAGACAATCCAATGAAGCGTTACCAGAGACGGACCCCAGAACACCACGATGAACCAAAGACGAGAGACGAGAACCACATAAATGGCCAACACGATGATGCCACTGCTGAAAAGAGCTGGTAGATGCGGCAACAGGGGCTGTGAGACTGGCGATGGTGGCAGCGGAGGGAAGGCGAAGCCAGTCAAGCTCCCAGAGACCATCAGAGCGTCGAGGGCCAGCACCAAGCAGAGCGCTCATGTGACGATCCTGAACAGAACATGAATCAAAGTCGAGAATGACCCTACAACTAGAGTCAACTATCTGACCACCAGATATGAGCTTCATGGTAAGTCAAGGAACATGAGCTACAGAGGGAACATGAAAAGAAGAAGTGCTAAGAGTGCCTCGACTAGCTACAGGGAGGGGACTGCCATCAGCCGTAAGAACACGAACATGAGACTCGACAGGTTGAACGAAGGTCAAAGTTGAAGAATGATAAGTCATATGAAAAGATGCTCCCGTATCAAGAATCCATGGGGATGTACCTGAATGGGTAGAAGGTGGTTTCTCAGTGCCAGAACAGTCAGTCACGGAACCTGCAGAACCTGTCGATGAAGAGTCCCAAGCAGCAAGTAGGCATCGCAGCTGCGCAATCTCATGCGCAGTCAGGGACACGACGGAAGAGGTCGAGGTAGAAACGCCTGCCGACGATGAGCAGTCGCCACCACCCGTGAAAGCCGCACGTAGAGTCGACTGAGAGTAGCGAGACGACGTAGAGTCGCATGTGGAAACCACTGGGGGAGTCGACATAGAGCGGTCATCGCTGCGCACAAAAGCCGCGTGAGGAGTCACCATAGAGCGGTAACCTCCGTGCGCGAAAACCGATGAAGCAGGCGGACAAGCACCAAGTACCGACGGAAGGCACATGCACGAGACGTGATCAGTGTAG
The DNA here is from genome assembly GCF_002575655.3 of Aegilops tauschii subsp. strangulata. Classification (NCBI taxonomy): domain Eukaryota; kingdom Viridiplantae; phylum Streptophyta; class Magnoliopsida; order Poales; family Poaceae; genus Aegilops; species Aegilops tauschii. The sequence goes on from NC_053037.3 coordinate 485,115,379, forward strand.
GGAACTCCAATCAACGGAGAGTGAGCTGAGACTATGCCCGATGACAACATAATGTCTCTCTTTTTTTCTCTCTCTCTCTCTTTTTCTGTTTCTCTCTTCTTCTTCTTTTCTTTACTCACGAGCTAAGGAACCGATCGGTCAACTCCCGATGGGATCGACCGAGCGAGGAAGCAGACACGCTCGGGGGCTCGGGGCGACCAACGCCACACAAGGCCACGACGGAGCGGCGGCGGCAAGACGAGGGCCACGGCCAGGAGGAGTCGCCGCGGGAGGACGAGGGATCCGCCGGATCGATGGCGGGGGCGGACGGGCAGCAGCGGCGCCAGGCGGATGGGGCCGGTCTGGGAGCGCCGGCTGGCGGAGAGCAGCGGGACCTGTGAGAGCCGGACTTCGAGCAGCTGTTAGAGACGAGGCAGCGGCGGCGGCGGCCCGAACCAAATCCCGGCGGAGGGCGGAAGTGGAAGCCGGCGGCAAACAACAGAAGGCAGCACGGTGGCCAAAACTGGTCAGTAGCGGGCGTCTCGATCTGGGATGCTCGGAACCAGCGGCCGAAACCGACAAGAAACGGCAGCTGGGCGCGGAATCAGCGACCTCCTTTGTCTGATCGAGATCGATCTCGCACATACGGGGACTAGGGAACGATGGCCAGGCAGAATAGAGCAGCGGCAGCAGAGGAAACTACACGCTCTAGAGGCAACAACCAAGCAGAGGCAGGAGATGATTTGGAGCAGCGCGGCCGGGAAAGGATGATCGCGGCGGTGTGATTGGATAGAGCACGAGTTGCAGCGTGCGAAAAAAACAACCTAAAGCTCTGTTACCATGTTAGGAGAATATGCAACTTAGTATTATCAGGAGGCAAAAGCCATCATATATACATGTACATGGGATGCCAAAGGCCAGAATGCAAAAAGCCAAAGGCCACAATAAATATAACTCTAACACATACTTCATCGGATATATTGATGATGTGCAGAACATTAGAACAACAACATGCATTCCACTTCACAAGCAGTAACAAGCGACACCACAGATTAACAAACATCGAGTAGCAAGAGACGCCACAGAATAACTAACGCCGAAGCATCCTAATTTGCAAAGTGGAGTAAAAAGAGACGCCCCACACACAGGGTAACTAACAACGAAGAATAGTCATGCAGAAAATACGGGTTTGCAAATTGCGGTAACAAGAGACGCCACAGAAACAGAGTAACTAGCAACGAAGCTGACTATGCAGCTAATTCTGATTTGCAAACTGCAGTAACAAGCGATGCAACAGAGTAACTAACATCAAAGCATAGTAATGTACTCCTAGTTCATTCTTTTTTCCAAACTGAAGTAGCAAGAGACTCCAAGATTAAATAAGACCCAGATATGTTGACAGGTCCTGACAGCGGGCGCCACATCGTCACTCTGATGCAGTCGTGAGGCGTCTGAAGGAGTCGCCAATGGTGGTGTAGCTGCCCGCCCAGTTGATGCCGCCTATCTTGCAGTGATCCCAAGCTTGATCCATCCGTATATGACAAACTAGAGCGCACAAAATCCCAAACTAATGCCATTTGCAATCTGCAGTTCACAAACAGGATTGATTTACATTCAGATACAGTTGGATCAGCTTGCAGAGTCATAGCAAACAAGATTGATTTACATTCAGACACACTTGGATCAACCCCAAGTGTGGTGGTTTTAGGTAAATAACTCTACAGTATATAGCAACATCGATTTTGCCAAGGCTATGCAGACCCTAAAATGGGAATGTAAGTTATAGCAACACAATTTGGCATCTGCAAAAGAAACCTAGCGATCTCAAGCTCCAGCAGCACTTAGACCAAACTCAATACACATGATGTCACATCAGCGCTGCAGCAGGTCACAAGAGGTTGACCAAGTGATACAGGTTTAACAATGTATGCAATTTTGAAAGGTTAGTGATACGTCCAGTATCACGGTTGGGCAGGGGGTAAATGGATAATAGATACTCAAAATGCAATAGCTGCAATTATTTATTTGCATATTTTAGAATCTCAAAGAATACTATGACGAGCCTATGACTAGAAATTATAGAAATAAGTCTGTTGACTATAAATTTTTTGGATCACTGTGTCATATCTATGATGTGCACTGCAGTGCTACAGCAATCTATTTAGCTACTGAATATTTACCAAATTCAAAGACTTTCTGTTGTGGTTTCAAAAAAAAGATTGTTTACCATAGTGTCCAGCAACCAAGCCAAAAAGAGAAACAGAAGTGCCTCTTAAGCCAACATAAATCACCACAATAAAAACTGAAACATCAGAATAAAGGAGAACGCTTTATATAGCGCATAAATCTGTAGCATAGCTTTATGGAATAAAATATTACAAGTACCTAAGCTTCGATCGAGTATCTATAAGTTGATGCGTCTCAGATTTGATGTCCATCGGTTATGTTCAGCACGCAGAAGGATTTAATGAATTGTGTCATGGTGACGCAGTGGGGAATGTTATAGACATATTTTTGGCCCCGTAAAACTTCTAACCTGATCAAGATTTCAAAGAAGATGGGGCTGTAACTTCGCTTGAAATGTGGAGGGGCCAACCTACATAGAATAGATAATATGATTTCTTTCATAACTAAAAGTTGAAGAGAAACACCTAGTACAGTAGTAGGTATCACACACACACACTTAAGTGTCAGAACAGATACAAATGAAACATATTGCAAACCACTGGTAAAAAAACCTTAGGCGATGCACTCCAATTTCACAGGACTTCTGTCATATAAATCTCATTATAAAAAGAAGACATTTTCCTATTTTGGAGCGGAATAGACGTTGCTGCTGCAACCGTGCATATTTGGCAGAGGAGGGTGGTGATTAGTTCACTGGATGATTGCCAGCCAGTCGTGAAGGTGGGGTGGCGAGCGTCGTTCTCATCACGGTCGTCCTTCTGTTTCCTTGCGCAACAAAGAGGAACAGAGAATAGAGGCGGCACCGCCGCTGGCGCGGCAATGAGAGACTGGCAAGATTATTTACCTTGCCGGATGAAATATACTGATTTCGAAGCTAACAACCCCAGATGAAAACAGTAACACAACTTCAAGTATTAAAAAACATCCCAAGATCCAGGCTGAATAAATCAGGCTTGAGCTCAGCTCGTGCCACACATTAGACTCCCCGCATCCCCGCAAAAAAAAGACTACAACAGAAACATACACCGCACAAAAAATCTGAAATTTATCAGCTTCTTCTCGTGCATTCGAACAGCTAGTAGGCAGCGTACAAAGTGGATTAAAGCGTTTTCCAATGAACACGTGTTGAAGTATTGTAGAAGTTGGACTCTGATAACTCAAAATAAATTTGACTCTGCCTCAGAGCTTCGTTCTATCATGTTAGCAGTTGAGACAGGCCCTTTCGACTGACATGATCACCTAATGCTCTCGTGGTGAAGGCCATCATGAGCATCGACTTCTCACAACTGCAAGCTCATGCGCAATGCGCATGTATACACACGGTTATAGAAATTCATTTTACTCTACTCAATCCATGGAACAAAGGCTGCCACGATCATACTTCATCGGATCAATTGATCAGTGCAGAATATTAGAACATCAACATGCATTCCACTTCACAAGCAGTAGACACCACAGATTAACAAACATCGAGTAGCAAGAGATGCCACAGAATAACTAACGCCGAAGCATCCTAATTTGCAAAGTGGAGTAACAAGAGACGCCCCACACACAGGGTAACTAACAACAAAGCATAGTAATGCAGAAAATCCGGGTTTGCAAAGTGCAGTAACAAGTGATGCCACAGACATAGAGTAACTAATAACGAAGCTTACTAATGCAGCTAATTCTGATCTGCAAAGTGCAGTAACAAGAGATGCAACAGAGTAACTAACATCAAAGCATAGTAATGTACTCCTAGTTCATTCTTTTTTCCAAACTGAAGTAGCAAGAGACTCCAAGATTAAATAAGACCCAAATATGTTGACAGGTCCTGACAGCGGGCGCCACATCGTCACTCTGATGCAGTCGTGAGGCGTCTGAAGGAGTCGCCAATGGTGGTGTAGCTGCCCGCCCAGTTGATGCCGCCTATCTTGCAGTGATCCCAAGCTTGATCCATCCGTATATGACAAACTGGAGCGCACAAAATCCCAAACCAATGCCATTTGCAATCTGCAGTTCACAAACAGGATTGATTTACATTCAGATACAGTTGGATCAGCTTGCAGAGTCATAGCAAACAAGATTGATTTACATTCAGACACACTTGGATCAGTTCACAAATAAGATTGATTTACATCAGACACAGTTGGATCAGTTCACAAACAAGATTGATTTACATTCAAAATGGAGCATGGTAGAATCATAGCGTAATAGGAAACATACCGCCACGTAATTCCCAGCGTAAAGAACCCCGTACATGCACCAGGACCCAGCATTAGCGCTAGAGGCAAAGAGCAACTGAAGCTCCTGGAGGACTCCTCGCATGCCTTGTCCCACAGCCTCCTGGCGTTGCAGCAAAGTGCGCTGGAAGCAAGTATGCACAGAGATGTTAACGAATGACGTCCATTCCATGAGGCCGAATTGACTGAATTGAAGCATGAAACTGCTAACTCTTACTGTATCGGTGGCCATGCTGACGATGTACATGACAGTTCCCGCGATGCCACCGATCACGCCGAGCCACATGTTCTTGTCGTTCACGGTGTCGAAGCTGAAGTAGACCGCAATGGCAAGTATGACCACACCCAGACCCTCTGCCGGGACGAAGATGAACGCGTAGAGGCGGATGGTTTGATCCAGCCGTGCAAAGGACCAAATGCAGTAGACCATCACCACAACCCCTAGTGCGTTTAAGATGAATACAGCCCAGTCGGCCTTGATATCAACCACGGCGTACGCTATCCAAATGAGGCAGCTGAGAAGCACGAAATAGAACGGGACGATTTTGGTCTCCCCAACCTCTCCGTCCTCATTCATCTTCTTCACCTTGCAGCTAAACCAGACACACTGTCAGATGACTCTAAACTAAGTGGCAAGCAAACAGTACATACTAAAATCAGTCTCGGGTCTGAATGCTTACAAGTGAGAATAGAACAGCGAGAAAGTAGCTACGTATCCCGCGAACATGAAACAAATCGCAGCCCCACTCATCGAAGCATCCGCCGCCGCGAGTGCCCCCATCCTACATATTTGAATATGACCGTTTGTTATAAACACGACCATGAATGTTTCCCCTGATTTGCATTGAAATCAACAAATCAAATCAAAACCCAAAAGACATGAGGAAAAAAAGAAGAGCATGGGCACATTCGCGTCAAGCACAACGCATGCAAACTATTTGTCGCTGCAGAGAGAAGCAGAGATTCTTGGTTCCTGTAGGCACAAGGATCTCGAGCAGAAGTAAAACTGAATGCGTACATGACGCCGAACGCTCGAAGGTGGGGAAAGACGACATGAAGAAACTCGTCTGCAAGTACATCAGACGCAGAGCAATCCAAGTTGTCTCCTGCAACTCATCTGCGATCTATCAACCCGACCAGGTACATGAGACGCAGAAACTCGAGCAGAAACAAAACTGGCATACAGACGCGGAACGCTGGAAGATGGGGAAAGATGACAAAAAAATCGAGCGTCCCTCAAGAACAAAAACTCATCTCCAGGTACACGAGACACAGAAGCAGAACCATCCAAGTGCGTTCCTTAAGATCGAGCGCAGACCTTCAGGGCGAAATCAAGCGTTCATCGAGAAGATCGCCACAATAGAAGAAGATCGCAGGGAATATTTTTTTATACCAGAACAACTCCTGCAAACCTTTTACCGCTGTGGTCGCACAGAAGCGGCGATTGTTTTCAGGTGAGGCACAAGAATCTCGAATAGAAACAATCTGCGCGCGCACAGGACGCAGAACTCGTGGCGTTCTTCAAGAGCCAAAATATTATTTGCATGCGCATGACGCTGCACAATCCAAGTGTGTATTCCTCTCAAGAACGAAAACCCCACTTGCAATATCAAGACTCGGGCCCTCAGGGGAGGCGGGGAGTCGAGATTAAGGCGTCATCGGCCAGGAAAAATTCACAGCCTGTAATCCTGACGAACATTAGAAAGAAACGATGCAAGAACAGCAAGGAACACAACCCAATAACCCATCACGAAGTTACATGGTTTCAGGTTGGTTTTCGTCAACCACAACCAACACAAAAGAAAAATAAAACAGTCAAGAACAAGCTCACCGAACCCCTCAAGCGGGGCACATATGAGACCATCGTCGGTTCTTGCAAAGAAAAAAGAGAGCAGGTTCTTGAGAGATGACAGCCAAAGCACAGAGACGAAAGCCAAGGCACAGAGCGCGAACGAAAACCCCGCTTGTAAGAACAAGACTCGGGCCCTCGAGGGGGAGGGGGGATGGGATTAAGGCGTCACCGGCAAGTAAAAACTCGCAGCGTGCGTTCCCGACGAACAAGCGGAAGAAGCGGCCGATGCAAGATCAGCAAGAAGGTTTCAGGTTTGCGCCAAGGACAACCAACTCAAAAGTGAAACAAAATACACAAGAACAGGCCGGTCGAAGCCCCCTAAGAGGGGCACATATGAGATCACTCTTCGTTCTTGCAAACAAATAAGAGGGTAAATAGCTTTGTTCTTGCAAATATCACAGAGAAAACCATCAAGAATCGTCACAGAAACAGCAAAAGCACCGAACTAATCAAGAAATCAAGAACAGATTTGCGTCATGGAGCACCTACATTGGGCTTGGAGAACAAGATTCAGCAGGACTCGACAAGGGGAGGGGGTTTTGCTTTTGGGTCGGTGAGGAGGGGAGGGGAGAGGAGAATGGCGCAGCGCAGCGCTACGCTGATGTATGTAAAGCTCCTCCCACCACCAAACCGAGGTGCAAAGGAGGAGGAAGAGAGCCGCAGCACAACGTCTGATTTGTGGGGCAGGCGGAGCAGCGGGGGCCAGCTGCAAGCGAGGCCGAGATAGGCTAGCACCGGTCACTAGTATCTCAACACCCACTCTGCTCTCTCTGCGTCCCTCTCCTCGCATGCAACTGACTGTACTTAGAGACGACAGCCAAGGCACAGCCTTTGAATGACAAGCGGGCCCTCTCTCCTGCCGAGCCCACACTCATGTTGAGACGAGCTCTGTAATACGTATCCGTCAAGAAAAATGAGGCCTCAAACACTTTATTACTGGAAAAAGATTCCCTGGAAATCAAAACTACCCACCCATGGAGAACTGGCTGCGCCACTTTTGCATTTCAGTTCCCTTCTTTGTCATGGAGTGAGGCATGGGGAGGTAGAGTTCGTGCCCTGTCAGGTAAAAGAAGAGAGGACCGATGACAGACACCAAACGCCATGCAACACGCAGCGAGCACTCCCGTAGAATTAAACCATTCCATCTGTGCTGCGTTCATCGTCGCTGATCCTAGCCCAAACGGTCACACGCCAGCGAGATGACGCGCGGCAGTCCATGCCAAACGATCACCAGTTGGATTAGCTAGCCCAGATTCTTTTTTTTTTCTTTTTGCGGGGGAGCTAGCCCAAATTCTTTGCTGCAGCCGCCGGTGGCAGCGGCACATCGTTCTGAACATGGCAAATGTTTTTTTTAACATGGCAAATATATTGCTCAAAAGCGGCCAAAGCCAAGAGTTACCTCTTAGGCTTGGTTGATCCAGTTTATGAGGAAAACCGGATCGAAAACCTAAACAAGCTGACCGTTTATGAGGAAAACCGGGCCAAAAACCGTAGAAATAGCAAGGCTAAAGGAAGAAGAGAGAAAAAAGGACGCCCAAAACAAGGCACGCCTAGCTAGCAGACACAGGGCCAACGCCATGAAAGACAAGTAGATGCGGGGTGTTGTCAAGGGATCACAATACTAGAACTTTGCAAGGAACCTAACGCACCGCACTAGCGTGCGTACCGAGCCCCACGACACAACTCAAGAGCATCGACAACCAACGAGTGCCATGAACACGAACCTTGACTGGGAGCTCCGCCACGAAAAACTCGGGACGATTAGCAAGTTGGGGAGGCAACTTGCGCCATCAATGAGCAAAGATGAACCGAGACATCACCAAGAGCACGAAGCTCGCCGCAACACATTGGCAACCATGGGAGAGTCTTGAGTATGCAAAGCAACAAAGGCGAGACTCTTTCACAAGGGGTGTTACCCTGCATACTCACTGTGGAATTTACATTTGATTATTATCATTATTATCAATTGGAACCACACTTTATTAAACTAAAATATTGCCTGGGATACAAACAATGTTGAGTGTGGTATTGGGGAGGGCCGTTTTGGCTCTAGGGAGCATATGCTCGCGGATGAACAATAGCTTAAAAATAAATAGTATTTTTTTCGTAGTTTCTGATTTTTCTTGTGGATGTTCATGTTAGTCTAACAAACATGCTTGATAATTTTCATGTGAAACGGGATAGCAGTGCTTCGTCGGTGAAAAAAAAATTAAGTGTAACATCTGGAGGTAACAATTGGCATTCGATTCGTTTTTTCCGCACAGGTCAAATAGCTTAAGCTTCTTCACTAAAAAAATTGCAGGTAGCATTTGGGTGTGACAATAAACACATCATTTTTTTCCAAAAAAATTGACATTTACAAAAACTATTTTTGGCGGGCAGGAGCATATGCTCCCAACAGCCGAATTGGATTTCTCGTGGTATTGAGCCAAACCAAAGGTCCAAACTCCAAATTAACAGAAGCTCTAGCTAGATCATGTGCTCCCTCCTTTAATTTACATTGCAAAATACGACGGCGACCTTCGTTGTTTGGAGCTGTTGGTGGCTACCGGTTCTTGTTGTGGCTCGACTTCTGCTTGTGCGAACATGGTCTTCACTTGCGTGGCATCTCACGTCAAGACCGTGCTATGCATGTAGCTGCTAGGATCACGGAAAGTGGTGGCGACAACACTGGATGACTTCGATTTGGTGGTGCTTCTCAAGCATCGGTCAAGAGGTTCGGGGTGAAAACCCAAGGTCTGACCCTTATTGGTTGTATCTGGCAATGACAATATCTCTTGTGTCGTTACCTTGTTGAAGGCATTGCTCGAATTTGCTCGTACTATTTCTTCTGGTTGAAAACTCATGATCTGGCCTTCGATGGTTGGATCCAGCAACGATGACACTTGAGCTTCGTACCCTTCCTCATGTCGTTGCTATTGAAAAATATTTCTCGTTATACCGGTGATGTCAAGAGATGGTTGGAGCAGATATGGTTGTTGTTGTAGATTGTTGATCGCTTCAGAGATTTTTTTTTCTTTTTTACTCCACCAAGGTGTAGCTTCGATCTTGTTGGCTTTGTTAGTTGTCGGGGTGATTTTTGTGTGTTTGTGTTGGGGTAGGCTGTGTGCATTCGAACTATGCATGCAGAGGCCGGGTGTGTGCTCATTCTGTTTGTATCCCCTTCATGCTCCATTTTAAGCTAATAAAATCCACCCTTTATCGAAAAAAGATCATGTGCTTCTCTGTTTGTTTCTCTCTTCTCATGAACAACCTTTACTTCGTCGAAATCTTTTGTCATCGAATTGATATCACTCAAGATCATTTTGTTTGGTCCCATATAGGTCTCACGAAGATGCTTCACCACAGTGTTGCAGTCATTTGCAACGATTAACTTCCTGGCATAGATATCCTTGGCTAGAGCTAAGCCTTCCTGCATGTCATGCCTTCACGTTTTAGGATCAACAAGATCAAGAACAACTACCAAAGAGGCTCCCAAAACTGCCCCTGGTCATCAAGACATACCGCAGAGATGGCAACCATGTCGACACTGATGCATCACGAAATCCTCGGCAAGTGCAGTCCATCTAGAAGTGCTTGTAGAAGTATATGAAGGAATCCTCAACGCCACCGATGGAATAAGAGCCAGATCCTCCAGAAACTTGTTGTTTCCAACAGATAGATCTTCAAACTTAACTCGGGTGGCTACCTACCTCAACTTGCAGCAGCACACCATGAGGGTAGTGGGCCGCTTTCAAGATTCTTGCACTTAAGGGGTGTGGATCTTGCAAAATCCTTCATGAGTGTTTAGCAAACATGGCCAAGTTGACCAATTGGGTGTCTCGGAAATCAAGACGCTCATATACTTATGCATCATCATGGTCTCCCATGACCCATGTCTCTTTTCTCTCCCCATTTTTGTTGTCCCACCAAAACTTCTTCAAAATACTGTCGATTTGCAAACACAATCCTCCAGACAATAAAAAGTAAGACATGGAGAAGGTAGTGATCGACTAAGCCACATTTGCTTCCTAGCCTGTCGTGCGAAACCACGGCCACCTATGGGGCCGTGAGCCCCTTTTGGTTCGGCGGGGGGATGGGCACGTTGCACAAAGAGCGGAGAAGCGTAACACAACATGGCAGAGATCACATGGGCAGTTTTACCCAGGTTCGGGCCGCCATGAGGCGTAAAACCCTACTCCTGCTTTGGTGGATTGATGGTGGATAATGGTGGAGAACTCGACGCTCTTGCCCGACAAGGTTGCCTCGGGGCGAGAGTGGCTACGCGCGTATGAATGTGCGAGGGTCCAAATCCTTTCTACGGTTGCCATGGACCTCCTTTTATAGATAAAGGGGTCACCACAGTGGAAAATCAGTCTTTTACACACTGATTTGATAGCATACAGTGCTATCATACCTAACTCTGCAGGCGGACAAAGCGCTTTAAATGCGCCGCTCAGTGGCACATCACAGTGCGCCCGCCAAGCCTTGCCGAGCTATTTTGCCAGCTTCGCGCCTGCTTGCTTGACACGTCTCAGGACGGGTGTCATATGGAGGTGTTTTCTATAGGAAGTGGCTGCCATGTGGCAGGAAGCAGCCACTTAGTCACTTAGAAGCTTGACACCGCACCGATCGATGACTTGCATCGCTGTGAGGTGGTGCGGTGGAGCAGTTGGCCTCCGCAAGCCCCGGCAGGCCTGCCGAGACGGTCTGGAGGCTTGCTTCCTGGGCAACCCAAACTTCAGCAGGCTCGCCTGCCCGGCAAGGGAGGTTCTTCCCTTAGTGATATCTTGCTTCTCTAGCTTGACTTGGTCTTCTTGATCTGCACTTTGGTCCTTCAAAGTACCGATCTTTAGTACTTGGTCTGATCTTGGGTGCTGCAAACTTGTCCTTGGGCATGTGCACAGTCTGGGCAACGGACCCAGGGTTTGTTGCACCGACAGGAGCCCCCGGGCCTAGCCCGAACGTGCTGCCGGGCGTCGTCGGGGTGGGCCCTAACCAGTGCACAGGCAGGAGAGTAGTGGTGGCTTGCCCTTTGAGGTCTTCTTTGCTTCTTCATTAACCCGAGCCCAGGTCAGTTTCCGGTTCTCCCGCGCGTCGCGTAACGCCAACTGCAGTGGGGCCACCCTTGTAATGGCTGTCGGTGTCAAAACCGACGGATCTCGGGTAGGGGGTCCCGAACTGTGCGTCTAAGGCTAATGGTAACAGGAGGCGGGGGACACAATGTTTACCCAGGTTCGGGCCCTCTCGATGGAGGTAATACCCTACTTCCTGCTTGATTGATCTTGATGATATGAGTATTACAAGAGTTGATCTACCACGAGATCGTAGAGGCTAACCCTAGAAGCTAGCCTATGATTATGATTGTTGTTGTCCTATGGACTAAACCTCCGATTTATATAGACACCGGAGGGGGCTAGGGTTACACAGAGTCGGTTACAAGGGAGGGAATCTACATATCCTAATCGCCAAGCTTGCCTTCCACGCAAAGGAGAGTCCCACCCGGACACGGGATGAAGTCTTCAATCTTGTATCTTCATAGTCCAACAGTCCGGCTAAAGCATATAGTCCGGCTATCCGAGGACCCCTTAATCCAGGACTCCCTCAGTAGCCCCTGAACCAGGCTTCAATGACGATGAGTCCGGCGCGCAGATTGTCTTCGGCATTGCAAGGCGGGTTCTTCTCCAAATCCCGAGTACCTGTCGTAACGAGTAGTGTCCGGCTTCCCATGAGTGTTGCACTCCTCGGCTTCTGTGCTTTAATAATGGCTATCTCCACGTGTCGAGTGAATGCGAGAAGTCAGGGCATTTTTACATTTGCCACCCTAACCATGTAAGTAAATCGCCTATTTAAAGAGACGGGGATCCTCAGATCCAGATCACACCATCCTCCCACAGCGAGTATCCCTCAGAGCGCGCCCGGAAAAGACCATCCCATCATGGCCGGTCATCGCAGCTCCTCCTCTCGCTCCCATAGCACTAAGCCAGGCAACTGGGAGAGGTGTTCCGTCCCCCACAGCCAATTAGTAGAGTTGTAGACCCAGGGGTTTCTCCCTCCTGCGTATATGGTCCCCGTCCGAGCCGGACTAGCCACTTATAATGGCGGGGAGCAAGTGAAGAGCTTTCCCAACCCATCCAAGGGGGAGCGGGTATGCCTTGTCCCTTACTTATTGAGGGGACTCGGATTTCCAATCCATCCGTTCCTCCGCGGGCTCCTGGAGTTCTATGGCCTCCAGCTGCATAACTTTACTCCCGCCTCCATATTACACATCGCCGGCTACGTCGCCTTTTGCGAGCTGTTTCTGGGCTGCGAAGCTCATTTCGAGCTATGGAAGAGGCTATTCTGCCTCGTACCCCGTACACAGGAGGGGTCAATATATCAAGTGTGTGGAGCCGAAATATGGCGCATCGCCGGGACCGGATACCTGTCCGGTACACCGAAGAAGACATCCGAAGACTGGCCTTTGGAGTGGTTTTATATGGAGGACGTCCCCCTTCCGGACCCTATTCGGATGGGCCTTCCTGAGTTTGATATCGCCCCTTTGAAGAAACGCCACAGCTGGCGCCCTTGGAGCCCCCAGGAGGAAGATAACAGAGAGATCCTTTACCTGATGGGCAGGATAAAAATGCTGGCCAAGTCAGGCCTGACAATAGTCGAGGTTATGTCAATATGTATAATGCGGGGGGTGCAGCCACTTCAATATCGGGGGAAACCCATGTGGCACTTCAATGGAGAAGACGATGCCACCCGCTGCGGTCGTAAAGGTCCGGACTCCGCCGCTGCTCTAGTGAAAATACTGTCCGATTTGTACAAAGGAGAGGAAGAGGAGTTCATCCGCATTAAGCCACGGGATGGATTCTCCATGTACAACCCCCCAACTGGGTGAGCTGCTACCTTTTACTCCAGACCTTCCCGCATTCTTTATCATAAATATTTACCTTCCTATTTCATAGCAGGAACTGCGAAAAGCTGTGAGGGAGGTCCACAGCCCGTCTCCACAGCCAGAGGACCCTGACTGGGCCCTCGACCCCGGACTCGAAGAAGATCCGGACATATTTGTGGAGCTCGTCGACAGGACGTTCTATCAGTTAAGCTGCGACAGTGCCTTGGTGGCCATCATAGCCGATTCTCCTGGCCTGCTCCCTGCATCGCATGTAAGTAAAACCGGAGTCCCAACTTCCGAGAAGGATCCCTTCTTTGCACTTTACCCACCGCACACGTATTGCGTCTTACAGGGAAGGCCCTCGGGGTGCCATGCCGAACCCGCAGTGACTCATCAACAAGGGGCACCGAAGCCGGGTAGGCTTAAAAGGAAGGTGGTCAGGACTGAAACGCCGTCGCAGAGGTATGAAAAAACCCTGCTCCGTGGTTGTCGTCTTTAAAATATAATAACGTCCATGGTTCCTGGCAGAAAAAACGCCCGCCGGACCGTGCCCGGAGAGCCTGCCGGCCACGCCTCCACCAGTCGGACTCTAGAGCCGGACTTAGGGGCAGATGCTAACGTGGGGACAACACCGGATGTTCCTCCTACAGAGGATGCGGGTAGGCTGTCCGCTACGAATTCCGAAGTGGAGAGCGCCATGAATCACAGGCGTCGCCGGGCTGTACTCCGCGACCCTAGTTTCTCCGAAGAGGCGTTCGACGCCTTCAACTCAGGAGACGCGTACATCCGAGCTGCTCAAAATGGCCTTGCGAGAGCCACTGACCAGTATGTAAAGGATATACGGGTAAGAAAAATCTGATAATTATGTATATCAGTAGCCCCTGAGACTTGAAACAGTTGGCACAACTGATTTAAGGATCATTATATGTGTAGGTTCTTATGGAGAAGAATACCCAGTTGTCTCAAGAGCTGGAGGAGTGCAAAGCCCAGCTACGGGCCGCAGTTGCCGGAACGGAGGAGTCCAAGAAGGCCCCATCTGGTAATACTTGTCTTGATCGAAAAGAATGAAATGACATGTACCAGTTAGTATTCGGCATGCATGCAAATCTAACAATAGATTCTGCAGATAATCCCGGAGTGAATCCGAAGATCATGCGAGGGGATGAGCAACATGCTCAACGACAGCTAGAGGCTGGCGAGCGCGTGCTTACGCGGGTTAGGCGGGAGAAAAAAGATCTCCAAGATGCCAATACCCAGCTGGGCGTTGAACTAAAAGATGTTCGGGCCCAGCTTGCTGACTCCGTAAAGGAGAATAAGAGGCTTCGACGCGGCATCTTTAGTAAGTGCTTGAACGAACTTTTATAGAGTTCGGCGAAGAAACCGGCTAACAGATTTATATCTGTAGGTATGCTGACGGGTCGTCCCGAAGAGGAGATGCCCGGATCTGCGGGCGATCTTCTGCAAGAGCTCTCACAACTACACGAACAAGTTCGGCAGGTGATGCAGGGCATTGCCCAGGCCTTGTGGCCATCCGCCTCCCTGCCAGGAGGCAGGGGGAGCTCGTAGAGATGCTCAAGGGAGCGCGGCGGTGCTTCCGATTATGGAAGATATCAGCCTGCCGACAAGGTGCAAGGGAAGCCTGGGCCATGGTGAAGACGTGATATACCAAGGCTGACCCGAATCACATGGCCGAGGTCGGACCTGTAGGGTCTGATGGGAAAGAGATCCCCGTTAGTCTGGTATATGACCAGGTAAAATTAGCCGCAAAGTATTCCCAACAGGATTGTAGGCTAGACAGCCTGTTGGATGGCATAGAAGAAGAATTTAGTCAGTCTAAGTGACTGTGTACTTCAAAGGACATATGTTGTCCCTAGCCGGATTATAAATCATTTGTCATGGCGGACCTTTTCTCTTCGACCTCCGGACCCGACAGTCCGGAGTGTATCCGAATACCTGCTCAGTTGTGTAAAAACTGGGGTACGCATGGAAACCAGGCGTAGGGGTCATAAGTGCTTGAACAGACAAGTACCCAACTAGCTATGTTATATTACATGGATAGTAAGAAACATCTTCTAGGGAGAATAGTTCCGTTAAGGGTTCCTTTCCCTGGGTACACATGCATTGATGTGCATGTCCGAACTGCGAAAAGAGACGCAAGATATAAACATCTGGGGGCATGTATTGCAATAAGTAAAAGTCGTCTTTTGTTCACCGACCGAATATTCCCTTAAGAACGCTAGCTTTCGGCTTCACCCAGTCTGAGGTACACATCCGGCTGACCCGGCATTAACGATCACAGAGGTGCTCCCCTTATGCCCTAGCCGAATTAACGGGAATGTAGGGCATAACCACAAGAGCCAGGCAACCCAGCTTGGCCAAAACTTAAGTCATATCGATGCATATAATGGCGAAGAAAAGGTACATGTGGAAAAGTAACACATGTGCAGGGGGCATAAAGCCCGGAATATAATTATATTAAGCTTCTGTATAAGAAGCCCCCAGGTATAATGAGCACGCACGGCGCGTCAAGATTGTGTAGTAAAGACACATTTTAAGCTTTTAAGGCCATGAAGAAAAAGGGAAGAAAGAAAGAAAGACAGATAGCATATATATATATATATAAAGGCAGAGGTAAAGAAAGAAACACAGAGTCCGGCACTAGGCGTAGAACCTTCGGAGTCTGGCCGCGTTCCATGTGTTTGGCTCGAGTCGATTGTCCGATGCATCACGCAGACGGTACGCTCCACCGGTTAGAACTTTATCGATGATGAAGGGACCTTCCCATTTGGGATTGAGCTTGTCCTTTTTCTTCTCTGGTAGGTGTAGAACGAGTTTGCCAACGTTATAAGTTTTGGTCCGTACTTCTCTGCTTTGATACCTTCGAGCCTGTTGCTGATAGAATGCGGAGCGGGCTTTTGCAACGTCACGCTCCTCCTCCAGGGCGTCTAAACTGTCCTACCAATCAAGCTCGGCTTCTTTCTCTTCGTACATGCGCACTCGAGGTGAGTCATGAATGATGTCGCAGGGTAGTACCGCCTCTGCGCCGTACACCATAAAAAACGGTGTGTATCCGGTAGTGCGATTCGGCGTGGTCTGCAGCCCCCATAGTACAGAGTCGAGCTCCTCAACCCAATGCGTATCTGATTCCTTCAAGGATCGCACTAATCTGGGTTTAATGCCGCTCATAATAAGACCATTTGCTCGTTCGACTTGACCGTTTGTTTGGGGGTGATAGACGGAGGCATAATCGAGCTTAATGCCCATGTTGCCGCACCAAGTTTTTACCTCGTCAGCTGTGAAGTTCGAGCCATTATCGGTGATGATGCTGTGGCGGACACCATAACGGTGTACAACCCCGGATATGAAGTCTATCACTGGTCCGGACTCGGCCGTTTTGACTGGTTTGGCTTCTATCCATTTGGTGAATTTATCCACCATGACCAATAGGTACTTTTTCTTATGGCTTCCTCCTTTAAGGGGTCCGACCATATCAAGCCCCCAGACCGCAAAGGTCCAAGTAATGGGGATTGTTTGGAGAGCGGTAGGTGGCATATGGCTTTGGTTTGCAAAAAGCTGGCAACCGACGCAATGTTGGACGAGGTCCTATGCGTCTGCTCGGGCAGTCGGCCAGTAGAAACCTGTACGGAAGGCCTTTCTTACAAGGGCCCGAGCTGCGGTGTGATGGCCGCCGAGTCCAACATGAATTTCTGCCAAAAGTTGCCATCCTTCCTCTTCGGAGATGCACCTTTGAAGTACTCCGGTAGCGCTTTTCATATAAAGCTCTCCCTCGTGGACCTTGTAGGCTTTAGACCGCCGCACAATGCAACGTGCCTCGTTTGAGTCCTCAGGGAGTTCTTGCCTATTTAGGTAAGCCAAGAAGGGTTGTGTCCACGGGGCGATGACAGCCATAATCACGTGGGCCGAAGGTGTTATTTCGGTGGCGGAGCCTCCGATTACGTCAAAGTGTTCGGGATCTGGTGTTGTGGCCGGATCAGGACTGTTGTTGCCGGTCTCCCCTTCCCACACCACGGATGTCTTAAACAGCCTTTCCAAGAAGATATTAGGTGGGACAGGGTCGCGCTTAGCGCCGATGCGGGCGATGATATCCGCCGCTTGATTGTTTTCTCGGGCCACATGGTGGAATTCGAGCCCCTCGAACCGAGCTGACATTTTGAGGACGGCATTGCGGTAAGCCTCCATTTTTGGGTCCTTGGCGTCAAAGTCTCCATTTATTTGAGATATTGCGAGGTTCGAATCCCCACGCACCTCTAGGCGTTGAATGCCCATGGAGACTGCCATCCGGAGACCATGCAACAGGGCCTCATATTCTGCTGCATTGTTGGAGTCTGTGTATAATATTTGGAGTACGTATTGGACTGTATCTCCGGTGGGGGATGTCAGGATGATGCCTGCCCCGAGACCAGCCAGCATCTTAGAGCCGTCAAAGTGCATGATCCAATTGGAGTACGCGCCGTACTCTTTAGGGAGTTCGGCTTCTGTCCATTCGGCAATGAAATCAGCCAGTACTTGCGACTTAATGGCTCGCCGTGGTTTGTATGTTATGTCGAACAGGAGGAGCTCGATGGCCCATTTAGCAATCCGGCCCATGGCATCGCGGTTATTTATTATGTCGTTGAGTGGTACTTCAGAGGCCACCGTGATTGAACACTCTTGAAAGTAGTGTCGTAGTTTCCGAGATGCCATGAAGACCGTGTATGCTATCTTTTGATAATGTGGGTACCGTGATTTGCATGGGGTGAGGACGGTGGATACGTAGTACACCGGCTTTTGAAGCGGGAACTTATGTCCGTCCATCTCTCGTTCGACGACGAGCACTGCGCTTACAACCTGGTGAGTTGCCACTATATATAACAACATTGGTTCGCCGATATTTGGTGCGGCCAAGATTGGGTTGCTGGCCAAGAGGGCTTTTATTTCTTCCAATCCGGCCGTGGCCGCATCCGTCCACTCGAACTGTTCGGTGCATCGAAGAAGGCGACAAAGAGGTAGTGCCTTTTCTCCCAATCGGGAGATAAAGCGGCTTAAGGCAGCCACGCATCTAGTTAATTTCTGGATTTGCTTGAGGTCTGTTGGGCTAGCCAACTGTGACAGAGCTCGGATTTTAGCCAGATTTGCTTCAATTCCTCTATTGGAAACGATGAAGCCCAAGAGCTTTCCGGCGGGCACACCGAAAACGCATTTTTCTGGATTGAGCTTGATGTCATATGTTCGGAGATTGTCGAACGTAAGCCTCAAGTCGTCTATTAAAGATTCGACGTGTCTAGTTTTGATGACCACATCGTCTATGTATGCCTCCACTGTTTTGCCGATTTGTGTTTCCAGGCATGTCTGAATCATGCGTTGATAGGTTGCACCGGCGTTTTTGAGCCCGAAAGGCATGGTGTTAACACAGAAGGGGCCGTATGGAGTGATGAATGCCGTTGCGGCTTGATCGGACTCCGCCATCTTGATTTGATGGTATCCGGAGTATGCGTCGAGGAAACGCAATGAGTCGTGTCCTGCGGTAGCGTCGATAATTTGATCGATACGGGGGAGGGGAAAGGGATCCTTGGGGCAAGCCTTGTTAAGGTCCTTGAAATCGACACATAGGCGCCAGGATTTGTCCTTCTTTGGTACCATTACCAGGTTTGCTAGCGAGTCCGGATGTTTTATTTCTCTAATGAATCCGGCCTCGAGTAACTTGGCTAGCTCCTCTCCCATGGCTTGTCGCTTAGGCTCTAAGAAACGCCGAAGAGTCTGCTTGACCGGCTTGTATCCCTTCAGAATGTTTAGGCTATGCTCGGCCAGCCTGCGTGGGATTCCTGGCATGTCTGAAGGATGCCAGGCGAAGATGTCCCAATTCTCGCGCAAGAAATCCCGCAGTGCGGCGTCTGTTGTGGGGTTCAGCTGTGCCCCGATGGATGCTGTTTTTGTAGGGTCCGTTGGGTGGACCTGGAATTTGACTATTTCGTCCGCTGGTTTAAAAGAGGTGGACTTGGGTCTTTTGTCGAGTATCACGTCGTCCCTGTCCATTGTGGAGCGCAGCACAGTTAGTTCTTCGGCCGCGAGGGCTTCGGATAACGCCTCGAGGGCCAGTGCAGCGGTTTTATTTTCGGCGCGGAGTGGTATGTCCGGATCACTAGCTAGAGTGATGATTCCATTGGGCCCGGGCATCTTGAGCTTCATGTACCCGTAATGGGGTATAGCTTGGAAGATCGTGAATGCCTCCCACCCTAAAAGGGTGTGGTATCCGCTGTTGAACGGGGCCACTTGGAATGTGATTTCTTTGGACCTATAATTCTCTGGCGTGCCGAATACCACATCTAGTGTGATTTTTCCCGCACACCGTGCCTCCCGACTAGGGATGATTCCTCTAAAGGTCGTGCTGCTTTGCTTAATGCGGCTCCTGTCTATTTCTATTTTGCTAAGAGTCTCCTCGTAGATGAGGTTTAATCCGCTGCCGCCGTCCATGAGCACTTTAGTAAGCCGGAAGCCGTCCACAATTGGACTAAGGACCAGAGCGGCTGGTGCTCGGGCTGTTCGGAATTGAGGTTCGTCACTGGCATTGAAGGTTATGGTCGTATCGTTCCATGGATTTATTGCCGCAACATGGCAGACTTCGGCGAGGCTGCGGAGTGCTCGCTTGCGCCTATTATTTGAGGCAAAAGTCTCGGAGACTGTCAATACTGTACTGTTATTTTTCACGGGATGGTGCTCTGTGGTATTGTTGATGAGGAGATCCTCGCCGCTCTTGGCCACCTGCCGGAGTATCCAACATGCTCTAAGGCTGTGTGTTGGCATGGTATCGGGTGTACTGTGAATTTTGCATGGCCCGTTGAGCCATCCCTCCAATACGGTTCCCCGCCCTGTAGTGGGCTTTGGTTTCTTTGTAATTGGATTGGGTGACTTACGAGAGTACACCCTTTTAGCTCGGACGGGGGGTTTAGTGAGAGCCGGAGGATCCCAGAATTTTGTTTGGGTTTTCCAGGCGCTTTCCATCGCACAGTACTTCTGTACTATGGCCGCCAAGTCAGCGAAGTGTGCTATGTCACGGCGACTTATGGCGTTGAGGATTCCCTTGTCCGTGCAATTTTTGCAAAGGAATGAAATTGCGTCTTCCTTGCGACAGTCCTTGACCTTGCTCATTACAAGGAGGAATCTAGCCCAATAGTGATGTACTGTCTCTTGGGGCTCTTGTTTAATGTGGGAAAGATCACTTATGTCTGGGTGGGTGGGTAGATTTAGGTCCAAACCCTGACCCGATCTGAGACCCAGGGGCAGAGGAGTTTCCGAGCTTGGCAGTTCGGGCTCCTGGATGTTGCCCAATTTTTCTTGCCCACTGTCCCATTCTAGGTTCGAAGCTTGGGCCATGTCCTCCCGTAGACGGGTATCCGGCTCGGAGAGCTCGGGAATCCGGACATAGTTTTTCCTCAAAATAGAGGAAGAATCGCTGCATTGCTCCTCCACCACCGCCATCTGATGGGTGACCGGCGGAGAGTTAATCTCCCTTTGGTCGGGTTTAAGCCCGATCCGATCATAGTCCGTAGCGACTCTCAGGGCGGCGATGCGATCCAAGAGGTCGTTCAAGGAAGAGAGCTCCATTGGATCCATCTGCTCGGTGAATCCCGAGCCGACGTGGAGGCTGTTTTTGATGACCCGAGAAGTCATCGTCGGCGCGACGGCCGAACGGGCGGTCATGACAAAGCCGCCTAGTCGGAGTGTTTGGCCTACAACCAGGGCTCCCCCAGAGGTAATGTTGTCCTTGACAACAAGACGAGCCATCAAGCCTTACCGTGACGGCACAGTGGAACTCTCAATGAAAGCACCAATGTCGGTGTCAAAACCGACGGATCTCGGGTAGGGGTCCCGAACTATGCGTCTAAGGCTAATGGTAACAGGAGGCGGGGGACACAATGTTTACCCAGGTTTGGGCCCTCTCGATGGAGGTAATACCCTACTTCCTGCTTGATTGATCTTGATGATATGAGTATTACAAGAGTTGATCTACCACGAGATCGTAGAGGCTAACCCTAGAAGCTAGCCTATGATTATGATTGTTGTTGTCCTACGGACTAAACCCTCCAGTTTATATAGACACCGGATGGGGCTAGGGTTACACAGAGTCAGTTACAAGGGAGGAAATCTACATATCCTAATCGCCAAGCTTGCCTTCCACGGAAAGGAGAGTCCCACCCGGACACGGGACGAAGTCTTCAATCTTGTATCTTCATAGTCCAACAGTCCGGCCAAAGCATATAGTCCGGCTGACCGAGGACCCCTTAATCCAGGACTCCCTCAATGGACCGTGAATGACTTTAACGCACGGGTGAGTAACTGTCAATTCACTCTTCCCGCCACGCCCTTATCCTTAGCCATGTATGATGCATGCATCAAGTGGGGTAGGTAACGGAGGTGCGTGGTGCGGGAGAGCATCAAGGCAGGGGCCTAGTCTTCTTGGATTGGTGGAGGAGGACGGCGGTCACCCACCAGGGGATCGGCCCCCAGCCCTAGCCCGCCTATAAAAGGAAGGGTAAGGGAGGAGTGGGAGTACCCATCCACACACCTCTCTCCCTCCATCCTCCGCTTTCTTCTAGGTATGCTGAAAGGGAGAGCCCGGGGCCAGGCCCCGGGCTAGCTTGGGGTTGGTGATGCCAAATTATCGTGCTGATGCTTGGGGAGTGAGTCTGGTCCAGGTTCAGAGTAGGTGCGGTGGGCGAGCCGCTCGCGGTGTAAGAGATATCAAGCTTTCCCATTGTGGTAAAATGCTTGCCTCCTCTGCCTTGGCCGGCCTTCAGGTGGGGAGCGTTGGATCTTGCCGCGAGCCATTGTAGCTCGTCGGCCTGGCAACCAGGTTCGAGCTTCCGACGCCCGTCTGGGATGTAGGGCTCAGGATCGTTGGTAATCCCAGCACTGCTCCTTCCAGCGGAACTGGGGCGGATGCTGAAGAAAGGGGCGCCTTCCTACCCGCCAAGGTGGGGAGTGGTGCACCTCGAGTTCTCTAGCCGTCTTGGCTGTCGGCCGCTTCTTCGGGGAAGACGACGGGCCGTGGGTCCGGCGTCTCCATGGAGTGGTGGTGATGGAGAGAAAACGAGGGAAGACGGAGAAGGCGGGTGGCAGGGCGTCAGGTCGGAGTACGATGGCACCGACGCCTTCATCTCCTATTGGCGACCTGCCGCCTCGTCTTTCAGCTCTTTCGTCCCTCTCCGGCACCTTCATCACCAGTCTCTTCGGGTGATAGCCGGGGAGGGATGTTCACTTGGTGCCTTCGCCCCCTCCAGTAGTCTTCCAGCTGAGCTTCGGTGGTTTCTCCCACTGGTGCTTGAGCTAGGGCTTCTTGCTGGTCCTGGAGGTGGTGACCAGGGCACCGCCGAGCTGCTCCCCGTGCCCCTGCTTCACAGCCTCGCCACTTCCGATCTTTTCAGGCTGCACCCAGCACGCCATGACGGGACCGGGGTGGGCTCCTGCTTGGGCGTTCCTTTAGTCCTCTTCTCTTCCCACCGCAATACCTGGCGGAGGAAGAGCGAAAAGAGGAGATTACGGGGCACTTATCTTTTTTCAATTTTAAATCTGTAGGCACTTGCCAAATTTTAGTTCAAACTATGTAATCTCTTTAATCCATGTTTGTGTCATGTAAGGTTTGTACTTGTTTGTTCAGCATATTAATGAAAAAGATAAACCTTGCCGGGGACTCGTGCATGTAATATGTCCATGCAGAGGTGGGATGCCTCTATACTTTCAAGTAAACAAGTTTCCCCCGGCAGGCTATCCTGCCGGTACCCTCAGTTTTGTTGCCGCGGAGTGAGGCCTACCGGGCACAAATCATGAAGAGGGACCAACCCCCCGCCAATCCTTTTTCGTCAAAGGCCACTGCGACCATCCTGGCCGAAGCAATGTTCGAGTCAAGGGTTGGGAGCACCTAAGTTTCGAAAGGCAGCGAGGTTTTCTAATGCACAAGTCCTTACTTACAGAACATGTATGGATAAGAGAAAGAACGTATCAGTTTGGCTTGCCGGAGACCGCAGTGTAGGCTCGTCTTCTCATCTCCTCTTAGGGATCAAGTCCACGGCAAGAGCCTGCAGTTTATGCAGATAAAAATGATGCCAGATGCGATCTTATCTACATGAACATGTGATGCTCATGGTATGCTTATGCATGCATGCAACTTGTCTAGGGCCCCCCAGCGCTTCATTTATCTCTCTGTTGCTCAGGGTCTGCGCCTGGATTTATACAAGGGGTTACATGCAACTGAGGCAAGGCCTGTACGACAGCCGCGCCTTATGGGTAGAACTTGCAGAGATGCTCAATAGTCCATGAGTTTTGCAATTGATTGCCATCTCCGGTCTCCAGACGGACTGCGCCAGGTCTGCTGACTCGTACTACCCGGTAAGGGCCTTCCCACTTCGGCGTCAACTTGTTTGTACCCTTGGCGGACTGAACGCGCCTAAGGACAAGGTCGCCTTCCTCAAAACACCGGGCATGAACCCTGCAGCTGTGATAGCGACGCAGGGCTTGCTGGTAGCGTGCAGCACGCGTAGCATCCCGGAGATGGTTCTCCTCGGGAAGCACAACGTCATCACGCCGGTGATGTTCCCGCGCTACTTCATCGTAGGCGAGCACTCGAGGTGACCCGTAAATGAGTTCCGTGGGGATAACTGCTTCTTCCCCATATACTAGGGAGAAGGGAGTCTGCCCGGTAGGTCGATTTGGTGTCATTCTGAGGGACCAAAGAACCACTGACAGCTCGTCGATCCATCGCCTGCCGCACTTCTGCAGCTTATCAAATGTTCTTGTCTTGAGTCCTCACAACACTCAGCGTTCGCCCTCTCAGCTCGCCCATTGCTTCTGGGATGTGCAACAGAGGCAAATGAGATCTTGCTTCTGAGGGCATGAACATATTGCATGAAGGCGTGGCTCGTGAATTGGGTGCCGTTGTCAGAGATGATTCGGGCAGGGACACCGAAGCGGCACACTAATCCTTTCAAGAACTTGATAGCTGACTGACTAGTCACCTTTCTCACGGCTTCTACTTCTGGCCACTTTGTAAACTTATCGATTGCAACGAACAAGAATTTCAAATCCCCTGGCAGCACGGGGGAAAGGGCCGAGGATATCGAGCCCCCAGACCGAAAATGGCCATGATAAAGGGATTGTCTGGAGAGCTTGGGCGGGCAGATGGATATTCTTGGAATGGAACTGGCAGGGTTCACACTTGGTGACTAGCTCAACCGCATCTTGGAGGGCTGTGGGCCAATAGAATCCTTGCCGAAATGCTTTCCCAACCAAAGCCCTTGATCCGATGTGGGGGCCGCACATGCCTTTATGTATTTCTGCCAGCAGTTCCTTTCCTTCTTCCCGGCAAATGCACTTCAATTTCACACTGTTGGGCCTTCTTCTGTATAGTGTGTCATCGACAAACTGATACATACTGGCCCTTCGGGCTACACTTTCAGCTTCTTCTTGCTCTTCAGGAAGTTCTCAAGTTTGGAGGAAATGAACTATGTGTCGTGCCCAAGTTGGAGGCTGGGGCTTGGCAACGAGGACTAGCGGCACCTCCTCCTTTGTTGGAGTGCACCCCTCGACCATGAGGATCGGTGGTCTGGTGGGAGGGGGTGGCTCAGCAGCTGAAGGGGAGTGTTCCCGTCAAGCTCTCTACCAGGAGCCCCGGGAGGCTCTACCGGGAGAGGCTTGCTGGAGTCCAGTTTCCTCCTCTCCCGGGCCATTGTTGCCGGGGATACGGCGGGCTGAGTAAGACGGAGAACAAAAGTTCCTGGTTCCACAGGAAGCTTCTGCGCAGCGTACTTTGACAGATGATCAGCAATGCTGTTTTCCGCACGGGGTACGTGCTCTGTTTGCAATCCGTCAAAGCGCTCCCCCAGATTTCTCACTTCCTCAATGTATGCCTCCATCAATGGACTTTGCCAATCCTTGTTGACTTGTCTCACCACAAGTGGTGAATCTCCTCGAATGATTAGCTTCTTGATCCCCAATTATGTGGCAATCCTGACCCCGGCAAGGAGTCCTTCATACTCTGCAGTATTGTTGGTCGCCTCCTCTCGGGGAAAATGCATCTGGATGACGTACCTCAGGTGCTCTCCAGTGGGAGCAACGAGAAGCACACCAGCCCCTGCACCTTGTAGGGAGAAGGCACCATCAAAATACATGATCCATTCTTGGGGTGCTTCCTTACCGGGAATAACTGTCTCTAGTATCTCTTCATCAGGGGTTGGCGTCCATTCTACAATAAACTCTGCCAGTGCACTGCTCTGAATTTTTGATGTGCTTTCAAACTTTAAGCCAAAGCTGGATAACTCCAATGCACACTCCACTATTCTGCTGGTAGCCTCAGGGTTTCGGAGTATCCTTTGTAAAGGGAAGAGGGTGACAACCGTGATCTCATGGGCTTGGAAGTAGTGGCACAGTTCTTGAGGCCATGACTAGGACAAAAATCAATTTTTGCATGCCAGAATACATGGACCTAGCCCCCTGCAATAGAGAGCTGACAAAGTATACTAGGCGCTGCACCACTTTCTTCCTTGCCGTGTCCTTGGGGTTGCCTCCGCTGCCGTGCTCTTCTCTGGTATCTCTGGCTTGAACGTGCGGGCGGACGGCCAACGGACTTGCCGCAGCTCTCAACTGAAGGCGGGGGACCCAAACTCGAAAGGCAGGTGCCCACCCCTACCGAGTGCGAGCTCATCAACGTCGGGACCATCGCGCCCATCAGACTGGCGGAGGGTGTCATGGCGTTGCTCGATGGCGACGCGCACGCCTTCCTTGTGCATGTACTCCGGGGTCCGCTGTTGGCCTCGACGCGCTTGAGTGCCGGATGAGGCCATCGAGACATCGTTGGGTTCTTGGTTGCGTGGCTCCTGCACTGGTTGCCGCGGTGGGGATTGCACCATGGGGGTGGCCCCTTCAGTACGGCCAGCAGCGCGGGCCGTTGTCGTCACCTGGGGAGGCCGTGGCGGGCCAGCTCGCTGTGATCCTCCGGCCTCGGCGAAACCAATCAGGCTTTGGATGGTGGCCCGCCACTCATCCATCTGATCAGCATCCGGCGGAAATCTCAACTGCAGTTGGGCCCGCCCCATGGCCTCCGAGGCGGTGCTTGGCATAGGTGATGACGATGTAGATCGTAGCGTCGCTCGGCTCCTGATGGTGCCGGTAGCGACCATGTCGTGCCCTCGTTGTTGCGAACCAGCCGCTTGGATGGCGTGGTGACGTGGTGGAGGCGCTTCAGGGCCAGCGGCTTCGTTGGGCACAGCAGCTGGGTCAGCCCGCTCCGGGGGTGGTGCATGCCCTGCAGTCGCGCCCGCAGTGGGAGCAGCCGGAGAGTTGCGGTTCGCCCCAGAACGAGCACCACCACTGTGGCTCTGCCCTTCGACGGCGTGGAGGGGTGTAGATGGAATAATCTCTCAACCCGTACCTCGTGGAGCATGGCCGCTGGGATGTTGCTGATGTTGTGCTTCCCCGGTGCCTGCCGCTCCTGCTCCGGCCGCGGAGGAGGCGGTAACAACGCCGCCTGCGTCGACCATGTTCCCCGCAGCGTCCACATCTCCATGCATCCCCGAGGTCCCCGCGACGTTGGTGGTCGTGGGTGGCGGGGCCTTCGAGGTGGATGGGTGAGCTGCTGCACCGGCTTCTTCTTGGGCGCCATAGTCGATGGAGCCGTTGATGATGAAAATGGTGATGAAGATGACGTGCTGCTTACGCTCTCTGGGTTCACGCAAGTGATCCCCCTACCTGGCGCACCAAAGATGTCGTGGGAAACCACGGCCACCTATGGGGCCATGATCCCCTTTTGGTTCGGCGGGGGGATGGGCACGTTGCACAAAGAGCGGAGAAGCGTAACTCAGCACGCCAGAGATCACATGGGAAGTTTTACCCAGGTTCGGCCCGCCGTGAGGCGTAAAACCCTACTCCTGCTTTGGTGGATTGATGGTGGATAATGGTGGAGAACGTGGCGCTCTTGCCCGGCAAGGTTGCCTCGGGGCGAGAGTGGCTACGCACGTATGAATGCGCGAGGGTCCGAATCCTTTCTACGGTTGCCATGGGCCTCCTTTTATAGATAAAGGGGTCACCACAGTGGCAAATCAGTCTTTTACACACTGATTAGATAGCAAACAGTGCTATCATACCTAACTCTGTAGGTGGATAGAGCACTTTAAATGCGCCGCTCAGTGTCACATCACAGTGTGCCCGGCAAGCTGTTTTGCCAGCTTCGCACCTGCTTGCTTGACACGTCTCTGGACGGGTGTCATCACTACAAAAAAATACACTTCCGTGATGATACGTGTTTGTCACAGTAGGTCACGTTTTCTGTCATGCATGTACATCCATGACAAATTTATGACAGAATCAAGATAGTCATACCTGTGCTGTCATATAAGTGTTCCATGACATTACCAAAATTATCATCACGGAAGTGTCCACTTCCATGACGATAAATCACGCGTCACAGAAGTGCTTTCGTCAAGGGTGACCGACACGTGGCATCCACCATAACGGAACGCCGTTAAGCTATCGGGTTCAGTTTTGGATCCGATAACCCGTTAACAGCCTCGACCAATGGGGATTTTCCACGTGTAAAATCATCATTGGCTGGAGGAAACATGTGTCGGCTCACCGTTGCGACAGATGTCATCCACTCATTGGACCCAAAGCGCCTATGATACGTCGACATGTGGCACGACCCAACAGAGGCCCATTCCTGTGAAAAGGCCGGCCCGTTTGACTTGGTCAAAAGGTGGCGGGCCGGCCCACGACAAGCCTGCTAACGGCATGTTCGCATATAGCCCATTTACAGCCCGCTAACCCAGGGCCTGTTTACGGCCTATCCGAATTAGGCCCAGTAGCGTCATCTGGCCGTCCAATATAATTCCAGCTCATTTTAACTTCCGGCCCGTGTATGACCCATGACGTCTTTTGGCCCATATGAGGCCCTTAGTAACCCTCGGCCCATTAACGGCCCGTGGTAAAACTGGCCCGTAATGAACAGTGTATCACTTTATACCCATTAACGGCCTATTATTCCGTTGGGCCGTTTCCAGCCCATGTTATCTTTTGGCCTTCTCAGGGCCCATTTATTCTTGGGCTCATTTCCAGCATTCGTTTACTTTCGGCCCGTTACTGTCATTTTCTGCTTGTGGGCCAAATACAGCGTGTGGTTACAGTCGGCCCGTTTGTGGCCCGTTAATACGTTGGGTCGTTTTCACAGCGTCATCAAATACGGCCGATTAACGACGGCCCGTTATGGTCGGCCCATGAACGGACGATTTCAACTCTAGCCCATTTACGGCCATAATGTGGTCTGTTATTGGCCCATGTTTGGCCAACCGATCATACGGCCCGTAGAAGGCCCATCGATGATACGGCCCGTAGAAGGCCCATTGTGTCTACGCCCCGTCGAAGGCCCATTGTTTCTACGGCCCTTAGAAGGCCCATTGTTTCTACGGCCCGTAGGAGGCCCATGTTAACTACAGTAAATATGTAGCCCATTGTTAATGTGGCCGAGTTTTAAAAAATAGGTTATTCCGGCCACTAGCAAACCACGGAAAAAGAACTGCACTGACTACAAGAAAACAAATAAACAAGACAACGGAAATAAATAAGCAAGCAACTTACGCTAGGCTATCACGGCTATTACACATATTACATCCATTGTGCATCAAAGTTCGCCACAAGTGATAGGGAACAAAGCAGCATATAAACGCCACAGCAAAACAAGTCCAGAACTGAAACCACTTCAGAAGAGCTCAAGAAACAATATCTTGGGTACCCATAATGCTGGCAAGATGCTTAGCAAGCTTATTAACTTTCTCTTGTTTGGCGCTTAAATCCTCCAGCACTTGCTGTTGCACCAGAAAGTATGCATCTGAATTCTGCAGGGACTTCCTCAGTCCTTCGGCTTCCTGTCGCATAACATCTGATCGATGTCTTTCAACTTGAAGTTGAGACTCAAGAAGCCGAACTGATTCAGGCAGCGAGTTCGAAGAGCTGGTGCCAGCAGTAGTAGCCAGTAACTCGAACACTACATCAATACAGGACTTTGGGGTTGTCTCAGTGTCTTCAATATAGTTTTTATCATCTTTCTTGGAGAACAACAGGGATGTTGCACTATCTTGAACCTAATCAGCATTACTTCCTTTACCATTGCATAACGGGGTACTCTTCTCCAATATTTTATCCGCGTTCTAAAGGAGAAACAAACAAACAGATAACATGTTTACAATGTAGTATATGAAACTCATTTTGGTAAACCAGTTGAGTAGTAAGGTGGACAGGATAACAGCATGAAACAAACATATCTATGTAGTATGGTCACTGTATGGTCTATATCATTCTAGTTTATGTTGCCAAATCAAGATAGATACAGTTTGAATCATATCTATTTAAGACAAAGAAGCATAGACATAATATAAGTGTGGGAAACTACACAGCAATAACAACACTTGTAATGTGCATGTCATGAGAACATAACTGTTTATTCAATTGAAACTGAAATCAACATAGAGCAAGTTACAACAGCAAACACGTTAAAGAAACAGGTTTAAAACATACCTGTTGCGCCATTGGAGTTTCAATTGCATCCTTCAAATTTTAAATTAGTTGGTATGAGTAAATATAGTGATGCAAGAGCAAAGTAGTATGAACCATAGCTACGGAACCTGACCTGAGAACAATTCTTCTTCTGCTTTAAGCGTTGACTTGGGGTTCAGAGTGGTGCTCCTCGTGCTTTAGGCACTGCAGTTGCCTTACTAACTGCTCGTGTTTGGGTGCTCTGTGGTGGAGACGGTGTTGTGTCAACGAGAACTGGGTTACTATCTGCTGGGGTTGGGGTTAGAAGGGGTGTAGCTGGTTCTCTGTCCAACTGGGTAGGGGTACAATCTGCGTGAGTCTGGGTTGTGTGTGGTGCGGCTGGTTCTTGGGCAAGTACAACCGTGGTTCTATCTCCATCGACAGGTAGCACGATCTTTTCTGAAGACCGTGTTTTTACTCCCACAGATACTGCCATCACCCCCTCCAATTGAAATGGCTGATAAACAAGAAAATTAATTGAATGTACACACATTGTAAGATAGACAGGTGCAATGGATAGTAGGGAAGAAAACAGGGCATGAAATAATTCACATTTATGTTGTCTAACCAAACAGAATAGCAGGACATAATTTCAAATATATGATGGCTAATTAAACAGGATAGCATGACACAATTTCACATGTATGATGGCTAACTAAACAGGATAGAATGACATACTTCAAAATATGATGACTCTGTAAACTGGATGACATGATATAACAATACGATGTGTCTATTAAAGTGGTTGGCATGCCATAAATCACAAACATGCCGTCGATGGAAACATGATGGCATGGTATAATTCACGGATAGAATGACATAATTCAAAATATGATGACTATGTGATCAGGATGAGATGATATAACTATATTATGTCTTTAGAAAATGGGTTGGCATGCCATAATTCAGATAAATGCTGTCTATGTAAACATCATGGCATGATATAATTCAAATATATGATTTATATACTAAGGAAGTGAGCAGAGGGCAATCGCATATATGATGTTTCAACTAAGGAGATGGCATTCATATCGTGTATATGATGTAAAAACTAAGCATTGCAATACAACATATGCATGATATGAGTAATATAACCCTGCCAAGTTTGAGCATACACCTTAGGGGGATAATAGGACTGGTTATCTGCCTCTGAATCCTCCTCTGAAGAGCTATCTGTAACCAGCAACATATCTGCTTCACCAAGTAGCATTGTCTGCTCTGAAGACCTTATTTTCACTCCAGATTTCTCCATCACCAATTCAAATGGTTGATGCACAGGAAGAGCAGTTGAATATACAAACATTGTCGACAAAAGCAATGAGAAATACAAAAAAAAGGACGGCATGCTATAATTCACATATATGACGCTTGGCTAAACAGCATGGCATTGCATAATTCACATATATAATGCCTTGCAACAAGATAGCATTGCATAATTCACATATATAATGTCTTGCAAAAAGATGCCATTGCATAATTCACATATATGGTAATTAGACACTA
Source organism: Aegilops tauschii subsp. strangulata (assembly GCF_002575655.3). Classification (NCBI taxonomy): domain Eukaryota; kingdom Viridiplantae; phylum Streptophyta; class Magnoliopsida; order Poales; family Poaceae; genus Aegilops; species Aegilops tauschii. The sequence continues at coordinate 485,146,556 of NC_053037.3, forward strand.
AACAGGTGGCATTCACACAAATCATGTCTAAACTAAGCAACTGACATAGCAATGCAAGATACCATACGCACGATATGAGCAACATAACCCTGCCAAGTTAGAGCATGCACCTGGGGGGGAATAGGACTGGTCATCTATCTCTGAATCCTCCTCTGGGGAGCTATCTGTAACCAGCAAGACATGCGCTTCGTCAGATAGCATTGTCTACTCTGAAGACCTTGTTTCCACTTCAGATTTTTCCATGACCATGCCGAATGGCTGATGCACAGGAAGAGTAATTGAATGTACTAAAATTGTTGACAAATTTAACACGTAATAAAAAAATGATGTCAAGATATAATTCACATATAAGATGACTGGCTAACCAGGGTGGCATTGCAAAATTCACATATATGATGCCTGGCTAAACAAGATGGCATTGCATGATTCACATATACGATAAGGAAACTAAACAGATGGCATTGACACAAAGCATGTCTAAACTAAGCAGATGGCATCTTTGATGTATACAGTAAGCAATGCAAGGCACCATATGCATGATATTACCAACATCAGCATGCCAAGTTAGAGCGAAGACCTCATGGGGTAAATAGGAGTGGTCTTCTGCTTCTGAATCCCCCTCTGAACAGTTATCTTCCTCTTGATTACGATCCGAAATGGGTGGAGGGGGCTGCCTTTGCGCCCACCATGGAGCGACGTCTGCATGAAATTTTATTGCCACGCGAGGCTCGTCTCTTTTGCTCTAGATGTTCAGTTCCATTGTGTACAATAACTGACATGCATAGGAATAAAACATAGTGAGATTATGTAAGGAGTGCATGCACAAATCCAGAGTGAAGGTAGCAAACTGTGGATAAACCCAAAACCAATGATAGGAGGCAGATAATAGCTTTAGTTAAAAAATACAGATAATGGCTCCTTTAATGTTTGTTTGCACCCAGCATGAAACTCATAGTATACACCCGAGATTAACCAGATAGTAGACAGATAGTACTGATTGTTGCCCCAATATGTACCCCACAACCATTTAAAAACTCAAGTTTCAGCATAAGTTTAGACCTGACTCGGAGTCTAATAGGTGAACACGACGATAAAGTAGCATGTCATCATATTAAGCGATGCATAACGTAAGAAGACACGGAAGAGTGCGACCTCTCTTACGGACCCGTGTAGTCCTCAAGCTCATCTGCTCAGTTGATGATGGTAATGCAGTTGTCGTGGCTGCCGGCAGCGGGGAAGAAGATCTGAGGCGGCGAAAGACAGTCTGGAGAGCGGATCCCTGCTGTGGTGAACCCTTCCGTCGTTGGAGCAGCTGAGCTGGGGTGGAACACAGCACCGCAGGAGCAGGACAAACCACACAAGGTTTTCTTTGAGGACAGAAGTAATTGTGTAAGGGCTTGTTTCAATTTGAGGATTCTAACAATGCAGGGACAGGAAATAGACAGGAATAGGATAGGAATGCACGTGCAAAATAGAGAATTTAAAAACACAGGATTTCTGCCAATCTGGGTGTTTGGTTCACAAGAATTGGAAGATCACAGGATGCAAAGAAGCATCGTGAGATTAAGTCAAACCACAAGAAGTGTACAACCTCTTTGGCGAAGCCTTGTCGATCTCAGCGTGATTGGGTTGGCCGGTGAGGATGCTCCGGCTAACTTGGCTGTCGGAGGAGGGGAAGAAGATCTTAGGCGTCTGGAGATGGAGCCCGAGGTACTACTCCGCTGTGATGGAGGGTTTCGTCGTTGGAGCAGCTCCGGTGAGTTGTACGATGCCGAGGCTGAAGCAGGACAAGAGAGACAATGTTAACCTGAGTGGAATTCTAATAGCATCTCCAATAGATGACGTAAAATAAATAACCACAAAGTGCTAGATGTATACATCAGCCGCTCATCTCTGAACTTAACTGTCGAAACTGAATTTAACTGTCGAAAGTGAACTTAACTGTCGAAACTGAATTTTGCTGTCGAAACTGAATTTTACTGTCGAAACTGAACGCACTAGAGGTGAGGCTACAAGTCAGTCGACTGACTTTTTCATCTCTGGTCAGTCGATTTTGCAGCCATTGGATACAAAATCAAGGGCATGCAGTTCGTCTTCAACCTCCACCCCCATGAGCCGCCAGCCACCACCGGCCAAACAACCGCCCCCGCCGCCCGCGGCCGGCGGTGCGCCGCCCCGCCCGCCCCGAAAACACTCCCCACCGCCAGTCCGCCGCCGCCCCGGCCATCCCTGTAGGCCCCCCGGTGCCAAGCTTTTTCTCCGGCGATGCCCACGCCACCGCCCCACCACCGTCGGCGACCACCGCCCCCACCCTGAACCCTAAGATAGATAGTGGGGTACCTCTCCGGCGAGCCCGCCTCCCCGTTGTGGCTGGTTCTTCCTTAACTCCGGCGAGCCCCCCCCCCCCACCCCCTGAAAATCGACTGACCCAAAAGTCGATTTAGTGGACTGAAGTGTAGCTAAATTGGAGCAGCATCGCAAGCAAGAGCAAGAGCGAGAGCAGCAGTGCGAGCAAGAGCAAGAACAAGAGCAGACCAGGCAGGGGACCAAGAGCAAGAGCAGAGCAGCAGCGTGAGCAAGAGTTAAAGCTGCAGTAGCTCCTACTGATGTGGGCGTCGCCGCCGAGGGAGCGACGCCGTGGAGGAAGTGGCCGGCAATGCCGCCGTGGATGGAGCCGTGCCGTGTCGGCTCGGGACTGAGCGCCGACAGCACCGTGAGATCGAATCAAGAAGAAAATGCGGCGATTAATGTACAACCTCTTTGGTGGCGCCGATTAGGCCGCAGCTTCATCCGAGGAAACGGTGATGATGATGCTCTTCCGATGGTGCAGGTGAAGACGGCGTTGTGGGAATGGAGGTGGCGTGAAAGATGAGGGGAACGTCAGGGCAGCTCCTTGGAGGTGGAGGACGGGGTGGCTGAACCGGCGGGACGACCAGATCGACGACGGATCCTCATCCTGTACGGTGGTTGAGGGACGTCGAGGTGTTGATGTGGACGACGTCGTCGGGGAAGAGGCTCTGGCTGGGTGGCAGACGGAGGAGGGTGTGGGGCTTCGCGGGTTTTGCCGGCCTCAGTGTACGAATGGGTGGGCGGCTGGGATGGGAGTGGGGAACCATGGCTTAGGGACGCGCTTGTCCGAAATGTGGGGTAAGTTACAAAAGTACCCCCACCGATTTAAGGCAGTTCTTTCGGTTCAGGGGTATCACGGGCATTTCGTGTGTCGGGATTTCACAGGAGGTGGGAGTTTTCGCGCGCGTTGTAATTTTGGAATAGCAAGGCGCGGGTTGAGATGGAGGGAGTTGTCAGAGCACAACGAGACAAAGATATATCTTAAATATTTCGGGCTAACAAGGCGCGGGTTGAAATTTCCGGACAAGCCTAACGTGTACTATACCAAATCAATTTGCACTACAAATTTCATTTAAAACTTTGAATTCATGTTATGTTCAATTAAAATATTTCGCTACGTGTATAATGCATGCAACCTAGTACTCAAATGAACGTTTTAGTGCATTCCAAGCGTATATACTACCGCTTCAATATGAACTAAATTTGAATTCGTTTCTCTATTTGAATAAGATCTACAATAATGATTGTTGTGAAGTTAAAGCATTTGAATCTGTTTCTCTGTTTTAATAAGATCTACAATCGTCATTATTGTCAAGTTAAACCATCATTTGTGTATTATCTTCACAGCACACCACATGATTAGTCTCGAGTTACATATGAACTATGTGTACTATATGAACTCGAACTCGATTTTTTGAATCCACTTTATGTTGATTTCAAATCATAGTACATTTCAAGCTCTAGCTAGATCTTCACAAACTAAACCATGTCTCATATGTATAATGTGTTTATCACATTATGTATGGTGCCCCGCCCCCTACGCCTACAAGTATTTAGATGTGAGTTGCAAACACCACACATTACCACAAATTCAAATAAAATGTGAGAATGTTTGATAAATAGTATTGTTTAGATTGTTCGATATTTAGTTGTAAGCTGCAAACGCCACACATTATCACAAATTCAAATAAAATGTGAGATTGTTCGATGTATAGTATGGTTTAGATTGTTCGACATTTAGATGTGAGTTGCAAACGCCATGCATTATCACCTTATGGTATAACATGTGCAAAACCACAACAGGCGTATCACCGCTATATTCATGCATGCATATGTTTAAAACACTATGATCTCCTATTCAAATATATGAATCCACTTTCATATCAAATTATGATCTTTGTTAGTCTCTTACACCCACACAATCCTCTAACCTTTGTAGCTACCACTAACTTTCTCTCGTGCATGCACACGCCCTCCTCGCCCTCCCCCTCCCTCGGCATTCTATCCATCGCGCACATTCATTTTTTTCTTTAGGTCATTCTCCCACAGTCTCCACAACTCCTTTCCGACACACACCGATCGATAAACCTCTCCAGCGATGTCTGCCTACAACATACACACGCACCTTCAATCTCCTCCTTTATGTGTCCTTGCCTCGTGCCTCTCATACGGTCCCACACACGTGTAAACTCTCGCCCTTCTTTTCATCGATCTCACAACCGCACACTCCTCCCCCTATCTAGCTAGTAGCTGGGCCTCTCGCACCACCTCCTAGCTCCATTCTCTCTGTCTATCCGTCTTGCCGGGCCTTATTTGCCTCTAACAAATGGACGTACACCTACCGATCTCCCGCTATAAATATCGGTAGCTAGGTCCTTATAACTCGTTTTTCCCCACGCGTCGATCGATCTACCTCATTAGTTATGTCTCTCCCTTCCTCCGTCAAACAACAATTGATCTACCGATCTAGTTAGGTTTGCTTACCAAACACATGGTTCCCCTTCATCATCCATGGATGTGTCCCGACAGATCTATCACGCATAGGCACACACAGAAACACATCCCCACTCTTATTGATAATATTGCAGTTCCACCCTCAGTTTGTCTAGTAGGCCTCTCCCACCATCTTCGAGAAGCAACTCCATCACCCATCCAGCACTTTACCCCTCTCCCTCCCTCTCTCTCTCCTCTCTCTCTCTGTCCCATCCTATTTCCCGTCCTTCAGTTATGTATGGATGTCGACCGATCTCCCTCAAGACATAGCTAGGTCTCTCCTTCTCAACACATATACGAGTTGTTCTACCTCTATAGTTAGGCCTCTGCCTACCCCTCCCCCACCCCCTCCCACACACACACCGATACATCGAGCGCTCTACTCATGTCTCCCTGCCACACACAAACTTGACCTGTGCCCTCTGACGTTCCGGTAGCTAGGTCAATCGCCCTATATCTTTCACTTGCACACACACACAATTTCGATGGCTCTCTTCATTGATCTCGCACCCACCCACTTGATCCTCTCTTCGACTCTATCGATATCTATGACCCCTCCCTCTCGTCTCTTGGATCGCCCGACCCCCTATATATGATATGGATAGGCCTCCATTTCACACACATTGCATGCAAAATTTTGTTTGAGATGTCATCGACACATATTCCCACAAATACATTCACGAAATCAACCTCCCCCCCCAAAACAAAAAACACTCACGAACGCACAAGCCATTTGTCTAGGTTAGTATCTCTCACACACACCCACGTAGGTGGGGGACATGCATGAAGAGAAGAGGTGCACGCACAGCGCACGTACTCCCGTCTCTTTCCCAACCACACCCGCGCGGGTACACGGTGGAGCTCATTTCTGTACGAAAAGACAGCCCACGTGGTAATTTGACACGTGTACTGGTTGTCCACTAGATAGAGGGAGGATCGTCTACCACGGGTGAACAAACAAATTGCGACTTGACGCGTTATGTTAAAAAGAGGCCAACCATGTGGGGCCTACCTTAGAGGCAAGGCTCTATACACTGGAGTACTTTTGATGTGTCCCGTCAACTCGAAAAACGAGGAGAAGCTTGCTTAGTACGCCATCTCCCCCGCCCACGGGCACGGTGGCTCGCAGGATGAGGTGAAGCTTGCTTACTACGCCTTACGCCTGCTCCCTCGCCCACGCGCGCGGTGGCTCACGGGACGAGGAGAAAATTTTACTAGTACTCCCTCTGTTTACTCCTCGTCCCTACCTTGGTTAGAGAGATTATCATATTGTTTGGAATATATGTCCTTTAGTAGATTTCAATATGAACTACTAGTACATACTCCAAACACTGATGTATATAGACGTATTTTAGAGTGTAGATTCACTCATTTTGCTCCGTAAGTAGTCCATACTGAAATGGACGTAATAGTACGCACTCTCCCTCGCCCCTCGACCCTCGCCACGTGGTGTACGTGCAGCAATTCATTCGGTCTCATATAGCCAGAACGATATATACTGCAGTACCATTATTGCTTGACTTCCCGAAGAGGCGAAGAGCCAATCGCAAGGTTAATAGTTTGGAGATGCCAAGCGCAAGGTTTATAGGAGAACGAGTAGTAGGTGTCGCGTCATTTATAAATAAAGTTTTTTTCTTCAGTGGCATGTACGCAATATAAATAGGTTCATATGGAGAGAAAAGGAAACCGCTCCACTACATACATAGGCAGGACGAGCCTACACGGTTGCTTGCTGTGGTTGCTCTCTTCAGTTTTCACACTCTCCCGCACAAAACCACTGTGGCCACATCTCTAACATCCCGGCAGATCACGTCCGCCGGGGGAAGGGGTGGATGCTTAGTGTAGATGCGGTCGCCGTCGCCGACGGCGAAAACCCACTGTCGGCACGTCTCGATCAGGGGTCCCCGCCATTCTCTCTCACAAAGCCGGTGAGGTTGCCTTCGTCCATTGCTCACTGCCGCGACGTGGGTAGTTGCCTCCTCCCGCTGCCCTCCTCTAGGTTGAGCTACATCCCAACATCCCTCAGGTACAACTCCCTTTACAGCCGGCTTGAACCACTGCTCCAGCTGCCCACATCACTCCATGTGGATATTTCTCTACTTCTTTGCCCCGCACATACCTCTACTGGCTTCTACGTACTGTATTTGTGATGAGTTTATGTCTCATCAACTAGTCCCAGTAATCTTATTCTAATCACGCTTCTTCAATTTCTTTGCCACAGGGATGCTCATCTCGATTTTGGTGAAACTGCACAAAATGATCCGATGGTCAAAGGGTTGCAAACTTCATTTCTTAGGAAGTACCGACATTGCCAGCAAATTAAAGCCTAGTTAGGGTTTACGGTTCAAGGGCTAGGTACTGAATGGATCGTTTTTTTCTTTAGCTGTCTCTGTTTCAATGGCTAGGGACTGCATGAGTAGTAGTAGTAGTAGTAGTAGTAGTACTGTATGCCTTACGCCCGCTCCCTCGCCCACGCGCGCGGTGGCTCGCAGGACGAGGAGAAAATTTTACTACTCCCTCCGTTTACTCCTCGTCCCTACTACCTTGGTTAGAGAGATTATCATATTATTTGGAATATATATGTCCTTTAGTAGATTTAAATATGAACTACTAGTACATACTCCAAACACTGATGTATATAGACGTATTTTAGAGTGTAGATTCACTCATTTTGCTCTGTATGTAGCATAAAGTTGAGACACTTATTTTGGAACGGAGGGAGTACATATTTGCTATGATCTGTCAATCATTGAGATGCAACAGCATGCATGTTAGTCTCCTTTGTATTTGATGAAATGTTGCAACGGGCAACCTTGGACACAAGATACATGTAACAAAAGCTGGAAGCTTCATAGCATTGTACTATCTCGCTGATAAATTACAGTACGTACTATACAAGTACTTCCTCCGTTCCTAAATATAAGTCTTTGTAGAGATTTCACCATGAACCACATACGGATGTATATAGATGCATTTTAAGTGTAGATTCATTCATTTTGTTCCGTCTGTAGTCCACCTAGTGGAATCTCTACAAAGACTTATATTTAGGAACGGAGGGAGTACTATGTAAAGAGTTAGGTGTCGCACGGTGTCCACAAAATATGGTGATAGTGTGAGGTGGGCCATGTAATCACTGAGACTGCATGTTTTCACTGCTCTTGCACTCCTCCGCCGTAAGAATGGAGAAAATTGTAATCTACTAGTACCTCCTTTCGCCGAAAGCGTGGGACATCCAGCAGTCCTACCACCTCAGTAATAATGACCAATGAGCCGTCAAATCACATAGACCCAGCAGTAAGTTGGACGGATGAAGCAACCATCACTCTTCAATCCGCTTCTCCCTTCAACGCAGGCGCCAGTGAGAGGTCGCGTCCGCTCTGCCCGGGCATGAATGCGGCACCGATTCTTTGGAGCGGCGCTGACCGTTTCGGGCGGGAAGTGCGCGCGGGCGATGGAGGGGCTTTGGGTGGGCCAGGCTGGTCAGGAGCGGGCGTGGCAGCTGTCCGCCTGTCCCTACCGGACGCCCGGAAACGAGAGGATGCACTGACTCTCGCGGCTAAAATTGTACACTACACGCCATCTCTCTATAGGAGTAGGACGATCTATCGCTCTCTCTAACACACACATGCTGTTAAACACACACACGCACACGCACACACAGGTTCATAGAATAGGAAAATCGTGCGAGTGCGAAGCCACATGAAGTGAGATACAAATGGAGTACGTACAAGAAGAGAAGAGGTGACGAATATTCCATCAAACCTGGACTGAGGAGTAGTACTCCCTCCGTCTAGGTGTTAAGTCATCCTACGGAAATCAGATATTCCCAAAATGTTTAGGCGTCGTCCATTAACTTCGCATCTCAATCCCCTCCTGGCCTTGTTGCTAGCGAGCGTTGTTACTTAGGGAGCGTTTGGATCCTTAGCAAGAACGGCTTATAGCATAGCCGGGCAAGGTTAGGCGTTTGGAACTGTTAAAATATTTTAGCTTTTGTGGGACAGCTAGCTTGGGTGGGCTAGAAAAACCTTCCTAGCTCAGGAGAGCCAGATCGGCTCGCTTCCGATGGCAAACTTCCCGTAGTAGTAACATAGACTAGTAACATATGCATGTTGTACTAGTCCAAGTTACTCACCACTATGACCAGCCTAAGTAATGTAACCAAACGCTCCTTACTCTGCCTTGTTATCTCCCCCGGAAACCCAATGCATGGAGCGCAACTACGCGTTGATCAGTCAAGAAATCAAAGTCGGCTTGCATGCGAGTTAATATGTGGCCCTGCATGGTAGCTAAAACGACATCTCTTAGTTGTTTGGATTAATTATTGCGTTTAGAGACAGAAATCAGGGCTTTGATTGGAGGAATGGCCGGTCAAGTTTCTCCTTCTCCTCCAATCTGCTTGCACCTTGGTCCCGCTGCACCTTCTAACGTGACTTATTACACCTAGACGGAGGGAGTCGTACGAGATACGGTGGCACACTGACTTAGGTCGAATACAAGTGCCCAAAATTGTGTGCATGTTATAATAAGGATTCACTTAAAATAGTACGTGAGTGAACAGAGGGATCAATTGGAGTGTTCCTGAGCAGTAGCGAGATGTGTGAGGTATGATACACCGCTGTCGCTTTTAATTTTTCTTATTAATTTGTTTGTTTCACCCTCTGACTGGTGGGACCCAACGTACTACGTGGAGAGAGGTAAGGTGACTAAGGCTGCATTATTTATGCACCACTGTGGATAGTCTTACCACCAAAGCCGCATGACACGATTATGATTTAAATCCCAATGACTCCCACACACACAAAAAAATATGGCATGCTTGTCACACGAATGCAGGAATGTATAAAAGGTTATTTTCCTGTCGTTGAACATAACGGGAGGGTTGTGTAGCTGGTTAGCCTGTTCGGTCATCAAACTTGAGGTCTCGGGTTCGATAACTACACTTGAGCATAATTCGTGCCAGGAGGATTCTTTGACTGGTCAAAATGGATGGATACGGAGCTATATGATCTCGTAGTGGCCGTATAATCACCTCATCACGTATAAGCTGCAGCCTCGGCGCTTGTTTTCTAGGGTTTGCACTCTTCACACTCTCTCCAGTATATATATACACGCTGGAGCCTCAGCGCTTGTAGTTGCTCTCTTCACACTCTCTCATAAACAAGACTTCGTTGGCCTCTCTCTCTCCCCTCACTGCTGGTCTGCTTGTAGTTGCTCTCTTCACACTCTCTCACCCTCTCCAGATCTAAACAAGACTTCATTGGCCTCTCTCTCCCCTCACTGATGGTCAAAGAGCCGGCAGGATCCGTCCGCCAGGAAGGGAAGGAAGATTAACGTTGTCGCCGTCGGCGAGGGAGGGAATCCACTACCGGCGCAGCTGTTCACTTTCACCCAGCGGCGGCACGGGAGGGCCTCCGACCCCTTCTTCTTCGCCGCCTTACATAGTGTGGGTCGAACGGCCTCCAGTCGCCCACCGAACCACACCCCAAGAACCTTAAGGTATAATTTACTTATTCCACATGCATTGCTCTAGCTGCATGTGGGCTTTTTCCGCTTCTTTACTCGAATCTAGGTGTTGGATCAAACAGGAAAGTAGTGGGGAAAGTTGTATACCATGAATCTAGGACGTGGTTCAAAGAGGAAAGGAATGGGGGAAAGTAGTGGGAAAAGTTGTATAACATGAATCTAGGACGTGGTTCAAAAAGGAAAGGAAGGGGGAAAGTTGTATCGCATGAATCTAAGACGTGGTTCAAAGAGGACAGGAATGGGGGAAAGTTGTGGGGAAAGTTGTATAGCATAAATTTAGGACGTGGTTCACAGAGGAAAGAAAGTGGGGAAAGTACTAGTACAGACTGGCTATCCAGCACCTACGTTGGTCGAAAAGGGAAAACAATGACAAACGCAGTACGTCTGTAACGAACTAATTTTTTGTTTTGGGGGACAAGGCTGTAGAGTTTGAGGAGGACTAGATTTGTTGCGCTCACATAGGGTAAGGTGTCTAAAGATAACAAAACTGGGACCAACACAAATATGCTCCTTGGTTGTTTGTTCTTTGTTGCAACAGACTGTGCATCACCCGAGTACATCGGTAGATGCACATGGTGCTGGTGCGTCCACTGTCCCGTGCAACTCTTTAGTTGTTGTTAATCTAAGGCCCTGTTTGGTTAAAAACTCCCTAGTCCCTACCTGCTTGGTTCCAGGGACTAAACATGGACTAGAGGTTATTAAATGACATGCAAAATGACCATGTTACCCCTAGTAATTAACTAATAGAGACAAGGTGCGATGCGTGGCAGGGGCAACTGTTCGAAAAAGTCCCAAAAAGACTCTCCCTCGGGGTCTTCTTTCTTTAGTCCCAAATGCCCACTTTTAGTCCCTAAAAGTCCCTCCTGTTTGGTTTAGATGGGACTGACACGGAGTTTTTTTAGTCCCTCCACCAAAATGTCCCTGTAAACAAGCACCCTCTAATAATGCCGCTGGAAAATTGATGCAATGCCACAGTTAAAAGCAAATTACATTTTTAACGAATTTTATTGTTAATATAATCTCTCTGTTAATATTGATCAATTCCACTGTTTGAGAAATGCCACTGTCTTTCTTTCTTTCCCATTTAGATAAGGTAGATGCTTCTTTTTGTTGGCTTCTGTGTCATCCACCGTTATTGACCACTAGTTGTTTCCTTTGCACCTCTGTGTAAACAGGGTTATCTACTTCACCTCGTAGCCATTGTGACCTTTTGTTGCACTGCACAAAACACTTTTGTTTTAAGAGTGTTTTGTGCAGTTCAACTAAAATGTCACACCGACAATGTTGCTTGATTGCTTGATCTTAGTGGAACTGCACAAGAGGAGATCTTACTTCCTATCAGTGTTGGCAAATTTGGTTCAGATCTTCTTCTTGTGAGTTGTTTGAATTCCGCGTCATGAGAGGTCAGTACTAGCCTTCTTTCACATGATTCTGCAGTGTTCTTTCATATGTTGTGCTACTTGTACGGTAATATTGCTTGATTTTAGTGAACTGCACAAATGGAGACAAGAGTTCCAATCTGTATGTGCACGGCAATATCCCATTGCGGTAAGATAAGGATATTTCACAATTGTTGGCCTGTATTTTGCCACTTTCATCGGCAAATTAATGTCATTGTTTAGTGCTGTAATTGTGCAACCTAATTGACATGCCAAATCTTACATTGAAGGCGAAGCTTGTCTGTTATTGAACCAAGTGATGAAGGGGAAGAACAAGCGGAATAAAAACAAAAATCAACTCCTGGTGTTGTAAAGAAGCACTGGAACTGTGATGACACAAGTAATGATATAGTTTTGCATCTTAATTTATTGCTATGGCTGGAATGAGCAATTGTTTTGCCACTGATTTGATGCCACTCTTAATGTAATACGTAATTATCTCTACTTGTGCAAATAGGGATCTTCTTTGAAGATACCATATATTTTAGTGGAACTGCACAAGAAGATGTTGGAAACATTAATCTAATCGAGGAGTATATAGTAAGCATGGCCACCACAGTAGATAGCAACAGATGGTTCCGGAGAAGTGCTTCATCTGCAGTGACCGTACGATGTCCATCCAATGGCCGTCGTGCTTCTTCAACCTCTGGTCTTCTTGCTCCAGCCGCCCAAAGCAGCACCGGTCGTGCCGCCTGCTCCTGCCTCCCGTGGCCGGCTGTGCTGCCGCGCAGGCCTCACCGCCCCTACTACTCCCACCGCTGGCCAGGCCATCCCTCTACTCACCCACACCCCCTGTTATTCCACGGCGACGGCAGCCTCACACCGCAGCGGAACCAGTGAACCCTCGTACTCCTCTCCGCGCGGGCTTCCAATGTCGCGTCTTCCCCGGCTCCGCGTCGTCCCCTTCCTAGGCCTCGCCGTCATCCACCGTCCTGGTGCTCTCGGCGCGGCATGGTCAACGTGGTCAAGGAACGGCTTCCATCGGACGTGGACTGTACGTGGAGAGGCTGATAGCTGGGTCCACGACGGCAGCAAGGAAGTGCCTCCTTATTACGCGGAAAATAATTATTCCTCCACCTGACAGCAGGGACCCACCGGACGGGCCACCGTATTTCGCGAAAAAACGTTCCCCTTGACTGCTGGGACCCACTGGACGGGCCACCGTATTGCGCAAAAAAAACATTCCCCCCGCTGTCAGCTCGGACCCACCGGAAGTGCCTCCTTATTACGCACAAAAAATGAATACTCCCCCTGCTGGTTGGGACCCACCTTAGTGGGAGGCTGACTTGTGGGCCTACTAAGTTGACGGGGACGGAGTGCTTTGTCAACTTAGTCAATATGAACGATTCTAGCTCCAGTGACCGTACGATGTCCATCCAACGGCCGTAGTGCTTCTTCAACCTCTCGTCTTGTTGCTCCAGCCGCCCAAAGCAGCGCCGGTCGTGCCGCATGCTCCTGCCTCCCGTGGCCGGCTGTGCTGCCGCGGAGGCCTCACCGCCACCGACTATTCCCACCGTTGGCCAGGCCATCCCTCTACTCACCCACACCCCCTGTTATTCTGCGGCGACGGCAGCCTCACACCGCAGTGAACCAGTGAACCCTCGTACTCCTCTACGCGTGGGCATCCACTGCCGCGTCTTCCCCGGCTCCACGTCGTCCCCTTCCTAGGCCTCGCCGTCGTCCACCGCCCTGGTGCTCTCGGCGCGGCGTGGTCAACGTGGTCAAGGAACGGCTTCCATCGGACGTGGACTATACGTGGAGAGGCTGACAGCTGGGTCCACGGCCGCAGCAAGGAAGTGCCTCCTTATTACGCGCAAAATAATTATTCCTCCACCTGATAGCGGGAACCCACCGGACGGGCCATCGTATTTCACAAAAAAATGTTTCCCCCTGACTGCTGGGACCCACCAGCTACATCTTCGCACGCAAGGAAGTGCGTCCGGGCAAAAAAACGATTCGCCCCCCTGACTGCTGGGACCCACCAGCTACATCTTCGCACGCAAGGAAGTGCCTGACAGTCGGGACCCACCTGGTTGAAGCGTACGTAGCGTTGTCATTCTGGTCGCGAACGTGTACATACATACTGGTCGATGTAGAGGTGCGCACGTATCGTAGCAGAGGCGCGCACGTAGCATGTACACGTACGTACAGCGGCCAGGGTGCAAGAAAGTAAATACGGACACGTACGTACATACGGGCGGGGTCTCGAACGCCTACTCGCGCGTACGTATGGCCAGGGCTCGTGTACATGGCTGGATCGGAACAGAGAAACAGCGTTGTCGTCGTCGTGTTCATGGGGAGCCAACCGGCTGGGTCGGAACGGAATGCGTCGTCGTGTTCATCGGGAGGGCTTGGACGGAACAGCCGATGGAAACGAGGCCTGGCGTACCGCAGAACGGAGGAAACGGCCTTGTGTTCGACCGGCCATGTTCGAAACGGGATCCTGTTCATCGGGAGGGGTCTGGCGTACCGCAAAACGGAGGAAACGGACCTCCTACGGTCGAAACGGGGGTCATGTTGATCGGGAGGGGTGTGGCGTACCACAAAATGGAGGAAACAGACTTGTGTTGGAGCGCTACGGTCGAAACGGGGGTCCTGTTCATCGGGAGGGGTGTGGCGTACCGCAAAACGGGACTCGACGGGATACTGTTCATCTCCACCAACGACCCCCTCCAGCCTCCACGGGCTATTGTTCATCCACCGTCGTCCTCCTCCAGCCTCCACCTGCGACTGTTCATCCATGGGCTCCTGTTCATCCAGCCTCCACCGCGCGCTACTCCACCGGCTACTGTTCAACCAGCCCTCTCCACGGGCTCCTGTTCAACCACCCCTCCACGGGCTACTGTTCATCCAGCCCTCCACCGTGTACTGTTCATCCAGCCCTCCACGGGGTGGTCCTGTTCATACTGCCCTCCACGGGGTCCTGTTCATCCAGCCCCAACCGGCTCGATCGATCGGGGTCTTGTTCATCCAGAGGCAACACCACGGGGTCCTGTTCATCCACCCCCACCGGGAACTGTTCATCCAAACCCCCCAGCAACGCTCACTGCTCATCCAGAGGCAGCATCGATTGGCTTTAGTTAGCAGCAGTAGCGAAGGAATCGCTCGATCGGGTTCAGTTAACAGCCATCGATCGATCGCTCGGGTTCAGTAACGCGTAGCCTGCAGTGCAATCGCTCGGGTTCAGTTAGAGCCCCACGCCTCGCTCGGGTTCAGTTAGAGCCCAACACCTCGCACCCACGCGCGTGCGTGTACGAGAGAAACGCGCATCGCTCGGCCCCAACCACCCACCGTAACCGGGAACACCCCGATATTTTCCTCGCCCTCACTTCTACCACGGTTTTTCCGTCATGGACGGCCCAAAGAATGTCATGCAGCTGCATCTCCGGCCCGCCTAGGACAAAAAGCCCATTTTCTGTCATGATTTTTTGTCATAGAAGTAGGACCCCACCACATCTATGATGATACTGGGTTTTGTCACAATTATCGTCATAGAAGTGTCATAAGTATGACAGAAAAAAATTTCGTTCGGCCCAAAATGTCACGGATGTGTCTTTTTTTTGTAGTGCATATGGAGGTGTTTTCTGTAGGAAGTGGCTGCCATGTGGCAGGAAGCAGCCACTTAGTCACTTAGAAGCTTGACACCACACCGATCGATGACTTGCGTCACTGTGAGGTGGTGCGGTGGAGCAGTTGGCCTCGCAAGCCCCGGCAGGCCTGCCGAGACGATCTGGAGGCTTGTTTCCGGGGCAACCCCTGTTGGGGAACGTAGTAATTTCAAAATTTTCCCACGCACACGCAAGATCATGGTGATGCATAGCAACATGAGGGGAGAGTGTGTCCACGTACCCTCGCAGACTGAAAGCGGAAGCGTTAGCACAACGCGGTTGATGTAGTCGTACATCTTCACAATCCGACCGATCAAGTACCGAACGCACGGCACCTCCGAGTTCAGCACACGTTCAACTCGATGACGTCCCTCGAACTCTGATCCTGCCGAGCTTTGAGGGAGAGTTCCGTCAGCATGACGGCGTGGTGACAATGATGATGTTCTACCGACGCAGGGCTTCGCCTTAGCACCGCTACGATATTATCGAGGTGGATTATGGTGGAGGGGGGCACCGCACACGGCTAAGAGATCCAAGGACTCAATTGTTGTGTCTATGGGGTGCCCCCTAGCCACGTATATAAAGGAGTGGATGAGGGGGAGAGGGCCGGCCCCTATGGCACGTCCTGGAGGAGTCCTACTCCCACCGGGAGTAGGATCCCCCCCCCCCTTCTAAGTAGTAGGAGTAGCAGTCAAGGCAAGGGAAGAGAGAAGAGAAGGAAGGAGGGGGCACAGCCCCTCCCCCTTGTCCAATTCGGACTAGGCCTTGGGGGGCGCACAGCCTCTTCTCTCTCTTTCCCCTAAAGCCCAATAAGGCCCATATACTCCCCGGCGAATTCCCGTAACTCTCTGGTACTCCGAAAAATACCCGAATCACTCGGAACCTTTCCGATGTCCGAATATAGTCGTCCAATATATCGATCTTTACGTCTCGACCATTTCGAGACTCCTCGTCATGTCCCCGATCTCATCCGGGACTCCGAACTACCTTCGGTACATCAATACACATAAACTCATAATATAACCGTCATCGAACTTTAAGCGTGCGGACCCTACGGGTTCGAGAACTATGTAGACATGACCGAGACACGTCTCTGGTCAATAACCAATAGCGGAACCTGGATGCTCATATTGGCTCCCACATATTCTACGAAGATCTTTATCGGTCAAACCGCATAACAACATACGTTGTTCCCTTTGGCATCGGTATGTTACTTGCCCGAGATTCGATCGTCGATATCTCAATACCTAGTTCAATCTCGTTACTGGCAAGTCTCTTTACTCGTTCCGTAATACATCATCCCGCAAGTAACTCATTAGTTATAATGCTTGCAAGGCTTATAGTGTTGTGCATTACCGAGTGGGCCCAGAGATACCTCTCCGACAATCGGAGTGACAAATCCTAATCTCGAAATACGCCAACCCAACAAGTACCTTCGGAGACACCTGTAGAGCACCTTTATAATCACCCAGTTACGTTGTGATGTTTGGTAGCACACAAAGTGTTCCTCCGGTAAACGGGAGTTGCATAATCTCATAGTCATAGGAACATGTATAAGTCATGAAGAAAGCAATAGCAGAATACTAAACGATCAAGTGCTAAGCTAACGGAATGGGTCAAGTCAATCACATCATTCTCCTAATGATGTGATCCCGTTAATCAAATGACAACTCATGTCTATGGCTAGGAAACATAACCATCTTTGATCAACGAGCTAGTCAAGTAGAGGCATACTAGTGACACTCTGTTTGTCTATGTATTCACACAAGTATTATGTTTCCGGTTAATACAATTCTAGCATGAATAATAAACATTTATCATGAAATAAGGAAATAAATAATAACTTTATTATTGCCTCTAGGGCATATTTCCTTCAGTTTCCCACTTACACTAGAGTCAGTAATCTAGATCACATCGCCATGTGATTTAACATCAATAGTTCACATCACCATGTGATTAACACCCATAGTTCACATCGTCATGTGACCAACACCCAAAGGGTTTACTAGAGACAATAATCTAGTTCACATCGCTATGTGATTAACACCCAAAGAGTACTTAGGTGTGATCATGTTTTGCTTGTGAGATAAGTTTAGTCAACGGGTCTGCCACATTCAGATCCGTATGTATTTTACAAATTTCTATGTCAACAATGCTCTGCACGGAGCTACTCTAGCTAATTACTCCCACTTTCAATATGCATCCAGATTGAGGCTTAGAGTCATCTGGATCAGTGTCAAAATTTGCATTGACGTAACCCTTTACGACGAACCTTTTGTCACCTCCATAATCGAGAAATATATCCTTATTCCACTAAGGATAATTTTGACCGTTGTCCAGTGATCTACTCCTAGATCACTATTGTACTCCCTTGCCAAACTCAGGACAGGGTATACAATAGATCTGGAACATAGCACAGCATACTTTATAGAACCTATGACTGAGGCATAGGGAATGACTTTTCATTCTCTTTCTATTTTCTGCCGTGGTCGGGTTTTGAGTCTTACTCAACTTCACACCTAGCAACACAGGCAAGAACTCCTTTTTTGACTGTTCCATTTTGAACTACTTCAAAATCTTGTCAAGGTATGTACTCATTGAAAAAAAATTATCAAGCGTCTTGATCTATCTCTATAGATCTTGATGCTCAATATGTAAGCAGCTTCACCGAGGTCTTTCTTTGAAAAACTCCTTTCAAACACTCCTTTATGCTTTCCAGAAAATTCTACATCATTTCTGATCGACAATATGTCATTCACATATACTTATCAGAAAGGTTGTAGTGCTCCCACTCACTTTCTTGTAAATACAGGCTTCACCGCAAGTCTGTAAACTATATGCTTTGATCAACTTATCAAAGTGTATATTCCAACTCCGAGATGCTTGCACCAGTCCATAGATGGATCGCTGGAGCTTGCATATTTTGTTAGCACCTTTAGGATTGACAAAACTTTCTGGTTGCATAATATACAACTTTTCTTTAATAAATCCATTAAGGAATACAGTTTTGCTTATCCATTTGCCAGATTTCATAGAATGCGGCAATTGCTAACATGATTCGGACAGACTTAAGCATAGATACGAGTGAGAAACTCTCATCGTAGTCAACACCTTGAACTTGTCGAAAACCTTTTGCGACAATTCTAGCTTTGTAGATAGTAACACTACTAACAGCGTCCATCTTCCTCTTGAAGATCCCTTTAATCTCAATGGCTCGCCGATCATCGGACAAGTCAATCAAAGTCCACACTTTGTTCTCTTACATGGATCCCATCTCAGATTTCATGGCCTCAAGCCATTTTGCCGAATCTGGGCTCATCATCACTTCCTCATAGTTCGTAGGTTCGTCATGGTCAAGTAACATGACCTCCAGAACAGGATTACCGTACCACTCTCGTGCGGACCTTACTCTGGCTGACCTACGAGGTTCGGTAGTAACTTGATCTGAAGTTACATGATCATCATCATTAGCTTCCTCACTAATTGGTGTAGGAGTCACAGGAACAGATTTCTGTGATGAACTACTTTCCAATAAGGGAGCAGGCACAGTTACCTCACCAAGTTCTACTTTCCTCCCACTCACTTCTTTCGAGAGAAACTCCTTCTCTAGAAAGGATCCATTCTCAGCAACGAATATCTTGCCTTCGGATCTGTGATAGAAGGTGTACCCAACAGTTTCTTTAGGGTATCCTATGAAGATTTACTTCTCCGATTTGGGTTTGAGCTTATCATGTTGAAACTTTTTCACATAAGCATCGCAGTCCCAAACTTTAAGAAACGAGAGCTTAGGTTTCTCGCCAAACCACAGTTCATACGGTGTCATCTCCACGGATTTAGATGGTGCGCTATTTAACGTGAATGTAGCTGTCACTAATGCATGACCCCAAAACGATAGTGGTAGATTGGTAAGAGACATCATAGATCGCACCATATCTAATAAAGTACGGTTACGACGTTCGGACACACCATTACACTGTGGTGTTCCAGGTGGTGTGAGTAGTGAAACTATTTCACATTGTTTTAACTGAAGGCCAAACTCGTTAACTCAGATATTTTACCTCTGCGATCATATCGTAGAAACTTTTATTTTCTTGTTACGATGATTCTCCACTTCACTCTAAAATTCTTTGAACTTTTCAAATGTTTTAGACTTGTGTTTCTTCAAGTAGATACACCCATATCTGCTCAAATCATCTGTGAAGGTCAGAAGATAACGATACCCGCCGCGAGCCTCAACACTCATCGGACTGCATACATCAGTATGTATTATTTCCAATAAGTCAGTTGCTCGCTCCATTGTTTCGGAGAACGGAGTTTTAGTCATCTTGCCCATGAGGCATGGTTCGCAAGCATCAAGTGATTCATAATCACGTGATTCCAAAAGCCCATCAACATGGAGTTTCTTCATGCGCTTTACACCAATATGACCTAAACAGCAGTACCACAAAGAAGTTGCACTATCATTATTAATTTTGCATCTTTTGGCTTCAATATTATGATGTATCATTACGATCGAGATCCAACAAACCATTTTCATTGGGTGTATGACCATAGAAGGCTTTATTCATGTAAACAAAACAACAATTATTCTCTAATTTAAATGAATAACCGTATTGCAATAAACATGATCAAATCATATTCATGCTTAACGCAAACACCAAATAACACTTATTTAGGTTCAACACTAATCCCGAAAATATAGTGAGTGTGTGATGATGATCATATCAATCATGGAACTACTTCCAACATACATCGTCACTTAACCCTTAACTAGTCTCTGTTCATTCTGCAATTCCCATTTCGAGTTACTACTCTTAGCAACTGAACTAGTATCAAATACCGAGGGGTTGCTATAAACACTAGTAAAGTATACATCAATAACCTGTATATCAAATATAGCTTTGTTCACTTTGCCATCCTTTCTTACCCACCAAATACTTGGGGTAGTTCTGCTTCCAGTGACCAGTCCCTTTGCAGTAGAAGCACTCAGTTTCAGGCTTAGGTCCAGACTTGGTCTTTTTCACTTGAGCAGCAACTTTCTTGCCGTTCTTCTTGAAGTTCCCCTTCTTCCCTTTGCCCTTTTTCTTAAAACTAGTGGTCTTGTCAACCATCGACACTTGATGTTTTTCTTGATTTCTACCTTCACCGATTTTAGCATCGCGAAGAGCTTGGGAATTGTTTACGTCATCCCTTGCATATTATAGTTCATCACGAAGTTCTAGTAACTTGGTGACAGTGACTAGAGAACTTTGTCAATTACTATCTTATCTGGAAGATTAACTCCCACTTGATTCAAGCAATTGTAGTACCCAGACAATCTGAGCACATGCTCACTGGTTGAGCTATTCTCCTCCATCTTGTAGGCAAAGTACTGTCAGAGGTCTCATACCTCTCGACACGGGCATGAGTATGAAATACCAATTTCAACTCTTGGAACATCTTATATGCTCCGTGGCGTTCAAAACATTTTTGCAGTCCCGGTTCTAAGCCGTAAAGCATGGTGCACTAAACTATCAATTAGTCACCATACTGAGCTTTTGTCAAAATGTTCATAATGTCTGCATCTGCTCCTGCAATAGTTCTGTCACCTAGCGGTGCATCAAGGACATAATTCTTCTGTGCAGCAATGAGGATAATCCTCAGATCACGGACCAAGTCCGCATCATTGCTACTAACATCTTTCAACATAGTTCTCTCTAGGAACATATCAAAAATAAAACAGGGGAGCTAAACGCGAGCTATTGATCTACAACATAGATATGCTAATACTACCAGGACTAAGTTCATGATAAATTAAAGTTCAATTAATCATATTACTTAAGAACTCCCACTTAGATAGACATCCCTCTAATCCTCTATCACGTGATCACGTGATCCATATCAACTAAACCATGTCCGATCATCACGTGAGATGGAGTAGTTTCAATGGTGGACATCACTATGTTGATCATATCTACTATATGATTCACGCTCGACCTTTCGGTCTCAGTGTTCCGAGGCCATATCTGTTATATGCTAGGCTCGTCAAGTTTAACCTGAGTATTCCGCGTGTGCAACTGTTTTGCACCCGTTGTATTTGAACGTAGAGTCTATCACACCCGATCATCACGTGGTGTCTCAGCACGAAGAACTTTCGCAACGGTGCATACTCAAGGAGAACACTTACACCTTGATAATTAAGTGAGAGATCATCTTATAATGCTACCGTCAATCAAAGCAAGATAAGATGCATAAAAAGATAAACATCACATGTAATCAATATAAGTGATATGATATGGCCATCATCATCTTGTGCTTGTGATCTCCATCTCTGAAGCACCGTCATGATCACCATCGTCACCGGCGCGACACCTTGATCTCCATCGTAGCATCGTTGTCGTCTTGCCAACTTATGCTTCTACGACTATCGCTACCGCTTAGTGATAAAGTAAAGCATTACAGGGCGATTGCATTGCATACAATAAAGCGACAACCATATGGCTCATGCCAGTTGTCGATAACTCGGTTACAAAACATGATCATCTCATACAATAAAATATAGCTTCATGTCTTGACCATATCACTTCACAACATGCCCTGCAAAAACAAGTTAGCCGTCCTCTACTTTGTTGTTGCAAGTTTTACGTGGCTGCTACGGGCTGAGCAAGAACCGTTCTTACCTACGCATCAAAACCACAACGATAGTTCGTCAAGTTAGTGATGTTTTAACCTTCTCAAGGACCGGGCGTAGCCACACTCGGTTCAACTAAAGTTGGAGAAACTGACACCCGCTAGTCACCTGTGTGCAAAGCACGGCGGTAAAACCAGTCTCGCGTAAGCGTACGCGTAATGTCGGTCCGGGCCGCTTCATCCAACAATACCGCCGAACCAAAGTATGACATGCTGGTAAGCAGTATGACTTGTATCGCCCACAACTCACTTGTGTTCTACTCGTGCATATAACATCTACGCATAAAACCAGGCTCTGATACCACTGTTGGGGAACGTAGTAATTTCAAAATTTTCCTACGCACATGCAAGATCATGGTGATTCATAGCAATGAGAGGGGAGAGTGTGTCCACGTACCCTCATAGACCGAAAGCGGAAGCGTTAGCACAACGTGGTTGATGTAGTCGTACGTCTTCACGATCCGACCGATCAAGTACCGAACACACGGCACCTCCGAGTTCTGCACACGTTCAACTTGATGACGTCCCTCGAACTCTGATCCAGCCGAGCTTTGAGGGAGAGTTCTGTTAGCACGACGGCGTGGTGACGATGATGATGTTCTACCGACGCAGGGCTTCGCCTAAGCACCGCTACGATATTATCGAGGTGGATTATGGTGGAGGGGGCACCGCACACGGCTAAGAGATCCAAGGGATCAATTGTTGTGTCTATGGGGTGCCCCCTGGCCACGTATATAAAGGAGTGGAGGAGGGGGGAGAGGGCCGGTCCCTATGGCGCACCCTGGAGGAGTCCTACTCCCACCGGGAGTAGGATTGCCCCCCTTCCAAGTAGTAGGAGTAGGAGTCAAGGCAAGGGAAGAGAGAAGAGAAGGAAGGAGCGGGCACAGCCCCTCCCCCTAGTCCAATTCGGACTAGGCCTTGGGGGCCCGCAGCCTCTCCTCTCTCTTTCCCCTAAAGCCCAATAAGGCCCATATACTCCCCGACGAATTCCCGTAACTCTCTGGTACTCCGAAAAATACCCGAATCACTCGGAACCTTTCCGATGTCCGAATATAGTCGTCCAATATATCGATCTTTACGTCTCGACCATTTCAAGACTCCTCGTCATGTCCCCGATCTCATCCGGGACTCCGAACTACCTTCGGTACATCAATACACATAAACTCATAATATAACCGTCATCGAACTTTAAGCGTGCGGACCCTACGGGTTCGAGAACTATGTAGACATGACCGAGACACGTCTCCGGTCAATAACCAATAGCGGAACCTGGATGCTCATATTGGCTCCCACATATTCTACGAAGATCTTTATCGGTCAAACCGCATAACAACATACGTTGTTCCCTTTGGCATCGGTATGTTACTTGCCCGAGATTCGATCATCGATATCTCAATACCTAGTTCAATCCCGTTACCGGCAAGTCTCTTTACTCGTTCCGCAATACATCATCCCGCAACTAACTCATTAGTTACAATGCTTGCAAGGCTTATAGTGATGTGCATTACCGAGTGGGCCCAGAGATACCTCTTCGACAATCGGAGTGACAAATCCTAATCTCGAAATACGCCAACCCAACAAGTACCTTCGGAGACACCTGTAGAGCACCTTTATAATCACCCGGTTACGTTGTGACGTTTGGTAGCACACAAAGTGTTCCTCCGGTAAACGGGGGTTGCATAATCTCATAGTCATAGGAACATGTATAAGTCATGAAGAAAGCAATAGCAGAATACTAAACGATCAAGTGCTAAGCTAACGGAATGGTTCAAGTCAATTACATCATTCTCCTAATGATGTGATCCCATTAATCAAATGACAACTCATGTCTATGGCTAGGAAACATAACCATCTTTGATCAATGAGCTAGCCAAGTAGAGGCATACTAGTGACACTCTGTTTGTCTATGTATTCACACAAGTATTATGTTTCCGGTTAATACAATTCTAGCATGAATAATAAACATTTATCATGAAATAAGGAAATAAATAATAACTTTATTATTGCCTCTAGGGCATATTTCCTTCAACCCCAACTTCAGCAGGCTCGCCTACCCGGCAAGGGAGGTTCTTCCCTTAGTGATATCTTGCTTCTCTAGCTTGACTTGGTCTTCTTGATCTGCACTTTGGTCCTTCAAAGGACTGATGTTTAGTACTTGGTCTGATCTTGGGTGCTGCAAACTTGTCCTTTGGCCTGTGCACAGTCTGGGCAACGGACCCAGGGTTTGTTGCGCCGACATAGCCGAGGCCATACATTTCCTTCCCTACAATCTATCTTTTATATATTTAAAGGAATCATTATTGGACTTTCCCGCATTAGAAGGTAACCCAATAAACCACTCTGACAAAGATTCATTAGGGACTGCTACTTCTTGAGCTTGCGTTGGTTTTTCCCTTGAATAGGAAAGGGTGATGCAGCAAAGTAGAGATAAGTATTTCCCTTAGTTTGAGAACCAAGGTATCAATCCAGTAGGAGATAATGAACAAGTCACCGAATACCTGCACAAACAATCAACCAACTTGCACCCAATGCGATAAAGGGGTTGTCAATCCCTTCACGGTTACTTGCAAAAGTGAGATCTGACAGAGATTAAAGTAAATATTTTTGGTATTTTTGGTTTATAGATCGGAAAGTAAAAGATTGCAAAGGAAGTAAATAGGAAACTAAAATTGTAGATCGGAAACTTATATGATGGAAAATAGAAACTTGTATGGTGGAAAATAGAAACTTGTATGATGGAAAATAGACCCGGGGGCCATAGGTTTCACTAGAGGCTTCTCTCAAGATAGAAAATATTATGGTGGGTGAACAAATTACTGCCGAGCAATTGATAGAAAAGCGCAAAGTTATGACGATATCTAAGGCAATGATTATGAATATAGGCATCACGTCCGTGTCAAGTAGACCGACTCCTGCCTGCATCTTCTATTATTACTCCACACATCGACCGACTCCTGCCTGCATCTAGAGTACTAAGTTCATGAAAAACAGAGTAACGCATTAAGTAAGATGACATGATGTAGAGGAATAAACTCAAGCAATATGATGTAAACCCCATCTTTTTATCCTTGATGGCAACAATACGATATGTGCCTTGCTGCCCCTACTGTCACTGGGAAAGGACACCGCAAGATTGAACCCAAAGCTAAGCACTTCTCCCATTGCAAGAAAAACCAATCTAGTTGGCCAAACCAAATCGATAGTTCAAAGAGACTTGCAAAGATATCAAATCATGCATATAAGAATTCAGAGAAGATTCAAATAATATTCATAGATAAGCTGATCATAAATCCACAATTCATCGGATCTCGGCAAACACACCGCAAAAAATTATTACATCGAATAGATATCCAAGAACATCAAGGAGAACATGGTATTGAGAATAAAAGAGAGAGAATAAGCCATCTATCTACTAGCTATGGACCCGTAGGTCTGTGGTAAACTACTCACGCTTCATCGGAAGGACAATGGTGTTGATGTAGAAGCCCTCCATGATCAAATCCCCCTCCGGCAGGACGCCGGCAAAGGCCCCTAGATGGGATCTCACGGGTACAGAAGGTTGCGGCGGTGGAAAAGTGTTTTCGTGGCTCTCTCTGTTGGTTTTGGGATATATGAGAATATATAGGTAGAGGAAATAGGACGGTAGAGTCACGAGGGGCCCACAAGGGTGGGGGCGCGCCCTACCGCCCTAGGCGCGCCCTCCGTCCTTGTGGCCGCCTCGTGGCTTCTCTGACTTGCAGTCCAAGTCCTCTGGATGTCTTCTGGTCCAAGAAAAATCATCGTGAAAGTTTTATTCCGTTTGGACTCCGTTTGGTATTCCTTTTCTGTGAAACTCTAAAACAAGGAAAAAACAGAAACTAGCACTGGGCTCTAGGTTAATAGGTTGGTCCCAAAATAATATAAAATAGCATACTAATGCATATAAAACATCCAAAACAGATAATATAATAGCATGGAACAATAAAAAATTATAGATATTTTGGAGACGTATCAAGCATCCCCAAGCTTAATTCATGCTCGTCCTCGAGTAGGTAAATGATAAAAACAGAATTTTTGATGTGGAATGCTACCTAGCATACTTATCCGTGTGATTCAAAACAAAAGTTTAATATTGACATAAAAACAATAATACTTCAAGCATACTAACAAGGCAATTATGTATTCTCAAAATAACATGGCCAATGAAAGCTTATCCCTACAAAATCATATAGTCTGGCTATACTTCATCTTCATCTCACAAAATATTTAAGTCATGCACAACCCCGATGACAAGCCAAGCAATTTTTTCATACTTTTGATGTTCTCAAACTTTTTCAACTTTCACGTAATACATGAGCGTGAGCCATGGACATAGCACGTACTATAGGTGGAATAGTCGGTGGTTGTGGAGAAGACAAAAAGAGGAGATAGTCTTACATCAACTAGGCGTATCAACGGGCTATGGAGATGCCCATCAATAGATATCAATGTGAGTGAGTAGGTATTGCCATGCAACAGATGCACTAGAGCTATAAGTTTATGAAAGCTCAAAAAGAAACTAAGTGGGTGTTTATCCAACTTGCTTGCTCACAAAGACCTAGGGCAGTTTGAGGAAGCCCATCATTGGAATATACAAGCCAAGTTCTATAATGAAAAATTCCCACTAGTATATGAAAGTGACAATATAGGAGACTCTCTATCATGAAGATCATGGTGCTACTTTGAAGCACAAGTGTGGTAAAAGGATAGTAGCATTGCCCCTTCTCTCTTTTCTCTCATTTTTTTATTTGGGCCTTCTCTCATTTTTTTGGCCTCTTTTTTTTCATCCGAAGTCTCATCCCGACATGTGGGGGAATCATAGTCTCCATCCTTTCCTCACATGGGACAATGCTCTAATAATGAAGATCATCACACTTTTATTTACTTGCAACTCAAGAATTACAACTCGATACTTAGAACAAAATATGACTCTATATGAATGCCTAGGGTGGTGTACCGGGATGAGCAATTAATCAAGAGTGACATGTATGAAAGAATTATGGACGGTGGCTTTGCCACAAATACAATGTCAACTACATGATCATGCAAAGCAATATGACAATGATGGAGCGTGTCATAATAAACGGAACGGTGGAAAGTTGCATGGCAATATATCTCAGAATGGCTATAGAAATGCCATAATAGGTAGGTATGATGGCTGTTTTGAGGAAGGTATATGGTGGGTTTATGGTACCGGCGAAAGTTGCGCGGCACTAGAGAGGCTAGCAATGGTGGAAGGGTGAGAGTGCGTATGATCCATGGACTCAACATTAGTCATAGAGAACTCATATACTTATTGCAAAAATCTATTAGTTATCGAAACGAAGTACTACGCGCATGCTCCTAGGGGGGTAAATTGGTAGGAAAAGACCATCGCTCGTCCCCGACCGCCACTCATAAGGAAGACAATCAATAAATAAATCATGCTCCGACTTCATCACATAACGGTTCACCATACGTGCATGCTACGGGAATCACAAACTTTATCACAAGTATTTCTCAAATTCACAATTACTCACTAGCATGACTCTAATATCACCATCTTCATATCTCAAAACAATCATAAGGAATCAAACTTCTCATAGTATTCAATGCACTTTATATGAAAGTTTTTATTATATCTCTCTTGGATGCCTATCAAATTAGGACTAGATTTATAATAAAAGAAAATTACCGTGCTGTTTAGAGACTCTCAAAATAATATAAGTGAAGCACGAGAGTTCATCAATTTCTATAAAATAAAACCACCACCGTGCTCTAAAAAGATATAAGTGAAGCACTAGAGCAATATTGCCTAGCTCAAAAGATATAAGTGAAGCACATAGAGTATTCTAATAAATCACGATTCATGTGTGTCTCTCTCAAAAGGTGTGTACAGAAAGGATGATTGTGGAAAACTAAAAAGCAAAGACTCAAATCATACAAGACGCTCCGAGCAAAACACATATCATGTGGTGAATAAAAATATAGCCTCAAGTAAAGTTACCGATAGACGAAGACGAAAGAGGGGATGCCTTCCGGGGCATCCCCAAGCTTAGGCTCTTGGTTGTCCTTGAATATTACCTTGGGGTGCCTTGGGCATCCCCAAGCTTAGGCTCTTGCCACTCCTTATTCCATAGTCCATCAAATCCTTACCCAAAACTTGAAAACTTCACAACACGAAACTCAACAGAAAATCTCATAAGCTCCGTTAGTATAAGAAAATAAATCACCACTTTTGGTACTTTTGTGAACTCATTCTTTACTTATATTGGTGTAATATCTACTGTATTCCAACTTATCCATGGTTCATACCCCCCGATACTAGCCATAGATTCATCAAAATAAGCAAACAACACATAGAAAACAGAATCTGTCAAAAACAGAACAGTCTGTAGCAATCTAGAACTCTCGAATACTTCTGTACCTCCAGAAGTTCTGAAAACTTAGGGCAACCTGGGAAATTTGTGTACCAATCTAGTGCAAAAAGAATCAGATCAAAAGAACACTTATGTGAATTATGAAAATTATTTTCCTGGGCGCAAAAGTTTCTGTTTCTCAGCAAGATCAAAACAACTATCACCATAAGCTATCCTAAAGGTCTTACTTGGCACAAACACTAACTAAAACACAAAACCACATCTAACCAGAGGATAGATGAAATATTTATTGCAAAACAGAACCTAAAAAGCAAAAACAAAAATAAAATTGGGTTGCCTCCCAACAAGCGCTATTGTTTAACGCCCTTAGCTAGGCATAAAACACGAATAGGTCTAGGTATAATCATCTTTGGTATGCAATCCATAAGTGGCTCTCATAATAGATTCAAAAGGCAATTTAATTTTCTTTCTTGGAAAGTGTTCCATGCCTTTCCTTAACGGAAATTGAAATCTAATGTTTCCTTCTTTCATATCAATAATTGCACCAATCGTTCTAAGGAAAGGTCTACCAAGAATAATAGGACACGTAGGATTGCAATCTATATCAAGAACAATGAAATCTACGGGCACATAATTACTATTTGCAACAAAAAGAACATCATTAATCCTTCCCATAGGCTTCTTAATAGTGGAATCCGCAAGATGCAAATTTAAAGAACAATCATCAAATTCACGGCAACCTAACACATCACATAAAATTTTTGGAATCGTGGAAACACTAGCACCCAAATCACACAAAGCATGGCACTCATAATCTTTAATCTTAATCTTAATAGTAGGTTCCCACTCATCATAAATTTTTCTAGGGATAGAAACTTCCAATTCATGCTTTTCTTCAAAAGATTGCATCATAGCATCAACGATATGTTTAGTAAAAGCTTGTTTTGATTATAAGCATGAGGGGAATTCAACATGGATTGCAACAAGGAAATACAATCTATCAAAGCACAATTATCATAATTAAATTCCTTGAAATCCAAAAGAGTGGGTTCATTGCTACTTCAAGTTTTGACCTATCCAATCCCACTTTTATCAATTTTTGCATCAAGATCTAAAAACTCTGAATCATTGGGACGCCTTTTAACTAAAGTTGACTCATATCGAGTCCCACATTTATCAATATTTATATTTGAAAACAAAGATTCAATAGGAGTCACATCAATCACTTTAAGATCTTCATCATTATTTTCGTGGAAACTGGAAGAACACATTTTTATAAACCAATCTTTTTTAGCACGCATCTTAGCGGTTCTTTCTTTGCACTCATCAATGGAAATTCTCATAGCTTTGAGAGACTCATTGATATCATGATTGGGTGGAATAGATCTAAGTTTCAAAGAATCAACATCAAGAGAAATTATATCCACGTTCCTAGCCAAATCATCAATCGTAAGCAATTTTTCTTCAATCAAAGCATTGAAACTCTTTTGCGAACTCATAAATTCTTTAACTCTATTCTCAAAATCAGAGGGCATCTTATTATAATTTCCATAAGAATTGTTGTAGGAATTACCATAATTATTAGAAGAATTACTAGGGAACGGCCTAGGATTAAAATTACCTCTATATGCGTTATTACCAAAATTGTTCCTACCAACAAAATTCACATCCATAGATTCATTATTATTCTCAATCAAAGTAGACAAAGGCATATCATTAGGATCAATAGGGGAACTCTTGCTAGCAAATAATTTCATAAGCTCATCCATCTTTCCACTCAAAACATTAATCTCTTCAATAGCATGCACTTTTTTACTAGTGGAAGATCTTTCGGCATGCCATTGAGAATAATTAACCATAATATTTTCTAGGAGTTTAGTAGCTTACCCTAATGTAATTTCCATAAAAGTACCTCCCGCGGTCGAATCTAAAAGATTTCTAGAAGCAAAATTCAATCCGGCATAAAAGTTTTGTATAATCATCCACAAATTCAAACCATGTGTAGGGCAATTTCGTATCATCAATTTCATACTCTCCCAAGATTGTGCAACATGTTCATGATCAAGTTGCTTAAAATTCATAATATCGTTCCTAAGGGAGATGATCTTAGCGGGAGGAAAATACTTGGAAATAAAAGCATCTTTACACTTGTTCCATGAATCAATACTATTTTTAGGCACAGATGAAAACCAAGTTTTAGCACAATCTCGGAGCGAGAACGGAAATAGCTTCAATTTAACGATATCATTATCCACATCTTTTTTCTTTTGCATATCGCACAAATCAACGAAATTGTTTAGATGGGATACGGCATCTTCACTAGGAAGGCCGGGAAATTGATTTATCATAACAAGATTCAGCAAAGCGGCATTAATTTCACAAGATTACGCACTAGTAGCGGGAGCAATTGGAGTACTAATAAAATCATTGTAGTTGGTATTGGAAAAGTCACACAATTTGGTATTCACTTGAGTCATTATGACAAAGCAAGCAATCCAACACACGACCACACAAAAAGCAAGCGAAGAAGACGAACGGGAGAAGGGCGAAGAAAAGGCAAATCTTTTCGAAAATCGTTTTAGATGTGGGGGAGAGGAAAACGAGAGGCGAATGGCGAATAATGTAATGCAAGAGATGAGAGTTTATGATGGGTACTTGGTATGTCTTGACTTGGCGTAGATCTCCCCGGCAACGGCGCCAGAAATTCTTCCTGCTACTTCTTGAGCTTGAGATGGTTTTTTCCTTGAAGAGGAAAGGGTGATGCAGCAAAGTAGAGATAAGTATTTCCCTCAGTTTGAGAACCAAGGTATCAATCCAGTAGGAGACAATGAACAAGTCACCGAATACCTGCACAAACAATCAAACAACTTGCACCCAACGCGATAAAGGGGTTGTCAATCCCTTCACGGTTTCTTGCAAAAGTGAGATCTGATAGAGATAGATAAACGGTAAAGTAAATATTTTTGGTATTTTTGGTTTAGAGATCAGAAAGTAAAAGATTGCAAAGGAAGTAAATAGGAAACTAAAATTGTAGATCGAAAACTTATATGATGGAAAATAGAAACTTGTATGATGAAAATAGAAACTTGTATGATGGAAAATAGACCCGGGGGCCATAGGTTTCACTAGAGGCTTCTCTCAAGATAGAAAATATTACGGTGGGTGAACAAATTACTGCCGAGCAATTGATAGAAAAGCGCAAAGTTATGACGATATCTAAGGCAATGATCATGAATATAGGCATCATGTCCGTGTCAAGTAGACCGACTCCTGCATGCATCTACTACTATTACTCCACACATCGACCGACTCCTGCCTGCATCTAGAGTATTAAGTTCATGAAGAATAGAGTAACGCATTAAGTAAGATGACATGATGTAGAGGAATAAACTCAAGCAATATGATGTAAACCCCATCTTTTTATCCTCGATGGCAAAAATACAATACGTGCCTTGCTGCCCCTACTGTCATTGGGAAATGACACCGCAAGATTGAACCCAAAGCTAAGCACTTCTCCCATTGCAAGAAAAACCAATCTAGTTGGCCAAACCAAATCGATAGTTCAAAGAGACTTGCAAAGATATCAAATCATGCATATAAGAATTCAGAGAAGATTCAAATAATATTCATAGATAAGCTGATCATAAATCCACAATTCATCGGATCTCGGCAAACACACCGCAAAAAAGTATTACATCAAATAGATCTCCAAGAACATCGAGGAGAACATGGTATTGAGAATCAAAGAGAGAGAAGAAGCCATCTAGCTACTAGCTATGGACCCATAGGTCTCTGGTAAACTACCCACGCTTCATCGGAAGGGCAATGGTGTTCATGTAGAAGCCCTTCGTGATCGAATCCCCCTCCGGCGGGACGCAGGAAAAGGCCCCTAGATGGGATCTCATGGGTACAGAAGGTTGCGGCGGTGGAAAAGTGTTTTCGTGGCTCTCTCTGTTGGTTTTGGGATATATGAGAATATATAGGCGGAAGAAATAGGTCGGTGGAGTCACGAGGGGCCCACAAGGGTGGGAGGCGCGCCCTCCGTCCTTGTGGCCGCCTCGTGGCTTCTCTGACTTGCACTCCAAGTCCTCTGGATGTCTTCTGGTCCAAGAGAAATCATCGCGAAAGTTTTATTCCGTTTGAACTCCGTTTGGTATTCCTTTTCTGCGAAACTCTAAAACAAGGAAAAAACAGAAACTGGCACTGGGCTCTAGGTTAATAGGTTAGTCCCAAAAATAATATAAAATAGCATACTAATGCATATAAAACATCCAAAACAGATAATATAATAGCATGGAACAATCAAAAATTATAGATACGTTGGAGACGTATTAGGGACATCCAGGACACCAGTGATATTTTATCTCTTACCTTCCATACATCCCTTGCCAAAAAGGGTGCTTGATTTGGCCAAATTAACTCTCTAACTAAATGCATTGCAGTATGTCTAGATCATATGCTTCATGATAATTGTAGCATCTTCATTTTCCATAAACATCAATAAACAATCATCAACAAACAAAAGATGATTAACACAGGGAACCGTGGGGGACAACCATCACACCCTTTACATTATTGTTTGTGCTTATGGCCTCCAACAAGCATGATAAGACCTCCTTAGCCAACAAAAATAAGTAGTTAGGGTTTAAATATGTTAACCTACAACACAAGGATTGGTACTAGGAACTTGAGCTGAATAATGAACTCCACAGTTGGATGATTACTATGTAGCCCATTATCCTGTCATGGATTTATTTTATTTTATATTATTTTATTTCTTATAGTAAATCCATACTATTGAAAACACTTTTCCCATTTACCCCTTGGGTCAACCTATCCTTCGGCATCGACGCCGAAGTCCACATAAACTTGCTGCCGATCGTCGAGATCCTCTCATCGGACGACAGCCCACCACATCCTAAGTGAGAGAGGACGACTACATGGAAGGTTTGAATACCATGGAGGATGGGAGGAGACAGAGGGGAGGCGAGTAGAGGATACTGCAGATCCAGAGAAGGTCAACCAGATCATGGAATATGGACAATTGGGGGCGGCAGCACTGCCGATTCAGCCAGAGTTAGAGGGGGAGGCGAAGGCTAGTAGTAGCATGGCGGATCAGGAGGACAATTGTGAGGTTGCGTGGGATCACTATGGGCTGGCCAAACCCTAGAGGATTTCTTTGATGGTCTGAATCTTCACGGAGAAGAGGAGGAGGATCTGGATCTGTCGAGAGAGGTGGAAGAACTTATCAAAGAAGTGAGGTGGTTTGGGCTATTTAGGTGTACACTATGAGACCTTTCAGTCACTCGGCATTGCTAAACACCATGAGGAACGTGTGGGCGTCAGCCCAAGGTGTGAACTTCAATATCAAGGGGTGAACTTGTTCTTGGTCCAGTGTCATTGTTTGGGTGAGATGGTGGACCTTGGTTGTTCAGATGGGAGCCGATGGTGATTGTGATAGTTGCGTTGTCCCAGAGCACCATGACGCTGCAGGA
Organism: Aegilops tauschii subsp. strangulata; assembly: GCF_002575655.3. Taxonomy (NCBI): domain Eukaryota; kingdom Viridiplantae; phylum Streptophyta; class Magnoliopsida; order Poales; family Poaceae; genus Aegilops; species Aegilops tauschii. The sequence goes on from NC_053037.3 coordinate 485,180,509, forward strand.
GTACGCCGACAGGGAGCAGCTCCAGCGGGACAGGTGCAACACGACGCGCTAGTCCAAGTTCGCGAACTCCGACGACCTGCCGCCACACATCGCGGCGGACCCAAAACTGATGTACGCCTGGGCCTTCTTCTTCGCCACCTTGACCTTCACCGCCTTCTTCGCTGCCGTGGCCCTCGTCTGGCGCACGGACTGCTCTTGGACCTGCTGCCGCAGCGCGGTCCAGCCAAGCCGAACCGGCTCGCCAGAGCCCGCCCGGCACAAGACGCGTCTCTTCCCTGTCGCCGGGGGATCGTTGGCCTCGGCCTCCTCTTCGGTCGACTCCTCAACCACATCTTTGATGTGGGGAGCCCCAGCACCGGCACTGCTAGCCTCCCCAGCAGACTCTGCCCATCCGGCAAGCTCCTTGTCCTCCGCGGCCGCACCGGCCTTGTCCAGCACGGCGCCAGCGCTGCCGGCCTCCGCGGCGAGTGCCGCTTCCGCCGCCCTGGCAGCAATGTAATCCAACTCCTCCTTGGCGGTGTCCTGGATAAGCAGTGGCTCATCACGAACGTACCTCTCCGATAGGTTGTTGAAGAACTCCTATAGCCACTCCGCTTCTGGCTCGGCCCAGCTTGGGTCAAGGCCGTGCGCGTTGAAGTCCGGCATCATGGCAATGATGTCAGTCTGGCGAGAATTGTTGCTCAGCGGGACTACTACCACCGGCAACCCAAACAGGGGCCCCTTGATGGCCTTACCGGCCTTCGCGGCCCTCCCGGACCTCTCGGCCTTGCCGCCATCATCCACATTAAGCTGGAAGAGCCTTTGGCAAAAGTGGGCATGCCCCATCACCGTGAAATTGTGATTCGGGCCAGGGCGGAGCCTCATGATGTCAGCCGCGTTCCTGTAATCCCAGGTCGGCCTCCCCTTGTTATGCAATGGGGCAATCCGGCGACGGATAAAATCAGCCCCAATCATTTCGAGGGTGAGCCCGGCCTTGGTGAGGCGAAGGATCCTGGTGGTGGCGATCATGAGCTTCTCCTCATGGGAGTCGACATCACCCCAGTCATTTCTGCGGACCGGCGGCGCCTGACGGACCCGGCAAAACTCTTGCGAATCCTTTTCTTCAATCTAGCACCACCGCCCTCGCCACTCTTCCCACCTCTCCTTCTGAGCGCCCTTCGGATTTGCGCCCTTCTCCTGGCTCCTTGGGATCCAAGCGATGCAACCGGAGATGGCGCCTCCTGGCTGGATGCGAGGATAGAAATAGTGCCGGAAGAGCGCCGTGTTGGGATGCACTCCGGCGAAGCCCTCACAGAGATGGGCGAAGAGGGCCATGCACGCCACAGCATTCGGCGTGAAATCCAGAAGGTGGAAGCCATAGGTGTGCATGACATCATTGAAGAAATCAGAGAAAGGGGGGCAGAGCCCACAAGAAAAGTAGTCAACGAAAAAGGGATACCGATTCGGGCCAGCCTTGGCAAAATCAGCAGGGACGATGCGCGTGGTGGGGTGCCCCGTCGTCTTGCACCCCCACAAAGGCTTGAAGTTGTCCCTGAGATGAACCGCATCGACCGTGGAGGGGAAGTAGGCGTGCTGCGTCCGAAGCGCCGCCAACACACTCTCCGGCGCCTCTTTCTCTCCAGCGTCCTTGGCCATTTCCTTGCCCCTGCTTGTCTTGGGTGCCATAGCGACTGGGGAAGAAGGTGAGGGATCAAGAACAATGGAGGCGCGACGGCGGCGAGCAGAGGCGAGAGCTTCGATTTTTCGCTGGAGGAAGAAGAGGGGGACGGCGGTTCCGAGATTGGAAGAGGCGCAGAGGGTAAATGAGCAGAGCGCCCACGGTTTTCCCTGTTTTATGGGGAAGGCGCGGTCCGCCTCTTTTCCATTTACTACAATGTGACACAGGCGTGCAGCAAGCGCCCCACGCACGACCCCCATGTCACGCATTCAACGCACATCGTGGGGAAGCGCAACCAGCGGAGAAGTTACCACGGTAAAAATTCGGCCCCGAATACCCGTGCACCGTTCTAGGCCTAGCCCAACAACGCGTTGCGCTTATGTGTGGCCCAGGCCCGGGGGCTCCTGTCGGTGTACGAAAGTAGGGGCTTTCCTTTGTACCCCTTTACTTGTGCACGGGCAGTCAGAACCACGCCTGCGACCACAATTAGTAGGGCAGAGGAGGGAAGGAGAAGTGCAAGGCTACCAGAGCAGCGCTCCAACCAAGGGCGTTGAAGACAGAGCAACTAGATGGGCTTTCCCCCGGCAAGACCCTTGCCGGGGCGGCCTACACAGCCCCTGCAAGAGCCTTGCCGGGGCACCTCGCCCAACGCCAGCATTGCAGCCACCCTTGAGCATGAGAGTTCTGACACCATCGACAGCGTTGGAACCAAGGCTCAGGAAGTGCCTGCATGGTGGCATGCAGATCTTTTTGAAGACAAAGAGCCTACAAATCCTAGATGAGAACCAGAAGACAAGAAGACTGCAAGGCTCCTTGCCGAGGATGCCCACGAGGCCCCAGCAAGGCTCCTTGCCGAAGATACCCCCGAAGCCCCGGCAAGTCTCTTGCCGAGGGCGCTCAAAAGGCCCCGGCAAGACCCTTGCCGGGAATATACGCAAGACCGCGGCAAGACCTTGCCGCCCCGTTGTCGCCCCAGCTCAGCGGCCGACCCACCAGCTAAAGCACTAAAGCAAGTACCAACGTGGCAGTACGTGGTTCCTAATCCAACTAGTCAAGCACCTGCGTGGTGGCATGCAGATCTTCGTGAAGACCCTGCCACCACGCCATCTTAGCAGCCTGCCAGCCTACATGGCGTTGCATGCCTTGTTGGTCTGGACGCGTGTCTCAGGAAGACGGAGCGGCGACGGACGGGACGGGCCTCATTACCTTCCCTGATAAAGCAAGAGGACACCTAAGTAGCGCATTTAATGCGTCTCGTCCTGTAATGACAGGCGATAAGCTTGTACACTGCACATACTTCCCACCTCCTGTGTGCCACTGTGGCGACCCCTTTTTCTATAAAAGGAGGCCCGAGGCGTACTGAGAAAGGATTCGGATCTTTTGGATGACACACATACCATAGCTAGTTGAAGAGCTCAAGAACACTCAAAATATACACCCAAAGCAGGACTAGGGTATTACGCATCCTCGCGGCCCGAACCTGGGTAAACGATCCTCGTGCTGGCTTCTAGACCCGCTCTTTGCACAACCCCGTGCCCGCCAACCATAGAAGGGATCCTCGTGATCCCATAGGTGTCGTTTCCACCGACACGAAGGCCCAGTGCAAATTGCTGCTTTTTGCCTATTTCAGTGTTTCGCATAAAAGGAATATCAAATGGAATCCAAACGGAACGAAACCTTGGCGAGGATCTTTCTTGGAACAAACGCAATCCAGGAGACTTGGAGTGGAAGTCGGAGACGCGACGAGGCGGCCACGAGGCAGGAGGGCGCGCCCAGGGGGTAGGCGCGCCCCCACCCTCGTGGGCCACACATAGCTCCACCGACCTACTTCTTTCGCCTATATATACTCTTATACCCTAAAAAGATGGGTCAGTTGCAAGATATTTAGCTCACACCGCAACTTGCAAAACCTTTTCTCATCCAAGGGCTTTGTGAAGATATCTGCCAGTTGCTCTTCAGTGTTAACGTGAATGATATCAATATCTTCCTTCATGACATGATCTCTGAGAAAGTGATGATGAATTTCAATGCGCTTTGTCTTCGAGTGCTGAACTGGGTTGTTGGCAATCTTGATGGCGCTTTCATTGTCGCAGTAGAGTGGCACATGCTTCAGATGGACACCATAGTCCTTGAGAGTTTGCTTCATCCAGAGAAGCTGAGCACAGCAAGATCCAGCAGCAATGTATTCAGATTCAGCAATGGAGAGAGATACAAAGTTCTGCTTTTTGAAGACCAACAAACAAGTGATCGTCCCAGAAAGTGACATGTGCCTGATGTGGACTTGCGATCAACTTTGTCACCAGCATAATCAGCATTTGAGAATCCAACTAGAGCAAACTCTGAGCCCTTTGGATACCATAATCCTAGCGTTGGGGTGTAAGCCAAATATCGAAGAATTCGCTTCACAGCTAAGTGATGCGATTCCTTTGGTGTCGCTTGGAATCGGGCACACATGCAAACACTAAGCATTATATCTGGCCTAGATGCACATAAATAAAGTAAAGAACCAATCATGGAGCGGTATACCTTTTGATCGAACTCTTTACCATTGGCGTCGGGACTCAGATGACTTTTGGTTGGCATTGGCGTCGTGTATCCTTTGCAGTCTTGCATTCCAAACTTCTTCAGGCAATCTTTGAGGTATTTTTCTTGAGATATGAAGATGTCGTTGCGTTGCTGACGGATTTGCAGACCAAGGAAGAACTTCAGCTCACCCATCATGGACATCTGATATTGCTCTTGCATCATGTGACCAAACTCATCACTGTATCTCTTGTCAGTGCAGCCAAAGATAATGTCATCCACATAGATTTTGCACACAAACAGTTCACCATCATATGTCTTCGTGAAGAGTGTAGGATCTAGTGAACCAGGTTTGAAGCCTTTGCTCTTCAGGAAGTCTTTGAGTTTGTCATACCACGCACGAGGGGCTTGTTTGAGGCCATACAGTGCCTTGTTGAGCTTGTATACCATATCAGGATGTTTTGGATCTTCAAAGCCAGGAGGTTGTGCAACATATACTTCTTCTTCAATCTTGCCGTTGAGAAAGGCACTCTTCACATCCATTTGATACAGAAGGATGTTGTGATGGTTGGCATAGGCTAGCAGTATGCGAATAGCTTCAAGCCTAGCCACCGGGGCAAACGTTTCATCGAAGTCAATCCCTTCTACTTGAGTATATCCTTGAGCAACAAGACGAGCCTTGTTTCTGAAAACTTGACCATGCTCATCTTGCTTGTTGCGATATATCCATTTGGTGCCTATGATGTTGTGCTTGCGACGATCAGGAAACTTAACTAATTCCCACACATTGTTCAGCTCGAACAGTTGAAGCTCTTCTTGCATAGCTTGAATCCATTCAGGTTCCATGAAGGCTTCAGCAACTTTCTTGGGTTCAGAGATTGAGACAAATGCAAAGTGCCCATAGAAATTTGCTAGTTGTGTAGCTCTTGAACGAGTGAGGGGACCAGGTGCATTGATGCTATCAATTCTCAATCTGTACTTCATTTGCAACACGAGGATGAACTGGACGAAGATTTTGCCCTTGCTGATCATTGTCATCATTTGGAGGATTGTCTTCAGGCTGAGCATTGTCTTCAGGTTGATTAGGAGCAGAAATGATAAGTTCGTCTTTAGCCTGAGCCTCAGAAGGTATGATCTCTCCAGTTCCCATGAGCTTGATGGATTCACTAGGTGGAGCTTCATCCAGCACATTTGGCAGGTGCTCTATTTGCGAGCCGTTAGTCTCATCGAACCGCACATCCATAGTTTCAACCACTTTATAGTGAAAGAGGTACAAGACTCTGTAGGAGTGCGAATCCTTTCCGTAACCAAGCATAAAACCTTCATGTGCTTTCGGTGCAGATTTTGAAGTGTGATGTGGATCCTTGATCACCTAGCACCAAATACTCTGAAGTAACTGACATTTCGCTTCTTACCAGTTAGGAGTTCATAGGATGTCTTCTTCAGAAGCTTGTAAAGATAAACTCGGTTGATGACATGGCATGCAGTATCAATAGCTTCAGGCCAGAACTTCCTTGGAGTCTTGTACTCATCAAGCATCGTTCGAGCCATCTCGATAAGAGTTCTGTTCTTGCGCTCCACGATGCCATTCTGCTGAGGTGTGTACGGAGCAGAGAACTCATGAGTGATGCCCAATGTATCCAGGTAAAGGTCGAGGCCGGTGTTCTTGAACTCTGTGCCGTTGTCACTTCTGATATGCTTGATCTTGACGCCATAGTTCGTCATGGCACGATCGGCAAAGCGTCTGAAGACATCCTGCACTTCACTCTTGTAGAGGATTATGTGCACCCAAGTATATCTTGAATAATCATGAACAATGACGAAGCCATAGAGGCAAGCAGTGGTAGTAAGAGTAGAGTAGTGAGTAGGACCAAATAAGTCCATGTGTAGCAGCTCGAAGGGTTGAGATGTCATCATGATTGTCTTCGAGGGATGCTTGGCCCTAGTCATCTTCCCAGCTTCGCAGGCACCACACAGATGATCCCTCTTGAACTTGACGCCCTCGATGCCTACGACGTGTTTCTTCTTCGCGAGAGTGTGCAAGTTCCTCATGCCAGCATGCCCTAGCCTTCGATGCCAAAGCCAGCACTCTGAAGCTTTTGCTAGAAGACATACGGCAATCTGTGGTCCAGCTGAGAAATCTACCATATACAGATCATCTTTCCTATATCCTTCAAAGACTAGAGACTTGTCAGATTCCATTAGTACAAGGCAACGATATTTTCCAAATATCACAATCATGTTTAAGTCACAAAGCATTGAGACAGACATTAAGTTGAAACCAAGGGATTCAACAAGCATCACTTTATCCATGTGCTGATCCTTTGAGATTGCAACTCTACATAGACCCAATACCTTGCTTTTACCAGTATCAGCAAATGTGATGTGACTTTTGTCTGATGGACGTAGTGTTGAATCCATCAGAAGACTTTGATCACCAGTCATGTGGTTAGTGCATCCACTGTCCATAATCCATTCTGAAGACTTTGGTGTCGTACCCTACAGTGCAGTTAGGGGGATAGGCTTCACCAAGGGTATTGTGAAGCATAAACATTTGACAAACAAGCAGATTATGAAAGCTTAGATCCAGGTTAGGACTGATAGGATGACTGGCAAGCGATTCAGGAACAAAATACATAGTAAGTCCATTTGGGCATTTTATCTTGCGCCCTACAAGATGTTTTAGGTCCCCAGCAATAGCATCAGACGCCTTTGATTTCCGGCTGGAGACCTTTCCCTGCAAAAGAGAGTTAAGTTTTCTTAACCACCCACATTTTCAGGGGTGGCTTCGAAGCAATGAGTCCAAGTGCAGCATCTGAGAACTTCGGCTTTGGAGCCCTAGCAAATAGCCTTGCAGGAGGTGAAAAATACTCATAAGAATAAGCAGGAAAGTTCTTTGTTCTATGAACATAGCGGTTTGAAGAAACACACTCATATTCATGGGTCTGAGTATAATTTCCCTGCATTGGCGTTAGGGTGACTCAGGTGAGTCCTCTGTCTGTATGAAGCCTTTGGACCATATGAAGTCTTTGGTCTGGGGTTTGTCTTCTTCCCAGGTGGTGTCATGATGACATTCACAGGAAGATTCTCAAGACAACTTTTGGGTACCCATATCTTCTTCATAGGTAGCCCATTCCTGCAGTTAGTACCAATGTACCTGGCAAACACTTCACCATTCTTATTCTTAAACAGTTTGTAGTTTGCATCAAAGGATTCATCAATGATAATAGGGTTAGCACAAGTGAAGCCAGATAAGGTGGATGGATCCACCGAAGGTTCCTTTGCAGCAACCCATGTGGTTGTGGGGTATTGCTCAGGCTTCTAGTAAGAACCATCAACATTCGTTTTCCTCTCGAACCCAACACCCTCTTTCCTAGGGTTTCGGTTCAGGATCTTCTTTTTGAGGACATCACATAATGTCTGATGCCCTTTGAGACTTTTGTACATCCCTGTCTCAAGCAATGTCTTCAACCTAGAATTTTCATCAGCAATAGTAGTGGTATCCTCAGCAGAGGGGTTAGTTACCACATCAGCAGTTGAAGATATTACAACAGTAGCAGCAGTAGAACATTCAGCAATAGAGGTAGCGTTATCACGCTCAATGCATTTTAGACATGGTGGTTCAAATCCTTCCTGAGCGGGACTGATCTGTTGAGCGCGAAGTGACTCGTTCTCCTTTTGAAGATCTTCATGAATCGTTCTCAATTTCTCAAGTTCTTGCTTCCTTTGAAGATAATCGTAGGAAAGCTTTTCATGAGTTATTGAGAGCGCTTCATGACGACTTTCAAGTTCCTCGTACTTAACATGAAGATTTTTGATGTCTTCAATTAAGGACTGAGATCGGGTCATTTCCGCGTCCAACAGGTCATCGCTTTTGTCTAACAGTTTTTGAATATGTTCCATAGCTTTCCGTTGTTCAGTTGCAATTTTAGCAAGTGTTTTGTAGCTAGGTTTGGATTCACAATCAGAGTCACCTTCACTTGATGTTTGGAAGTAAGCATCGCGTGATTTTACTTTGGCACCGCGTGCCATGAAGTAGCAGGTGGGAGCAGAGTCGTCCTTGTCATTAGCATCAGCGTTGGTGACGGAGCCATTGTCTTCAGTGTTGAAGATGGACTTGGCAACGTAGGCTGTAGCTAGAGCCAGACTTGCAACGCCAGAGTCAGATTCCTCCTCAGACTCCACCTCCGCCTCCTCAGAAGCAGACTCCTCATCTGAATCCATCTCCTTGCCAACAAAAGCACGAGCCTTGTGAGATGAACTCTTCTTGTGTGATGAAGACTTCGATGTAGACTTGGAAGAAGACTTTGGGGATTTCTTCTTCTTCTTGTCATCAGAATCATATTCCTTGCTCTTCTTCTTCTTCTTCTTCTTCTTCTTCTTCTTATCATTGTCCCATTGTGGACACTCAGAGATGTAGTGACCAGGTTTCTTGCACTTGTGGCATGTTCTCTTCTTGTGGTCATGGGTAGAAGCTTCATCATTTCTTGAGCTGGATCGTGAAGACTTTCTGAAGCCTTTCTTCTTAGTAAATTTCTGGAACTTCTTCACAAGCATAGCAAGCTCCTTTCCAATGTCTTCAGGATCACCAGAACTGCAGTCAGATTCTTCTTCAGATGAGGAAACAGCCTTTGCCTTCAAAGCGCGAGTTCGGCCATAGTTGGGACCATAGATATCTCGTTTCTCAGATAGCTGAAACTCATGTGTGTTGAGCCTCTCAAGTATGTCAGACGGATCGAGAGTCTTGAAGTCGGGGTGTTCTTGAATCATCAGGGCTAGGGTGTCAAACGAGCTGTCAAGTGATCTCAGGAGTGTCTTGATGATTTCATGCTTGGTGATCTCAGTGGCACCAAGTGCCTGAAGCTCATCTGTGATATCAGTGAGGCGATCAAATGTGAGCTGGACGTTCTCATTGTCGTGTCTCTTGAAGCGATTGAAGAGGTTGCGAAGGACATTGATCCTTTGATCTCTCTGGGTTGAGACGCCTTCGTTGACCTTGGAGAGCCAGTCCCAGACTAGCTTCGATGTTTCTAGAGCACTCACACTACCATACTATCCTTTGGTCAGATGACCACAGATGATGTTCTTGGCAGTGGAATCCAGTTGAACGAACTTCTTGACATCAGCAGGGGTGACACCTTCACCGGTCTTGGGAACGCCGTTCTTGACGACATACCAGAGATCGACATCAATGGCTTCAAGATGCATGCGCATCTTGTTCTTCCAGTAGGGGTATTCAGTGCCATCGAAGATAGGGCACGCATCGGAGACTTTGATAATCCCTGCAGTCGACATAGCTAAAACTCCAGGTGGTTAAACCGAATCACACAGAACAAGGGAGTACCTTGCTCTGATACCAATTGAAAGAGCTGGATATCAACTAGAGGGGGGGTGAATAGGTGATTTTTATGAAAGTCTTCAAAACATGGGAGTTTCAAAGACAAACAATAGAAATGATCCTATTGATATGCAGCGGAAGGTAGACTACACTAGGAAAGCCATAGACCAGTATTCAATGAAGTGAATGCACGAAGATTATTAGCAGCTAGGTAGTATGGATCAGGATGGAAGATAGTATGAAGCCAATCAGAACAAGTAGTCACACAGTGAAGTCAAACAGATAATGCAAGCAGGCAATGACTTCACGAAGACAAACTGAAAGTAAAGAGAAGGAAGAGATAGAACCAGTAGCTTCGAGAGGACAGTGATTTGTTCGACCAGTTCCAGTTGCTGTGACAACTGTACGTCTGGTTAGGGAGGCTGAGATTTAACTCAGAAGACCGTGTCTTCACCTTATTCCCCTTGAGCTAAGGACACCCAGTCCTCGCCCAATCACTCTGGTAAGTCTTCAAGGTAGACTTCCAAACCTTCACAGACTTCGTTCACCGGCAATCCACAATGACTCTTGGATGCTCAAAACGCGACGCCTAACCGGCTGGAGGATTCACGGTCCTCAAGTGTAACAAGTCTTCAGATCACGCGGACAGAAAGACTTCAGTGATGCCAAACACTCTTTGGGCTCTGGGTGTTTTGGTCTTTGTCCTCGCAAGGATCTCTCTCTCAAATGCTTCGGAGGTGGGTTGCTCTCAAACGACAAAAGCCGTGCACAAACTCTGAGCAGCCACCAATTTATGGTGTAGGGGGTGGGCTATTTATAGCCACTGGGCAACCCGACCTGATTCGCCGAAATGACCCTGGGTCACTAAGGAACTGACACGTGTTCCAACGGTCAGATTTCAAACACACGCGGCAGCTTGACTTGGGCTACAAGTAAAGCTGACTTATCCGACTCTGGATAAGATTTTCTCTCATTGTCTTCGCTCGAAGACATAGGATTTGGTTGAGCATCACTTCAGTCACTCTGACTTTGTTCACTTGGACCCCACTCAACAGTGCGGTGGTTCCTATGACTCAACAAAGAAGAAAAGGAAACAACGAAACAACTAAGTCTTCGCGCTCCATAGTCTTCATGTGATGTCTTCTCATGTCATAGACTTCGCTGTGAATATCTTCACAGACCACCATTGTCTTCAATGTCTTCACACATTTTTAGGGGTCATCTCCGGTAGGTAAACCGAATCAATGAGGGACTACTACCTGTGTTATCCTGCAATTCTCACGAACACATTAGTCCCTCAACCAGGTTTGTCGTCAATACTCCAAAACCAACTAGGGGTGGCACTAGATGCACTTACACACATGATCACCCTTAGGTGGAGGAGGACCTCCAAGAGTTTCAATAGGCAAATTATCTTTGAGCAGAGGTCGTTGTTCGAAGAAATTTTTATATATTTCATTTCTTTCATGCATATGCATATCATTTTCATGGTCTAGCAAATATTGTTCTAGTGGATCAGTAGGAGGCACGGCAATAGAAGCAAGACCAATTATTTCATCCTTACTAGGTAATTATTTCTTATGAGGTTCTCTATTAAACTTGGAAAAATTAAATTCGTGAGACTCATCACCAAAGCGAACACTGATAGTTTGTTTATGACAATCTATAGTAGCATTGACAGTGTTCAAGAAAGGTCTACCAAAGATAATGCGACAAAAGTCGTCTTGTGGGGAACCAAGAACTAGAAAATCAGTAGGGTGTTTTATTTTCCCACACAAGACTTCAACATCTCTAACAATCCCAAGTGGTGTGATGGTGTCTCTATTAGCAAGTTTAATAGTAACATATATGTCTTCTATTTCAGCGGGTGCTATGTCATCCATAATTTCTTGGTATAAGGTAAAAGGAATAGCACTCACGCTAGCACCTAAATCACATAAGCCATGATAACAATGATCTCCTATTTTAACTGAGACAACGGGCATGCCAGCAACAGGTCTATGTTAATCTTTTTCATCAGGCTTGGCAATTCTAGCAGCTTCATCACAGAAGTAAATAACATGCCCATCAATATTTTCTACCAGGAGATCGTTAACCATAGCAACACTAGGTTCTAATTTAATTTACTCATAAGGTTTAGGCGCTTTAATATTACTTTTGTGAACCACGGTTGAAACCTTAGCATGTTCTTTTATCCTAATAGGGAAAGGTGGCTTTTCAAAATAAGCAGTAGGAACAACTGGGTCAACATTGTAAATAATAGTTTCGCCTTTAACTATGACCGGTTCTTTAATTTCTTATTTAATTGGTGGGCGATATTTAAACCACTTCTCCTTAGGGAGATCAACATGAGTAGCAAAAGATTCACAGAAAGAGGCTACTATCTCAGAGTCAAGTCCATATTTAGTGCTAAACTTCTGAAAAGCATCGGTATTCATAAAAGATTTAACAAAATCAAACTTAAGCTTAATACATGAATCTTTACCTTCGTCGAGTTCCCAATCTTCAAAGTAGCATTTAATTCTTTCTAGAAGATCCCACCTGAATTCAATAGTCTTCTTCATAAAAGAACCAGTACAAGAAGTATCGAGCATGGATTGATCATCGCGAGAAAGCCGAGCATAAAAATTCTAAATAATAATTTCTCTTGGGAGCTCATGATTGGGGCATGAATATAACATTGAATTAAGCCTCCCCTAATCTAGAGAGATACTTTCTCCTTCACGAGGCCAAAATTTATGTATATAATTCCGATCACGATGAACTAGATGCATAGGATAAATTTTTTGGTGAAATTCCAATTTCCATCAATTCCAGTTCCGAGATCCAATATCATCTCATAGCCTATACCATGCCAATGCTTTTCCCTTCAAAGATAAAGGGAAAACCTTCTTCTTAGCTTCATCTCCGGGTAAACCTGCAAGCTTAAATAATCCACAAGTTTCATCCACATAGATCAAGTGCATATTAGGATGTTCAGTTCCATATCTTGCATAAGGATTAGCTAGCAGTTGTTCTATCATACCGGAAGGAATTTCATAACCAATATTTTAAGTAGGTGTAGTAGGTTGAGGGGCAACTAATTGTGGTTCCGGTCAAGGTGAAGATACCCCGAACAAACCCCTCAAATGATTGTTTTCCATAGTAATAAGTGACAATAAATTTCAGCACGTAATAATAATTTTTCCTTACCAATTTCCACTTACCAAGAGAGCTTCACTCCCCGGCAACGGCGCCATAAAAGAGCCTTGATGACCCACAAGTATAGGGGATCAATCGTAGTCCTTTCGATAAGTAAGAGTGTCGAACCCAACGAGGAGCAGAAGGAAATGACAAGTGATTTTCAGCAAGGTATTTTCTGCAAGCACTGAAATAGTAGGTAACAGGTAGTTTGATAGCAAGATAATTTGTAACGGACAAGTAACGGTAATGGTAAATAAAGTGCAGCAAGGTAGCCCAATCCTTTTGTGGCAAAGGACAGACCATAATAGTCTCTTATGATAAGCAAAGCGTTCTTGAGGGTACACGGGAATTTCACCATGCTACTTTCATCATGTGGGTTTAATTCGTGTTCGCTACTTTGAATTGATATGTGGGTGGACCGGTGCTTAGGTGTTGTTCTTTCTTGAACAAATCTCCTACTTATGATTAACCCCCTCGCAAGCATCCGCAACTACGAGAAAAGTATTAAGATAAAATCTAACCATAGCATTAAACTTTTGGATCCAAATCGTTCCCTTACGAAGTAGCGCATAAACTAGGGTTTAAGCTTCTATCACTCTAGCAACCCATCATCTAATAACTACTCCACAATGAATTCCCTTAGGCCCAAATATGGTGAAGTGCCATGTAGTGACGTTCACAACACCACTAAGGGAATCACAACATACATATCATCAAAATATCGAACACATATCAAGTTCACATGATTACTTGTAACATGACTTCTATCGTGACCTCAAGAACAAAAGTAACTACTCACAAATGATAACCATGCTCAAGATCAGAGGGTATTAAATAACATAATGGATCTGAACATATAATCTTCCACTAAATAAACCATATAGTAATCAACTACAAGATGTAATCAACACTACTAGTCACCCACAAGTACCAATCTGAGGTTCCGGTACAAAGATTGAACACAAGAGATGAACTAGGGTTTGAGAGGAGATGGTGTTGTTGAAGATGTGGAGATGGCCCTCCCAAAGATGAGAGGGTTGTTCGTGATGACGATGGCGATGATTTCCCCCTCCGTGAGGGAAGTTTCCCCGGCGGAATCGCTCCGCCGGAGTGCAAAAGTGCTCCTGCCCAAGTTCCGCATCGATACGGCGGCGCTTCGTCCCAAAAGTCCCCTCCTGATTTTTTTAGGTCAAAGTGACCTACATACCAGAAGATGGGCTCCGGAGGTGGGCCGTGCTGGGCACAACCCACCAGGGCACGCCTAGGTGGCCTGGCGCGCCCTGGTGTCTTGTGCTCACCAGGTGGCCCCCCTCCGATAGTTATTTGCTCCAATATTTTTTAATATTCCAAAATAATTCTCCGTGAAGTTTCAGCCCATTTGGAGATGTGCAGAATAGGTAACTCTGACATAGCTTTTTCAGGTCCAGAATTCTAGCTGCCGGCATTCCCCCTCTTTGTATAAAGCTTACATATTATGAGAGAAAAGGCATTAGAAATACTCCAAAAAGCATTATTATGCATAAAACATTATAAATAACAGTAGGGAAACATGATGCAAATGGACGTATCACGTGCCAATCCCGGCGGTGTCGGTTAGCGGCCACGCCCGACGCGGAGAGATCAGCCTTCGCCGCGCCCGCCTACCACCAGATCTCCTCCAGGACACCAGGTACGCCATTGACTCGCTGATGTGGGACACATGGTTCCGCGACGAGCACGACCTGCGGCAGCGGTCCTTCTTTGTTGGTCGTCCTCCGAGCCCGCGCGCACCGCGTCTGGCTCGTGCAGACAGCCTGCCCCAAGCGCACGGCCGTAGGCGTGTGTGCGGCATCTCGTCGTCGCCATCTCCGTCCCCTCCACCGCCGCCACCCATGACCGAGGAGGAGGAGGCCCGGCTCATGAGGCGTGTCATGGAGAACTCCATGAACACGCACGACGAGCGGCAATGGGACGGCCTGGAAACCGCCCTGGCCCTCTCGGCAGCCGGCGACGTGGCCATCCCGGAGCTGGACGTCGCCGTCAAGGAGGAGGTGCAGGAGGAGGAGCCCCTCGCCGCGTGGAACCCTCGTGGGCCAGCGGTGGAGCTGCTGGTCGTGCACGGCGCCGGAAATGGCCGACTCGGTGGGAGTCGGCACATGGTCAGCCACACCACCACGGTCACCGGAGCAGGAGCCACGGGAGGAGGTGGTGCAGGCATCGCCGGCGCCTCCGGTCTGGCAGGGGGCGCCGGCCCACCTTTGGCAGCCACCTCCCTACGTCGACCTCACCAGCGACGACGACGCGTAGAAGGGCGGCTTCTGGAGACAACGGTGGCCTCACCGGCGACGGCGGCGGACATTTATCTAGTTTTTGTAAGTCTTTTATTAAGTTGTAGTTTAATTATAAACTATGGTGAACTTGGGTACTGCGGCAGTCTGGCCTTTTAATGTTTATATTTATGTGTTCGTATTATTTGCAAGTCTATTTGGAATTTTTTTTGGACAAAAATGCAAGTCCAAAACACATGGACGTTTTGGGGTAGCCGTGCCGGTTGGGCGCGCCAATGGGTGCACGACCGTAAACGGACAGCCGTGTCCGTTTTCCTGCCTCAAACGGACGAAAAGTGGATGAAACTTGCGTCGGTTGGGGTCGTGCGTTGGAGTTGGCCTTAGGTTGCGGACCTCCTCGAGCACTGGAGTTTGCGTCCCTGGATTGTAATATGGTTGTTCACTCGGAAAAAAATAAGAATGTAAAATTGTTGGATTTGACTAATACAAGTTTCAATTCGAAAAAAAAATCCTGTCATGGCTAAAACCGGCTTAACTTTTGTAAAAGCGAGAAACGGGTAGCATCTCCTTGGCTTGGCCCACCTTTTCCTATCGCATCAGTTGCGCTCGTACAGAGGACACTGCAGACTGCAGGAGAAGCCGCTCTATGCCAAGAACGGCTGACGGCGAGGTATCTTATCTTCCTTTTCTTCTTCCAAAATTTTTGTTCAACTTTTTTTGAAAGAAAAATCATAAGGGTTCAGATAATTTTCATATGGGACTTAGAATTGGCCCTTTATTGATGTTACATTTTACAGGCATAAAATCCATGTTTAACTTGTTGTTTTATTTTGTGACTGGTATGACGATGATGTGTGTATTTGCTTTGGTGCTCTCCGAACTGCGTACAACTACCACGGACGATGTTGATATGTTCCACCTGAGCTTTCTGCAAATGTTTCTGCCTTACGTCTCAACTCTGAAGTTTTTTTTTTTTGAGGGGTAAACGTCTCAACTCTCAAAGAATAACTTTTTCTTAGCCATAACTAAAAGTGGAAAGTATAATTTCCCCTCACAAATCTTCTCGAGAGCAACTAGTTAACGAGCGCTCCTTCGGGAGCCTCGCAACGATCAGCGTCACTTGACATGCTCTCAGCCATTCGCCACATGTCGCGCTCTGGACGCTCCCTTTGCATTTTATTTATTTATTTTTCCGCACGCGTTTTCGGCTTTTTAAAAGGGTTATTTTCGACGTTTTGGTTTTCCATCGGTCTTCCTTAGCTTTTCAACCAAAAAAAATTGTGCGAAAAAACGCCTTTTCTTTTTTTTCCTTTCGCGAAAGTCACGATTTTGCTTCCGCGAGAGGCACGGTTTTGCTTTCGCGAGAGTCACGGCCGTGCCTCTCGAAAACGAAAAAAACGCGTTTTCTATTTTTTTTGCTTTCACGAGAGTTGCGGTTTTGCTTTCGCGAGAGGCACGGGTGTGCTTTCGCGAGAGTCACGGCCGTGCCTCTCGGAAACGGAAAAAAAAAACGTGTTTTCTATTTTTTTCGTGAGAGTCACGGTTCTGCTTCCGCGAGAGGCACGGTTGTGCTTTCGCAAGAGTCACGGACGTGCCTCTCGGAAAGGAAAAAAACGTGTTTTCTGTTTTTTCCTTTCGCGAGAGTCACGGTTTTGCTTCCGCAAGTGGCACGGTTGTGCTTTCACGAGAGTCATGGCCGTGACTCCTCGGAAACGGAAAAAAAACGTGTTTTCTCTTTCTTTTCCCTTTCGCGAGAGTCACGGTTTTGCTTTCGCGAGAGGCACGATTGTGATTTCGTGAGAGGCACGGGCGTGCCTCTTTCGGAAAGGGAAAAAACCCGTGCTCCCGGTTCGGTTTTTTCGTCCGATTTTTTTCGTGAAAAAGAAGTTCGTCAAAACCTATCAACATGGGATCTAGTTTTGAAGATCTCGACGCGAAGAATCCAACGGTGAAAGCAGTTCGAGATTTGGACGCACGGTTTGAGAGATAAAAAGTTTTGAATAAACTGATCTACGAAAAAGGGAAAACTCTCAGGTTGTGACAAGTGGTGCGCTGCATGTGCGCCACTTGTCGCAACCAGAGGAATTGGAGTGATCTTTGCAACGAGTACTCCTCAATTAGTGATTTCGAATCTTCCCTGATGGATAAGTATCCCTCTAACTAAAATTAAGGTAGAGTCTGCAGCTCGGCCCATACAAATGCACATGGTGGAAAATAAAGAGATAGTGGGCCTGTTTGGTTGGGCTACAAATTTGCCTGGACGTGCCAAAACAAGGGGCCTCCTATATGACGCTAAGTGCGTCCATATGCCCAGCAAATGCACAAGAACGACGCAACTGGTCCGTCACATTAATGTTGGGACTCTAGCGACCGGGACGATCGTAGAAGACGATTCTTTTTGTACTTCGCTACGTCGGATTTCTGACCATGGCAAAACAAACATTTTCATGTCAACTTTAGTTGTCGCGAGGATGACAAATTTCCTTAGCAAGCAGGGCAATTTTTTTGCCAGGATTTGTCACGCTTGCTAAAGAAAACAGTCATCATCGTGACAACTATAGTTGTCATAAAAACATTAGATTTTCCATGGCTACAAATATGACGTCAGATTTTTAACATTACCATTTTTTTGTTTGACTTTCGAGCCGGTTTTTTGCAATATTTTTTCATTTGTTTTCTGTAAAAGATGAAGAATTTTTTATTTACAAAGTAAATATTTATTAATTTTAAATAATTTTTTGAAGAAACTGAACATTTTGTTAAAACTTCTGTGCACATTTCGTCGAAATTATGAACATTTACTAGACAAAACTTTTTTCTTTGAACTTCTTGAAAAATGCATATGTTTTTTGAAATTGTGATAATATTTAAAAATTATGATAATTATTTAAAAATACATGAATATTTTAAATTTGCAAACTTTTTAAAAAATATATAAATATATTTTTAAATAAGAATTATAAATATAAAACTGAAAGAAAACCATTGAAGGAAAAAGTAGAAAAAACTTGACAACAACCTTCTAGAAGGTTCTTAAAACCATATTCCTCTAGGTGCTACCGTACCTAATTGAGTTGACCCATTTAGTGCGTATTCCCTTCGTCTGAGCGAAAGCTCAACATTATGTCGCATTGTGCATCATATAGGAAATACCCCAAAACAAGGTAAGAAATTTGGGAGAGCACTTGGTTTGTTGCCAAGCTGTGGCAACCAAACTACAAGTGTCAACATCCATGATTTGACAAATATATGCAATATTAATAGAAATTGTTTATTTTACAAAGTGAGGGCTCCTTTGATTCAAAGGAATTTTATAGGATTTCTGGAGGATTGAAATCCTTAGGATTTTTTCCTATGTTGGTTCTTTGATTCATAGGATTGAATCCCATAGGAATTTTTCCTATGGAATCTTTTGTACTACATTTCATAGAAAATCTAACATCCACTCCAACCTCTTTTTATATTTCCTTTGTTTTTCATGTGCCATCAAACACTCCTTGTTAATCCTATAGGATTCAAGTGGGCATGCCACTCCAATCCTATACTTTTCCCATTCCTACGTTTTCAAAATCCTACGAATCAAAGATGCCCTGAACTTTTCCGAATTTTTTAGAATTTTTTTTAAACATCTTAATATTTCGTGAAACTTCTGTGCACATTTCTTTCAAATCCAGAACATTCTTTGGACGCAAAATTCTTCTAAAATTTGGGAACTTTTTTGGAAACACGTGTGTATTTTGAAATTGTGAGCATTTTCAAAACTTTATGAGAATTCTTTAAAATACATTAATATTTTTAAATTTGCAAACATTTTTAAAAATATATGAAGATTTAAAAATACAAATAATAAAACTGAAAGGAAACCATTAAAGGAAAATATATATATAAAGAAAACTTGATCAGAACCTTCTAGAAGGTTCCTAAAACCAGATTACTTTAGGTGCTACTGTACTTAATCGAGTTGAACCATTTAGCACACATTCGCTTCGTCTGTGCGAAAGGTCGACATTACGTCGCAATGTCTATCATATAGGAAATACCCCAAAATAAGGGCAAGAAATTTGGGAGAGCCCAAAATTTTGGCCATCCAGGTTTGATGTCAAACAACAAGTGTCAACATCCATGATTTGACAAACATATGCAATTTTAGATGATTCACGCAGCAACTGTTATGTAGAATATTACACGTTACGATATAGATGCAGTTCATGAAATTCACCCGTATGCATGAATACATCTGACATCCCATTGAGCATTAGCACCATAGGCGCTCCCCATTCAGATCAAAAAATAACAAGAACAACAAAATTAGAGAAAATGAGAAAAGAAGAAAACTTCTTATCTGTTGAAGTGACGAACAGGCAGATGAGCTATTTCAATGTCTTGGCTAAGTTTGTTGTGATCCAAAATAAATGTGCTATCTAACCTCAATCTCTTTGTTAGCTTAACCTATTCTTTTTGCCGCAAAAAAAAAAGCTTAACCTATTCTTTCTGGTTAGTTAGATTAGTAATACAAAAGATTTATTTAACTGGTGTTTGATTTACTAGGTTTGATTATCCGATCATTTTGGTGGCTTAGCTGTGTCATGTGATAATGAGGTTTAAATGGTTTTGACCGATTTAACTTAAACTGTATCAGTTGATAATGCGGTTAAAAAGGTTTCGACCGATTTAACTTATACTCTCTCCGTTCCGAATTAGTTGTCTTAGATTTATCTAGATACGGATGTATCTAAACTCATTTTAGTGCTAAATACACTCGTATCTAGACAAATCGAAGACAAGTAATTCGGAACGGAGGGAGTACTTAATTCAGAGGTATATAACAAATTAAGCCACTACCCTAGTTCTTAACTCCAAACCAAAGATGATACGTCACTTGTAGGCTTTTGCCCGCAACTGATAATGGGTTGATAAGGGGCTCCTACATCAGTGATTAAAAATGGCCATTAGATCCCCGCAAAAAAATCATCAGATTATTCACCTGAATTGTTACATATGCGCTGTGCAGAACTTTTGTTGGTCTATTCAACACTCTTCCATGACCATCAAATTAGTTGTCTGTTCTCTGAAATCTTGAACTCCCAAGTCAACGTGCCCTCTCTGGTGTCCCTATAGCAAACGATCGTTCGCTATGGGAGGCTCATTCAAGCGAACGACACCACCAGATAGCGTTCTCTCAAAAACCACTCCCAGAGAAATATGTTTGGAACTGCCCTCCTATAATAGAGAGATTTGCCATGCTAAGAAGAAGTTATTGTCATGCCATAGCAAAAAGAATTGGTATACATTTCAGGGATTTTTCATGCTGTAGCAAATAAATTTGATATGTTTTTTAAGGATTTGCCATGCTGCAACCGAGAATTACAACGCTAAGAAAATGGGAAGTAGGGGCCGTCGCCAGACTGTCCCTCCCTCCTCCTCATCTCGCCGCCGCCTGAGGCCCTGCCGAAGAAGCCCGGGCAGGTCCTGGGACGGCGGCGGCGAGGCGCTGCCCTGAGTCGGCCTCTCTCCCCGGGCCTGGATCTCAACGACAGCAACCCACGGGATAGCCCGGCTGATCCATGCGCCGGCTGCCCATGGGATGCATTGGCCGGATCCATGGGAGACGGTGGCAGGGCAGCGGCATGGTGTCGTCGACGCTGGGAGGCCCAGATGCGTGGTGGTGGCTGGATGGCGTGCACACGGCGGTGGCGCTCCGGTGGTCTAGGGTGGCGTCTTTTTCGGGCGGCGCGGCCCTCGATGTGATTCATATCTCATCGGGTATGCCTTGGGACTGTCCGGCCTAGATCCAATACTCCGGCCGTGGTGGTCCTGTGTTGACGAAGGTGGACATGGTGGTGTAGCTAGGCTCATTTTTCTGGAGGAGATGGAGACTGCCGGCAAAAAGCCAAACTTTGACTACGGTCAGAGCCAACGACGACGACGCCCATGGGCGTCGCTACCTTGACGAAGGCGTCGACATGTAGTCTTCGGCTCCCCTCCCAGAATACTTGAGGGGAAACGCTAGGTCCGGGTTTGCCCGGATCGGATGATGGCGGCACTTGGGGTCGTGTTCCCCGTTGGGGGTATCATCTTGCAGTTGGTTCTAGCTAGCGAGACTAGTGGCTTGTGTTGGTTCGCCGGTTGCTTCTGTGTAGTCGGGCGGGGATGATCCATTGCTGCAGTGTGACCTTGCGAACATGGTGCACAGTGGTAGTCCTGTTGGGGAACGCAGTAATTTCAAAAAAATTCCTACGATCAAGCAAGATCTATCTAGGAGAAGCATAGCAACGAGCGGGGAGAGTGTGTCCACGTACCCTCGTAGACCGAAAGCGGAAGCGTTTAGTAACGCGGTTGATGTAGTCGAACGCCTTCACGATCCAACCGATCCAAGTACCGAACATACGGCACCTCCGTGTTCAGCACACGTCCAGCACGATGACGTCCCTCGAGCTCTTGATCCAGTTGAGGACGAGGGAGAGTTCCGTCAGCACGACGGCGTGGCGACGGTGATGATGGAGTTACCGGCGCAGGGCTTCGCCTAAGCACTACGACGATATGACAGGTGTTAACTGTGGAGGGGGGCGCCGCACACAGCTAGGAACAATTGATGTGTCTTCTAGGGGTGCCCTCCACACGTATATAAAGGAGGGAGAGGGAGGAAGGCAGCCTAGGGCGCGCCCAAGTAGGAGTAATCTACTTGGGCCCCTAGTCCAATTCGGCCCCCCTTACCATATTTGGACAAGGGGGAAAGGAACGAGGGGGAGGGGAAGGAAGTAGGAGTCCTACTTCATACTTTCCTTTTCCTCCTCTCCTTTCCCTTTCTCCCCACGTGGCTGGCCCTATAGGGGGCGCATCAGCCCCTTGTGGGCTCGTGTGTTCCCTTACTTGGCCCATTTGCCGGGGGTTGCCCGGGACCCGTTCCGGTGACCCGGTATCACCCGGAACACTTCCGGTGTCCGAATATAGCCTTCCAATATATGAATCTTTACCTCTCAACCATTTCGAGACTCCTTGTCATGTCCGTGATCTTATCCTGGACTCTGAACGAACTTCGGTCATCAAATCACATAACTCATAATACAAATCGTCATCGAACGTTAAGCTTGCGGACCCTACCGGTTCGAGAACTATGTAGACATGACCGAGACACATCTCCGGTCAATAACCAATAGCGGAACCTGGATGCTCATATTGGCTCCTACATATTCTACGAAGATCTTTATCGGTCAAACCGCATAACAACATAAGTTGTTGCCTTTGTCATCGGTATGTTACTTGCCCGAGATTCGATCGTCGGTATCATCATACCTAGTTCAATCTCGTTACTAGCAAGTCTCTTTACTCGTTCCATAATGCATCATCCCGCAACTAACTCATTAGTCACATTGCTTGCAAGGCTTATAGTGATGTGCATTACCGAGAGGGCCCAGAGATACCTCTCCGATACACGGAGTGACAAATCCTAATCTTGATCTATGCTAACTCAACAAACACCTTCGGAGACACCTGTAGAGCATCTTTATAATCACCCAGTTACGTTGTGACGTTTGATAGCACACAAGGTGTTCCTCCGGTATACGGGAGTTGCATAATCTCATTGTCCGAGGAACATGTATAAGTCATGAAGAAAGAAGTAGCAATGAAACTGTAATGATTATAATGCTAAGCTAACGAATGGGTCTTGTCCTTCACATCATTCTCCTAATGATGTGATCCCTTTCATCAAATGACAACACATGTCTATGGTTAGGAAACATAACCATCTTTGATAAACGAGCTAGTCAAGTAGAGGCATACTAGGGACACTTATGTTTTGTCTATGTACACACATGTACTAAGTTTCCGGTTAATACAATTCTAGCATGAATAATAAACATTTATAATGAAAAAAGGAAATAAATAATAACTTTATTATTGCCTCTAGGGCATATTTCCTTCAGTCTCCCACTTGCACTAGAGTCAATAATCTAGATCACATCACCATGTGATTAACACCAATAGTTCACATCACCATGTGATTAACACCCATAGTTCACATCGCCATGTGACCAACACCCAAAGGGTTTACTAGAGTCAATAATCTAGTTCACATCGCCATGTGATTAACACCCAAAGAGTACTAAGGTGTGATCATGTTTTGCTTGTGAGAGAAGTTTAGTCAACGGGTCTGCTACATTCATATCCATATGTATTTTGCAAATTTCTATGTCTACAATGCTCTGCACGGAGCTACTCTAGCTAATTGCTCCCACTTTCAATATGTATCCAGATTGAGACTTAGAGTCATCCGGATCAGTGTCAAAGCTTGCATCAACGTAACCCTTTACGATGAACTTTTTGTCACCTCCATAATCGAGAAACATATCCTTATTCTACTAAGGATAATTTTGACCGTTGTCCAGTGATCTACTCCTGGATCACTATTGTACCCTCTTGCCAAACTCATGGTGAGGTACACAATAGGTCTGGTACATAGCATAGCATACTTCATAGAACCTATGACTGAGGCATATGGAATGACTTCTCATTCTCTTTCTATTTTCTGCCGTGGTTGGGTTTTGAGTCTTACTCAACTTCACACCTTGCAATACAGGCAAGAACTCCTTCTTTGGTTGTTCCATTTTGAACTACTTCAAAAACCTTGTCAAGGTATGTACTCATTGAAAAATCTTATCAAGCGTCTTGATCTATCTCTATAGATCTTGATGCTCAATATGTAAGCAGCTTCACCGAGGTATTTCTTCGAAAAAAATCCTTTCAAACACTCCTTTATGCTTTCCAGGAGATTCTACATCATTTCCGATCAACAATATGTCATTCACATATACTTATCAGAAAGGTGTAGTGCTCCCACTCACTTTCTGTAAATACAGGCTTCACCACAAGTCTGTATAAAACTATATGCTTTGATCAACTCATCAAAGCGTATATTCCAACTCTGAGATGCTTGCACCAGTCCATAGATGGATCGCTGGAGCTTTGCATGCTTTGTTAGAACCTTTAGGATCGACAAAACCTTATGGTTGCATCATATACAACTCTTCTTTAAGAAATCCATTAAGGAATGCAGGTTTGACATCCATTTGCCAAATTTCATAAAATGCGGCAATTGCTAACATGATTCGGGCAGACTTTTAAGCATCGATACAAGTGATAAAATCTCATTGTAGTCAACACCTTGAACTTGTCGAAAACATTTTTTCGACAATTTGAGCTTTGTAGATAGTAACAATACTATCAGCGTCCGTCTTCCTCTTGAAAATCCATTTTATTGTGTATGGCTTGCCGATCATCGAGCAAGTCAACCAATGTCCATACTTTGTTCTCATACATGGATCCCATCTCAGATTTCATGGCCTCAAGCCATTTTGCGGAATCTTGGCTCATCATCGCTTCCTCATAGTTCGTAGGTTTCATCATGGTCTATTAACATGACTTCCAGAACAGGATTACCGTACCACTCTCGTGCAGATCGTACTCTGGTTGACCTACAAGGTTCGGTTGTAACTTGATCTTAAGTTTCATGATCATCATCATTAACTTCCTCACTAATTGGTGTAGGAATCACTGGAACTGATTTCTGTGATGAACTACTTTCCAATTCGGGAGAAGGTACAATTACCTCATCAAGTTATACTTTCCTCCCACTCACTTCTTTCGAGAGAAACTCCTTCTCTAGAAAGGATCCATTTTTAGCAACGAATATCTTGCCTTCGGATCTGTGATAGAAGGTGTACCCAACAGTCTCCTTTGGGTATCCTATGAAGATGCACTTCTCTGATTTGGGTTTGAGCTTATCAGGCTGGAACTTTTTCACATAAGCATCGCAACCCCAAACTTTAAGAAACGACAGCTTAGGTTTCTTGCTAAACCACAATTCATACAGTGTCGTCTCAACGGATTTTTAGACGGTGCCCTATTTAACGTGAATGCAGCTATCTCTAATGCATACCCTCAAAACGATAGTGGTTAATCGGTAAGAGACATCATAGATCGCACCATATCTAATAAAGTATGGTTACGACGTTCGGACACACCATTATGTTGTGGTGTTCCAGGTGGCATGAGTTTGTGAAACTATTACACATTGTTTTAATTGAAGGCCAAACTCGTAACTCAAATATTCACCTCCACGATCAGATCGTAGAAACTTTATTTTCTTGTTACAATGATTTTCCACTTCACTCTGAAATTCTTTGAACTTTTCAAATGTTTCAGACTTATGTTTCATCAAGTAGATATATCCATATCCGCTCAAATCATCTGTGAAGGTCAGAAAATAACGATACCTGCGCGAGCCTCAACACTCATCGGACCGCATACATCAGTATGTATTATTTCCAACAAGTCTGTTGCTCACTCCATTGCTCCGGAGAATGGAGTCTTAGTCATCTTGCCCATGTGGCATGGTTCGCAAGCATCAAGTGATTCATAATCAGGTGGTTCCAAAATCCCATCAGCATGGAGTTTCTTCATGCGCTTTACACCAATATGACCTAAACGGCAATGCCACATATAAGTTGCATTATCATTATTAACTTTGCATCTTTTGGCTTTCAATATTGTGAATATGTGTATCACTATGATCGAGATTCAATAAACCATTTATATTGAGTGTATGACCATAGAAGGTTTTATTCATGTAAATAGAACAACAATTATTCTTTGACTTAAATGAATAACCGTATTGCAATAAACATGATCAAATCATATTCATGCTCAACGCAAACGCCAAATAACATTTATTTAGGTTCAACACTAATCCCGAAAGTATAGGGAGTGTGCGATGATGATCATATCAATCTTGGAACCACTTCCAACACACATCGTCACTTCACCCTTAACTAGTCTCTATTCATTCTGCAACTCCCGTTTCATGTTACTAATTTTAGCAACTGAAACCGGTATCAAATACCCAGGGGTTGCTATGAACACTAGTAAAGTACACATCAATAATCTATATATCAAATATACCTTTGTTCACTATGCCATCCTTCTTATCCGCCAAGTATCTAGGGCAGTTCCACTTCCAGTGACCATTTCCTTTGTAGCAGAAGCACTCAGTTTCAGGCTTGGGTCTTGCTTTGGGCTTCTTCATGGGAGTGGCAACTTGCTTGCCATTCTTCTTGAAGTTTCCTCTCTTTCTACCTTCGCTGATTTCAACATCGCGAAGAGCTCGGGAATCGTTTTCGTCATCCCTTACATATTATAGTTCATCACGAAGTTCTAGTAACTTGGTGATAGTGACTAGAGAACTCTGTCAATCACTATCTTATCTAGAAGATTAACTCCCACTTGATTCAAGCGATTATAGTACCCAGACAATCTGAGCACATGCTCACTGATTGAGCTATTCTCCTCCATCTTGTAGGCAAAGTACTGTCAGAGGTCTCATACCTCTTGACACGGGCATGAGTATGAAATACTAATTTCAACTCTTGGAACATCTTATATGCTCCATGCCGTTCAAAACATTTTTGAAGTCCCGGTTCTAAGCCATAAAGCATGGTGCACTAAACTATCAAGTAGTCATCATACCGAGCTTGTCAAAACGTTCATAACGTCTGCATCTGCTCCTGCAATAGTTCTGTCACCTAGCGGTGCATCAAGGACATAATTTTTCTATGCAGCAATGAGGAAAATCCTCAGATCACGGACCAAGTCCGCATCATTGCTACTATCTTTCAACTTATATTTCTCTAGGAACATATAAAAAATAAATGGGAAGCTACATCACGAGCTATTGATCTACAACATAGATATGCTAATACTACCAGGACTAAGTTCATGATAAATTAAAGTTCAATTAATCATATTACTTAAGAACTTCCACTTAGATAGACATCCCTCGAGTTATCTAAATGTTCACGTGATCCAAATCAACTAAACCATGTCCGATCATCACGTGAGATGGAGTAGCTTTCAATGGTGAACATCACTATGTTGATCATATCTACTATATGATTCACGTTCGACCTTTCGGTCTCAGTGTTCCGAGGCCATATCTGCATATGCTAGGCTCGTCAAGTTTAACCGAGTATTCTGCGTGTGCAAAACTGGCTTGCACCCGTTGTATGTGAACGTAGAGCTTATCACACCCGATCATCACGTGATGTCTCGGCACGACGAACTGTCGCAACGGTGCATACTCAGGGAGAACACATATACCTTGAAATTTAGTGAGGGATCATCTTATAATGCTACCGCCGTACTAAGCAAAATAAGATGCATAAAGGATAAACATCACATGCAATCAAAAAATATGTGACATGATATGGCCATCATCATCTTGTGCCTTTGATCTCCATATCCAAAGCATCGTCATGATCTCCATCGTCACCGGCATGACATCATGATCCCCATCATCTTGATCTATATCAACGTGTCATTACATGGTCGTCTCGCCAATTATTGCTTTTGCGACTATTCCTATCGCATAGCGATAAAATAAAGCAATTATATGGCGCTTGCATCTTATGCAATAAAGAAACAACCATAAGGCTCCTGCCAGTTGCCGATAACTTCAACAAAACATGAACATCTCATACAACAATTTATATCTCATCACGTCTTGACCATATCACATCACAACATGCCCTGCAAAAACAAGTTAGACGCCCTCTACTTTGTTGTTGCAAGTTTTACGTGGCTGCTACAGGCTTAGCAAGAACCGTTCTTACCTTCGCATCAAAACCACAACGATTTTTCATCAAGTGTGTTGTTTTAACCTTCAACAAGGACCGGGCGTAGCCACACTCGATTCAACTAAAGCTGGAGAAACAGACACCCACCAGCCACCTGTGTGCGAAGCACGTCGGTAGAACCAGTCTCATGAACGCGGTCATGTAATGTCGGTCTGGGCCGCTTCATCCAACAATACCGCCGAATCAAAGTATGACATTGCTGGTAAGCAGTATGGCTATTATCGCCCACAACTCTTTGTGTTCTACTCGTGCATATAACATCTACGCATAGACCTGGCTCGGATGCCACTATTGGGGAACGCAGTAATTTCAAAATATTTCCTACGATCACGCAAGATCTATCTAGGAGAAGCATAGCAACGAGTGGGGAGAGTGTGTCCACGTACCCTCGTAGACCGAAAGCGGAAGCGTTTAGTAACGCGGTTGATGTAGTCGAATGTCTTCACGATCCAACCGATCCAAGTGATCCAAGTACCGAACGTACGGCACCTTCGTGTTCAGCACACGTTCAGCACGATGACGTCCCTCGAGCTCTTGATCCAGTTGAGGACGAGGGAGAGTTCCGTCAGCACGACGGCGTGGCGATGGTGATGATGAAGTTACCGGCGCAAGGCTTCACCTAAGCACTACGACGATATGACTGAGGTGTTAACTGTGGAGGGGGGCGCCGCACACGGCTAGAAACAATTGATGTATCTTCTAGGGGTGCCCTCCCAACGTATATAAAGGAGGGAGAGGGAGGGAGGCAGCCTAGGGCGCACCTAAGTAGGAGGAATCCTACTTGGGCCCCTAGTCCAATTCGGGCCCCCTTACCATATTTGGACAAGGGGGAAAGGAAGGAGGGGGGAGGGGAAGGAAGTAGGAGTCCTACTTCATACTTTCCTTTTCCTCCTCTCCTTTCCCTTTCTCCCCACGTGGCTGGCCCTATAGGGGGTGCACCAGCCCCTTGTGGGCTGGTGTGTTCCCTTACTTGGCCCATTAAGCCCATATCTTTGCCGGGGGTTGCCCGGAACCCCTTCCGATGACCCGGTATCACCCGAAACACTTCCGGTGTCCGGATATAGCCTTCCAATATATGAATCTTTACCTCTCGACCATTTCGAGACTCCTCGTCATGTCCGTGATCTCATCCGGGACTCCGAACAAACTTCGGTCATCAAATCACATAACTCATAATACAAATCGTCATCGAACGTTAAGCGTGCGGACCCTACGGGTTCGAGAACTATGTAGACATGACCGAGACACATCTCCGGTCAATAACCAATAGCGGAAGCTGGATGCTCATATTGGCTCCTACATATTCTACGAAGATCTTTATCGGTCAAACCGCATAACAACATACGTTGTTCCCTTTGTCATCGGTATGTTACTTGCCCGAGATTTGATCGTCGGTATCATCATACCTAGTTCAATCTCGTTACCGGCAAGTCTCTTTACTCGTTCCATAATGCATCATCCCGCAACTAACTCATTAGTCACATTGCTTGCAAGGTTTATGGTGATGTGCATTACCGAGAGGGCCCAGATATTCCTCTCCGATACACGGAGTGACAAATCCTAATCTTGATCTATGCTAACTCAACAAACACCTTCGGAGACACCTGTAGAGCATCTTTATAATCACCCAGTTACGTTGTGACGTTTGATAGCACACAAGGTGTTTCTCCGGTATTCGGGAGTTGCATAATCTCATAGTCTGAGGAACATGTATAAGTCATGAAGAAAGCAGTAGCAATGAAACTGTAACGATCATAATGCTAAGCTAACGAATGGGTCTTTTCCATCACATCATTCTCCTAATGATGTGATCCCGTTCATCAAACGACAACACATGTCTATGGTTAGGAAACATAACCATCTTTGATAAACGAGCTAGTCAAGTAGAGGCATACTAGGGACACTTATGTTTTGTCTATGTATTCACACATGTACTAAGTTTCCGGTTAATACAATTCTAGCATGAATAATAAACATTTATCATGAAATAAGGAAATAAATAATAACTTTATTATTGCCTCTAGGGCATATTTCCTTTAAGTCCAACGATGTGATCGGCGGTGCACATGGCCGGGGTAATGTTCGATGATATTGACAGCTTGTTGCAACCATGGCGGCGCAATGTAGGTTCGTGGTGTATTGTCTCGGGCAGTGTTCATGCCAAGATTTACCATCGACAAACACTTGCACCAGAGGCATGGGATCACCAAAGAGTCTGCATGAGATTTTGGCGGCACCATCTCTTCTTACCGTTTGAGCTGCAAGTGATGTCACTCCAACGTCGACGGAGGTTCTGGTTCCGCGGACGGTCTTTGGCAGGCCGCTTTGTGTCACGTTTAGTCTGAGTGGCCGTGTCCACATACGGAGCGCGTGTGCTTGCACCATCTTCTTTTGGCTCAACACCTGCTCGGCATGCTCGTTGCTCTTTTTTTCACTTTCTTTTTGTTTTTTATCCGCCTTGGCATAGCTTCGGTCATGTATGACTTTGCTAATTGCTGGTGTGATTTTTGTGTGCGTGTGTCCGTGTTAATTGTGTGCATCCTAACTATGCAGATGCCAGGTGTATGCTCTTTATGTCTGTATCCCTTTGATGCTCTGTATTGAGCCAATAAAATCCACCTTTTGTCGAAAAAGAAAATGAAAAGTTGCCCATGTCCAGCAATTGTGTCATGCTATCCAGAGAAGTTACCGTAATTTCATTAATTGACATGCTCCATCATAGAGAGTGCCTTGTATCATTCGCTCGGGACGGTGCACTATAACGAACTGTTTTCTTCATCGACCAACCATAATCTAACCAAAACATATTTACATTAAACAAACCGCAAATGAAATTGCATCAGGCTACTTGATCTAATTGAATGTCTCTCAGTTAAATACGTAACACTAGAACAGATGGTATCACAACAGATACATGTAGGAGTATATGTACTCATCTATCGCCACTGAAATGAATCACTATATGATTGCAGGCTGGGGATCATAGGTAACTTCTAGCCTGCAAAATTACGGGTCGTCGGGGTGGCAAGTGGGGCATCTGGCCGCGTTCCAAACTTTCAGCTGCGCCCTGACGGAACAGAGGAGGCGGCCATGTGCTGAACCCAGTAGTCGGCCAAGAACGTCTTGGCGGCGTCGAGGCTGGGGAAGTAGGGCGGCTCGAGGAACATCTGCGACAGCGGGTCCGTCCCCTCCGCCGGCACGAACAGCGCCCGGTTGCCCGACGCCTCCGCCGTGCCACACACCGCCGCCACGACCTGCCGGTACGCGAAGAAGAACCTCCGCACGGCCACCTCCACGGCCTGGAAAGCCTGCAGCAGCTCGATCTTGCCGGCGTCCTCGCCTTCGCCGCGCCTCCGGCCGTGGTACAGCCTCATGGCCGCCTCCTGCACCCTCGGCCCGCCATTGGGGTCCACCTCGACGCCGATCACCCACGGCACCAGCTTCTTGATGTCCCTCGTGGCGTTCGCGGCGTGCAGCAGCGCTCTGGACCGGAAGCAGAAGGACGCGTCGGTGCCGTCCGGCGCCGACCGTATCGCCAGCTGGCTCTTGAGCCGCAGGAAGTCGTCCGGGTCCATGAGCAGGTGCAGGTCCTCGATGTCGGCGAGCAGCTTCCAGATCCGCTCCAGGATCCAGCAGTCGCTCGCCGCCGCCTCCCAGTCCTTCGCTTCGATCCGGCTGTTCAGGCGGGTGAGAAGCTGAGACGCCGCGCACAGCCAGGATTCAAGAATCTGGTGGATGGTGAAGAGCGCCTCGTTCTCCCGGTTGCGGTAGCCGGTCTTGGGCTCCGGCGCCACCCTGGGCTTGAGGGCGTGCAGCTCGTGCGGCTGCACGACGCGGTCGTACTCCAGCACCGGCTTGCCGGCGAGGTTGGGCTCGCCGAGGCCGAGGGAGAAGGCGCAGCCCTGCATCTGGCTCTCGATGGCGTACTTGATCTTGGCCGCCAGGGTCTCCGACTTGTCCCACGCGGCGAGGCGCGGGAGCAGGCTGGACTCGCTGGCGTGACACACCACCGCGGCGGTGCTCCCCGGCAGCTGCCACACCTCCGAGGCGCTCCGCTCCCGGGGGAGCACGCCCTCGGACGCGCTCAGCTCGGCCAGCGGCGCGCCCCGGTCCCCCTCGCAGAGCGCGGCCACCACCTCCACCTCCCGCGCGGCGAGCGACTCGAGCCGCCGCGCCAGCTCGCGGCGGCTGGCGTAGCCCCGCGGGTCGGAGAGCGCGACGGACACGAAGCGGAAGGTGATCTCCAGCGCCTGCAGCGCGGGCTTGACCAGGCCCTCGTCGGGCCAGCCCGGGCAGCACGCGGCCTTCCACAGCCTCGACAGCTCCGGCAGCCGCAGGTACTGCTCGTACGCCTCGGCCGCCGAGCTGTCCTGCACCTTCAGCACCACCGACGCCGCCGGCGCGCGCCGCTTGTCGTCCGGCCGCACGGGCGAGAGCGGGGACAGCTTGGTCGTCGCCATTTCCTTCAGCACTGCTCCAGCTCCTCAACTCTCGGGTTAACTAACAACCTCTCGTTTGAAATTTCTACCACTCCTTGCTCGCACGTGTTCTGGTCTCGGGTCGGATGTGGCCTCGAGGATTAGAAGGTGAGGCTGCTTATATACTGCTCGTCGTGCCCGTATGGTCTTATAGATAGGGAGGAGCTGAGCTAGCGCGTGGCGTGTGGACCGCGGTGCGGGGTGGTTTGAAAATGATGTCTCTCAAACCGCGGGGGTGGGCGCGGGGCGGCACGCGAAAGCCATTGAAATTAGCGAGGAGGAAGAAAAGGCGCTCCGAGCTTATCCGGAGACGTGGGCTGGCTGTCATCAGCTGTGATGCGCGATGCGATGCGGTTTTGTGCTGTCCGAGTCGTCGTGAATCGTGGTGTTTTCTTGCGTTCGGGCAGCTCAGAGCACGTCCTTGTACCTCGTGGAACGCGGCCGTCTCTATCTATCCGCAGCTGCCCATCCATCCATCCATCCAGGGCCGGCACGAGGTTCGCCGTAAAAGACGTTGGGATTATCATTTTTTTGGATTATTATCGCTTAATTTAGTGGGAAAACTTCATCCATTTCTCCTTTGCTTGCATAGGTAATTCTGTAGGCGGAAGACTAATTTTTCCCTAGCAAGCGGAGAG
The DNA here is from genome assembly GCF_002575655.3 of Aegilops tauschii subsp. strangulata. Lineage (NCBI taxonomy): Eukaryota > Viridiplantae > Streptophyta > Magnoliopsida > Poales > Poaceae > Aegilops > Aegilops tauschii. Next base: position 485,213,282 of record NC_053037.3, read on the forward strand.
CGACGTTAATATAGTTTGTGATATTGGTCGGCAATGTCGTAAGCTACAGCAGCCATTGTTTTTGGTTTTGGGATTTACCATGTACTTGCTTCCATTGAAATGCTTCCTGGATTCGGTTTGGACGGCTTTCGGCAGTTGACTTTTGTGACTTTCTTGTTCTTTCTTTGGTTATTGAGCACTATTATATCCAAAGGTCAAGTGGTTTTCTAATGCTTTTTAGTCGCATAGCATGAAGATGATCTCGCCCGCGGAACCGTAGACTGCTCTAACGAAGTGGGTAGTACTCCCTCTATAAATAAATATAACCCTGTAAAAAATATAAGATCATTTAAAGTATCTACAACCGCATGTTGCAAATTTAGGTCTTCAAACGTCCGCGGACACGTCCGAACGTACCCGTGAAAAGTGACCGAGCAGGCCTCAAAATTTTTCATTTGCAACTACATACCCTATTTCCCAAACATCTAATACATGCAGGCCATGCACTACGATCACCCCGTGCGTCTTGGGCTGGCCGGGCTGGCAAAACACACTGAAAATTGCTCATACTTAAGATCTTAACACCCGTATTAGTCCTACCTCGCCGCGTGACGAGTTAGTCGACCAGCTTAAATAGCCGGGTCATGCAGAAGCGATAAGCTTCTGACATCATTGGATCCTTTGTTAAGAAGATAGAAGATTCATAGTCAGGGTTTGTCTCCTTCACAATAGAAACATTCATGTCTGTACTGCTTTTTATGAATCACAATTTGTCAAAAAAAAAACGATGAACAAAATAAAAAATCGACTGTCACTGTAGTAGGGCTATCTCAACGTACATGAACGAGACGAACTTGACACTCGATGAACAATCATCAGTTAATGAAATGAAGTCTAGTGTAAAGTTATCTCGCTCATGCAGCGAGAATTGATAGGCCTACACAACAACAGAGAAGCTTGCCGCCATGCGCCGACGCGTTTAAGCCGCGTCCACCTCGCACGGCGATGTGGGACTAAAATTTGGGTGCACCGATGAGAGAGGACGAAGCTTCTGTCGCTGCAGGTGGGACCGGTACGACCTGCAACCTGGTCGACGGACGCGCCCGGGCACCCCCACATCCGCCCCGGAGTGCCGGTCAGCCCGGGCATTTGAGGCCCGTTTGAGGCGCCCATCTTGGTCGAAATTTCATGACCGGTCAGTGACCGGGCGGCCCGCCTGGACGTATGAGGCGGGTTTGGGGCGTCCGGCTCTAGATGCTCTTAGATCATTAGAGTAAAATTTGACAATTCATTGTTTCATTCTTTTAAGCAACTACATACATTTGAACACTACTATTGTCTTCTTTCCTTAATTAGGAGACTCCTTGAACTTGTTAAACATTGTCTTGTGTAACACGCATAGGTAGTTAGAGATAGATTTATCTTATCAATGTATTCGTTTATCTTTCTATCTCTTCTCCCGTATCTCGATTGTATCTCCTCTCTGTTACGATGCATGTATGCGCTATTGGGAGGTGCGCCCCAACACAATCAATGTAAACCCCGCGGGCCTCCTGTTTGGAGGTTGAGACGCTTCGATACATTATCTCACATGGTATACAGAGCTACCCTCTTCCCCTTCGTCTAGCTATCCCTCCCGTCCACCTCCCTTCCATCTCCAAACTCGACAATGTCGACGTCCACCTCGGTTGTCTCCACCGGCCTCAACAACAATGTCTCCGAACCTCTCACTCGTTCCAACTATGTCCTCTGGCGTGCTCAAGCTCGTTCCCAGATCATGGGGGCGGGCCTCTTTGGGTGCGTCGACAAAACCCTAGAAGCACCACCCAAAACAATCACTAGCAAGAATGCCGAGGGCAAAGATCAGGTGGCTGTGAACCCTGCTTATGCGCCTTGTCTCATCCAAGATCAACATATCGTTGCCTATCTTCTTCGCAATCTCTCGAAAGAAGTCCTAGTTCAAGTAGCAGCTCTTGAAACCTCCCATGCCATCTGGTCCACCCTCGCCAACATGTTCTCTGCCCAATCCCGCTCTCGCTGCAACCACATCCGCATCGCCCTCACCACTGCCTAGAAGGGAACCCAGTATGCTATTGCATACTTCGGCTATATGCGGGGTCTTGCTGATGAAATTGCAGCGGCCGGGAAACCCATAGATGAGGACGAACTCCTTTCCCACATCATATCCGGGCTCGACATGGAATACCAGCCCATCATCAGCACCTTGGACGTGCGTCCTGAGCCAACCACGGTCGACGAACTCTTCGGCATGGTATCCACCTTCGACCAAAGAGTCGAGATGTTCCAGGGCACAGGCGGCCAAGCCTTCAAATCGTCGGCCAACGCCGCTTCCCGCGGACGGGGTGGCCCTTCCAAAGGCTACCGTGGCAGTGGCGGTGGCTCCCGTCGCGGTGGATATGACGGCAGCGGTGGTGGTGGCCACTATGGCGGCAGTGGCAGCGGCCACTACTCCAACTCTCACGGTGGTGGCAGCGGCGGCCACTACGGTGATGGTGGTGGCAACCATGGTGGTGGCTATGGCGGGCACTACTCCAACTCCGGAGGCAGCGGAGGACACAACTACAACAACAATGGCGGTCGCCCCTTCTACAACAACAACAGGGGAGGCCAGAACAACTACAACAACAATTTTAGAGGGTATGATGAATATGAAGGAAAATGTCAGATTTGCAAGAACACTAATCATATTGCAAAGGAATGCAAGTGGCGCTATGCAGATGATAATTCACAGAAGAAGAAAGTTGCCGCAGCAGCCAACAAGTCATATGGAGTAGATACCAACTGGTATGCTGATTCTGGTGCCTCCGATCACATCACCCATGAGCTCGAGAAGGTCACCATGCATGAGAAATATCATGGTCATGAACAAGTTCATAACGCCGATGGTACAGGTATGGAGATAAGCAATATTGGTTATTCGGTTATTCGTTCCCCACATAGAGATATCCACCTAAACAATATCTTGCATTGTCCCACTTCATCAAAAAATCTCCTTTCCGTTCATCGCATTGCCCTTGACAATCATGTATTTTTAGAATTTCACTCATTCTTCTTTTTGATCAAGGATCAGGTCATGAAGCAAATCCTCTATCGAGGTAGATGCGTGGATGGACTGTACCCGTTGATTCCTCAAGTTAGCAGATTCAATAAACAAGTGTGTAGTGCCATCAAATTGTCTTTGGAGGGATGGCATGCTCGTTTAGGCCACCCTTCCTTTTCCATTGTCAAACAAATTCTTAGCAAAAATAAACTCCCGGTTGTTGTGGAGCATAATTCTGAAACTATTTGTGACTCTTGCCAAAGAGCAAAAAGCCATCAGTTGCCTTATCCCGTTTCTACTAGCGTTCCTGTTAAGCCATTGCAACTCATATTTTCAGATGTGTGGGGTCCTGCTCCCATCTCTGTTGGAAAACATGCCTACTATGTTAGCTTTATTGATGATTATAGCAAGTATACATGGATCTATCTTCTTAAGAAAAGATCTGATGTGTTTCAAGTCTTCCTCAATTTCCAAGCTCTTGTAGAAAGGAAGTTTGATAGGAAGATCATCGCTGTCCAGTCTGACTGGGGTGGCGAATACGAAAAGCTAAACTCTTTCTTTCAGAAGTTAGGCATCTCTCACCATGTATCATGTCCCCACGCACACCAGCAAAATGGCTCCGCAGAGCGGAAACATAAACACATCGTCGAAGTAGGACTCTCCCTACTTGCGGCTGCCTCCATGCCCCTCAAGTTTTGGGCGAAGCTTATCTCACCGCTGTTCATCTTATTAACATACTACCCAGCTGTGTCATTAAGAATGAAACACCCACTGAGCATCTTTTCCACACTAAACCAGATTATGCTCTTCTTCGTATTTTTGGGTGTTCATGTTGGCCTAATCTTCGTCCATATAACAACAGAAAACTCATGTCTCGTTCCAAACAGTGCGTTTTTCTGGGTTATAGTTCCCAACACAAGGGAGTCAAGTGTCTAGATGTCTCAACTGGTCGTGTCTATATTTCTCGCGATGTTGTCTTCGACGAAACCCAGTTTCCCTTTGCTAAACTTCATCCAAGTGTCGGCGCTCTCCTTCGCAAAGAGATACTGCTTTTACCCCCCATCTCACAAGTAGTGGTAGTGGGGAAGTAAATAATTGTGATGATCAATATTTGCCTAACCTCCTAATGGTTTACCTGAGTATTCTGTTTCAGAAGTTACTATAGATAACAATGGTGCAAACAGTGCTGAAAATAGTGTACAAAATCAAGCTACAGAGCAATATTTCATGTGCACAAATTTCCCCGGTGGATCTGCTTCGGGATTGCCCCAGGTGACTGCGCCAGGTGGGTCAGGCGAATCTGCCGCGGGATCCCCGCCCGGCCCAGCCTCCCCGCTCCTGTCGGGCTCCCCGCCTGGGTTTCCACGCGCGCGCCGGGCTGTCCAGCCCGAGGGCGCCACGTCTCCCTCCACGCTAGGCGCTGCCGGGCCCGCCACTACTCCGCCAACCGCGTCTCCTCGGCGCGGGCCTGCGCCAGCCGACCGGCCTGTTCCCGAGGCCCGACCGGAACCTGCTTCCCCTCCTGCACCTGATGCGGTTGGCTCGCGTGCTGCTGCTCCACAATCCGCATCGGGATCCCCCGCCGTTGTGGATTTGCTGCTGCTGTAGCCCGGATCGCCTGCGGCTCCCTCTCCTGTGGCCGCTCCTACACAACCACGAACAAGGCTCCAACAGGGGGTTACTTCCAGAATTAATTACAGAAATATTGCCAAATATGGGTTAACTTGTTTGACAGGTGAATCTAGTGAACCCAAGACTCTGGATGAAGCTCTTGGTGATACTCGCTGGAAGCAAGCAATGGAGGATGAATTTTCTGCTTTGCAACGCAATAAGACGTGGCACTTAGTTCCTCGTCATGAAGGTATCAATTTAATTGATTGCAAATGGGTCTATAGAATTAAGAGAAAGTCAGATGGTAAAATTGATCGGTTCAAAGCACATTTGGTAGCAAAAGGATTTAAACAGCGATATGGTATTGACTATGAAGATAATTTTAGTCCTGTTGTCAAGGTTGCATCTATTTGTCTTGTGCTCTCCATTGCTGTTTCCAGGGGGTGGAGTCTCAGACAGCTATACGTACAAAACGCATTTCTTCATGGTGTTCTGAAAGAGGAGGCCTACATGAAACAACCTCCTGGGTTTGAGGACAAAAATGTGCCTTTTCATGTCTGCAAAGTTGACAAGGCTTTGTATGGGCTCAAGCAAGCACCTCGAGCATGGTACTCTCGGCTGAGTATGAAACTGCAAAAGCTTGGGTTTTTTCCATCCAAGTTTGACACTTCTCTGTTCATTTACAACAAGTTTCAGACCATCATTTTTGTTCTCATTTATGTTGATGATATTATTGTGACTAGTTCATCTAGTGGAGCAATAACAACACTGTTAAAAGATCTTAGGGCAGATTCTGCTTTGAAAGATCTGGGAGATTTGCATTACTTCTTAGGCATAGAAGTCAAGAAAACTGAACATGGCATTCACTTATCACAAGGAAAGTATGTGACTGATTTGTTAGGCAGAGTTGGTATGCAAAATTGTAAACCTTCTCCAACTCCCTTGTCCAGCTCAGAACAGCTATCCTTGACAGAAGGAGCACCTTTGGATCAGGAAGACAACACCAGCTACAGGAGTATAGTTGGAGCATTATAGTACTTGACCCTTACTCAACCTGACATTTCCTTTCCAGTCAATAAAGTTTGCCAGTTTTTGCATGCACCTACTACAGCCCATTGGACAGCTGCAAAGCGCATCTTGAGGTATGTAAAGAATACAACAAACATTGGTCTAGCTATAAATAAATCCTCCTCTCTTCGCATCAGTGCCTTCTCTGATGCGGATTGGGCTGGTTGTGTGGATGATAGACGCTCAGGGGGATTTGCTATCTTTTATGGACCTACTTTAATCTCATGGTGTGCAAAGAAACAAGCTACTGTTTCTAGGTCCAGTACTGAGGCAGAGTATAAAGCATTAGCTAATGCTATAGCTGAAATTATTTGGGTACAGGCTTTGCTAAGTGAACTTGGAGTATCACATACTCAGACGCCTATACTTTGGTGTGACAATCTTGGTGCAACATATCTTTCTGCTAATCCTGTTTTTCATGCAAGAACTAAACACGTTGAGATAGATTTCCATTTTGTCAGAGAAAGAGTTGCAAACAATGAATTGGAAATCAGATTCATACCTTCCAAGGACCAGCTTGCAGATGGGTTCACAAAGGCACTTCCTACAAGAAGCTTTGAAGAGTTTAAGCGTAATCTCAACTTGTGCAGTTGTGATTAAGGGGGAGTGTTAAACATTGTCTTGTGTAACACGCATAGGTAGTTAGAGATAGATTTATCTTATCAATGTATTCGTTTATCTTTCTATCTCTTCTCCCGTATCCCGATTGTATCTCCTCTCTGTTACGATGCATGTATGCGCTATTGGGAGGTGCGCCCCAACAGAATTAATATAAACCCCGCGGGCCTCCTGTTTGGAGGTTGAGACGCTTCGATACATTATCTCACAGAACTGCCTGGGCAGGTTTCACTTCAAGAAGCCTCACCAATTACTTGAAATAAGGATAGGTCGCATCAACCAATACTAAAACTTTTATGAAACAAGGCAACAGACTTAACATTTTCACTATTTAAGAATGGACTTTTGTTACACACACGCCGCCAAACGGCAAAAGCCTAAACGGATTACTCTCGTGGCGTTACATTACTCAAATACTTGTCACCCGCAATGGCCCAAAGAGACACTTTATCTTTGATATTCTGCATGATGATCGCCACCGGCGACGCATTGCTCCTGAAAACGTGTGCAATCCTTTCTTCGAGAGTTACCATCCCATGAGTAGCAGTAAAGAAGACAAGGCTTTCACTGATTGAGCATTGCTAGTGAGGAGCTCATCCCACCAAGATTTAACCATGCCAGACCGATGCCAAAGAGCCATGGAGATATAAAGATTGATCCAGGAGAACAGCTCATTCCAAACATGGATAGAGAACCTGCACTTGGAAACGAGGTGAGCTGCAGATTCTTGCACTTGATTGCATAACGGGCATCGGTCGCAGTTTGACCATCCTCGACGTTGGAGCCTATCCATAGCCCAAGTCCTGTTTTGAGTGACTAGCCACGCAAAGAATTAAGTCCTCCGGGCTGTAACATGTAAGCTTGAGCTTGTGAATCCAGTAAACTGCGTCATATAAGCATAATTAGTGGAGTAGTTTTCATCGTTGCGAGCTTCCACATAATGGTATCCTTGACGCCCGAGTGAATGACGACGCTCGCAAGCTTCTCCCAGAGGGCCGCGAATTGTTGAAAGTGCTGAAGGGTCAGGCTGCTTTGGGTATCGATTTGAGTTATCCAGTGCCATTTCCTTAAGACCGTTGCTACAGATCCACCTTTCTTGCGGGATATCTCAAAAATCTTTGAGCAATGTCTTTGGGTTTGAGACCCTGCAGCCAAGATGACTCCCAAGATTTTGCCTTAAACGTTGTTGCTATTATCACTTAATTTACAAGGAAAAGTTCAACCATTTTCTCCTTTGCTTGCGTAGGTAAAGTATGTAGGAGGAGGTGATATTGGTCGGCAATGTCGTAAGCTACGGCAGCCATTGTTTTTCATTTGGGGATTTACATTGTATGCTGCTTGCATTGAAATGCTTCCTGGATTCGGCTAGGACGGCTTTTGGCAGTTGACTTTAGTAGCTTTCTTTCTTTGGTTATTGAGCACTATTATACTCCAAAGGTCAACTGCTTTTCTAAGGGTTTGTAGTTGCATTCTTCTTTTCTCCTCGGAGTGGGGAGCATGCAAATGATCTCCCCCTGATCCGAACTGTAGCTTATTTGCTCCATGAATATATATAGCCAGCTAATGGGATATGATTTGACCATTGTTTGTTCCATAAAAAAATTTGAAGGCCACATTTTCTTTCATTATTTGTTAGAAGACCACAACATTCACCTCACTTTTTTGCAGGGAGACCACAATATTCTCCCTGCAAAATGACAGGTCAACCAATTCCATTTAAGCATATGACAATTAGTTAAGGTTTCAAATGTTTAAGCGTGCATATCAAGTCAACCAACATCAATCAAACAGATTGCTTTCAAAAAAAAATCAATCAAACAGATGGAGCAGCATATGCTATTTGGCGGATTACATGTAGAAATCTCCATACTATCATGATTTGTGGAGGAAATAAAATCAGATTCCTTCCCTTACTGTTGACTTCGGTAGACAACTTTACTGGCCGGCACAAAACCACCGAACTCCAGCCGGACGTGCAATGAAATGCTGACACGGCATGCAGCCGACCCACCTCACATTCGGCAACACTACTTTTCTTACCCCATCCGGGGGTTTGCTCGAAGTATCGACACAGTTGACCAAAACCTGAAGCGCAGCACGTACGTCCATGGCATTGGCACCTGCCGCCTTTGTCTGGCGCTCTGCAGGACCGACCGCCGCTGCCAAACTTTGACGTTGGGCGGACCCGACGAGGGCAAAGTCTACGGTAAATCTGAAACCAACCACCTCGTCCTGACCAGCGGGAGCGGAAGCAGCCGAGAAGTTTGTCTAGGTTTTAGGGGGAACGCCGTCTACGCTCGGTGCTTATCCATGGTTTAGTAGCCTAAATAAATGTTCATGTGGTTTGACCAAGTATATTCCGTGCGTGTATGTGGCCTGTGCTGCTGCTTTGGATATAGGCTGAGAATTCAGCTTATCAGCTAGCTATTGTTAGTCGCGATAACTACGAACTTCGTAAGGTAGCTGTTACTTTCTTTAGTCGGCCGCAGATCTAGGCATTTAGCGCATCCTTTTGCTACCGTAGGGACGTTGACAATTGGCTCACACTTCATACCATGTAGGAGAAAGACGTGCAGTGCACAATCAAGAGGCGCATCACAGCGGGGGAATAGCTGAAGAAGGCATGTCGGTAAGCAATAGCAAAAGTATGTTGGTCCGCATACGGATTACGTGCCTGCCTGATTAAGTTATTACCCGGACGCCATAGCATACGCGCACCGACTGGACAGTCGATCTACACGACATGTAAGAGCATCTCCAGCCGTTCGCTCCCCAGGCGGCCCGAAAAATCGCCGCCTGGGGACGAACCGGCGGTAAAATCGGCCTGAGGACGATCGGATTCCCAGCCGACGCCCCCAGGATCGGCCCCAGGCGCCTGCTTTAAACTTTTTCGAACATTTATTTAACTAAAATTCGCTGAATGGGACAAATATTCGGTGAAACAGTACATTACTTCGGCGACTGAAATAGTTTTTTACATAGATAAAATACTTAGAAAAAAACAAAGAGGCCGCGACTACTGGCCAAATAACGCGCTGAGAGAGGCGAAGTCGACGCCTCCTTCTCCTCCTTCACGCGGCCGCCCCTGCTGGACCCCTGCCCGGGGTCGCCCTGGCGGACCGGTGGCGGCGCGTTGTCGTCGCTGTCGTCGTCGAGGACGACGACGCCTCCCTCGTCGAGGCCACGGCGCCGAGCGACGAACTGCTCAAAGGCGCGGTGCTGGCGCTCCAGCTCCGTCCGCGCCCAGTCTTCACGCGCCCACTTCAAGGCCGCCGTGTCGTCGAGCCCTGGTTCCGTCTTCACACCGGCGAGCCCTGACCCCGTCTTCACGCCGGCGAGCCCTGGCTCCGTATTCACGGGGGCGAGCCCCGGCTCCATCTTCGGCTTGACGAAGCGGGGAGGAGCCGAGGAGGAGGCGCGCCCACCCTCGTTGATGAGATGCCGGCGCCGCGGGTGCGCCGGCCAAGCGGCGGCCGAAGCCGTTGGCCGCCGCCCCATCGCCGGGGAACCTCTCGCCATCGTCGCGCCTGGGCACGGGGAGAGAGGGGAGGAACGTCGGCGGCTGCGGAGCACGAGGAGAGAAAGCTCGACGGCTGTGGGCGGGGTGCGGCCACAAGCGAGGGGAGGCACTGCTTATATAGCGACTGGGGGGTGTGGGCGTTGTGTGTACGCGTGGCGGGAGGTGGTGCGTTGCCGCGCCGCCCGTGAGGAATCAAGGGAAGGCTGACCGGCGGCAGCCTTGGCATTAATTGATTCCCCGCCGGAAACCGAGGTGATGAGGACGACGAGGCGCGAGGGTCGCTGAGTCGGCGGGCCCGCCGTTCTTTCGCGCCAAAAATGATTGCCCCGGCGCCCCCCAGCGCGCCGGGTTCGGCCTGAGTCCGCCGGCGCCAGTCTTGGCCCAAACCGGCGAAAAACAGGCTCCTGGGGACGCGACTGGGCCGATTTTTGGGCGCCGACGCTAAAAAACCGCCTTGGGAGGGGGTGGCTGTTGGGGCCGCGGCTGGAGATGCTCTAAGCGCAATACAGCGAATTGAAAAGAGTTATCCAAAACGTGAGTATAAACCATACTGCTACGTATTAGTGGTCTCAGCTTGTATTATTGGTCTCCCAGCAAAAGAATTTTTTTTTTTGAAACAAAGAAGGTGGCTGACTGTCAACCTTATATTTCAAAACAGGCAAAGCCTGATGAAGTAACAGGTACAAAGCAAGACTTGGCCGGTGCACCAAGGTGCAAGGCACAAGCAGAGATATAACAGAAACCGTAAGAAAGAGACAGGGGGGAAGAGATTACATCACGTCATACACAGACTAAGTGGTTAGTTTCTGGCACCAGAACTGTATATCATCCTTTGCTAGCTGACTATGGGCTCTATTGCTCCAGAGATGTAGCATATTTGCTGCATAGAATCGAATGCAGGTCGCAGTCCAAACCTTTGAGTTGAAGACCCGGTCATTCCTAGCATGCCATAAGGTGAGAGCACATGCTACGAAGGCAATATTCCATTTGCGTTTGAAACTGAGCTGGTGTTGTGCTTGTTCTACAAAAACTAGAATGTCAGGAACTGAGCAAGCCAAAGTATCAAGCGCCAGCTTTCCCCAAAGAACGGATGCTGGGGCGCATCATAGCAACAGATGATCAGCGGACTCCACCGCAGGGCAGGCATCACAATGTGCAAACGGGGCAACCACAGACCAGCCCTTCTTCACCATATTATCTCTGGTGTTGAGACGGCCTTTGAAGGCAAGCTAGAGGAAGATCCTATGCTTTAGAGGGATCAAAGAATCCCAAACCCAGGGCTCAAAAGTCGCCAAAACCCCTCGGAAAGTGAGCAGACTGTAGAAGTGTCTTGTACTAAGCTGACCAGAGCCGAAGAAAGGGATGCGCTTGTCATCATTCAGTAGATTGGGAGCAACATCTGATAACAGTTCATGCAAGGCCAACAGCTCAGTCGAAGCCGTTTGAGAAAGATTAGGATGTAGTTGGATGACCCATGATCCATTGGCATATTGTGAGTGCACAGAGCAAGCTGGTTGAGACGCGAAGGAAAACATCGTAGGGTACAGCAGACAAAGGTGACCCGTATCAAGCCATTGATCTTTCCAGAAGGAGACCAGAGTTCCAGGACCCACATCACACCGAGAGGAGTTAATGACCAAAGGAATAAGATCCTTGAACCCTTTCCAGATTGCCGTATCTCTGTTGCTGGCACCTTGAGGAAGAGTAGCCTGGCAATAATGTGTGGCGAACCATTTATAGCATGGTATGTCAGAGCTTTGTAAGATCTTGGAAACAAACTTGCACATCATAGCTTGGTTGTGAGCTTGCAGTTGACGAACACCCAAGCCACCATTAATACGAGGTAGAGAGACCGCATCCCAAGCTACTAAACATTGGCCGCCTTTAACCTTGTTCTTCCTTGCCAGAAAAAAGCACGCAACAGACATTCCAACTTTCCAAGAGATTCCATAGGCCAGGCAAAACATGACATGAAATAGCTCGGAATACCCGTAAGCACCGAGTTAATGAGGGTCAGCCGCCCCCCTAAGGATAAGAAAGTAGCTAACCATCCAGAGAGGCGACGATCAACCTTGTGAATGACTGGCAGCAACATACCATGTGTTATTTTGTGCAAAGAGAGAGGCAGGCCCAAGTATGTACACGAAAAGGACGAAACTGGGCAGCCTAGAATCTGAGCAATAGCAGAGGCTGTATTTGTATCCACTGAGACAGGCACGAGGGTGCTCTTGTGGAAATTTATAGTGAGCCCAGAAAAACCAGAGAAAGCCGTAAGGGCAAACTTGATGACTTTCGCCTGCTGCGTGCTGCCTTGAAAAAGAATCAGTGTGTCGTCTGCATATTGTAGGACCGGGAAGAAACTGTCCGAACCAAGGGGGTACAGCAAGGAGCCATCCTGGAACAGCTGACAGCACATACTCTGAAGCACATCAGCGACAAGGATGAAGAGGTACGAGGATAGAGAATCCCCTTGCCGAAAACCTTTCTTTGCCAGGATGGGGGCACCCAGCTCGCCGTTGAGGAGGACTCTAGAGCTGCCAGTAGACAGGAGTGTGTGTATCCAGTTTGTCCACACTCGCGGAAAGCCTCTTGCATCAAAAATCTTGCGCAAGCAACACCAACTGACGTTGTCGAAGGCCTTATGAAAGTCCAACTTTAAAGCAATGACTGGCAGTTTTCTTTTATGGGCATACTGGATCATTTCGGCAGCCAAAGCAAAGTTCTTAACGATCGATCGGCCTTTCAGAAAGCCAGACTGAAGTGTGTGAATCAAGTGGGGTATCCATATTTTGAGCCGACTAGCCAGCACCTTAGAGGCCAGCTTAGGCAGACTATGCACAAGAGAAATGGGCCTGAAATCTCGCATTTCCAGAGGTGTGTCCTTTTTAGGCAGCAGGGTAATGAAAGCAGAGTTGATACCAGAAAGATCCACTTCATTTTTATGAAAATCACGAAAAAACCCGAGGAGATCATCCTTTATCAGCAACTTGAAAGCCTTGTAAAACTCATTGGTAAAACCATCGGGGCCCGGGCTTCTGTTATTTGGCGAACAATTGATGGCCTGCACAATCTCTGCCCAGGAGAACTCAGCTGCGAGCTCCGACAGGTTAAGCGGAGCATATAGAGAACCAATATCGACAGTGTCTATCGAGGATGCAGGCTGTCCCAAGATTGCCTTAAAGTAATCCGTAGCCAACCGCAGCTTCTGACTGATTTCAAAATGCTCCACTCCGTCCTGAACAAGCACTTTGACCTTGTTACGGCCAGCTTGGCAATTGGCCGCTGCGTGAAAAAATTGGGTGTTCTCGTCCCCGGACACACACCATCGTATCTTGGCTCTACGTCGCCAAGCCGCAGTCTGCCAGAGGATCAGTTGCTCAGCCTTGGCAGCAGCAAAAGCCCTAAGCGCTATTTCAATAGCAGAGAGCGACCTCAACTCTTCAACAACATTTAAATAAGCAACGACATGTTTATTGTTGTCCAAGAGGACCCACAGGCTAGGTTTCAAACGACACCATTGACGCAAGGCAACACGTACACGCCTCATTTTGAAGCTGATCAGAGAAGCAGCAGAACAGATATCTCGGGTACCTCAAGTCCAAGCTTCAGAGATGATGTTTCTAGGTTCTTCTAACTCCAGCCAGTGATTTTCCATGCGAAACAACTTGCTTTTGGTCGTGTTCGTGGAGAAGGACATAAGCATAGGTGCATGATCAGACGTCGTTGTAGGTATGCAAGAGGCAGTTGATTGCAGAAAGCTGAGGTTCCAGGCTGCATTGACAAGTACCCGATCCAGATGGACAAGAGTAGGCTGGTCTCTCTTGTTAGACCAAGTAAAAAGTCTGTTGTCAATCTGAACATCATCCATACCATGGTCTCGAATCCATGAGTTAAAATTTTCCATCATACTCCAGTTGATCTGACCCCGGGATTTCTCATGTGCATATCTATACATATTGAAATCGCCCAGCACCACCCAGGGCATGTCTGATGGACTAGCAACACTGCTAACAGCCTCAAAGAAGCTCGATCTCTCATGATTCAGATATGGGGCATAAACATCCGTGAGAAAAAATGTGTTGTTTGCTGATGTAGAAGTCATCTTCAGAGTGACATGGAACTTGTGCAACGCTACCACTTGGCCCTGAAGCACACTAGGATACCAGGCAACCAGAATTCCCCCGGCCGCGCCATCAGAGAGGGTGACAGCATGCTCCTTGAGGTTTATTGGCAAGAACGCTCGCAGCTTGAAGAGAGAGATAGACGGCAGCTTTGTTTCCTGCAAGCAAACAACACTAGGGCAGCAAGAGATTATAGTATCACAGACCAACGAGCACTTATCATCCTCGCCGAGTCCACGAACATTCCAGTTCAGAATCTTCATAGTGCAATAGAGAACACACAGCCCAGAACAAGAAAGTTAATATGCATATGCAACATGATCATGATGAGGCAAACGGTGCAAAGCACTAAGATAGATATTCTGGAATAGCAGCATACAAACTCATGACTGACTAACCATAACAAACTACGGACCTTGAAGAAAGACAGAACCAGACTAACTAGTAGCCGAAGATAAAGCGGATACGGAGAAGGACTGCAAAACACTACGCAAGACAGACACTTGAGCGATACAGCTGCGGACAGCACTGCCCGAAGGCCCAGAAGAGAGGCGCCAGGCCTAACCATTGAAGGAGCTGAAGACACATGTAGGGGAGCCAGAAGCAGCACCAGCGGAGGTGGATGCGTCATCCGACGAGACAGGAACGGCTTGGATCTTGACTTGTTCCAGGATGGCACTAGGGTTGAGGTCGCAACACTGAGCAATCTTCTTCAGTTTGCCCCGAGTCAGAGGCGACGGCGTGTTCAACAATGGCAGCTCGAGGAGGCCGGCCACGGCCGCGGTCTTGGCCTTCTTGCGGCGGCGAGAGAGTGAACCGGATCGGCAAACGTAATGGCCATGCACCATTAGTTTTTTTTTACAAAAAACTTATTATTGGTCTCCCAGCAAAAAATCATACGTAATATTATTGGTCTCGCTAGTTGAGATAAGAATGGAACATAGACAACACAAAACGGTACATTGGTTTCTTTCGATGAGATAATATGCATATCTGAGCACACAAGGCAGAGACGTCTTGTAGTTAACCCCAAACAGCTAATGATACAGGCGTATGGAGCACGTCTGACCATTGGAGAATCAACCGAGTCGTGTCCCCCTGCCAACAAAAATTCGAAAAAATGTTCTCGCTGCAAACCCAAACCTTCTGCCAGCAGTATCAAATTCATAGGATGCGTCTTTGGATCCACAGATACATAGCTCCCATAAAGTTAGCACGAGCATGTTCGCCGGCTCATGACTGCATACATCGACGCCGACGACGCGTATGCATGAACCTGCTCATTAAAACCCGTAGTAAACCCCGGCAAGACCACGCCACGCTCGGTGCATGCATCCATCAATCACGTTGATTGCTCGCCACGGTCGTTTATTAGGCGCGGCCCATGATTCGTGGATCGATCGATGGCTGGCGCCGATCGGGGGATCGATCGATGCGTGACGTCTCGGCAGGGCTGGCGGGCGGGCCACCAGCGCCGGACCGGGACCCCATCGAAAAGTTTTCGGATAAGATGGAGCGGCTCGGCTGACCCGACCGGCTCTCCGGTCCTTTCTCGCCCGCGTGCTGCGACCGGTTGAACCGTCGACCGGCGGGAGCGGATCGCGGAGCGGTCGCCGGGTACGTTTTTCTAGAAAATGACGACCATGGAGTAGAGCTCCACGCGAACGCACCCGCGTCGCTGTCGCTGAAAAGGTCGCGCGTACGTTCTTCCAGTCTCCGGAGAAATCCGCCCCGATCGCATCCGAACGACCGGTGGATGGATCGATCGGAGAGTGACGTGCGTGTTTGGGCGAGACGCCGTTGGTAAAGCGCCTCTACGGGTTTACTCGGCCGCCGGTGCGTCGTGCGAGTGCGACCGGGCCAACGTCGACGGCGGATGGATGGCAATCGATTTGCGACGCAACCATCGGTGCCTTCGTCGCGGCCACGGGATCGCGTACGCGCCTTCACATGCGGCGGGATGGGGCTTTGGGGGCAGTGCATGGGAGGAAGCACACGGTTTGAACCTTCGGGATCCCAGCAAACGGCGGCGGAGCGCAGGAGGAGGTCCCGTCGGCCACATGGCGCGCCGCGCGGGCCGGTGGGACGGCTAGGACGCGGCCCCATCATGTGAGATGCCCGGCCAGCCCGGCTGGCTTGTCGGATAAGGTTGCGGAGGCGAGACAGATGGGGCACGTTACGTGTTGCCGTCTCGCCGAGGTCGCCGTGGTGACGGTCACGTTACGTTGCAGCTCATCCGCTTGATGCGAGCCGATTCACACGGAGGATATGGATCGACTGGGGCCAAGCATACGAGACATCCACGTACTCTCCACTCTGTCCGAGTTATCAGAAACTCTACAAAGGTCAAAGCGTGTCGACTCTCTGGAGACTGGAACCATCACCATGACGAGGGTCAAACAAAGCGTATCGACTCCGCAAGGTCCGGTTTGCTCAGTTCAGTTTAGAATCCTGTTCCTAAGCTGAAGCGCTCCGTCTAAACATCTACAGAATGATAATATTGATTAGGTATGATGCATGCAAGTTTTTGAACTATCTTGACAGCGCGTTAGCATAGTAGAAAATCAGGGTACATCTGAACACACTAGGCAAAACTTAGCTAAATTCACAATTATTTAGGTTGGTAATATATACTTGATAAGATAGGTAGTCCATTGGTTAGGATTTCTCTTTTCCTCTCGCGACTGGGACCGCTAAGGCACTCATTCCCACCAAGTTTCGCATGTAAGCTCGTGGATCCGCCTTCCCTTTGCCTGCCGCTTAGGCAGCCAGTCGCGGTGTTAGGGATCCCGGTGTCTCGACTTCGACTAGTAGTTTAGGTTAGGGTTTCTTTATGCAGGGGCGACGTTTGGGCGGATGGCAACGCTTCATCTTGGAGTTGGTCTTCCATCACCGATCCTCCTCAACTACATCTGTTGGGATGGAGCTGAAAGAGCTCCGACGTAGATCCTGCTGTCTCCTTAGGACGGTGAGGTTAGGGTTTCTCGCGATGCGTGTGTGTAACGCCCCGAGACCGATGCTCCAGACGCCTTCCATGTTCTTTGTGATCGCTGTGTGTTTTATTTGCTTGTTGCATTTCATCATTGCATCATCCGCATTGCATCGGCACTTCGTTGCCGTCATTTTTTTTAAAAACTTGCATCCGTTTGTAGTTCCCGCTTCTCCCTGTTGCCTTCGTTGTCCCTTTCGAGACCAACCGTTCTTTTGTTGTCCGACCGTTTGAGCCTCTCTGCACAATGCACAAAACCCCTTCTCGCGCGCGTCCGAAACCTGTCCCGAACCCGACCCGGGCTGGCATGACCTTTGGGTCCGGATCATCCCCAAACATCTATAAAACATCTCCGTTTTCTTTATTGGACTCCCTAGCCTATTTATTCTCGTCCATCGATTTTCGATCGGAAGGTCCAAACTCTTCCTCCTTCCCTATATATAGTCTACCCACATGCCTATTTGGACAAACCCTAGACCAACTCCCTAAAATTCCTCCACCGCCGCCGCCACACTCAAATCCCACCTCGGGATCCTCCCAGATCCCCTTTCTCCTTGTTTTCCTCCTCCACCCAATCCCGAAGGCGCCGCCACCTCTCTCCAAGATCCTCTCCGCCTCTACCTACCAGTCCATCCATCCATCCACCTGCCAGCCGCCCCTGGTCTCCCTCGCCTCCCGTGCCTCTGCTCATCGCGCGAGCCAACCAGAGCCTCCTCTGCTCGATCCCGAGGGGATCACGCGCAGCGCATTCCACCGACGACCTCACCGCCCGAGCAGCAACCACGGCGCCCGAGCTTCACCTCCTCGTCCCCATGCCCGCAACAGTAGAGCAGGAGCTCTGCGCCCCGCCTTCCTCCACCTCGCTGCAGTGCCCCACCTCGGACCCTAACATCCGAACCCAGGCTCTTTCGTCTTGCTTTGTTTCTGGATCGGCAAATACCCCTTGGAATCCTTCATGATCGTCAAGTGAACGACTACCACACCGGAACGCCAAGTACATGGATATGCCAAGTTCCTCTCCAAACGTGCACGAATACGCCCGACGATGCGACAAGTACCTCTACCGACGACCCTGAACATCTACGAAAACGTGTACCACTACCGTCGCCGAAGACCCGTGTGCAACTACCGTCGCCGTGTACCACTACTTCCCTCGGCGACCCGTGAACAACTACTTCCATTACCGCCGAACTCGTTCCGCCTCGAAAACGCACGCTTCAAAGGTATACCCGCCGGAACGATGCCCATGGACGAATGCATGTAATGTATGAGATGCACCGTATGTTTGCACCGTGTCCGATTTGTCACCGTTTCCATGCCACTAACTCGTGGGAACCCGGTAGTCGGGAGCACCCCACCATCTCTAGCATGTTCCGCACATCCGCACACTTCCTTTTGCACCGGTATTTCCATTAGCTACCGGAACTGATATGTTGCCGTGGCATCATTTTCGGATTCGTCGCCGTGACACCCTTTCTTTCCGCCACGACGACAAATGACTCGTATCTTGCTCAAGTCAACATTTTCATAAAAATTGCTTAAAACTTGCATATGTCATCCGCATCATGATAACAACATTTAAAATGTTTAAAATTGTGTTTGTATTAAATTGCTAAATGACATATGGGGATTTTCCGGAATTGTTGTTTGTTATTTTCGGCCTCATTTAAACTTGCCTAGATAGGTAGTCTTACCATGCTTCACCTCTTGCCATGTTTAATAACATTTAATATTGTTGGGTACATAAACGAGAGAGAACTAAATAATTGATGTGGTGTTTCGTCAATATGCAACTTGTTACATATTGAGCTCCACTTAATTTTTAGTATTGTTTGTTGCACTTTGCCATGCCATGCCTCATTAAACCGAACATGCATCATATACTTGATTTTGCATCATGCCATGCTTATGTGATGGTTGTTTACCATGTTGCTTGCTTCTTTCCGGGTTGCTTCTCTCGTTAGCTTCGGTTTTGTTCCGGAGTTGTGAGGATTCGTTCGACTACGTCCGCTTGTCTTCTTCACGGACTCGTTCTTCTTCCTAGCGGGATTTCAGGCAAGATGACCATATCCTCGAAATCATTTCTATCTTTGCTTGCTAGTTGTTTCGCTCTATTGCTATGCCGCGCTACCTACCACTTGCTATATCATGCCTCCCATATTGCCATGTCAAGCCTCTAACCCACCTTTCCTAGCAAACCGTTGTTTGGCTATGTTACCGCTTTTGCTCAGCCCCTCTTATAGCGTTGCTAGTTGCAGGTGAAGATGAAGTTTGTTCCATGTTGGAACATGGATATGTTGGGATATCACAATATCTCTTATTTAAATAATGCATCTATATACTTGGTAAAGGGTGGAAGGCTCGGCCTTATGCCTGGTGTTTTGTTCCACTCTTGCCGCCCTAGTTTCCGTCATACCGGTGTTTTGTTCCTTGATTTTGCGTTCCTTACGCGGTTGGGTGATTTATGGGACCCCCTTGACAGTTCGCTTTGAATAAAACTCCTCCAACAAGGCCCAACCTTGGTTTTAACATTTGCCACCTAAGCCTTTTTCCCTTGGGTTCTGCAGACTCAAGGGTCATCTTTATTTTAACCCCCCCGGGCCAGTGCTCCTCCGAGTGTTGGTCCAAACTAGAGCCCTTTGCAGCGCCACCTCGGGGAAACTTGAGGCCTGGTTTTAGTTGTACAGACTGCTCATCCGGTGTGCCCTGAGAACGAGATATGTGCAGCTCCTATCGGGATTTGTCAGCACATTCGGGTGGTCTTGCTGGTCTTGTTTTACCATTGTCGAAATGTCTTGTAAACCGGGATTCCGAGACTGACCGGGTCTTCCCGGGAGAAGGAATATCCTTCGTTGACCGTGAGAGCTTATAATGGGCTAAGTTGGGACACCCCTGCAGGGTATAAACTTTCGAGAGCCGTGCCCGCGGTTATGTGGCAGATGGGAATTTGTTAATGTTCGGTTGTAGAGAACTTGACACTTGACTTAATTAAAATACATCAACCGCGTGTGTATCCGTGATGGTCTCTTTTCGGCGGAGTCCGGGAAGTGAACACGGCTTTTGGGTTATGTTTGACGTAAGTAGGAGTTCAGGATCACTTCTTGATCATTACTAGTTGACGACCGTTCCGTTGCTTCTCTTCTCGCTCTTATTTGCGTATGTTAGCCACCATACATGCTTAGTGCTTGCTGCAGCTCCACCTCATTACCCCTTTCCTACCCATAAGCTTAAATAGTCTTGATCTCGCGGGTGTGAGATTGCTGAGTCCTCGTGACTCACAGATACTTCCAAAACAGTTGCAGGTGTCGACGATACCAGTGCATATGACGCAACCGAGCTCAAGTGGGAGTTCGACGAGGAACTTGGTCGTTACTATGTTTCGTTTCCTGATGATCAGTAGTGGAGCCCAGTTGGGACGATCGGGGATCTAGCATTTGGGGTTGTCTTCTTTTCTTTTGGTTCCGTAGTCGGAACTATGTGTGTACTCTGATTGATGTATGATTTATTTATGTATTGTGTGAAGTGGCGATTGTAAGCCAACTCTTTATCCCATTCTTGTTCATTACATGGGATTGTGTGAAGATGACCCTTCTTGCGACAAAACCACAATGCGGTTATGCCTCTAAGTCGTGCCTCGACACGTGGGAGATATAGCCGCATCATGGGTGTTACAAGTTGGTAATCAGAGCCATCCCCGACTTAGGAGCCCCCTGCTTGATCGAATCGCTGGCGTTGTTGAGTCTAGAACAAAATGTTTTGAGTCTTAGGATTATATATATCGGAGAGTAGGATTATTTTTACTCCTCAGTCCCTTTGTCGCTCTGGTGAGGCCTCCTGACGTAGAAGTTTTGACTTTCCTCTCCTCAAATTTCACTATTTTTTTTAGGATCACGCGGGTATCTTGGAATCGTTCCGATGGTTTTGTGACGAGAACATTGTTCTTGGTGCCTCCTGACATTTAGGGGTTGTGGCAGTGTCCCGGGGAGTTGAGCTCCGAGGTGTTGTCGTCACAATTTTATCGTTGCAGTTCTGGAATACCTGAGTTTCGCCGACATCGAAAATCTCTTTTATGCAGTTGTTGGTGAGATCACCTCGACGCCACCCAGTACTGGGGCGGGAGTTCGGGAGTATTGCCATAACTCATATAACGGATGCTTTTTGAAGGTTGAGGTAAATGATTTCCGAAGGTTTCTTGGTTATGTGTTGACGGATGGATACAGCTGGATCTAGGGATTGTTAGTTTGGGTGATATATTTTGTGTCCCCTGTATCCCCAACACCAGATTGCATAACCAGAAAGTTTCGGGAGTTTATAAGTGGGAATTCAAGTATCTCGTAGGATATCTTTCCAACACACACATGATACGATATGGGATCTATCATATGTTTGTTTCCGGCTTATTCTGCGAGCCAATCCTTTGTTTTGTTTTATTTGTGGTATTCGAGTTGCTTCGAAGTCAAATGTTGATTCCATACCTTTTTCTAAGTGGTGTTCTCATATTCCAATGTGGATACTAATCCTTCTTGATCATCGAGATTGCCATCTTAATTCTATTCCCATTCCGGTGCGTTTCTCCTCGAGATGATCCCATCATTCTCCCCATCCGCAAGATCAATTATAAGTTTTCTCAACGGTGTTTGTTTCATCCGTCCCAAGTTGCCTTTGTTTTCCCGCCCTCCCACCCTTTTTTCTTCAAACACTCAGATTTCTTAATCAAGTATCCATCTTATGGATGTGAAGTCTCTTCATTCTTTAGCTCCATGTTCTTAACCGGTGATTTCTCATGAAGATGCTCACGAAGCTTCAAGTTCATCATTCATCATTCTTGTATTCTTTTCCGGTGGATTTAACTCAAGCTTTCGTTGTTGATCTTATCCCTTTTTTCTCTTTTCACAATGCTTTCCCATTCCGGTGCACCAATTAATCATTCACCTCTCGCTATTCATTTGTTCCGGAGTGTTGAAGATATCTCAGAAGATTCAAGTTTCCATTCTCAATTCACTCAAGTTCTTTTGAGGATGCTATCTCATTCAAGCCATTTAATTCAACCGGTGCAATCTCTCTTTTCAAGCGATCGTTCAACGGTGGTTCTTTTGAGTGGGCCCTAACCCACAGGTCTTTTCCCAGGATCTTACCTGACTCTTCTAATTCTTTTCGGAGTTATTCTCAAATTCATTTCAAAGTTTGACATAAGAATGGGTTATCATCAGTCAAATGTCTTTCTCCAAGATCTTTCAAATTCTTTTCATCGTTGGTTCAACCTTTCTAATTTTCATTCCGGAGTGCCTAAACAACTCATGGTGGTGTTTCTCATCGTCATTCTCAACATTTCAAGATCAAGGTAGAAGAATTTCTCTTGAATCTTGGTCCGTTCTCTTGAAGATTCATGGTTCTAACTTGTTGCCATCCTCTCAAATTGTTTCCAATCGCGCAATTCTTTTCTTACCCATCCGGAGCATTTCAGAGTTGTTTTCATTTCTTGATCATCCAAAGGCCATCATTTCAGAAGATTTCTTCATTCTAAGTTTTCAGCTTCGTTCTCCAATTATTCTAAATTGATGTCTCTTCGTTCATCTCCATATTCTCCCGGTGCATCGTTCAAGTATCCTCTAGTCAGCTCATGATCTATTCATTCTCTTGTATCTAAAGTTCCCCAAGTTTCTTCGTTCGTTTTCAAATTCTTACCGGTGATTCATCCCTTTACTTCGTTCGTTTTCAATTCTTACGGTGGTTCATTCAAGAATTCTCTTCCGTTGTTATCGTATCAATTCATTCGTTCTTTTCCAAATTCTCTTCCGTTGTTACCGGTGGTTCGTTGAAGTCCTTCCCAAGTTTGCGCAATATCTATCTTAATCATTTCTACGAGAATAAGTAGTATGCAAAATCCGTTGCTTGTCATCAATCTAAATTGGTGAAGGCTAAGCATAATGTAATTCTTATTCTTGTTTCATCCAGGTGATTAATTCCTTATTTCGGAGATTCATCAAAATTCTTGATCTCATTTGTTCATTTTTCTTTCCGGAGCTCCAAGTTATTTCAATTATATCATTTCAAAGCTTCATCTAATCATTGCAAGGCTTCTCCCGGAGTTCTTTTCAACTTTCCCTTTCGTTTGATCATTCTTTTATTATCGGAGTTCTTCATGGAGGATCAACATGGTGGCTCATCAAGGATTCCTTTCATTCTTCAGGTGTTCTTCAAGAATTCTCTCGAAGCTAAGATCCGCCAAGCTATACTCTAAAATAAACATGGTGTTCAACACATGTTTTGTCTTGAGGAGTTCAAGCATTCTTCATCTCGCATTCCAATGTGCAATTCTTTCTACCTTATCTTTTGAGATGGCGTTATGTCATGTCTGACAATTTCTTTATGTTTCATGATTCACAAAGTTTTCAAGAGTGACATATTTAAATCCATCATTTTATCTTTGTTCAAGAGATCTTTTCAACCAATCAATCTTTTTGTTGGAGTTGTATTGGGTTATATTTCACCTATAGCCTTCCCTAAGGAATGTAGCTATTTGTGGTGTTTATCAATGATCCAATTTTCTCCTTCTCATCTCGGTGAAGAAGTTTTTCATCTCTTTGGTGCTCTCAATCAAATCAATGGTTTCCATTAGTGGCCGGTTGTCACCTCACAGTCTTGAGATGTTTCCATAAGCTCACTACAAGCTTATTCTTTTCGTTGTTGGTTTTCCAACAACTCCGTTCAATCCTACTTCGTAAGGATGCTCTTTAAAATTCATTTATGCTAGGAGATGTTGGTTTCATTCTTCGTTCTTTTCACTCCATTATTCATTCCGGAGGCTTTCTGATATTGCTCTCTTCGAACCATCATCTTTTCATATCAAGATCATGTTTTCTTTTCCTTTCTGGCCCAATTAACAGGAGTGTCGTGTCCTCCATTCAAGTTCTCTCATCTTAACAAGTTGTGCCTCTCTTTTCAATCGGAGCGCTATCTGAAATCCTTCTTACCACTGGTGCCATTCTTTTTATAGTTCCGGAGGCAATGTGATGTTGCTCTCTTCGCTCATCATCTCGAATTGTGAAGATCGTGTTCTTTTCGTGCTTATCCATTTAACCGGAGTGTTATGTCTATCATTCCTCTTTTAATTAGAGTCTCATCCAAGTGCTTTCATTTTGCCAAGTTCATATTCTATGCCTTCCATTTCCAACCGGAGTGTTGTCGTAATTGATCTTTATCGTTCCTTGTACATCTCGTTTCAACCGGAGTGCTTGCATGCACTTCTTGGCCATTGCAACCCTTTTCTTATGTCTTTCAACCTACAAGGTTCTCGTGATGTTCCTTGTTCCTCTTTGCCAACAGAGTGTTTGCAATCTTGTTTGTCTCCGTTGTATTCTTTCTTTCAAGTTGTCCAACCTCTCAAGGTTCGTGGTTTCACTCGTTTGTCGAAGAAGCAACTTAGTTTTACCTTTTCTCTTCCTCTTTCGCTTTTTTCCGACCAACGCCGACCACCGCACCTTGGTCTTCTCTTCACGAAGGGCGGCCCGGGCCTGTGCGTCGGCGAGGCAATGCTTGATGGACTCCTGCACTCGAGCGGTGGCCGCGTCGGCGTGCTTCCCCTTCTTGGCACCTTTGTTGCCGTCCGGCCGCCCTCTGACGCGCCCGGCGTAGGCGCGCCCGGTTTGTAGGTCTCCTTGGCCTTGTCGAGGGTGCGCCGGACTTCCGCCCATTTCTCGCACTTGTCAATGCGCTTGTAAACGTGGAGGTACTTGAATTCGGCGTCGCTGTTGCCCTGCCGATACATGGCGAACATGCGCAGCAGCTGCGCGGAGGAACAAATAGTTGGCGGGCGCACACGGCGAAGAGAGGCGGGAGACCGGCGTGCCATACCTGATCCTCAACGCTGGCGCCGCTCTCCGGGCGAGCCGCGACCTCCTCGACGATCCCATGCCATTTGTTGCACGCCCCCTGGATGAGCCCCCAATGGTTCGCCATCGCCTTCGCTCCGCGCTGCATGTAGACGCCTTTAAAGTAGGGGTCGACGAGCTTGCACTCGTCGAACTCGGCCTTGATGCGCTCCCGGTACGTCTCGATGCTCTGGTTCGTGCCGGTGGTCGGGTCGAGGCAGACGTCTTTCCATGCTTCGGCGAGGCATTCCTGTTCCTTGGACGCCCACTTGATGCGCGGCTCGCCGGACCTGGCCGCACGCTTCTTCTTCTTGCGCCTCCTTGCCGGAACAGTCGCCGGCTCCTCCTCCTCCTCCTGCTCCTCTTCGTCTTCCTCCTCCTGCTCCTCCGGCTCCTCCTCGCCGTAGACGTAGCCGAGCTCGCCGTCCATGCTGCCGCTGAGATCCACCGTGTCATCCGGGGTGACGAACCCGGGAGATGCGGTGACCGCGGCCGAGCCTGACGTGATGATGTCGTCCATGTCGACCTCGGTCTCGTCGGTGTCGCCGAGGTGCGAGAAGGGCAGCGCGCCACGGCGAAGAGGGGGCGTCGGGGAGGACGCGTAGGCGGGCAGCGAGTAGTTGTATGGAGGGTACTGCACGCCGGCGAAGGCGGGCGAGGGCGTGCGCTGGGCCGGGTGTCCATGGGTGATACGTCTCCAATGTATCTATAATTTTTTATTGTTCCATGCTATTATATATTCTGTTTTGGATGTTTAATGGGCTTTATTATACACTTTTATATTATTTTTGGGACTAACCTACTAACCGGAGGCCCAACCCAAATTGTTGTTTTCTTGCCTATTTCAGTGTTTCAAAAAAAAGGAATATCAAACGGAGTCCAAACGGAATGAAACCTTCGGCAGAGTTATCCAGGAGACTTGGAGTAGACGTCAGGGAAGCTTCGAGGTGGCCATGAGGCAGGGAGGCGCGCCTGCCCCCCTGGGCGCGCCCCCACCCTCGTGGGCCCCTCGTGGCTCCCCTGACTGACTTCTTTCGCCTATATATATCCATATACCCTAAAAACATCAGAGAGCAGAATAGATCGGGAGTTCTGCCGCCGCAAGCCTCTGTAGCCACCGAAAACCAATTGGGACCCTGTTCCGGCACCCTGCCGGAGGGGGGATCCCTCACCGGTGGCCATCTTCATCATCCCGATGCTCTCCATGACGAGGAGGGAGTAGTTCACCCTCAGGGCTGAGGGTATGTACCAGTAGCTATGTGTTTGATCTCTCTATCTCTTGTTCTTGATTCGGCACGATCTTGATGTGTCGCGAGCTTTGCTATTATAGTTGGATCTTATGATGTTTCTCCCCCTCTACTCTCTTGTAATGGATTGAGTTTTCCCTTTGTAGTTATCTTATCGGATTGAGTCTTTAAGGATTTGAGAACACTTGATGTATGTCTTGCATGTGCTTATCTGTGGTGACAATGGGATATCACGTGATTCACTTGATGTATGTTTTGGTGATCAACTTGCGGGTTCCGTGACCTCGTGAACTTATGCATAGGGGTTGGCACACGTTTTCATCTTGACTCTCCGGTAGAAACTTTGGGGCACTCTTTGAAGTTCTTTGTGTTGGTTGAATAGATGAATCTGAGATTGTGTGATGCATATCGTATAATCATACCCACAGATACTTGTGGTGACATTGGAGTATCTAGGTGACATTAGGGTTTTGGTTGATTTGTGTCTTAAGGTGTTATTCTAGTACGAACTCTATGATAGATCGAACGGAAAGAATAGCTTCATGTTATTTTACTACGGACTCTTGAATAGATCGATCAGAAAGGATAACTTTGAGGTGGTTTCGTACCCTACCATAATCTCTTTGTTTGTTCTCCGCTATTAGTGACTTTGGAGTGACTCTTTGTTGCATGTTGAGGGATAGTTATATGATCCAATTATGTTATTATTGTTGAGAGAACTTGCACTAGTGAAAGTATGAACCCTAGGCCTTGTTTCCTAGCATTGCAATACCGTTTACGCTCACTTTTATTATTTGTTACCTTGCTGTTTTTATATTTTCAGATTACAAAAAACTATATCTACTATCCATATTGCACTTGTATCACCATCTCTTCGCCGAACTAGTGCACCTATACAATTTACCATTGTATTGGGTGTGTTGGGGACACAAGAGACTCTTTGTTATTTGGTTGCAGGGTTGCTTGAGATAGACCATCTTCATCCTACGCCTCCCACGGATTGATAAACCTTAGGTCATCCACTTGAGGGAAATTTGCTACTGTCCTACAAACCTCTGCACTTGGAGGCCCAACAACGTCTACAAGAAGAAGGTTGCGTAGTAGACATCAAGCTCTTTTCTGGCGCCGTTGCCGGGGAGGTGAGTGCTTGAAGGTATATCTTTAGATCTTGCAATCGAATCTTTTAGTTTCTTGTTTTATCACTAGTTTAGTCTATAAAAGAAAACTACAAAAAATGGAATTAAGGGTGCCTCATATGCTTCATCTTTTTAATGTCTTTCGTGAAAATGATGGGAAGGAAAATTGTGCTCAAGTACTAGAAGAAGAATTACATAGAATGCTTGGCATAAAATATCTGAATGGTGAGCATGATTGCAATGTTGTTAGTATGAATTCTTTGAATACCCATAATGCTAATGATATGCAAAGCCACAAGCTTGGGGATGCTATATTTGATGAAGATGATATGTTTAGTCCCCCAAGTTTTGATGAGCAAATTTATTATGATGAAAGCATGCCTCCTATTTATGATGATTATTGTGATGACACGTATGCTATAAAGAATAAAGATAACCATGAAACTTGTCATTATGATTTTAATTTTCAATTGGATTATGCTTCACATGATAGTTATTTTGTTGAGTTTGCTCCCACTACTATTGATGAGAATAAATTTGCTTATGTGGAGAGTAGTAAAATTTCTATGCAAGTAGATCATGAAAAGAATGCTTTATGTGCTGGTTATATGGTTGAATTCATTCATGATGCTACTGAAAATTATTATGAGAGAGGATCATATGCTTCTACATATTGCAATAATATCATGTTTCCTCTCTATGTGCTTAAAGTTTTAAAGTTATGCTTGTTTTGCCTTCCTATGCTAGTTGATTATTGTTCCCATAAGTTGTTTGCTCACAAAATCCCTATGCATAGGAAGTGGGTTAGACTTAAATGTGCTAGTCATATTCTTCATGATGCCCTCTTTATATTTCAATTCTTATCTTTTATGTGAGCATCATTGAAATCATCATGCCTAGCTAGGGGCGTTAAACGTTAGCGCTTGTTGGGAGGCAACCCAATTTTATTTTTGTTTCTTACTTTTTGGTTCTGTTTAGTAATAAATATTTGATCTATCCTCTGGTTAGATGTGGTTTTATGTTTTAATTAGTGTTTGTGCCAAGTAAGACCTATAGGATCTTCTTGGATGGTAATTATTTGATCTTGCTGAAAAAGACAGAAACTTTCTGCTCACGAAAACAATTGTTAAAAATCACCATAAAGTGATAAAATACTGATTCCAATTGCAATAGCTCAATAATCAAATTATCTAGGTCGTCCTATTTCGGCAGATTTTTCTGAGTTCCAGAAGTTTGCGTTTGATGCAGATTACTACAGACTGTTCTGTTTTTGACAGATTCTGTTTTCTATGTGTTGTTTGCTTATTTTGATGAATCTATGAGTAGTATCAGAGGGTATGAACCATAGAGAAGTTGGAATACAGTAGATATTACACCAATATGAATCTAGAATGAGTTCACAACAGTACCTAAGTGGTGATTTATTTTCTTACACTAACGGAGCTTACGAGTTTTCTGTGAAGTTTTGTGTTGTGAAGTTTTCAAGTTTTGGGTAAAGATTCGATGGGCTATGGAATAAGGAGTGGCAAGAGCCTAAGCTTGGGGATGCCCCGGAAGGCATCCCCTCATTCGTCTTCGTTCATCGGTAACTTTATTGGAGCTATATTTTTATTCACCACATGATATGTGTTTTGCTTGGAGCGTCATTTTATTTTCTTTTGTTTTGCTTGCTGTTTGAATAAAATACCAAGATCTGAAATTCTTAAATGATAGAGAGTCTTCACATAGCTACATAATTATTTAACTACTCATTGATCTTCACTTATATCTTTTGGAGTAGTTTGTCGTTTGCTCTAGTGCTTCACTTATATCTTTTAGAGCACGACTGTAGTTTTATTTTGAAGAAATAGATGAACTCCCGTGCTTCACTTATATTATTTTGAGAGTCTTTAGAACAGCATGGTAATTTGCTTTGTATGAAACTAGTCCTAATATGATGGGCATCCAAGAGGGATATAATAAAAACTTTCATATAAAGTGCATTGAATACTATGAGAAGTTTGATTCCTTATGATTGTTTGAGATATGAAGATGGTGATATTAGAGTCATGCTAGTTGAGTAGTTGTGAATTTGAGAAATACTTGTGTTAAAGTTTGTGATTTCCGTAGCATGCACGTATGGTGAACCGTTATGTGATGAAGTCGGAGCATGATTTATTTATTGATTGTCTTCCTTATGAGTGGCGGTCGGGGACGAGCGATGGTCTTTTCCTACCAATCTATCCCCCTAGGAGCATGCGCGTAGTACTTCGTTTCGATAACTAATAGATTTTTGCAATTAGTATATGAGTTCTTTATGACTAATGTTGAGTCCATGGATTATATGCACTCTTATCCTTCCACCATTGCTAGCCTCTCTAATACCGCGCACTTTTCGCCGGTATCATACACCCACCATATACCTTCCTCAAAACAGCCACCATACCTACCTATCATGGCATTTCCATAGCCATTCCGAGATATATTGCCATGCAACTTTCCACCGTTCCGTTTACTATGACACGCTCCATCATTGTCATATTGCTTTGCATGATCATGTAGTTGACATCGTATTTGTGGCAAAGCCACCGTTCATAATTCTTTCATACATGTCACTCATGAGTC
Organism: Aegilops tauschii subsp. strangulata; assembly: GCF_002575655.3. Taxonomy (NCBI): domain Eukaryota; kingdom Viridiplantae; phylum Streptophyta; class Magnoliopsida; order Poales; family Poaceae; genus Aegilops; species Aegilops tauschii. The sequence continues at coordinate 485,243,107 of NC_053037.3, forward strand.
ATTGCACATCCCGGTACCCCGCCGGAGGCATTCATATAGAGTCATATTTTGTTCTAAGTATTGAGTTGTAATACTTGACTTGTAAGTAAATAGAAGTGTGATGATCGTCATTATTAGAGCATTGTCCCAAGTGAGGAAAGGATGAGGGAGACTATGATTCCCCCACAAGTCGGGATGAGACCCGGACTAAAAAGAAAGAGGCCATAAAAAAGGAGAAAAGGCCCAAAAAAATAAATAAATAAATGAGATAAAATGAGAGAAGGGGCAATGGTACTATCCTTTTACCACACTTGTGCTTCAAAGTAGCACCATGATCTTCATGATAGAGAGTCTCCTATGTTGTCACTTTCATATACCAGTGGGAATCTTTCATTATAGAACTTGGCTTGTATATTCCAATGATGGGCTTCCTCAAAATGCCCTAGGTCTTCGTGAGCAAGCGAGTTGGATGCACACCCAGTTAGTTTTCTTTGTTGAGCTTTCATACACTTATAGCTCTAGTGCATCCGTTGCATGGCAATCCCTACTCACTCACATTGATATCTATTTATGGGCATCTCCATAGCCCGTTGATACGCCTAGTTGATGTGAGACTATCTTCTCCTTTTTGTCTTCTCCACAACCACCATTCTATTCCACCTATAGTGCTATGTCCATGGCTCACGCTCATGTATTGCGTGAAAGTTGAAAAGGTTTGAGAACATCAAAAGTATGAAACAATTGCTTGGCTTGTCATCGGGGTTGTGCATGATTTAAATATTTTGTGTGGTGAAGATAGAGCATAGCCAGACTATATGATTTTGCAGGGATAACTTTCTTTGGCCATGTTATTTTGAGAAGACATGATTGCTTTGTTAGTATGCTTGAAGTATTATTGTTTTCATGTCAATATTAAACTTTGTTTTGAATCTTATGGATCTGAATATTCATGCCACAATAAAGAAGATTACATTGATAAATATGTTAGGTAGCATTCCACATCAAAAATTCTGTTTTTATCATTTACCTACTCGAGGACGAGCAGGAATTAAGCTTGGGGATGCTTGATACGTCTCCAACGTATCTGTAATTTTTGATTGTTCCATGCTATTATATATTCTGTTTTGGATGTTTAATGGGCTTTATTATACACTTTTATATTATTTTTGGGACTAACCTATTAACCGGAGGCCCAACCCAAATTGCTGTTTTCTTGCCTATTTCAGTGTTTCGAAGAAAAGGAATATCAAACGGGGTCCAAACAGAATGAAACCTCCGGGAGAGTTATTTTTGGAACGGAAGCAATCCAGGAGACTTGGAGTAGACATCAGGGAAGCTTCGAGGTGGCTGTCGGTGTCAAAACCGGCGGATCTCGGGTAGGGGGTCCCGAACGGTGCATCTAGGATCGATGGTTACAGGAGACGGGGGACACGATGTTTACCCAGGTTCGGGCCCTCTCTATGGAGGTAATACCCTACTTCCTGCTTGATTGATCTTGATGAATATGAGTGTTACAAGAGTTGATCTACCACGAGATCATAATGGCTAAACCCTAGAAGTCTAGCCTATGTGAATATGGTAATGAGTATCCCTATCCGGACTACGCTCTCCGGTTTATATAGACACCGGAGAGATCTAGGGTTACATGGAGCCGGTTACATCAGAGGGAATCTACATAGTCGGTTGCCAAGCTTGCCTTCCACGCCAAGTAGAGCCCAATCCGGACACGGGTACAATCTTCGGTCTTCATGTCTTCACAACCCATCAGTCTGGCCCACGGATAACAGGCCGGACGCCCGAGGACCCCTTAGTCCAGGACTCCCTCAGTAGCCCCCGAACCAGGCTTCAACGACGAGGTGTTCGGCACGCAGATTGTCTTCGGCGTTGCAAGGCGGGTTCCTTCTTCAAGTAATATATTCAGCCGTTGATCCAATATCGCTCCCCTCGGCTTCTGTGCGTTAATAACTTCGTCTTCCACGTGTCGAGCGAATGCGGAAAGTCGGGGTATTTTTGCGAATAACACCCCATCCACGCAAGGCAGGATGCCTATTAAAGGTACTGGATCTTAGATCCAGGCGACACTGGGACGAGAAAATCCCCGGAGACTGCCAGGAGAAACCATTCCATCATGGCTAGCATTCCCAGCTCCTCCTCCCGCTCCAGCCCAAAAAGAAGCGAGTGGGAGAAGTGCTCTGTGATTCATAGTCAACTAGCAAAGTTGCAAACGCAGGGATTTCTTCCTCCCGCGGATCTGGTCCCTGTCCGAGCAGGGTTGGCCTCCTTCAACGGCGTGACTCAGGCGGAGGACTTCCCTAATCCATCCGCGGGAGAGCGAGTGTGCTTCGTCCCCTACCTGCTAAGAGGCGTTGGATTTCCCGTCCATCCGTTCCTCCGAGGGCTTCTGGAATATTATGGCCTCCAGCTACACAACTTCACTCCCGCCTCTATCCTGCACATCGTAGGTTACGTCGCTCTGTGCGATTTATTTCTGGGTGTTGAAGCCCATTTCGAACTGTGGAGAAAATTGTTCTGTCTTGTCCCGCGCAACCACGAGGGGTCTATATTTGAAGTGGGCGGAGCCGAAGTGTGGCGCATCACCGACACCGGATACCTGTCCGGCACACCAAGGAGGGCAGCAAAGGAATGGCCTTCCAAATGGTTCTACATCGAGGACGTCACACTTCCCGACCCAGTTCGAAAGGGTCTCCCTGAATTTGCAAGCGTCCCGCTAAAGAAATGCATAGTTGGCGTCCCCGGAGCCTCGAAGAGGATGATAGTGCGGAGGTTCGTCAGCTCCTGGGCAAGATAAAGACACTCGCCCAGTCCGGATTAACAATGGTTGAGGTAGTGGCGATCTCCATAGTGTGAGGGGTTCAGCCGCTTCAATATAGAGGGCTCCCGATATGGCACTACTACAGGGAGGACGACGCCTCCCGCTGTGGTCGGAAAGGTCCGGACACCCCTGCCGCTCTAGCCAAGATACTGGCCAAGCTGTTCAAAGGGGAGGAAGAGGAATTGCTTCGCATCAATCGCAGAGATGGATATTCTATGTATAATCCTCCCAGTTGGGTAGGCCCCAATCCTTCTGTTCTACTTACTCTGCCTCCCAGATTACCTTTGATAAATTTTTAATCCGCTTATGACATCATTGGCGAAAAATCACCGAGGGGTTTCACAGCCCCGCCCCACAGCCTGAGAACCACAACCGGGAGCTGGATCCTGGGTTCGAAGAAGATCCGGATATATTCATGGTACTCGCGGAAGGGGTGTTTTACCAGGCGAGCTACGATGGCACGGAAGTGGCCATTATCGCCAATTACCCTGGTCTTCTTCCTGCTTCCCACGTAAGTCATCAAGAGAAAATCCCACTCGAAAGAGCTTCCTCGCACTGCCTCACCCATCGCACTGCCTCGTGCTCCACTGGGGAGGCGTTCGACGTGTCAAGCTACTCCGGGGGCGGCTCCAAAGAGAGCGGCTCCGGCGCCGAGCAAGGCTTCCAAGAGGAAGGTCGGTGAAGACACGACCAGTCCCTCGTCAAAGAGGTAAGAATTTGAAGGTATACTTTAGTAGTCACATCCAACTGTAACTTGTACGTTCGTTTGGTACCAGGAAAAAGGTTCACCGGACTAAGTCTGAGGGTCCGGCCGGCCGTACTCCCAGCGCCCGGGATTTAGAGCCCATTGAAGAGGCGGAGGCCGATATAGGAACAGTGCCGGACTGTCCTTCGGCCGAGGGTTCGGAGAATATGTCCGTTACCAACTCGGAAGTGGAGAGCGCCATGAATCATCGGCACTGTAGGGCTATTTTACAAGACCCTGAGTTCTCGAAAGTGGCATTCAATGCCTTCAGTTCGGCTGATGCATACATCCGAGCTGCTCGAAATGGGCTTAGTAGAGCCACAAAGCAGCATTTAACAGACGTGCGGGTAAGTTTTCTTTGTCCGAATAGGATAACCATATGCCCGTAGCCCCCGGGACTGAAAGCAGTTGGTACAACTGATTTAAGGACCGTTGCATCACCAGTTTCTTACAGAGAAGAACAACCTGCTAACCCAAGAGCTGGAACAGTGTCGGGCGCAGCTAAATGCTGCTGCCACCGAACTGGAAAACTTCAAGAAGCTGTCCACTCGTAACGTTCCCCTCCATCAAGGAGCAATAATTGTATACCAACTGTGCTAATAATGCCACTGATCGTATAATAGGGTCGCCTGATCAACTTGAGAAGAAGTTGAAGATCGCCCAAGAGGGAGAAAGAGAGGCAAAGAGGCAACACGCCGCAGGTGAGCGTGTGCTGACCCGCGTCAGGGACGAGAAAAACAAGCTACAGGATTCCAACACTACGTTGGGTGAAGAGTTGAAAGATGTGCGGGCCCAGCTAGCCGACTCCGTGAACGAGAACAAGAAGCTGCGGGGCGGCATATTTAGTATGTTGCCGAACTTGTTTTTTTAAGTAGTTCGGAGATAAATGGGACTGATATAGCTATGTTTGCAGGTATATTGACAGGCCGTCCTGAAGAGGAGGTGTCCGGATCAGCAAGTGATTTGCTGCAAAGACTGTCGCAAGTGCACGAGCATGCTCGGCTGGCCATGCAGAGTGTTGCCAAGGCCTTATGGCCATCCGCCTCCCCGCCAGGAAGTATGGAGGAGCTTGTAGAGCTGTTCAAGGGAGCGCGGCGACGTATCTGATTATGGAAGATATCAGCCTGCCGAGAGGGTGCGCGAGAGGCCTGGGCCATGGTGAAAACGCGATATACCAAGCTGAATCCTAATCACATAGCCCGGGTTGGACCGTTAGGGCCAAATGGGGAAGAAATTCCCGTTAGTTTAGTATATGACCAAGTAGAGGTGGCCGCCAAATATTCCCAACAGGATTGTAAGTTAGACTGCCTGTTAGATGGTATAGAGGAGGAAGTGTTTGAGTCCAAGTGACTATGTACTTTCCTCACCATGTGGAATTCTAGCTGAATTGTATATCATTTGTCATGGCAGACCTTTTCGCTTCAACCTCCGGACCCGAAGGTGCGGAGTGTTTCCAAATACCGTCACGGCCGAATAGGCCGGGGTATGCGTGGAAAACTAAGCGTAGGGGTCATAGTTGCTTGAACAGACAAGTTGTATCCGGCTAGTTATGTTATATTACATTGAGATTGTAAGAAACAACTTCCAGGGAGAATAGTTCCGTTAAGGGTTCCTTTCCCTGGGTGTGCATGCATTAGTAGACATGTCCGAGTTGTGATGTAAAAATCACAGTGTATAGCTTCTGGGGGTTCACAATAGAGTGAGTGCAAAAAACATTTTTCATCCACCGACCGAATATTCCCTTAAGAAAGCTAGCTTTCGGCTTCACCCAGTCTGAGGTACACATCCGGATGACCCGGCAGTAACAATCGCAGAGGTGCTCCCTTTACCACCTAGCCGAACAATCGGGAACGTAGGGGTAAGCACAGGAGCCAGGCAACCCAGCTTGGCCAAAACTTAAGTCATATCGATACATATAATGGTGAAGAAAAGACATACAGGAGAAACGCGTATGTGTAATGAGCTTGACGCTCGGAAAATAATATTAACAAGCTTCTGTTAAAGAAGCCCCCAGGTATAATGGGCGTACATATGTAAATATGTGTACGTCAGCAGTGTTCGGTGAAGCCGAATGAGAGCTTTAAAGTGAAAAAATGTGTAAAAGAGAGAGAGAGAGAAAGTAATGGAAACTATAGGGAGAAGGAGACTAACAAAGAGTTCGACGCTAGGCATAGAACCTTCGGAGTCTGGCCGCGTTCCAGGGGTTCGGCTCTAGGCGATTGTCTGATGCGTCACGAAGACGGTACGCTCCTCCGGTAAGAACTTCGTCAATTATGAAGGGACCCTCCCATTTGGGCTTGAGTTTGTCCCTTTTCTTCTCCGGCAAGCGTAGAACGAGTTCGCCAACGTTGTAAGTCTTGGCCCGTACTTCTCTGCTTTGATATCTTCGAGCCTGCTGTTGATAAAATGCTGAACGGGCTTTGGCGACGTCGCGTTCCTCCTCCAGGGCGTCTAGGCTGTCCTGCCGATCCAACTCGGCCTCTTTCTCTTCGTACATATGCACTCGAGGTGAGTCATGTATAATATCGTAGGGCAATACAGCCTCTGCACCGTACACCATGAAGAAAGGTGTGTATCCGGTAGTACGGTTGGGCGTGGTCTGCAGCCCCCAGAGTACGGAGTCGAGCTCCTCGACCCAGTGCTTGTCTGATTCTTTCAAAGACCGCACTAGCCTGGGTTTGATGCCGCTCATAATAAGACCATTGGCTCGATCGACTTGACCGTTTGTTTGCGGGTGGTAGACAGAGGCGTAATCGAGCTTAATACCCAGATTAGCACACCAGGTTTTCACCTCATCGGCTGTGAAATTGGAACCGTTATCAGTGATGATGTTGTGCGGGACACCATAACGGTGCACCACATCGGATATAAATGTAATCACTGGTCCGGACTCGGCCGTTTTAACTGGTCTAGCCTCTATCCACTTGGTGAATTTGTCCACCATGACCAGCAGATATTTTTTCTTATGGCTTCCCCCTTTAAGGGGTCCAACCATGTCCAAGCCCCAGACCGCGAAGGGCCATGTAATGGGGATTGTTTGTAGGGCGGTTGGGGGCATATGGCTTTGGTTGGCGAAGAGTTGGCATGCAACGCAGCGCTGGACGAGGTCCTGTGCGTCTGCCCGGGCCATAGGCCAATAAAATCCTGTCCGGAAGGCCTTGCTGACAAGTGCCCGGGCTGCAGTGTGGTGCCCACCGAGACCGGCGTGAATTTCTGCCAAGAGTTGCCGCCCCTCCTCCTCGGAGATACACCTTTGAAGGACTCCGGTAGTGCTTTTCTTGTAGAACTCTCCTTCGTGAACTTTATAGGCCTTCGAACGCCGGACAATGCGGCGAGCCTCGTTCTGATCTTCTGGGAGCTCCTTCCTATTAAAGTAGGCCAAGAATGGTTCGGTCCATGGGGCAATTACTGCCATGATGAGGTGGGCCGATGGTGTTATTTTGGTGGCTGAGCCTCCGATGATATCGGCGTGTTCGCTATCTATGTTTGTGTTCGGAACAGGGCTGTCGTTGCTGTCTCCCCCTTGCCACACCACGGATGGCTTAAAGAGCCTTTCGAGGAAGATGTTAGGTGGGACGGGATCGCGCTTAGCGCCGATACGAGCAAGGACGTCTGACGCCTGATTACTTTCGCGGGCGACGTGATGAAATTTGAGCCCCTCGAACTGTGTCGACATCTTTAAGACGGCATTGCGATAAGCTACCATCTTTGGATCTTTGGCATCAAAGTCTCCATTAATTTGGGATATTGCGAGGTTTGAGTCCCCGCGCACCTCCAGGCGTTGTATGCCCATTGATACGACCATCCGAAGGCCATGTAGTAAGGCCTCGTATTCGGCTGCGTTGTTGGAGTCTGTGTATAATATTTGGAGTACGTACTGGACGATATCTCCTGTGGGGGACGTTAATATGACGCCCGCCCCCAGCCCTGCCAACATTTTGGAGCCGTCAAAATGCATAACCCAGTTGGAATACGCGCCGTACTCTTTAGGGAGTTCGGCCTCTGTCCATTCGGCGACGAAGTCAGCTAGTACCTGGGATTTGATGGCTCGACGTGGTTTGTACGTGATGTCGAATAGCAGGAGCTCAATGGCCCACTTGGCAATCCGGCCTGTTGCATCCCGGTTGTTGATTATATCATTGAGGGGCACTTCGGAAGCCACCGTGATCGAGCACTCCTGGAAGTAGTGTCTCAATTTTCAAGATGCCATGAAGACTGCATATGCTATCTTTTGATAGTGAGGGTACCGGGATTTGCATGGCGTGAGGACGGTGGATACGTAGTATACCGGCTTTTGGAGCGGAAATTTGTGTCCGTCCTGTTCTCGCTCGATGATGAGTACGGTGCTCACCACTTGGTGTGTTGCCGATATATATAGGAGCATTGGTTCACCGACGTTTGGCGCGGCCAGGATTGGGTTGCTTGCCAAAAGGGCTTTTATTTCTTCCAGTCCGGGTGTCGCCGCGTCTGTCCACTCGAAGTTATCGGTGCGGCGTAGAAGGCGGTAAAGGGGCAGCGCCTTTTCCCCCAACCTGGAGATAAAGTGGCTTAAAGCTGCCATGCACCCGGCGAGTTTTTGGACCTGTTTGAGTTCGGTTGGCGTGGCCAATTGTGACAGAGCTCAGATTTTGGCTGGATTTGCTTCAATTCCTCTATTGGAAACGATGAAGCCCAGTAGTTTACCGGCGGGGATGCCGAAGACGCAATTTTCCGGGTTAAGCTTGATGTCGTATGTGCGGAGGTTGTCGAATGTAAGACGCAAGTCGTCTATTAGTGTTTCGACGTGTCTAGTTTTGATGACGACGTCGTCCACGTAGGCCTCCACTGTCTTGCCGATCTGTTTCTCGAGGCATGTTTGAATCATGCGCTCGTAGGTGGCGCCGACGTTCTTGAGCCGAAAGGCATGGTGTTGAAGCAAAACGGCCCGTATGGTGTAATGAATGCTGTTGCGGCTTGATCGGACTCCTTCATTTTGATTTGATGGTATCCGGAGTATGCATCAAGGAAGCACAGCGAGTCGTGCCCTGCGGTAGCGTCAATGATTTGATCAATGCGAGGAAGGGGGAAGGGATCCTTAGGGCAAGCCTTGTTAAGATCTTTGAAGTCGACGCATAGGCGCCAGGATTTATCATTCTTTGGTACCATTACCAAGTTTGCCAGCCAGTCCGGATGTTTAATATCTTTGATGAATCCGGCCTTGATGAGTTTGGCTAGCTCCTCCCCCATAGCTTGTCATTTGGGTTCAGAAAAGCGCCGCAGTGTTTGTTTGACCGGCTTATATCCCTTTAATACATTGAGGCTGTGTTCGGCCAACTCGCGCGGGATTCCTGGCATATCTGAGGGGTGCCAGGCGAATATATCCCAGTTTTCACGCAAGAAGTCCCGCAGTGCGGCGTCGACTGTGGGGCTGAGTTGCGCTCCGATAGAGGCTGTCTTCTTCGGGTCTGTTGGATGGACCTAAAACTTGACCATTTCTTCTGCTGGCTTGAAAGAAGTAGATTTGGGTCGTTTGTCCAGGATGACATCGTCTCTATCCACAGTGGAGCGTAGTGCGGATAGTTCTTCAGCCGCAAGGGCCTCGGATAATGCCTCGAGGGCCAAGGATGCGGTTTTGTTTTCGGCACGGAGTGCTGTATCCGGATCGCTGACGAGGGTGATTATTCCATTAGGCCCGGGAATTTTTAGCTTCATATACCCATAATGGGGTATGGCTTGAAAGCGCATGAAGGCCTCTTGCGCTAACAGGGTGTGGTATCCGCTGTTGAAAGGGGCCACCTGGAAAGTTATTTCTTCGGACCGATAATTCTCCAGCGTGCCGAATACCACATCGAGTGTAATTTTTCCCGCACACCGTGCTTCCCGACTGGGAATGATGCCTCGAAAGGTTGTGCTGCTTTTCTCGATGCGGCTCCTGTCTATTTCCATCTTGTGGAGCGTGTCCTCGTAAATGAGGTTTAGTCCGCTGCCGCCGTCCATGAGGACTTTTGTAAGTCGAAAACCGTCCACGATGGGACTAAGGACTAATGCAGCTGGCGCTCGGACTGTTCTGTATTTAGGTTCGTCACTGGCGTTAAAGGTTATGGCCGTGTCGTTCCAGGGGTCAATTGCGGCGACCTGGCAAACTTCGGCGAGATCGCGCAGTGCCCTTTTACGCTTATTGTTTGAAGCGAATGTCTCGAAGACTCTCAATACTCTAGTGTCGTCGTTTGTTGGAGGGTGCTGTTCTGGGGTGTCCTTGTTAAGGATGTCCTCGCCGCTCTTGGCTACCTGCCGAAGTATCCAACATGCTCTAAGGCTGTAGGTTGTCACGGTTTCCGGCGTCGTGTGTATTTTGCATGGGCCATTGAGCCATCCCTCCAGAACGGTGCCGTGCAGCGTAATGGGTTTATGTTTTTTGACTGTTCGGTTGGGCGTGCCACGGGGGTGCGTCCTCTTCGCCTGTAGGATGAGTTGGGTTGGGACCGACGGTTCCCAGCGAGCTGCCTGAGTTTTCCAGGCGCTTTCCGTCACGCTGTACTTTTGTACGATAGTTGCTAAGTCAGCGAACTTTAGTATGCGGCGGCGATTGATGGCATTGAGGATACCTTCATCCGCGCAGTTGTTGCAGAATGCTGCTATCGCGTCTTCGTCGCAACAATCTTTTACCTTATTTTTGACAAGGAGGAATCTGGCCCAGAAGTGGTGGACCGTTTCTTGAAACTGTTGTTTGATGCTCATGAGAACGTCTATGTCCGGGTGGGTGGGTGGAACCAAATCCGAACCCTGACCCGATTTTGGATCCAGAGTTTGAAGATCTACCGGACCTGGCAGTTCGGGCTCCGGGATATCGACTGATTTTTAGGCTCATCGTCCGACTCCATGTTCGGAGGACGGGGCATGCCTTTCTGCCGGAGAATATCCGGACCTTCAACATCGGGGATCCGAACATAGTTCGTCTTTAATATAGTAGAAGAGTTGCTCCGCTCCTCGACTACCGCTATCTGGTGGGTGATCGATGGAGTTTCAATTTCTCTCTGGTCGGGTTTAAGCCCAACCCGATCCTAGTCTGTAGCGACCCCCAAGGTGGCCATGCGATCCAGGAGTTCGTTCAACGACGATAACTCCGTCGGATCCATCCGAGCGGAGTATTCGGGATCAACGCGGAGGCGATTTTCGATGAGTTGAGAGGTCATCGTTGGCTTAAGGGCCGACCTGGCGGTCATGACGAAGCCACCCAGCCGGAGGGTTTGGCCTAGGGCTAGGGCTCCTCCGGAGATGACATTATCCTTGAGAACAAGGCGAGCCATCAACCCTCTTAGCGACGGCACAGTGGAACTCTCAATGAAAGCACCAATGTCGGTGTCAAAACCGGCGGATCTCGGGTAGGGGGTCCCGAACTGTGCGTCTAGGATCGATGGTTACAGGAGACGGGGGACACGATGTTTACCCAGGTTCGGGCCCTCTCTATGGAGGTAATACCCTACTTCCTGCTTGATTGATCTTGATGAATATGAGTGTTACAAGAGTTCATCTACCACGAGATCGTAATGGCTAAACCCTAGAAGTCTAGCCTATGTGAATATGGTAATGAGTACCCCTATCCGGACTACGCTCTCCGGTTTATATAGACACCGAAGAGATCTAGGGTTACATGGAGCCGGTTACATAAGAGGGAATCTACATAGTCGGTTGCCAAGCTTGCCTTCCACGCCAAGTACAACCCAATCCGGACACGGGTACAATCTTCGGTCTTCATGTCTTCACAGCCCATCAGTCCGGCCCACGGATAACAGGCCGGACGCCTAAGGATCCCTTAGTCCAGGACTCCCTCAGTGGCCATGAGGCAGGGAGGCGCGCCTGCCCCCTGGGCGCGCCCCCACCCTCGTGGGCCCCTCGTGGCTCCCCTGACCGACTTCTTTCGCCTATATATATCCATATACCCTAAAACATCAGAGAGCAGAATCGATCGGAAGTTCCGCCGCCGCAAGCCTCTGTAGCCACCGAAAACCAATCAGGACCCTGTTCCGGCACCCTGCCGGAGGGGGGATCCCTCACCGGTGGCCATCTTCATCATCCTGGCGCTCTCCATGACGTGGAGGAAGTAGTTCACCCTCGGGGCTGAGGGTATTTACCAGTAGCTATGTGTTTGATCTCTCTATCTCGTGTTCTTGATTCGGCATGATCTTGATGTGTCGCGAGCTTTGCTATTATAGTTGGATCTTATGATGTTTCTCCCCCTCTACTCTCTTGTAATGGATTGAGTTTTCCCTTTGAAGCTATCTTATCGGATTGAGTCTTGAAGGATTTGAGAACACTTGATGTATGTCTTGCATGTGCTTATCTGTGGTGACAATGGGATATCACGTGATTCACTTGATGTATGTTTTGGTGATCAACTTGCGGGTTCGGTGACCTCGTGAACTTATACATAGGGGTTGGCACACGTTTTCATCTTGACTCTCCGGTAGAAACTTTGGGGCACTCTTTGAAGTTCTTTGTGTTGGTTGAATAGATGAATCTGAGATTGTGTGATGCATATCGTATAATCATACCCACAGATACTTGTGGTGACATTGGAGTATCTAGGTGACATTAGGGTTTTGGTTGATTTGTTTCTTAAGGTGTTATTCTAGTATGAACTCTATGATAGATCGAACGGAAAGAATAGCTTCATGTTATTTTACTACGGACTCTTGAATACATCGATCAGAAAGGATAACTTTGAGGTGGTTTCATACCCTACCATAATCTCTTCGTTTGTTCTCCGCTATTAGTGACTTTGGAGTGACTCTTTGTTACATGTTGAGGGATAGCTATATGATCCAATTATGTTATTATTGTTGAGAGAACTTGCACTAGTGAAAGTATGAACCCTAGGCCTTGTTTCCTAGCATTGCAATACCGTTTACGCTCACTTTTATTATTTGTTACCTTGCTGTTTTTATATTTTCAGATTACAAAAAACTACATCTACTATCCATATTGCACTTGTATCACCATCTCTTCGCCGAACTAGTGCACCTATACAATTTACCATTGTAATGGGTGTGTTGGGGACACAAGAGACTCTTTGTTATTTGGTTGCAGGGTTGCTTGAGAGAGACCATGTTCATCCTATGCCTCCCACGGATTGATAAACCTTAGGTCATCCACTTGAGGGAAATTTGCTACTGTCCTACAAACCTCTGCACTTGGAGGCCCAACAACGTCTACAAGAAGAAGGTTGCGTAGTAGACATCAATGGGGGAAGGTGACGTTGGGATTGAACCCGTCGTGCGCATCCCCGTCGGCGTAGCCCGGCGAGGGCGTTCATCCCCCTGGCTGCGGCGACGGAGAGCCGACGCCTTGCTGGCCCCAGGGTGCGTACTGGGCGTGGCGGCCGCATGGATTCATCATCCCCTCGCGAGTCGCCTCGGCCTCGGCTTGGTCCGCCAAAGCTGCAGCCGCATGCGCCGTGTTGTCACGGGCCTTCTTGGTGATTGCCCTGTTCCGCCGGTCGGCGATGACAGCCTCCCGTCGCTGAACTTCCGCCCGCCACTCAGCGTTTGTGATGCCCGGTGGCTTGGATGGCGGTGCCCTCGGCTTCCTCTGCTTCGGCTGGGCGACGGAGGCGATCGCGGTTGCCGCGGCGCGGGGGATGGCCTACTTCTTCGGCGGCATGGCGGCCGGCTGGGAGGCGAGCGGGAGGGAGATTGGCGGGAGGAATGGAGAGAATGGGAGGGAAGTGGGGGAAAAGCAGGAAGAAACGGCGGGAAGATGCGCTCGACTCACCGACACGGCGGACCCACACCCCTTTTCGCTTGTGTCGGCGCCCCCAGGCGCCCCCCCGCGCGTCGGGTTCGGCTCGGGTTCGCCGGCACCAGTTTCGGCCCGAGCCGGCGAAAAACGGGCTACTGGGGCGCGACTGGGCCGTTTTTTGGGCGCCGACTCGGCAAAAACGCCTGGGGAGGGCCTGTTGGGGGCGCGGCTGGAGATGCTCTTAGCATCCCCTTGGAAATGTAGTGAGATTGAATAGAGATTTATCTGATCATGTGCAACTGCCCTTGAACACTAGGATGACACCCGCTCATAGTGGTAGTTCTAGGTTTGAAACTTGTTGGTTGGAGAGAGAAGGTTTCCATAAAGTTGTGAAAAACAAGTTAGCGCTGCTTTCACGAGGTGATAGGAAGAAAGCTAGGATGTTAAGAAGACACCTCAAGGGTTGGCGTATTGATGTCGAAGGGATGTATAGAAACTTTTGAAAGGGGTTTTTAGGAAATCTTGACGAACTAGACAAAATATGAATGCGATCACTACTTTCCCTATGTGGGAGAGAGAGAGCTCAAGTTTGGTTATGGATACCAAGCTGAAAAGGCTCTTAAGACACGAGGAATTGAAGTGGAGGAAGAGCACTAAGGAGAAAGATCTTAAACGAGAGGATGGAAATACTAAATATATTCACCTGAAAACTAGTGGAAGGAAAAAAGAAAAATCATATATTTTACCGTTTATCATTTCCCACATGCATATGAGTTTTTCACTAAATCGCATATTCGAGGATCATAATAGTTATAGCATGAAATATACACTCTTAATTATAAACATGGAAATATAATAATACAATATTGGGATAATTAATTATGTGTTCTTAGTTGTGTCCCCCTCGGCAGGTTTACCCCTAGTTTCTGAAAACCCTCGTTCCTGCCCAAACTACTTTGCTCGTCTTATGCTTTTGTCCTTTGACCGTCACTTTGGAAAAATCATAACAAATTCATGCTAACTCCGAAAAATGTGAATAAGATATCAAAATGTTCAGAAAAACATCACCTATATGTGCATGTCATTTGCATTCATCACAATTGTGTTAGAAGGTCCCCATCTTAGATTGAGCTCCCATGATCTCAGCATGAATAGTAAAATCGAAAAAATTGAAACAAATTCTCAAAATTCTAAAAAATTTGGTGGCAAACAATGACCAATGTTTTGAGTTCTTTCCAAGTTTAGTAAGGGAATGGCATTTGTGGAAGTCGTGGTGAAAAAAATCAATGCTCCAGATCAAAAGCATTTTGGAGTGCAAATTCTGTTTTTTGGCCGCGACTTCCATGAATGCCATTCCCTGATGAAACTTGGCAAGCACTCAAAACGTTGGCCAATGTTTGCCAAAAAAAAATTAAGAATTTTTTGAATTGTTTTTCATTTTTTCCAGATTTCACTGTTCGTGTTGAGATCATATGGGCTCAAACTGAGATGGGGACTTCCCAACAGTTTTTTCATGAGGTGTTTTTCTTAACATTTTGATATCTTATTCGAATTTTTCTGAGTTAGTATGAATTTGTTACGATTTTTTCAAATTGACGGTCAAACGGTCAAAGGGCAAAAGCATAAGACGAGCAAAGGGGTTTGGGCAGGAACGAGGGTTTTCGGAAACTAGGGGTAAACCTGCCGAGTGTGACCCAACAAGACTTCTCCCATGTCCTCAGGAACAAACATAACTACTCGCATATTCATGTTCAAGATCAGAGGGGTATTGAATATCATTAAGGATCTGAACATATGATCTTCCACTAAATAAACCAACTAGCATCAACTACAAGGAGTAATCAACACTACTAGCAACCCACAGGTACCAATCTGAGGTTTTGAGACAAAGATCGGATACAAGAGATAAACTATGGTCTGGAGAGGAGATGGTGCTGATGCAGATGTTGATGGAGATTGACCCCCTCTCGACGAGAGGATCATTGGTGATAATGATGGCTTCGATTTCCTCCACCCAGAGGGAAGTTTACCCAGCAAAATAGCTCCGCCGGAGCCCTAGATTGCTTCTGCCTAGGTTCCTCCTCAAGACGGCGGCGCTTCGTCCCGAAAGCTTCCTCTCAATTTTTTCCAGGTAAAAACCCTTCATATGGCAGAAGATGGACACCGGGGACCTGCCAGGGGTCCCACAAGCCCTAGGGGCGCGCCCCCAGGCTTGTGGCCACCTGGTGGGTCCCCTCTGATATTTTCTTCGCCCAATAATTCTTATATATTCCAAAATAATTCTCCGTAAATTTTCAAGACTTTTGAAGTTGTGCTGAATAGGTCTCTCAGATTTGCTCCTTTCCGGTCCAGAATTCCAGCTGCCGGCACTCTCCCTCTTTGTGTAAACCTTGTAAAATAAGAGAGAAAAGGCATAAGTATTGTACCATGTGTAATAACAGCCCATAATGCAATAAATATCAACTTAAAAGCATAATGCAAAATGGACGTATCAGCGAACTTGAACTATGAGAACACAATCAAGCGTGGTTGACTACGGAGGGATGCGAGGAGGCAGACAAAGGCGTGGCCGTCCATCATCCATCCGACGGTCAAAAGTGTAATGAATTAGCTTCTTCTCAAATTACATTATAATCCCATAAAATCAATACTCACGTCTATAACGTGAATGGAAATGCATGCTACGACCGAACTGATCCTCGGTTCGAAATCCCAGGGCCTCATTTTTTTCACTTTTGTACTTTTGATCAATTTTAATATTTCTATTGAGTAATGTAAAAAATCAATGGTATTATACATGATCAACACCATTCTTCAAAGTGACATGTGCAATGTGAGATGTTTCGTTGGCTATCTTGTGCATCACACACAAATATAGGCATTGATTGACATACCGGGTTTCATAGCAAGTATGCACGACCGAACATTTCTCAATTATATGAGGCTTTTTCACCAACTAAATGTACCTATAGCATGTCACTATGTCAAATTTTACCCTTTATTTACCATGGCTAGGTTCGTTTATTTTTCCTTTAAAGATGATGTGCATGCTGCCGAGGCTCTGGGACTGGGGGAACCCAGGCCCGTCTGCCTACGGCCCAGGACGCGACGGGTAGCGCGCGCCCAGTACAACCCATCTTCGAGGCTACATGAACAAGACCCTTGTGGGGCCTCCGGCCTCCCGAGGCCCTCTCGCGAGGCGGCCTCCTTAAGCCGTCTCCCGAGGCCCCCCTCGCGGGCGGATTCAACGAGGTCGCCAAGCCATGCCTCGCGCTGCACGTGGGTGACGCACGCCACGATGAGCGTCGCCAGGACCGGTGCCAGCGGGTGTGGATGGTGAGGCTTTCCTCTTTGGTGCTAAAGGAACAAGGCCAACGCGTGGGTTCCCAAGGCAGAACCAAAGGTTACCTCTTCGGTGCAACAAGACTAGGACGGCGGGCTCATCAGGACAGAGGTCATTGCCGAGCCCACCTACGCGTCACGGCCAGAAGCTTTGCCAGGCAGAGACCACCTTTTGTCAGGATAAGATGTACTCATGTTCCCCTTCAAAATGGCCGTTGTGGCAACCCTTCCCGCTGAGTACTTTGGGGGAAGTGGACCGGGCCAGTATAAGTAGAGCTAGGTCGCCACCTTACAGGGGGGATGGACCCCCTGAGGGAGTCCTGGACTAAGGGGTCCTCGGGCGTCCGGCCTGTTATCCTTGGGCCGGACTGATGGGCTGTGAAGACATGAAGACCGAAGACTGTACCCGTGTCAGGATAGGACTCTCCTTGGCGTGGAAGGCAAGCTTGGCGATCAACTATGAAGATTTCTTCTTGTGTAACCGACTCTATGTAACCCTAGATCCCTTCGGTGTCTATATAAACCGGAGGGCGTAGTCCGGATAGCGGACGCTCATTACCATAGTCATACAGGCTAGACTTCTAGGGTTTAGCCATTACGATCTCGTGGTAGATCAAATCTTGTAACACTCATATTCATCTAGATCAATCAAGCAGGAAGTAGGGTATTACCTCCATAGAGAGGGCCCGGACCTGGGTAAACATTGTGTCCCCCGTCTCCTGTTACCATCGATCCTAGACGCACAGTTCGAGACCCCCTACCCGAGATCCACCGGTTTTGACACCGACATTGGTGCTTTCATTGAGAGTTCCACTGTTTTGTCAACGAAAGGTTCGATGGCCCCTTCGATCGTCTATAGTGACGCTGGCCAAGGAGAAACCTTTCTCCCCGGATAGATTTTCGTATTCTGCGGCTTCGTACTGTGGACCAACTCGCTTGGCCATCTGGAGCAGATCGATAGCTACGCCCCTGGCCACCAGGTCAGATTTGGAAGCTTGAACTACGTTGGGGATATCCGTGGAGACTTGATCTTCAATGGATTCGAGACCGCAACGATCGCTCCCCCTCGCTCCGATGAACATGACCTAAATCTGTCATCGGATCGCATCCAGGAGATGGTCCCTGTTGCTGCAACGACCTTAGAACCGGAGCAGATGGTGCCATCCGAAGCCATATAGTCCGCGGCGTTGGAGCCACACACACACACTCGACACCCTGTAATATTTGCGTCAACGGAACTCCGGACTCGTCTCCGGCTATAAGTTCCGGACCACGTACGCCCGCGGACGCCGAGCTGGATCGGTTATCGATTTTCGAATTCAGCGCCACAGACATCTTCCAGCACTCACCTTTGGGTGACGTGCTAAACTCTTTAAAGATTTTTTCCTTGGAAAAGGACTCACAGCCGAACTATGTTCGGTTCGAGCTAGAGGCTGACGATGGAGAATTTTGCTTCCCACCCGCCACCCACTTCATAGCCACTGTCGATGACTTAACCGACGTGCTTGATTATGGCTCCGAAGACATCGACGGTATGGACGACAATGCTGACAAGGAGCAAGGCCAAGACCCGCCATTCACTGGACGTTGGACGGCCACCTCTTCGTACGATGTGTACATGGTTGACACGCCTAAAAAAGCTAGCGACGATGACAAAGAAGATCCAGTTGCGAATAAACCTTCTGAGACACGGCCCAAGCGCCGGCGCCCTAAACGCCGTTCTAAGCCTCGTCGCTCAAAAGATGGCAACACTAGCACCGGAGAAAATAGTACTCCGGGTGACGCCGAAAACAATGAAGACCATGTTGGAGTAGAATCCGAACATGAGGAACAAGACAACGGGCAAGTTAACCCTGATAAACAGGCCATGCCCAATGACCCGGATGACGATAGTTATCGTCCAGTCTCGGAGGATGAGGAGAGCCTCGGCAGCGAGGATTTCATCATGCCTGAGGCACCCCTCGAACAGGAGTGCTTCAAGCGCCAGCTAATAGCTATTGCTAGAAGCCTGAAGAAAAAGCAGCAGCTGCTCCAAGCCGATCAAGACCTACTCATTGACAGATGGACCGATGTCCTGGCAGCCGAAGAATACGGCCCCAAGCGCCCAGTCAAGAGTTACCCGAAGCGCAGACTGCTACCTCAGTTCGATGAGGAGGCACCAGATCTCGTACCTCCCTCGCACAATGCGGAACGACCACCACGTGGTCGGGATAGTGCGGCGGACCGACCACCCCGCGGTCGGGATAAAACGGCAACTCAGGCCGAACAACAGCCCGCCCCACCACCCCGCAAAAACAAAGACAAAACAGCTCGGGACTATACATACGACCTTCGGCAGGAACTGGACAGTAGAGCAGGACACGCCAGATCAATCTACGGATCACGAGGACGCTTCCCGAGTCGGGATGACGGCTACCTATTCGGACGCGACAAACCTAGTCACGCCAGGGCCGATAACCGCAGACAGACTCCATCGGAGGTGCGCCGCGACGCGGCCCGATATAGAGGCGCCGCACACTCTCTCTTCTTCATAGACGAAGTACTGGATCACGAATTCCCCAAGGGGTTCAAGCCCGTCAACATTGAATCATACAACGGAACAACCGATCCCGCAGTGTGGATCGAAGATTTTATTCTCCACATCGATATGGCTCGAGGAGATGACCTCCACGCCATCAAATACCTCCCACTAAAATTAAAAGGGCCAGCTAGACACTGGTTAAATAGCCTGCCTGAAAATTCCATCGGCAGCTGGGAGGACTTGGAAGAAGCTTTTCTCGACAACTTCCAAGGTACTTATGTCCGGCCACCAGATGCCGATGACTTAAGTCATATAGTCCAACAACCTTGAGAATTAGCCAGAAAATTCTGGACTAGGTTCCTAACCAAAAAGAACCAGGTCGTTGACTGTCCGGATGCCGAAGCCTTAGCAGCCTTCAAACACAGCATCCGTGACGAGTGGCTCGCCCGACACCTCGGCCAAGAAAAGCCGAAATCCATGGCAGCCCTCACAACACTCATGACCCGCTTTTGCACGGGTGAGGACAATTGGCTGGCTCATAGTACAAACACAGCCAACGAGGCAGGCCCCTCTGAGGCCAAAAACAGCACCGGCAAGCCCCGGCGCAATAAACACAAATGCCGAGGTAATGGCGATAACACCGATGACACGGCAGTTCACGCCGGATTCAGTGGCTCCAAGTCCGGCCAACGGAAGAAGCCTTATAAAAGGAACAGCGAGGGACCATCCAGCTTGGACCGCATACTCAATCGTCCGTGTCAGATACATGGCACCCCAGACAAAGAAGCCAATCATACCAATAGAGATTGCTGGGTCTTCAAGCAAGCCAGCAAGTCAAATGCCGGAAGCAAGAAAACGGGATCGCAAAGCGAAGACAACGACGAAGAGCCCCGACAGCCGAACACTTGAGGACAGAAAAAGTTTCCCCCTCAAGTCAAAATGGTGAACATGGTATACGCTACACACATCCCCAAAGGGGAGCGCAAGCGCGCACTCAGGGACATCTATGCGATAGAGCCAGTCGTCCCAAAATTTCAATCCATGGTCATCATTCCCGATCACCTTTGATTGTCGAGATCATCCAACTAGTATCCATCATGGCGGTTCGGCCGCACTGGTCCTCGACCCAATCATCGACGGATTTCACCTCACACGAGTCCTAATGGACGGTGGTAGCAGCCTCAACCTGCTCTATCAGGATACGGTGTGCAAAATGGGCATTAACCCATCACGGGTCAAGCCCACAAGGACTACCTTTAAAGGAGTCATCCCAGGCGTTGAGGCCCGCTGTACGGGCTCAATCACACTTGAGGTTGTCTTCGGATCCCCGGACAACTTCCGAAGCGAGGAGTTACTCTTCGACATCGTCCCCTTTCACAGCGGCTACCACGCACTGCTTGGATGAACCGCGTTTGCTCGATTCAACGCGGTACCTCATTACGCTATCTCAAGCTCAAGATGCCCGGACCTCGTGGCGTCATAACAGTCAATGGAAATACAGAACACTCCCTCCGTACCGAGGAGCATACCGCGGCCTTAGCAGCAGAAGTACAACGTGGCCTTTCTCAGTCGAACCTTAATTCGGCGGCCAAACTCCCGGACACCATTAAGAGAGTCCAGACTGTTCTGCGGCGAGGCAGACCGACTCGTCAAGAGCTTAACTAGCAATTTTTCCTCCGTCCAAGTCCCGATCGAATGGCGGCATTCGTACCACGCGTACATAATTACGCACTCAAAATTCCTTGGGCATCAATGGAGGCATAGCCCACTCGCGATCCACAGTACGGCTCGACCGACCCCGGATCTGCACAATCTCACTTTTCCTTTTTATTACGGGATTTTCTCTTTTCGAGGTCTCTTCCGACAACCAGTTCGTCGGACACACCAAGGAGGCAAGGAGCTTTGGCGTATAAGGAAATCCCCAGGTGGTCTCTGGTAACGATCGCTATACCTGTTTTACATACCTACACGCAGCTCGCTCTTGGTCGCGGCATGTTAAATAGCCTTTCTTACTTACTGCATTACTTGAACAAGTACGCCTTGGCATATTAATCATACTACAATAAAAGGTAGTGTCAGCTTATTACTTGATATCCTGCTCTTTTTAACCTTCGTATTTATTACCCATTGCACACGTACATTCTGGTACGTATTGCGCCAGGGGCTTCATCACGCCCCACATTACGGCAATAAAAGTCCGAACACTTTTATAGTACAGTTCGGCACCCCGAACTTATAGCATTATATGCATCGGCTCCGAATCATGTCTTTGGTCAATAGTTGGGTTGCCCGGCTCCTGTGCTTGTTACCTTACGTTCCGCTATATCGGCTAGGGTAGTAAAGGGAGAACTACTGCGATTGTGTCCCGGTTCTTCCGGACGAGCACCTCAGTAGAGAAAGCCAAAAACTGACTGTCATGATGCGGCGAGAGCTGGTCAGCTGTTCGAGAGGTCACAAATCGTTAGAGATTTTCTCCACTTCATGCGAGGAATCGGTTTCCCCGATTAGGCGTGTGTTATGCCCCTAGTTCGGCCTTCCGAATACCAGGGGCTTCGCCGAATTTCTTATTGTCAAACTCCTATGGCTAAGTGAGGGTGATAAAGGCCGCATAGTCTGATTGCCTTGTTCGTTGCGCTAAACACCTCCTTTAAGGACCAGAATGTGGAGTAAAGAGTGTTTAGATTTATCCCGAACACCCCCGTACTACCTACGTGGGGGCAGAAGCCGACGACTGGTCAACCCTCAGATTTCATAAACGGGCGCACAGGAGGTAGAATTTAAATCGCAAGCATTGTATTACACAACATCATTGTTCCATATTACAGGACAGGATAATACGAATGTTTTCATGGGAATATAACATCCTTCGAACATTGCTCCGCTACGAGGCGGGATCCCTCCAGGACACTATCAAAATAAAGCTCGGGTCGACGATGCTCCTTGCCCTCAGGTGGCCCCTCAGTCACCAGCTTCTTGGCATCTTGCTTCGCCCAATGCGTCTTGACGCGGGCAAATGCCATCCGTGCACCTTCAATGCAGACCGATCGCTTCACGGCTTCGAGCCGTGGGCAGGCACTCACGAGCCGCTTCACAATTCCGAAGTAGCTGCTGGGTTATGGCTCGGCAGGCCACAGCCGTACTATCAGGTCCTTCATAGCTAGCTCGGCCGACCTGTGTAGCTCGACCAGCTGTTTCAGCTGGTCGCTAAAGGGCACCAGATGTTCTGGTCCAAAATATTGAGACCAGAACAGCTTCTCCGTAGACATCCCCTCTTCGGCTCGATAAAACTCGGCAGCATCTGATATGCTACGCGGCAGATTCGCGACCCTGGAAAACCCAAATTCGGGTCAGTACGGGGAATGTTTCCTTCGCCTACTGGCTTTGCATAGCGAAAGACTTACCCGCCGTAATCTTCTTGGCCGCCTGAATTTCTTGGAGGGCGCTCTGGGCTTCGGCTCAGGCATCCTGTGCGCTTTGATGGGCCTTTGCAAGTTCGGACCCTTGCGTCTTAAAATCGTGCTCCAAGGACTCGAGTTTCTCGACGGCGTCCTGGAGCTCTTGCTAACTAGGGCCTCGTGCTTCTCGCGCGCGACGCGTTCCTTGGCCGCTTTGTCCTCGGCCTCGGCTAACGCCTTCTTGAGGGCCGCCACCTCGGTCGTGTCCCCTAACAAAGTTCACGACACTTTAGTCAGCTTGAACAATTTATTCTTCAATATACACACAGGTTACTGCATACCTTGGCTATCCTCCAGCTGCTTCTTCACGAGGCCGAGCTCTTCCTCGACCCGCTCCAGTTTCCGCTTCAGTCCGGAGACCTCCGCGGTTTGAGCAGTAGCAGCCCGCAACGAGGCCTGCTTAGTCGCATAGACACTTTTTGTTAGACTCCTGCGATAATTATTTTTGATCCTCTTCGGTTTTTCTTGAGGGACACCGAACAGAGCATCAGGGGCTACTGTCTACGCTGTGATATTCCTCTTACAATTACATTACTCACCTCAAAGCCTGTAAGAAGGCTAGCGCAGGCTTCGGCCAGTCCGCTTTTGGCGAACTGAACCTTCTCAATCACCGTATCCATAAGGATACGGTGCTCATCCACAATGGAAGCGCCTCGTAGCATTTCCAGCAGATTATCCGGTGCCTCTGGTTGGACAGAGGTCACCGGCGGAACAGGCACACCTCCTCCTTTCGAGGAAGGCCGTTCGCTGGACTCCGGAGCCATGAAGGTCTCCGGAATAGTATTCGGCTGAGAGCCAAATGGAACCCGGCCTCCATCCCCAGTCCCCATGGGGGCTTTTTCCCCTACGTGTCCGGTGGCCGAGGACTCATCCTGGGGCGCCACCCTGACGATCTCCGGAACCTCCCCCCGGTCTGGGATGGTCCTTTGGGACACCGCTTCATCATCACCTTTGGGCGATACAGAATGAGCAGGTGGCGGAGACATGGTAGCCATCTCCTTAGAGTCTAGCAAACTCTCTGTTGAGGATCACGGGGAGCCGTCACGGGCCGGGCTGGAATAACACAATTTACACATATGAATATTAAAAATCGGAAAGGCCAGACGTTGGCGGCCTGAGGCTTGGTCCGGGGAGGCCGTTCCGGACTACTATCGATATCCCACGCGGAGTTATCCACACGGGAGCCCCTCCCCTTCTTGGGCGCCTCTGCCTCCAGATTCATGGAGGCCGCTCTCTTCTTCCTCCCCACCTCGGGTGAGGAGTCTTCTTCTTCCTCCTCCTCGTCATCGTCTTCGGCGGACGAAGAGTGAGTCTCGTCTTCGGACGTCACGTCCGAAGCGCCTTTTCGGCGAGTGCCCCTCCGGGCCCCTTTGGCCGCTTTCTTGGCCGTCTTCTCCGGCACCTCATAAGGTGATGGAAACAACATTTTCGTCAGTAACGGGAATTCTGGGTCCTCGGGCAGCGGAGCCGGGCAGTTAATCCCCCCTGCTACCTCGATCCAGGCCTGAAAACATGAATGGGAAGGCTTAGGTTTTTTCCTTGAAATATGCTAGTAAAGGGGATACCTTGAAAGCATGAAAGAACTTACTGAATTAGCCTGGCGTTTTAAGGTGAGCCCGCGATCTTCGGTCGTGGGTGGTGGTGTCTCGCCGGCCTTGAAGAGCACTTTCCAGATGTCTTCGTGCATCGTGCCGAAGAGCTCTAGTAGCGTCTGGTGCTTGGCCGGATCGTACTCCCACAAACAGCAAGTCCGGCATTGGCACGGAAGGACCCGACGAAGGAGTATGACCTGGATAACATTGACATGCTTGATTTTCCTGTCTATCATGTTCTAGATGCATGTATGGAGCCCAGTCAGCTCGTCCGAGGGACCCCAGGTTAGGCCCCTCTCTTGCCAAGAGGTGAGCCGCATCGGGGTTCTGGATCGGAATTCGGGGGCCGCCGCCTAGTCAGTGTTGCGTGGCTCGGTGATATAGAACCACCCCGATTGCCAACCCTTAACCGTCTCCGCGAAGGAGCCTTCGGGCCAGGTAACATTGGGCATCTTGCCCACCATGGCGCCTCCACACTCCGCTTGCTGACCGCTCACCACCTTCGGCTTCACATTGAAGGTCTTCAGCCATAGACCGAAATGAGGTGGGATGCGGAGAAAGGCCTCGCACACGACAATGAACGCCATGATGTTGAGAATGAAGTTAGGGGCTAGGTCATGGAAGTCTAGCCCGTAGTAAAACATCAGTCCGCGGATGAACGGGTGGAGAGGGAATCCCAGCCCGCGGACAAAATGTGTGAGAAACACAACCCTCTCATGGGGCTCTAGAGTAGGGACGATTTGTCCTTTGGCCGGGAGTCGGTGAGCGATCTCCTTGGCCAGGTACCCGGCCTCCCGAAGCTCCTTGATGTCCTTCTTCTTAACGGAGGAGGCCATCCACTTGCCTCCAGCTCCAGATCCGGACATGTTTGGAGTGCTTTCTCGAACGAGGAAAAGCTGAAAGTTGGGTGCTGGAGCTCAAGGACGGAAGGGCTGAGGGAGAGAAAGGGCGTGGGTGGAAAAAGGGAATCCTTATTCCCTTATAAAGGCCATGAATATCAAGCGCCTTCCCACTCGCCCTAAAAGCTCAACCGTGATATGGCTGTGCAAAGTGTCGAGGGTGAGTTTTGTTAGCACGATGGCGTGGTGACGGTGATGGTGTTGTGATCAGTGCAGGGCTTCGCCTAAGCACTACGACGCTATGACCAGAGGAGTAAACTGTGGAGGGGGGCACCGCACACGGCTAATAGAACAATTGATGTGCTATGGGGTGCGCCCTGCCCCCGTATATAAAGGAGGAGAGGGAGGAGGCCGGCCCTAGGGGTGCGCCCAAGTGGGGGCACCACCCCTTGTGGGCTCCCCTCTCTCTCCCCTATGGCCCATGTTGGTCCATTACTTTCCCGGGGGGTTCCGGTAAACTCCCGGTACTCCAAAAAATACCCGAAACACTCCGGAACCATTCCAGTGTCCGGATATCATCGTCCAATATATCAATCTTTACTTCTCGACCATTTCGAGACTCCTCCTCATGTCCGTGATCTCATCCGGGACTCCGAACAATCTTTAGTCACCAAAACACATAACTCATAATACAAATCGTCATCGAACATTAAGCGTGCAGACCCTACGGGTTCGAGAACTATGTAGACATGACCGAGACACGTCTCCGACCAATAACCAACAGCGGAACCTGGATGCTCATATTGGTTCCTACATATTCTACGAAGATCTTTATCGGTCAAACCGCAATGACAACATACGTTATTCTCTTTGTCATCGATATGTTACTTGCCCGAGATTCGATCGTCGGTATCCTCATACCTAGTTCAATCTCGTTACCGGCAAGTCTCTTTACTTGTTCCGTAATGCATCATCCCGTAACTAACTCATTAGTCACATTGCTTGCAAGGCTTATCATGATGTGCATTATCGAGAGGGCCCAGAGATACCTCTCCGATACTCGGAGTGACAAATCCTAATCTTGATCTATGCCAACCCAACAAACACCTTCAGAGACACCTGTAGAGCATCTTTATAATCACCCAGTTACTTTGTGACGTTTGATAGCACACATGGTGTTCCTCCGGTATTCAGGAGTTGCATAATATCATAGTCAAAGGAAAATATGTACAAGTCATGAAGAAAGAAATAGCAATAAAACTTAACGATCATTATGCTAAGCTAACGGATGGTTCTTGTCCCGTTCATCAAATGACAACACATGTGTATGGTCAGGAAACTCAACCATCTTTGATTAACGAGCTAGTCAAGTAGAGGCATACTAGGGACAGTTTGTTTTGTCTATGTATTCACACATGTATCAAGTTTCCGGTTAATACAATTCTAGCATGAATAATAAACATTTATCATGATATAAGGAAATATAAATAACAACTTTATTATTGCCTCTAGGGCATATTTCCTGCAGCTGCCGCTCGTCTTCCGCTTCGCTCCGAGTTCCGCTGCACCAACTTCATGGCCGACGACCGCCGTGTTCGCGCCGAGCGCCGGGCGGCGCGTGTCGCCCAGACCGCTCCCGTGGCGTGCAATGGCCGCCACCACTCCACCGTCGCCACAGCCGCTGCCAGCGACCCGGCTGCGCACGAGCAGCAGGACTCCTCTCTGCACCCTTCTGTGCCGCGGGGCGGCCGCACCACCACTCCTTCGCTCACCTCGGCCATGGCTTCGTCCTCCCATGCTCGCCTGTGAACATGCAGGCTGCCATGCTCATGGCACGGGAACTATTGCACTACGCCCGGCCAACGAGGGCTACGACGCCTGGCTTGGCAGCATCACCGAGCTCATCAACGCCGTGGGCGAGGCCCCGGTGCCCTCCCACTCGATGCGCCCTCCGCCGTATCATGCGGGCGACGTCGCGGATGGCACACCTCCGCCGCCTCCCCTGCACGGTGACGTTGTGATGTTTGATAGCACACAAGGTGTTCCTCCGGTATTCAGGAGTTGCATAATCTCACAGTCAAAGGAATATGTATAAGTCATGAAGAAAGCAATAGCAATAAAACTTAATGATCATTATGCTAAGCTAACAGATGGGTCTTGTCCATCACATCATTCTCCTAATGATGTGAGCCCATTCATCAAATGACAACACATGTCTATGGTCAGGAAACTCAACCATCTTTGATTAACGAGCTAGTCAAGTAGAGGCATACTAGGGACACTTTGTTTTGTCTATGTATTCACACATGTATCAAGTTTCCGGTTAATACAATTCTAGAATGAATAATAAAAATTTATCATGATATAAGTAAATATAAATAACAACTTTATTATTGCCTCTAGGGCATATTTCCTCCAGTCTCCCACTTGCACTAGAGTCAATAATCTAGATTACATTGTAATGATTCTAACACCCATGGAGTCTTGGTGTTGATCATGTTTTGCTTGCGGATGAGGCTTAGTCAACGGATCTACAACATTCAGATTTCTATGTATTTTGCAAATCTCTATGTCTCCCTCCTTGACTTGATCACAGATGGAGTTGAAGCGTCTCTTGATGTGTTTGGTTCTGTTGTGAAATCGAGATTCCTCTGCTAAGGCAATTGCTCTAGTATTGTCACAAAAGATTTTCATTGGACCTGATGCTCTAGGTATTACACCTAGATCGGATATGAACACATTCGTCCAGACTCCTTCATTTGCTACTTCTGAAGCAGCTTTGTATTCCGCTTCACACGTAGATCCCGCCATGACGCTCTGCTTGGAACTGCACCAACTGACAGCTCCACCATTCGATATAAATACGTATCTGGTTTGCGACTTAGAGTCATCCAGATCAGTGTCAAAGCTAGCATCGACGTAACCATTTACGACAAGCTCTTTGTCACCTCCATAAACAAGAAACATATCCTTAGTCCTTTTCAGGTATTTCAGGATGTTCTTGACCGCTGTCCAGTGATCCACTCGTGGATTACTTTGGTACCTCCCTGCTAAACTTATAGCAAGGCACACATCATGTAACACCCTGAGAATCATGCTACAGTAACCCCCTGTGATTAAGCTAATCATGTTGCTAAACAGGGCTTGATCACATTTGAATCACCTTCCTTTCAAACTCCTAGCTCAAACTTCGAATATAATTAAAGTGAAAAATAAAAGTTTTCAAAAATTCAAACAAAAATGTTCAGTGGGTGCTAAATAATACACTGGTAATTATGGTGGAGAAAACTCCTTTTTATAAAATGCCTAAATACTTTAAATGAAATAAAACAGAAAAGGAAATAAACAAATAAAAAGAAAACAGAAAACAGAAACAGTCAGAAAAAAGGAAAAGGCCCTTCCCCCCTCATTGGACCCGTGGCCCAAACTAGGCCTTCCCCCCCCCCCCCCACTGACCCCCGGCCCAATCTGGGCCGCGACCCCCGACCCCGGCCCAGCCCACTCTCCCCCTCGCCCCTTCCCTGTTCCCCCGACCGGGGGCGGAACAGTGGCCGTCCCCGCCGCACCCCCTCGCCGGCGACGGGGAGGATAAGGGCGCCAGCTCCCCCGCCTCCTCGGGCCTCTCTCCCACTCGCCCCCCGCTCTCCCTCGGCCTCTGCGCCTTCTCCCCCGCCAGATCCCCCTCCCTCTCCCCTCCGTTCCCCTCTGCCCGAGCGCGCTCGCCGCCGTTCACCGTAGTTCCCGCGGCCACCGTGCCCAGATCGCCCCGACGACGTGCCCGAACGACTCCCCGCCTTCGACTACGCCGACTGCGCCATCGGGAACGAGCCGAGCGCCACTGCATCGACCTCCCCGAGCTCGTCTTCCCCGCACGTCCGCCGTCGATCGTCGCCGACTCCGGCTACCCCGCGCCCTCCCCGAGCTCGCTGCCACTCCCTACGGCTCCACTGTGAGCTCCTCTACCTCCTCCCCCTCTCCGCTAGCTCGCCCGCGCTCCGTAGCTGCTCCCCCACGCGCGCCCGAACGCCGCGCCGCGGAGCTCGCCGCCGGCGGGTCTCCGGTGACCAATTGGTCACGGGGTTAAGCCCGTTGCACTCCCCGCCGTACGTAGATGCCCCCCAGCCCATACGCTTGCCCGTTCGCGCGCTCCAGCGTAGCTTCCGCCGGGCACCCGTAGCACCTCGCCGCCGGCGAGCTCGTAGCGGTCGACTCCGGCCGTTCCAGCCCCTCCGACCACCGCCGTTGGACGCGCGACGTCGAGCCGCGTCGAACGCGCCCAGCCACGCCTCCGGAGACCCCCTGTACGCGAAACCCGTACCCCTCCCGAGCCGCGCCGCCGTGCGTCTGGTCGCCAGCGTTGCTCCGGCGCCGGCCGCCGACGTGGCACACCTGGGGCCACCCCCTGGGTCACTGCCAGTGGCCCCCACGGGCCCCAGTTGACTGGGTTGACCCAGTCAACTGCTAACTGGGCAGGCCCAGTCACTGACATGCGGGCCCCGCCGCAAAAATTAAAAAAGAAAATGTTTTATAAATAAAAATAAT
The DNA here is from genome assembly GCF_002575655.3 of Aegilops tauschii subsp. strangulata. Lineage (NCBI taxonomy): Eukaryota > Viridiplantae > Streptophyta > Magnoliopsida > Poales > Poaceae > Aegilops > Aegilops tauschii. The sequence continues at coordinate 485,272,672 of NC_053037.3, forward strand.
TAGTTTAATTATTCTCTCACTGACAGGTGGGCCCAGTAGTTAATTAACTAAAAACTAATTAGTTTAATCCTCTGTTAACCCACTGTCTATGACAGGTGGGTCCCCCTTGTCAGTTTGACCAGTCAACCCGGACTGTTGACCGCTGACGTCACTCATACGTCATGCTGACGTCATATCCCTTTTTCTGTTAATTAAATAATTCCAGAAATTCAAATAAACTTTGAAAATTCATATCTTTTAAACCGTAACTCGGATGAAAATGTTTTCTATATGAAAGTTGCTCAGAACGACGAGACGAATCCGGATACGCAGTCCGTGCGTCCACCACACCTCCCTAACCTATCGAACTCGCAACTTTCCCCCTCCGGTCCTTCTGTCCGAAAACGCAAAACATCGGGAATACTTTCCCGGATGTTCCCCCCCTTCACCGGTACCACCTACTGTCGCGTTAGGACACCCCTAGCACCGCTCACTGTCATGTCACGCATCGTCATGCTTGTGTTTGCATTGTATTTACTGTTTCTTCCCCCTCTTCTCTCCGGTAGACTACGAGACCGACACTGCTGCTGCCCAGTTCGACTACGGAGTCGACGACCCCTCCTACTTGCCAGAGCAACCAGGCAAGCCCCCCCCCTTGATCACCAGATATCGCCTACTCTCCTCTATACTGCTTGCATTAGAGTAGTGTAGCATGTTACTGCTTTTCGATATCCTATTCTGATGCATAGCCTATCCTTGCTACTACTGTTGATACCTTTACCTGCAATCCTACATGCTTAGTATAGGATGCTAGTTTTCCATCAGTGGCCCTACATTCTTGTCCGTCTGCTGTGCTATACTATCGGGCCGTGATCACCTGGGCGGTGGACACGGGTATATACTTATATACTATATACATGACACATGTGATGACTAAAGTCGGGTCGGCTCGTAGGAGTACCCGCAAGTGGATCCTTGTGGCGGAGCGACAGGGCAGGTTGAGACCGCCTAGGTAAGAGGTGGGCCTGGCCCTGGTCGGCGTTCGCGGATACTTAACACGCTTAACGAGATCTTGGTATTTGATCTGAGTCTGGCCATTTGGTCTATACGCACTAGCCATCTACGCGGGAGTAGTTATGGGTATCCCGGCGTCGTGGTATCAGCCGAAGCCTTCGTGACGTCAGCGACTGAGTGGCGCGCGCCGTGTTGGACCGCTTTGACGTAACCGCCGTGATCGTGTGGGTTGCTAGGTCTGCTCGCGGCCGCGTTCGCAACGTGCAGGTGTGCATAGGGCGATGGGCCCAGACCCCTGCGCGCTTAGGATTAGACCGGCGTGCTGACCGCTCTGTTGTGCTTAGGTGGGGCTGCGACGCGTTGATCTTACGAGGCCGGGCATGACCCAGAAAAGTGTGTCCGGCCAATTGGGATCGAGCGTGTTGGGTTATGTGGTGCACCCCTGCAGGGAAGTTTATCTATTCGAATAGCCGTGTCCCTCGGTAAAAGGACGACCCGGAGTTGTACCTTGACCTTATGACAACTAGAACTGGATACTGAATAAAATACACCCTTCCAAGTGTCAGATACAACCCGGTGATCGCTCTCTAACAGGGCGACGAGGAGGGGATTGCCGGGTAGGATTATGCTATGCGATACTACTTGGAGGACTTCACTCTATTCTCTTCTATATGCTGCAAGATGGAGATGACCAGAAGCGTAGTCTTCGACAGGACTAGCTATCCCCCTTTTAATTCTGGCATTCTGCAGTTCAGTCCACTGATATGCCCCTTTACACATATACCCATGCATATGTAGTGTAGCTCCTTGCTTGCGAGTACTTTGGATGAGTACTCACGGTTGCTTCTCTCCCTCTTTTTCCCCCTTTCCTTTCTATCTGGTTGTCGCAACTAGATGTTGGAGTCCAGGAGCCAGACGCCACCGTCGACGACGACTCCCACGGCACTGGAGGTGCCTACTACTACGTGCAGGCCGCTGACGACGACCAGGAGTAGTTAGGAGGTCCCAGGTAGGAGGCCTTGCCTCTTCGATCGTTGCTACTTTTGTGCTAGCCTTCTTAAGGCAAAACTTGTTTAACTTATGTCTGTACTCAGATATTGTTGCTTCCGCTGACTCGTCTATGATCGAGCACTTGTATTCAAGCCCTCGAGGCCCCTGGCTTGTATTATGATGCTTGTATGACTTATTTATGTTTTAGAGTTGTGTTGTGATATCTTCCCGTGAGTCCCTGATCTTGGTCGTACACATTTGCGTGCATGATTAGTGTACGGTCAAATCGGGGGCGTCACAAGTTGGTATCAGAGCCGACTGCCTGTAGGAAACCCCCTTCCACACTCCTTGGCCGAAGTCGAGTATAGACATTGCAAAAACTTTTACTAACATGGCTGTGTGTCTTACGGGCCCACGTCGCCATTGGGTGGTACTAGGATCTTTTACTCCTCGACCTTTACTCTGGGACTCTGAACTCTCTTCTACTCGGGTTAAACGAATTTACTAACTCTAACACTAGGATCCCGTGACCGCGTTCACCCCAAAGATGGATAAGCCATAGTTGTTTCTTAGAATAGTATTTTGAACAATTCACACACTGTCAATTGACTCCTTTGAAACGTCTTTGCTTTCAGATGGAACCCTCGAGGCAGGTCGTGCGCCACACGACGGCCATTGGTGCCTCGGGATCACCTGCGGTGCTAGCTGAGATGATGACCTATCTGGGTTATCGCTGGCACCCTGAGTACACCGTCTACGAGGAGTACCAGGACTTTAACCAGGAGCAGTACCGTGCCATCGTCCACCTCTACTCTCGGGAGTACGACTCCACTACTGTGCTGCACACCGCACATGGTGTTGGTGTGACCATCGATATGGCTGTCCACGATGCAGCCTATGCTGCTCTGACACGTCTTCGTGGAGAGTATCGGGAGTTGGACACCTCCCCTTTCAGGCACATTGCTATCGCCTCTGATGTTGGTGCAGAGGGATACTATACTGCTGCCTACTCCACTGTCACCCGAGAGCCCTTCTACCATCAACACCTGGTTCTGCATGCTGATGGGCTGGATCGAGCTAACCGAGCTCTTCGCCACGAGATGTACACCACCCGTCAGCACCTTTACCGTGCTCTGACGCTGCTGCACCCCTTTGTCCGGTCTGGACAGGTACCGCGTTCTGCGATCTACCCAGACAGGACCGTGATGCCCCACGGTGTCGGTTGGCCAGAGGTGGGAGGCTACTCTCCCGCACTTGGTCCTATTCTGCCACCTGAGCGTCGGGCTCTACACCTGAGTATCCGCGGCCCCCAGTCTGCTGACGTGGAGGGCTATCCGTTGCCTCACTACCAGCTGTCGGGCTACGATTACCTCCACAGTACCTCTTGGGACTGATGTAGGCTTGTTTGTAGTGTTAAAGGCATTCGCCGCGAGCCTGTGTGCCGCCTATGATGTTTTAGTCTATGTACTGAACTCTGTGTACTGAACTCTATGCATGACCCCTTTTGTAAGCTATGCCGACTACTATGTAGTAGCTATCGTGCTCCTTTCATTATGCATGTTTCATCATGAATGATTCTTGTCATTGCAAATTTTCTAAATGCTGAACTACCCCTGTTATATATTAGCAGGATGGTTAGACCAGGTGGTCGTGGTCGTGGTGGCGATGCCCCACCACCACCTGAGTACATGGCTGGTATGATCCAACAGTTCGAACTGAACCGCCAATTCATGGAAAATATGATGGCTCAGTTTCCTCGCCCCAATATGAACCAGCAGCCAGCCCAAGTGACTCTTCAAGATTTCATACGCCTCAACCCAACCATCTACCGCAGCTCAACTCAGCCTTTGGATGCTGATGACTGGCTCCGTGACATCACCTATGAGATGGAGTCTGCTGATGTAGCCCCTGCCAGCTATGTCAACTTTGCTTCCTTCTTTCTGAAGGGACCCGCAGCTCAATGGTGGGACAGCCACAGGCGTACTCAGCCAGCTGGAACAATCATCACCTGGCCAGACTTCCAAGCTGCTTTCCGTGCCCGCTTCATTCCTCAGGGAGTCATGGACCGGAAGAAGCGTGAGTTCCGCAACCTCACCCAAGGCAACAAAACTGTCGAAGCTTATCAGCGGGAGTTTCTGGACTTGTCCTGCTATGCTGAAGAAGACATTGCAACTGATGCACGCAGACAGGAGAAGTTCCGAGATGGACTACAAGCTGACATCAAGCTCGCACTTCTAGTGCATGACTTCGCCGATTTCGCCACCTTGGTGAATAAGGCCATCAATGTCGAGACTGGTCTGCAGGAATACCAGAGCTCTCAGAGGCGCAACCGTGACACGGGCTCATCTTCGGGCTCGCCCTCACAGAAGCGTAAGATATGGATCCCAAACAGCATGTATCGTCCAAATGCACCTGCTCCCAGGAAATCTTATGCTGCACCGCGTCTGCCTCCTCCACCATCTAAGCAGTCAAAGCTACCAGCTCCCCCACCTGGGGCTCCTGTTCCCACTCCCGATAATGGTCTGTGCTTCAAGTGTGGTCAACCGGGTCACTTTGCCAGGAACTGCTGTCAGAACCAGAATCAACTGGCCCTTCCAGCAGCTGGCCGTGGTAACAACCAGCCCCGCAACAACAATGCTAAGTCTTATGGTCGTGCTCATGCCAACCACGTTGATCTCAGCGAAGCTCAAGACCAGCCTGCTACTGTGATGGGTATACTCCTCGTAAATTCAGTACCAGCATCCGTTTTATTTGATACAGGAGCATCCCATTCATTCATATCAGCAGAATTTGCATTCCTGCATGGCATTCATTACGAAGAGATAAACACTCCGCTAGTGGTACACACCCCTGCGGGCCAATGTCAAACCTCTATGGTTAGTCGCGATGTTACTGTTGAAATTGAAGGACTGGAATTTCTTGTCTCTCCCATCGTACTGAAGTCCTGTAGCATTGATCTCATTCTGGGAATGAATTGGTTAAAAGCGCATACTGCTTCAATCGTTTGCGCCACTAAGACCGTCCATCTGCTACACCCTTCAGATGAGATAGTTACTTACCAAGCCCATCTGGTGCAAAATGCCGAGGCAAGGCTCTATGCATTGAACGCTGCACCACTCGAGGGCATTGAAAACATTCCCGTCGTGCGTGAATTCCTCGACGTCTTCCCTGAAGAACTTCCAGGGATTCCCCCTGCTAGAGCTGTCGAATTCATCATCGACTTGAAACCAGGCACCACTCCTATAGCCAAGCGACCCTACAAAATGCCGCCGCATGAACTCCTTGAGCTTAAGGAGGAAATCGACAAGTCTCTTCGCAAAGGATTCATTCGCCCAAGTTGCTCTCCTTGGGGAGCACCTTCTCTCTTTGTTAAGAAGAAGGACGGGACAAACCGGTTAGTTCAAGACTACCGTCCTATAAACCAAGCTACCATTCAGAATAAATACCCTGTTCCTCGGATCAATGATCTGTATGATCAACTGGCGGGTTCGTCAGTGTTCTCTAAGCTCGACTTGAGGTTGGGCTACCACCAGATCCGTGTTCGCGAAGAGGATATCCCAAAGACCGCCTTCGTGACTCGCTATGGTTCATACGAGTACACCGTCATGTCTTTCGGTTTAACCAATGCTCCAGCCACCTTCTCTCGTCTGATGAACTACATATTCATGGATTACCTCGACAAGTTCGTCGTGGTTTATCTGGATGATATCCTGATATTCTCCAAGAACGAAGAAGAACATGCTGAACATCTTCGTCTTGTGCTGGAAAAACTACGAGAACATCAACTATATGCCAAGTTCTCTAAATGTGAATTCTGGCTACCGGAAGTAACCTATCTGGGGCATGTCATCTCTAAGGATGGTATTGCCGTCAACCCCGAGCGAGTTCAGGCTATTCTTGATTGGACTCCTCCCAAGAACGTTAAGCAAGTCAGAAGTTTTCTCGGTCTCGCCAGCTATTGCCGTCGATTTGTCGAGAACTTCTCCAAGATCGCCAGGCCTCTGACTAACCTGTTACATAAGGGCGTCAAGTTCCAATGGACAGACAAATGTCAGGAAAGTTTCCAGGCACTCAAAGACAAGTTGACTTCTGCTCCAGTTCTAGCTCCACCTGATACTAAGAAGGACTTTGTCATTTACTGCGACGCTTCCCGTCAAGGGTTAGGCTGTGTCCTAATGCAAGACCGCAAAGTGATTGCTTATGCCTCTCGACAATTGCGCCCTCACGAAGAGAACTACCCAGTTCACGACCTCGAACTTGCTGCTGTCATTCATGCGCTGAAGCAGTGGCGCCATTACCTTCTCGGTAATCGTTGCGAGATCTTCACTGACCACCAAAGTCTGAAGTATCTGTTTACTCAGCCAGATCTGAACCTCCGTCAGCAGAGATGGATGGAGCTTGTTGCAGACTTTGACTTGGGTATCTCCTATACGCCAGGCAAGGCTAATGTAATGGCTGATGCCTTGAGCCGCAAGTCTTACTGCAACCACCTCCAGGTTCATAAAGTTCAGCCCTCACTTGTTGAAGAATTCAGGAAACTGAACCTCCATATTGTTCCTCCGGGTGCACTCGCTCCCCCTCCTAAGGAATTTGGCAAGGTGAACCTCCACGTTGTTACCCAGGGTTCCCTCAATACCCTAGTTGCTAAACCAGATCTCGAGGACAGCATCAAAAGGCTACAGAAGTATGACTCTGAAGCCTACAAGATTAAGCGCTACCTCGCAGAAGGAAAGCCCTCATTCTTCACCATTTCTGAAGATGGCACCCTATACTTCAAGGGCCGCCTAGTGGTGCCATGTGCAGAGAAAAACCTGGATATGACACAGGAAGTTATGAAAGAAGCCCATGATACGCCTCTATGTATCCATCCTGGTAGTACAAAGATGTACCAAGATATCCGTCAGAGATTCTGGTGGACTAATATGAAGCAAGACATTGCTCGTTATGTTGCTGAGTGTGACGTTTGCCGTCGAATCAAAGCAGAACATCAAAGGCCTGCTGGAACTCTGCAACCTATCTCTATTCCTGAATGGAAATGGGACCATGTTGAAATGGACTTCGTCACTGGATTTCCCAAATCACAGAAAGGTAATGATGCTATTCTTGTCGTCATTGACCGACTTTCCAAAGTTGCACATTTTCTGGCAGTCAAAGAAACGATCACTGCTAGCCAGTTGGCAACGCTCTATATGTCCAGGATTGTTTCACTCCACGGTATTCCATTGGTTATCAGTTCAGACCGTGGTAGCTTATTCACTTCAAGATTCTGGGAAAGTTTCCAAGAAGCAATGGGAACTCATCTGTCATTCAGTACTGCGTTTCATCCTCAATCGCAAGGACAAGTTGAACGCGTCAATCAAGTTCTCGAAGACATGCTTCGAGCTTGCGTTATTTCCTTCGGCAAGAAATGGGAGGAATCTCTCCCGTATGCTGAGTTCTCTTATAATAATAGCTATCAAGCTAGTCTGAAGATGGCCCCCTTCGAAGTGTTATATGGACGAAAGTGCCGAACCCCCCTGAACTGGTCAGAAACTGGGGAACGTCCACTCATCGGACTGGATATTATCCAAGATGCCGAAGAACAAGTCCGCATTATTCGCGAGAATATCAAGACTGCTCAGTCACGTCAGAAGAGTCAGTATGACCGTCATCATAAAGACATGGTCTATCAACCTGGCGAAAAGGCTTATCTTCGAGTCACACCTATGAAGGGTGCTCACCGCTTCGGGATCAAGGGAAAACTAGCTCCTCGCTATATTGGCCCATTCACTATTCTCGAAAGGCGTGGAAAAGTGGCATACCAACTGGAACTACCGCCGAACCTTTCTCAGGTTCACGATGTGTTCCATGTGTCACAGCTCCGCCGTTGCTTCAAGGATCCAATCCGAGCTGTGGATCACGAAGTGCTCGAATTGCAGCAAGACCTCTCCTATAAGGAGCAACCGGTCCGCATTCTCGACCAAGCTGAACGCCGCACACGTCAGAAGGCGATCAAGTTTCTCAAAGTCCAGTGGTCGCACCATTCTGAAGATGAGGCCACTTGGGAACGAGAGGATCGTCTGCGCGAAGAATACCCCGCACTGTTTCCTTCTACCTCCTAAATCTCGGGACGAGATTTCTTGTAGTGGAGGAGATTTGTAACACCCTGAGAATCATGCTACAGTAACCCCCTGTGATTAAGCTAATCATGTTGCTAAACAGGGCTTGATCACATTTGAATCACCTTCCTTTCAAACTCCTAGCTCAAACTTCAAATATAATTAAAGTGAAAAATAAAAGTTTTCAAAAATTCAAACAAAAATGTTCAGTGGGTGCTAAATAATACACTGGTAATTATGGTGGAGAAAACTCCTTTTTATAAAATGCCTAAATACTTTAAATGAAATAAAACAGAAAAGGAAATAAACAAATAAAAAGAAAACAGAAAACAGAAACAGTCAGAAAAAAGGAAAAGGCCCTTCCCCCCTCACTGGACCCGTGGCCCAAACTAGGCCTTCCCCCCCCACCGACCCCCGTCCCAATCTGGGCCGCGACCCCCGACCCCGGCCCAGCCCACTCTCCCCCTCGCCCCTTCCCTGTTCCCCCGACCGGGGGCGGAACAGTGGCCGGCCCCGCCGCACGCCCCTCGCCGGCGACGGGGAGGATAAGGGCGCCAGCTCCCCCGCCTCCTCGGGCCTCTCTCCCACTCGCCCCCCGCTCTCCCTCAGCCTCTGCGCCTTCTCCCCCGCCAGATCCCCCTCCCTCTCCCCTCCGTTCCCCTCTGCCCGAGCGCGCTCGCCGCCGTTCACCGTAGTTCCCGCGGCCACCGTGCCCAGATCGCCCCGACGACGTGCCCGAACGACTCCCCGCCTTCGACTACGCCGACTGCGCCATCGGGAACGAGCCGAGCGCCACTGCATCGACCTCCCCGAGCTCGTCTTCCCCGCACGTCCGCCGTCGATCGTCGCCGACTCCGGCTACCCCGCGCCCTCCCCGAGCTCGCTGCCACTCCCTACGGCTCCACTGTGAGCTCCTCTACCTCCTCCCCCTCTCCGCTAGCTCGCCCGCGCTCCGTAGCTGCTCCCCCACGCGCGCCCGAACGCCGCGCCGCGGAGCTCGCCGCCGGCGGGTCTCCGGTGACCAATTGGTCACGGGGTTAAGCCCGTTGCACTCCCCGCCGTACGTAGATGCCCCCCAGCCCATACGCTTGCCCGTTCGCACGCTCGAGCGTAGCTTCCGTCGGGCACCCGTAGCACCTCGCCGCCGGCGAGCTCGTAGCGGTCGACTCCGGCCGTTCCAGCCCCTCCGACCACCGCCGTTGGACGCGCGACGTCGAGCCGCGTCGAACGCGCCCAGCCACGCCTCCGGAGACCCCCTGTACGCGAAACCCGTACCCCTCCCGAGCCGCGCCGCCGTGCGTCTGGTCGCCGGCGTTGCTCCGGCGCCGGCCGCCGACGTGGCACACCTGGGGCCACCCCCTGGGTCACTGCCAGTGGCCCCCACGGGTCCCAGTTGACTGGGTTGACCCAGTCAACTGCTGACTGGGCAGGCCCAGTCACTGACATGCGGGCCCCGCCGCAAAAATTAAAAAAGAAAATGTTTTATAAATAAAAATAATTAGTTTAATTATTCTCTCACTGACAGGTGGGCCCAGTAGTTAATTAACTAAAAACTAATTAGTTTAATCCTCTGTTAACCCACTGTCTATGACAGGTGGGTCCCCCTTGTCAGTTTGACCAGTCAACCCGGACTGTTGACCGCTGACGTCACTCATACGTCATGCTGACGTCATATCCCTTTTTCTGTTAATTAAATAATTCCAGAAATTCAAATAAACTTTGAAAATTCATATCTTTTAAACCGTAACTCGGATGAAAATGTTTTCTATATGAAAGTTGCTCAGAACGACGAGACGAATCCGGATACGCAGTCCGTGCGTCCACCACACCTCCCTAACCTATCGAACTCGCAACTTTCCCCCTCTGGTCCTTCTGTCCGAAAACGCAAAACATCGGGAATACTTTCCCGGATGTTCCCCCCCTTCACCGGTACCACCTACTGTCGCGTTAGGACACCCCTAGCACCGCTCACTGTCATGTCACGCATCGTCATGCTTGTGTTTGCATTGTATTTACTGTTTCTTCCCCCTCTTCTCTCCGGTAGACTACGAGACCGACACTGCTGCTGCCCAGTTCGACTACGGAGTCGACGACCCCTCCTACTTGCCAGAGCAACCAGGCAAGCCCCCCCCTTGATCACCAGATATCGCCTACTCTCCTCTATACTGCTTGCATTAGAGTAGTGTAGCATGTTACTGCTTTTGGATATCCTATTCTGATGCATAGCCTATCCTTGCTACTACTGTTGATACCTTTACCTGCAATCCTACATGCTTAGTATAGGATGCTAGTTTTCCATCAGTGGCCCTACATTCTTGTCCGTCTGCTGTGCTATACTATCGGGCCGTGATCACCTGGGCGGTGGACACGGGTATATACTTATATACTATATACATGACACATGTGATGACTAAAGTCGGGTCGGCTCGTAGGAGTACCCGCAAGTGGATCCTTGTGGCGGAGCGACAGGGCAGGTTGAGACCGCCTAGGTAAGAGGTGGGCCTGGCCCTGGTCGGCGTTCGCGGATACTTAACACGCTTAACGAGATCTTGGTATTTGATCTGAGTCTGGCCATTTGGTCTATACGCACTAGCCATCTACGCGGGAGTAGTTATGGGTATCCCGGCGTCGTGGTATCAGCCGAAGCCTTCGTGACGTCAGCGACTGAGTGGCGCGCGCCGTGTTGGACCGCTTTGACGTAACCGCCGTGATCGTGTGGGTTGCTAGGTCTGCTCGCGGCCGCGTTCGCAACGTGCAGGTGTGCATAGGGCGATGGGCCCAGACCCCTGCGCGCTTAGGATTAGACCGGCGTGCTGATCGCTCTGTTGTGCTTAGGTGGGGCTGTGAAGCGTTGATCTTACGAGGCCGGGCATGACCCAGAAAAGTGTGTCCGGCCAATTGGGATCGAGCGTGTTGGGTTATGTGGTGCACCCCTGCAGGGAAGTTTATCTATTCGAATAGCCGTGTCCCTCGGTAAAAGGACGACCCGGAGTTGTACCTTGACCTTATGACAACTAGAACTGGATACTGAATAAAATACACCCTTCCAAGTGCCAGATACAACCCGGTGATCGCTCTCTAACAGGGCGACGAGGAGGGGATTGCCGGGTAGGATTATGCTATGCGATACTACTTGGAGGACTTCACTCTATTCTCTTCTATATGCTGCAAGATGGAGATGACCAGAAGCGTAGTCTTCGACAGGACTAGCTATCCCCCTTTTAATTCTGGCATTCTGCAGTTCAGTCCACTGATATGCCCCTTTACACATATACCCATGCATATGTAGTGTAGCTCCTTGCTTGCGAGTACTTTGGATGAGTACTCACGGTTGCTTCTCTCCCTCTTTTTCCCCCTTTCCTTTCTATCTGGTTGTCGCAACCAGATGTTGGAGTCCAGGAGCCAGACGCCACCGTCGACGACGACTCCCACGGCACTGGAGGTGCCTACTACTACGTGCAGGCCGCTGACGACGACCAGGAGTAGTTAGGAGGTCCCAGGCAGGAGGCCTTGCCTCTTCGATCGTTGCTACTTTTGTGCTAGCCTTCTTAAGGCAAAACTTGTTTAACTTATGTCTGTACTCAGATATTGTTGCTTCCGCTGACTCGTCTATGATCGAGCACTTGTATTCGAGCCCTCGAGGCCCCTGGCTTGTATTATGATGCTTGTATGATTTATTTATGTTTTAGAGTTGTGTTGTGATATCTTCCCGTGAGTCCCTGATCTTGGTCGTACACATTTGCGTGCATGATTAGTGTACGGTCAAATCGGGGGCGTCACACATCAGGTCTGGTACACAGCATTGCATACATGATAGAACCTATGGCTGAGGCATAGGGAATGACTTTCATTTTCTCTCTATCTTCTACAGTGGTTGGGCATTGAGTCTGACTCAACTTCACACGTTGTAGCACAGGCAAGAACCCTTTCTTTGACTGATCCATTTTGAACTTCTTCAAAACTTTATCAAGATATGTGCTTTGTGAAAGTCCAATTAAGCGTCTTGATCTATCTCTACAGATCTCTATGCCCAATATATAAGCAGCTTCACCGAGGTCTTTCATTGAAAAATTCTTATTCAAGTATCCTTTTATGCTATCCAGAAATTCTATATCATTTCCAATCAACAATATGTGATCCACATATAATATTAGAAATGCTACAGAGCTCCCACTCACTTTCTTGTAAATACAGGCTTCTCCAAAAGTCTGTATAAAACATATGCTTTGAACACACTATCAAAGCATATATTCCAACTCCGAGAGGCTTGCACCAGTCCAGAAATGGATCGTTGGAGCTTGCACACTTTGTTAGCACCTTTAGGATCGACAAAACCTTCTGGTTTCATCATATACAACTCTTCTTTAAGAAATCCATCAAGGAATGCAGTTTTGACATCCATTTGCCAAATTTCATAATCATAAAATGCGGCAATTGCTAACATGATTCGGGCAGACTTAAGCATGGCTACGGTGAGAAGGTCTCATCGTAGTCAACTTCTTGAACTTGTCGAAAACCTTTCGCAACAAGTCGAGCTTTGTAGACAGTAACATTACCGTCAGCGTCAGTCTTCTTCTTGAAGATCCATTTATTTTCTATGGCTTGCCGATCATCAGGCAAGTCAACCAAAGTCCATACTTTGTTCTCATACATGGAACCCATCTCAGATTTCTTGGCTTCAAGCCATTTCGCGGAATCTGGGCTCATCATCACTTCCTCATAGTTCGTAGGTTCGTCATGGTCTAGTAACATGACTTCCAGAACAAGATTCCTGTACCACTCTGGTGCGGAACGTACTCTGGTTGACCTACGAGGTTCGGTAGTAACTTGATCTCAAGTTTCATGATTAACTTCCTCACTAACTGGTGTAGGCATCACTGGAACTGATTTCTGTGATGAACTAATTTCCAATTCAAGAGAAGGTACAACTACCTCATCAAGTTCTACTTTCCTCCCACTCACATCTTTCGAGAGAAACTCCTTCTCTAGAAAGGATCCATTCTTAGCAACAAATATATTGCCTTTGGATCTGTGATAGAAGGTGTACCCAACAGTTTCTTTTGGGTATCCTATGAAGACGCACTTCTCTGATTTGGGTTCGAGCTTATCAGGCCGAAGCATTTTCACATAAGCATCGCAACCCCAAACTTCAAGAAACGACAACTTAGGTTTCTTCCTAAACCACTGTTCATATGGTGTCGTCTCGACGGACTTAGATGGTGCCCAATTTAACGTGAATGCAACCGTATTTAATGCATAACCCCAAAACAATAGTGGTAACTTGGTAAGAGACATCATAGATCACACCATATCTAATAAAGTACGGTTACGACGTTCGGACACACCATTACGCTGTGGTGTTCCAGGTGGCGTGAGTTGCGAACTATTCCACATTGTTTTAAATGAAGAATAAACTCGTAACTCAAATATTTGCCTCCGCGATCATATCGTAAAAACTTTATTTTCTTGTTACGATGATTTTCGACTTCACTCTGAAGTTCTTTGAACTTTTCAAATGTTTCAGACTTGTGTTTCATTAAGTAGATATACCCATATCTGCTCAAATCATCTGTGAAGGTCGGAAAATAACGATACCCGCCGCGAGCTTCAACACTCATCGGACCGCATACATCAATATGTATTATTTCCAAAGTCAGTGGCTCGCTCCATTGTTCCGGAGAACAGAGTCTTAGTCATCTTGCCCATGAGGCATGGTTCGCAAGCATCAAGTGATTCCAAAAGCCTATCTGCATGGAGTTTCTTCATGCGCTTTACATCAATATGACCTAAACGGCAGTGCCACAAATATGTTGCACTATCATTATTAACTTTGCATCTTTTGGCATCAATATTATGAATATGTGTATCACCACGATGAAGATTCAACAAAAATAGACCACTCATCAAGGGTGCATGACCATAAAATATATTACTCATATAAATAGAACAACCATTATTCTCCGATTTAAATGAATAACCGTCTCACATCAAACAAGATCCAGATATAATGTTCATGCTCAACGCTAGCACCAAATAACAATTATTCAGGTCTAAAACTAATCCCGAAGGTAGATGTAGAGGTAGCGTGCCGACGGCGATCACATCGAGCTTGGAACCATTTTCGACGCGCATCGTCACCTCGTCCTTAGCCAATCTTCATTTAATCTGTAGCCCATGTTTCGAGTTGCAAATATGAGCAACAGAACCAGTATCAAATACCCAGGCGCTACTACGAGCATTAGTAAGGTGCACATCAATAACATGTATATCAAATATACCTTTCACTTTGCCATCCTTCTAATCCACCAAATACTTGGGGCAGTTCCGCTTCCAGTGAACAGTCCCTTTGCAGTAGAAGCACTCAGTTTTAGGCTTAGGTCCAGACTTGGGCTTCTTCCCGGGAGCAGCAACTTGCTTGCTATTCTTCTTGAAGTTCCCCTTCTTACCTTTGCCCTTTTTCTTGAAACTAGTGGTCTTGTTAACCATCTACACTTGATGCCCCTTCTTGATTTCTACCTCCGCAGCCTTAAGCATTGCAAAGAGCTTGGGAATTGTCTTATCCATCCCTTGCATATTATAGTTCATCATGAAGCCTTTATAGCTTGGTGGCAGTGATTGAAGAACTCTGTCAATGACACTATCATCTAGAAGATTAACTCCCAGCTAAGTCAAGTGGTTATGGTACCCAGACATTCTGAGTATGTGTTCACTGACAGAACTGTTCTCCTCCATCTTGCAGCTATATAACTTGTTGGAGACTCCATATCTCTCAACTCGGGAATTTGCTTGAAATATTAACTTCAACTCCTGGAACATCTCATATGCTCCATGACGTTCAAAACGTCTTCGAAGTCCCGATTCTAAGCCATAAAGCATGGTACACTGAACTATCGAGTAGTCATCAGATTTAGCTTGCCAGACGTTCATAACGTCCGGAGTTGCTCCTGCAGCAGGCCTTGCACCTAGCGGTGCTTCAAGGACGTAATTCTTCTGTGCATCAATGAGGATAATCCTCAAGTTACGGACCCAGTCCGTGTAGTTGCTACCATCATCTTTCAACTTAGCTTTCTGTAGGAACGCATTAAAATTCATGGGAACGGTTGAATGGGCCATTGATCTACAACATAGCTATGCAAAAACTATCAGGACTAAGTTCATGATAAATTAAGTTCAATTAATCATATTACTAAAGAACTCCCACTTAGATAGACATCCCTTGAGTCATCTAAATGTCACGTGATCCATATCAACTAAATCATGTTCGATCATCACGTGAGATGGAGTAGTTTTCAATGGTGAACATCTTTATGTTGATCATATCTACTATATGATTCACATTCGACCTTTCGGTCTCAGTGTTCCGAGTACATGTCTGTACATGCTAGGCTCGTCAAGTTTAACCCGAGTATTCCGCAAATGCAAAAGTGTCTTGCACCCATTGTATGTGAACGTAGGGCTTATCACACCCGATAATCACGTGGTGTCTCGGCACGACGAACTGTCGCGGCGGTGCATACTCAGGGAGAACACTTATACCTTGAAATTTAGTGAGGGATCATCTTATAATGCTACCGCCGTACTAAGCAAAATAAGATGCATAAAAGATAAACATCACACGCAATCAAAATATGTGACATGATATGGCCATCATCATCTTGTGCCTTTGATCTCCATCTCCAAAGCACTGTCATGATCTCCATCATCACCGGCTTGACACCTTGATCTCCATCGTAGCGTCGTTGTCGTCTCACCAACTATTGCTTCTACAACTATCGCTACCGCATAGTGATAAAGTAAAGCAATTACATGGCGATTGCATTTCATACAATAAAGCGACAACCATAAGGCTCCTGCCAGTTGTCGATAACTTTTACAAAACATGATCATCTCATATAATAACGTATATCACATCATGTCTTGACCATATCACATCACAACATGCCCTGCAAAAACAAGTTAGACGTCCTCTACTTTGTTGTTGCAAGCTATACGTGGCTGCTATGGGCTTCTAGTAAGAACCGTTCTTACCTACGCATCAAAACCACAACGATTTTTCATCAAGTGTGTTGTTTTAACCTTCAACAAGGACAAGCCATAGTAAAATTTGATTCAACTAAGGTTGAAGAAACAGAACCCGCCAGCCACCTTTATGCAAAACAAGTTGCATGCCTGTCGGTGGAACCGGTCTCATGAACGTAGTCATGTAAGGTTGGTCTGGGCCGCCTCATCCAACAATACCGCCGAATCAAAATAAAACGTTGGTGGTAAGCAGTATGACTATGATCACCCGCAACTCTTTGTGTTCTGCTCGTGCATATCATCTATGCATAGACCTGGCTCGGATGGCACTGTTGGGGAACGTAGCATGCCATTTCAAAAAATTTCCTATGATCATGCAAGATCTATCTAGGAGATGCATAACAACGAGAGGGGGAGAGTGTGTCCACGTACCCTCGTAGACCGAAAGCAGAAGCGTTAATTTAACGCGGTTGATGTAGTCGAACGTCTTCGTGATCCAACCGATCAAGTACCGAACGTACGACACCTCCAAGTTCAGCACACGTTCAGCTCGATGACATCCCTCGAACTCTTGATCCAGCAAAGTGTCGAGGGAGAGTTTCGTCAGCACGACGACGTGGTGACGGTGATGGTGATGTGATTCGCGCAGGGCTTCACCTAAGCACTACGACGCTATGACCGGAGGAGTAAACTGTGGAGGGGGCACCGCACAAGGCTAAGAGAACAATTGATGTGCTATGGGGTGCCGCCCTGCACCCGTATATAAAGGAGGAGAGTGAGGAGGCCGGCCCTAGGGGAGCGCCCAAGTGGGGGGAAACCCACTAGGACTCCTAGTCCTAGTAGGTTTCCCCCTTCCTTCTCATAGAGGGGGAAAGAGGGAAGGAGAGGGAGAGGGGGAAGGAAAGGGGGGCTGCGCCCCCTTCCCCTTGTCCAATTCAGACAGCCCTTGGGGGGTGCGCCACCCCTTGTGGGATCCCCTCTCTCTCCCCTATGGCCCATGTTGGCCCATTACTTTCTCGGGGGGGGGGGGGGAGGTCTGGTAACCTCCCGGTACTCCGAAAAATACCCAAAACACTCCGGAACCATTCCGGTGTCCGAATATCATCGTCCAATATATCAATATTTACCTCTCGACCATTTCGATACTCCTCGTCATGTCCGTGATCTCATCCGGGACTCCGAACAATCTTCAGTCACCAAAACACATAACTCATAATACAACTCGTCATCGAACGTTAAGCGTCCGGACCCTACGGGTTCGAGAACTATGTAGACATGACCGAGACACATCTCCGATCAATAACCAACAACGGAACCTGGATGCTCATATTGGTTCCTACATATTCTATGAAGATCTTTATCGGTCAAACCGCAAATACAACATACTTTATTCCGTTTGTCATCGGTATGTTACTTGCCCGAGATTCGATCGCCGGTATCCTCATACCTAGTTCAATCTCGTTGCCGACAAGTCTCTTTACTCATTCCGTAATGCATCATCCTGTAACTAACTCATTAGTCACATTGCTTGCAAGGCTTATCATGATGTGCATTACCGAGAGGGCCTAGAGATACCTCTCCGATACTCGGAGTGACAAATCCTAATCTCGATCTATGCCAACCCAACAAACACCTTCGGAGAGACCTGTAGAGCATATTTATAATCACCCAGTTACGTTGTGACGTTTGATAGCACACATGGTGTTCCTCCGGTATTCAGGAGTTGCATAATATCATAGTCAAAGGAATATGTATAAGTCATGAAGAAAGCAATAGCAGTAAAACTTAACGATCATTATGCCAAGCTAACGGATGGGTCTTGTCCATCACATCATTCTCCTAATGATGTGATCCCGTACATCAAATGACAACACATGTCTATGGTCAGGAAACTCAACCATCTTTGATTAACGAGCTAGTCAAGTAGAGGCATACTGGGGACACTTTGTTTTGTCTATGTATTCACACATGTATCAAGTTTCCAGTTAATACAATTCTAGCATGAATAATAAACATTTACCATGATATAAGGAAATATAAATAACAACTTTATTATTGCCTCTAGGGCATATTTCCTTCAGCTGCCGCTCGTCTTCCGCTTCGCTCCGAGTTCCGCTGCATTAACTTCATGGCCGATGTCCGCCGTGTTCGCGCTGAGCGGCGAGCCGCGCGTGTCGCCTAGACGGCGCCCGTAGCGTGCAATGGCCGCCACCACTCCATCGGCGCCACAGCTGCCGCCATCGACCCGGCTGCGCACGAGCAGCAGGACTCCTCTCTGCACCCTTCTGTGCCGCGGGCCGGCCGCACCACCACTCCTTCGCTCACCTCGGCCATGGATTCATCCTCCCATGCTCGCCGCGGGCCAGTGAACACGCAGGCTGCCCTGCTCATGGCACGGGAACTGTTGCGCTATGCCTGGCCAACGAGGGCTACGACGCCTGGCTTGGCCGCATCACCGAGCTCATCAACGCCGTGGGCGAGGCCCCGGCGCCCTCCCACTCGTTGCACCCTCCGTTGTATCATGCGGGCGACGTCGCGGATGGTGCACCTCCGCTGCCTCCCCTGCACGGTGACGTCGTTGAGACCCTACACGAGGCACGGCCCCGCGACCCGCCGCGCGAAGCACCCGCGCCGGCTCGGGACGAGGCCAGTTGCCAGATCATCGACCGCGCCCTGCCGGACGCATGCGTGCTCCTCGAGCAGCGTCAGCAGTGCCAAGACCGAGCCGCCCAAGATGTTGTGGCGGCAGGGTGCCAAAACCGATCCACCCTGGCGACCGGGGCCCCCGCGTGCGACGTGGGTCACCGGGCCTTCACTCGCGAGTTGCACCTGGTGGTTTGGCCTGGCAAGTTCAAGCCGGATTTGCCCTCGTGCTACGATGGCACCCCCGACCCTACAGAGTTTCTCCAGCTCTACGCGTTGAGCATCGAGGCGGCAAATGGTGATGATAAGTTCATGGCCAACTAGTTCCCCATGGCCCTCAAGGACGTACGCGCACCTGGTTCATGAACCTACCTGAGGAGTCCATCTCTTCGTGGGGCGAGCTGTGCGAGCTGTTCGTCACCAACTTCAAAGGCACCTACGACTGCACCCTCACCATGAATGACCTGTGGCGAGTGAAGCAGCGCCTCGACGAAACACTCCGACAGTACAGTCAGCACTTCAGCCAGGTGCACTACAAGATTCCGCGTGCTTCAGACGAGGCCATCATCATGGCATTCAACAATGGAGTCAAGGACGTCCGCATGTGCGAGAAGCTCGCCATCCATAATGACCTAAGCATGGTGCTGGAGCTGTTCACCCTTGCTGACAAGTGCGCCAAGGCTGAAGAGGGCCGCCTCTTCCTCCACAACGACCCCGACACGGCGCACGACGACGGCAAGGCCAAGGGCAAGGAGGTCAAGTGCAAGGGCCCTACTATCCTGGCAGCTGAGCCCGAGCAGAAGCGTGGTCGCCACCGCAATGAGCTCGAAGGGAGCAGACGCATGTTCTTCGTCTACCACAATGTGCGCACCCACAACACCAACGACTGTCGGGAGCTCAGGGTGCTTCGCGACGAGCGCTTGGGTCGCCACCCCTACGGTGGCGCCAGCCGTGGAGGCGGCCACGGCGTCGGCAGATAGGACAACCGCAACGGCAATCAGCGCCAGGCCTGGCGTGACCAGCCTCGCGACGGTGCCTGGCGTGACCAGCCTCGTGAGGCCCGTCCTCAGGACAACACAACTCTTCCAGCGCTGCCACCACCCCTAGGAGGAACAACAACAACCAGCAAGACGAGGGGACTGGGGGCTACCAGGAGCCTCGCGTGATAGCATCCATCCTCGACGGAGCTCATGTTCCCGCGTCCAACCGCCTCTTCAAGCAGTTCTCTTGCGAAGTGAATGATGCCCTCCCGAGGCTTGAAGCGGTGAGAGCCATCAAGTGGTCGTAGTACGCAATCACCTTCGACTCCAAGGATCACCTCAGGTGCTCGGCCACCGCTGGCGCGCTCCCCATGCCGTGCACCCCCACCATTAGCAACGTCTCGGTCACCAAGACTCTGATCGATGGTGGGGCCGGCCTCAACGTGATCTCCATTGAGACCTTCGAGACACTCCAGGTGCCATATGACCAGTTGATGCCCACCGGGCCCTTCTCCGGAGTGACAGATGGATTGACCACTCCCTTGGGGCAGGTGCGCCTCCCAGTCACTTTCGGCACCGGCGACAACTACCACACCGAGCTGATCGAGTTTGATGTGGCTCATATTGGCCTCCCATACAATGCCATCCTAGGGAACCCTGCGCTCGCCAAGTTCATGGCAGCAACCCACTGAGGGAGTCCTGGAGTAAGGGGTCCTCGGGCATCCGGGCTATGTGACATGGGCCGGACTGATGGGCCATGAAGATACAAGGTAGAATACCTTTCCCCGTGTCCGGATGGGACTCTCCTTTGTGTGGATGGCAAGATTGGCGTCCGGGTGTGTAGTTTCCTTCCTCTGTAAACCGACTATCTACAACCCTAGGCCCCTCTGGTGTCTATATAAACCGGAGGGTTTAGTCCGTAGAGGCTATCAGAATTCATACATGCTAGACATCTAGGGTTTAGCCATTACGATCACGAGGTAGATCAACTCTTGTAACCCCTATACTCATTAAAGTCAATCAAGCAGGAAGTAGGGTATTACCTCCATTAAGAGGGCCCGAACCTGGGTAAAACATTGTGTCCCCTGTCTACTGTTACCTTCGATCCTCAGACGCATAGTTCGTGACCCCCTAACCGAGATCGCCCGGTATTGACACCGACATTGGTGCTTTCGTTGAGAGTTCCACTGTGTCGTCGATGGCAAGATCGATGGCTCGCCTTGTCATTAACGAAAATATTACCACTGGAAGGGCCCTAGCTCCATGACAGGTCCTCCAGCTTGGTGGTTTTACCATAGGCGCCCGCTTGGCCGTTAAGCCAAAGACAGCCCCCGAAATCGCTAATCATCATCCTCGCATCGCCTTGAACACCCCGAAAAGATGGATCCAACAGATGTCTCATCCTTAAACGAACTACTAGATCGCATCGCTGCTCTGGGGGTCGCAATAGACTACAATCGGATTGGGCTTAAACCCAATCAGAGGGAAATGAAGTCCCCGCCGATCACCCATCTGGCAGCGGTCGTCGAGGAACAAGCCGAGAATACTTTTCCCCCTAAGTTGAGAACAAGCTATGTTCGGATTTCCGAGCCCTGCGAGCCGGATACCCATCTTCGGGAAGAGACCTCATGTCCTCCGAACATAGAACCGTGCGTTGAGCCCAAAAGCCACCAGGACACTCCGGATCCTGGGCTGGTGACTTCGGAAATTTTTCAAACTCCGGATGCAATAGTGGGTTAGGGTGCGGATTTTAGCCCGCCCACCCACCACAAGCAATATTCCCCAAGCAATTCAGGTCCTCCAGATGTATGCAACCTAATATATGTGCGGCAGCAACCTAAGGAAATGGTCCATCACTTCGGGGCCAGACCTCCTTGTTAAAAACAAGATTAAAGATTGTTGCGATGATGACGCGGTTTCAGTATTTTGTCGCAACTATACGGACAAGGGAATCCTCAATGCCCTCAGTCGCTGCCGCATACTGCACTTTGCACATTTGGCACACATCGTATAGAAGTACTGTGCAATGGAAAGCGCCTGGAAGGCCCTGACAGCCCGGTGGGAACCTCCTGCCTGTAAGGAGCCCACCGGACGGACAAAAAGGATGCACCCTTATGGGGCACCCGATCATCATCTCATGGACAAAAAAAATCAAGCCTTTCACGGGACATAGAACTGTCCTTGACGACCTACTCGACAAACCCTGTCAGATACATACAACGCCGAATACTGAACCAACACATAGCCTTCGGGCATGTTGGGTACTCCGGCAAGTGGCTAAGAGCAGCGAGGCCATCCTCACCAACATCACTCCGGAGAGGCACTCTTCGGAAGACGCCGATCTCAATGTTTTTACGGTCTTCAAGACCTTTTCTTCCAATAACTGGTGCAAAACGGCATTACGCGACCTCGCTGAAGTCAACCAGGTAGCCGCAATAAATCCTTGGAACGATACGGCGATAACTTTCACCGCAAATGACGAGCCAAGGGCCAGATCAGTCCAAGCACCAGCCGCCTTGGTCTTAAAACCAATTGTGGATGGCTTTCGGCTCACCGAAGTGCTCATGGACGGCGGCAGCGGACTAAATCTCATCTACGAAGATACGCTCCAAAAAATGCAAATGGACAAAAGTCGCATTGAGCAAAGCGGCACCACCTTCTGAGACATTATCCCCAGTTGAGAAGCACGAAGTTCGGGGAAGATTAAACTTGACGTCGTATTCGGCACGCCGGAGAACTACATGTCCGAAGAGTTACTCTTCCACGTGGCACCTTTGAACAACGGATATCACACCCTGTTGGGGCGAGACGCATTCACACGCTTTCAAGCCATACCCCATTACGGGTACATGAAGCTCAAAATGCCAGGGCCCAACGGAGTTATCACTATCACTAGTGATCTGGATATAGCACTCCGCGCCGAAACCAAAACCGCATCCCTGGCCCTCGAGGCGCTATCCGAGGCCCTCGCGGCCGAGGAGGTAACTACTCTGTGCTCCATAGTGGACAAGGACGATGTAATACTCGACAAGAAGCCCAAATCCACTTCCTTCAAGCCAGCAGACAAAATAGTCAAATTTCAAGTACACCCAATGGATCCTAACAAAACAGTAGCCATTGGAGCACAGCTAGATCCAACGATCGACGCTGCTCTAAAAGCGTTCCTGCACAAAAATTGGGACATCTTTGCCTGGCATCCTTCGGATATGCCAGGAATCCCATGCAGACTAGCCGAATATAGCCTCAACATAATAAAGGGGTTCAAACTAGTCAAGCAAATGCTGCAGCGATTTTCCGAACCCAAGCGACAAGCTATGGGAGAGGAGCTAGCCAAACTACTTGAAGCTGGGTTCATCAGAGAGATCAAACACCCAGACTGGCTAGCAAACCTGGTCATGGTGCCAAAGAAGGACAAATCCTAGCGCCTTTGTGTAGATTTCAAATGTTGGAGATATGCCCTAGAGGCAATAATAAAATGGTTATTATTATATTTCCTTGTTCATGATAATTGTCTATTGTTCATGCTATAATTGTGTTATCCGAAAATCGTAATACATGTGTGAACACATAGACCACAACATGTCCCTAGTAAGCCTCTAGTTGACTAGCTCATTGATCAACAGATAGTCATGGTTTCCTGACTATGGACATTGGATGTCATTGATAACGGGATCACATCATTAGGAGAATGATGTGATGGACAAGACCCAATCCTAAGCATAGCACAAAGATCGTGTAGTTCGTTTGCTAGAGCTTTTCCAATGTCAAGTATCTTTTCCTTAGACCATGAGATCGTGTAACTCCCGGATGCCGTAGGAGTGCTTTGGGTGTACCAAACGTCACAACGTAACTGGGTGACCATAAAGGTACACTACAGGTATCTCTGAAAGTGTCTGTTGGGTTGACACGGATCGAGACTGGGATTTGTCACTCCGTATGACGGAGAGGTATCTCTGGGCCCACTTGGTAATGCATCATCATAATGAGCTCAATGTGACTAAGGAGTTAGCCACGGGATCATGCATTACGGTACGAGTAAAGAGACTTGCCGGTAACAAGATTGAACAAGGTATTGGGATACCGACGATCGAATCTCGGGCAAGTAACATACCGATTGACAAAGGGAATTTATACGGGATTGATTGAATCCTCGACATCGTGGTTCATCCGATGAGATCATCGTGGAACATGTGGGAGCCAACATGGGTATCCAGATCCCGCTGTTGGTTATTGACCGGAGAGTCGTCTCGGTCATGTCTGCATGTCTCCCGAACCCGTAGGGTCTACACACTTAAGGTTCGTTGACGCTAGGGTTGTAGAGATATTAGTATGCGGAAATCCGAAAGTTGTTCAGAGTCCCGGATGAGATCCCGGACGTCGCGAGGAGTTCCGGAATGGTCCGGAGGTGAAGAATTATATATAGGAAGTCCAGTTTCGGCCACCGAGAAAGTTTCGGGGGTTACCGGTATTGTACCGGGACCACCGGAAGGGTCCCGGGGGTCCATCGGGTGGGGCCACCTATCCCGGAGGGCCCCATGGGCTGAAGTGGGAGTGGAACCAGCCCCTGGTGGGCTGGTGCGCCCCCCTTTGGGCCTCCCCTGCGCCTAGGGTTGGAAACCCTAGGGGTGGGGGCGCCCCCCACTTGGCTTGGGGGGGAAGCCACCCCCTTGGCCGCCGCCCCCCTGGAGATTGCATCTCCCAGGGCCGGCGCCCCCCCAGGGGCCCTATATATAGTGGGGGGAGGGAGGGAAGCAGCACCACAGCCCCTGGCGCCTCCCTCTCCCTCCCGTGACACCTCTCCCTCTAGTTGAGCTTGGCGAAGCCCTGCCGAGATCCCCGCTACTTCCACCACCACGCCGTCGTGCTGCTGGATCTCCATCAACCTCTCCTTCCCCCTTGCTGGATCAAATAGGAGGAGACGTCTTCCCAACCGTACGTGTGTTGAATGCGGAGGTGACGTCTGTTCGGCGCTCGGTCATCGGTGATTTGGATCACGACGAGTACGACTCCATCAGCCCCGTTCTCTTGAACGCTTCCGCTCGCGATCTACAAGGGTATGTAGATACACTCATCTCTCTCGTTGCTAGATGACTCCATAGATTGATCTTGGTGATGCGTAGAATTTTTTTAATTTCTGCTACGATCCCCAACATCAAAGACCTCAACAAGGCTTGCCCTAAGGAGCCCTTCCCGCTGCCCCGCATTGACCAGATCATTGACGCGACTGCAGGACACGATTCACTGTGTTTCCTCGATGCATACTCTGGATACCATCAAATTAAGATGAAGGAATCCGACCAGGCTGCAACGGCATTCATTACCCCATATGGGCCTTTCTGTTTCAACACTATGCCTTTCGGACTCAAAAACGCCGGTGCCACTTGCCAATGCATGATTCAAACATGCCTGGAAAAGCAAATTGGCAAGACGGTCGAGGCATATGTAGATGATGTAGTCATCAAGACTAAACATGTCGAATCATTGGTCGACGACTTACGCCTCACGTTCGACAACCTCCAAACATATAACATACGGCCCAATCTGGAAAAATGCGTCTTCGGTGTTCCAGCCAGAAAACTGCTCGGATTCATTGTTTCCAATAGAGGAATCGAAGCAAATCCAGCCAAAATCCGAGCCCTATCACAATCGGCAACGCCAACCGACCTAAAGCAGGTCCAAAAACTAGCTGGGTGTGTGGCAGCTTTGAGCCACTTTATCTCCAGATTGGGAGAGAAGGCACTGCCACTTTATTGCCTACTTCGATGAACTGACCACTTCGAGTGGACAGATGCGGCAACAGCCGGATTGGAAGAAGTAAAAACTTTGTTAGCAAGCAATCTGTCAGATTCAAGGCTCCGCAGACCCTTGAGAGGTTCGAACTCTGGGGTGCGCACGAAGGACTCTCTCTCCCCAGCCTGCCTACCCAACGATTCCACGGCCTAGCTCGACGAACCCAACGAACACAAGACACAGAGATTTATACTGGTTCGGGCTACCGCGAGGTGTAATACCCTACTCCAGTGTGGTGGTGGTGGATTGCCTCGTGGGCTGAGGATGAACTAGTACAATGGGTGAACAACCTCCGGAGGAGAGGTGTTCTTGAGCTCTATGAGCTGGTGAGGATGGTCTTGGTGGAATGGATCCGGTCCCAGATCAGTTGCCTCTTATGGTGGTGGCTAGTCTTATTTATAGAGGCCCCGGTCCTCTTCCCAAATGTAGGCAGGAAGGGATCCCACAACGGCCAATTTTGAAGGGAGACAACTAGTACAAGTTATCCTGACAAAAGTAGTCTTCGCCTGCCAAAGGCTCTGGTGGTGACGTTGCCGTGGGCTCCGCGATGACCTCCGTTCTGCCGTCCTGCTGGTCTTGGTCTTGTTGCACCGATATGGAAACATTTTCCTAATGCCTCAGGACTCCTCGTCTACGCCTGCCTCTTTAACACCAAAGAGGAAACTGGTACCCTGCGCCCGCTGGCGCCCGCCTGGCCTTGGTCGTCACGACTCACGTCATGTGAACCTCGCGAGGTGCCCCTTGCATAGATATCTCCGCTCCTCAGGAGCCAGCCTAGGGAGGCCGCCCCCAGGGAGGTCTTGGTGTCGTCCGCCTCGTGAGGCTTGGCCCCTCGCGAGGGTCTTGAGCTGTTGCTGCTGAAGTTGGGCCGTACCGGGCCATTGGTCGAGCCACGCCGTGGGCCGCAGGCAGGCAAGTCTGTGTACCCCTGTTCCCAGGACACTGACAGTAGCCCTCGGGCCCAAGGCGCACTCGGACTTGGCTTCGAGGCGAAGCCAAAGGGCAAGTGCGGAGCGCCGCGGGCCCCAACCGCCTACGGCCTTGGTCGACGCGTGGTGATTTACAGGACGTGCGCACCTCCGCTTCCCCATGCTGCCTCAGCAACTGCCCTCGACTTGACGAGACCCTGCTGCATGCAGAAGGAAAATCATCATTGCGTGTGATCGTGGAGGCCGGCGGTTGGCCTCCCGCTGACTATAAATGAGGAGAGGGGCGGAGCCCCTGTTGCTCATCTCCTTCTTGCAGCGCGCTCCTTCCTCTCCCTCCTTGCTTGCTGTCCTGCCGCGGTACCCATGGCGCCGATGAAGAGGTTCTCGGCTGCGGAGAAGGAAAAAGCTCGCCAGGAGGGGCCCGACTCACCTCCGCCCAAGAGGGGGCGCGTTCGCCCCCGCAAACACGCCGCGACCCCGACTGTTGTTCCTCGGGGGCGCGGGCGGACTCTTTCGGGGTCTGGCACTGTCCCTGGCGGCCGCAGCGGCGTCTCTTCTTGCGGCGGGAGCCGCCTGAGACGTGGCGGCCCCCTTGACGAAGGGAGGCACGCCATGGTTGCCCGACCTCCCCGGCCATGCTTCCACTCGGCGGAGGTGCTGCCGGAGTTCGTCGTGTGGTCGGAGAGCCCGGCCAGCACCTGGCTCCAGCTTCCGCGCTCCTTTGCCAGCGAACTGTCGGGCACGGGTCCTAGCGGTCTCTGGCTGCAGGCCGATGGCTGCTGCAGCAAGGCTTCATGTGTCGCGGTGGAGGTCTCCGTCGCGGGCAGCGTGGCCCTGGCCCGCGGCTGGCAGACGTTTGACCGTGCGCGCGGCCTGAGCAGGCGGTGCACCCTCCACTTCAAGTACAACGGTGCTGTGACCCTCTTCGTGAGGGTGTTCGGGGAAGATGGTCGCCGCGCAGGGTGCTGCCCCGAAGACAGCGGTGGCGACGAGGTGCTCGGCCTCGGCAACGGCCGTGACGAGGGTGAAGGCGAACTCGCCCTCGGCGATGGCCATGGCTCGTCCGGCAGCGGCGGCTCCTCCTCCGGTGAAAGCTCCAGCAGCGGTGGCTACGACCAGCCGCCACGTCGTCGGGCTCGCTTCGAAGATGGTGGCTGGTCGTCCCGCCGCCAAGCCCCGGTGAAGCGCGAGGAGGGCTCTGTCTAAGTCCAGGAGGAGACGCTGGGAGCCGACCCTCGTGAGCTGCTGCGGGTGTGGGCGCCGCTTTTGCCTGTCCTCTCCTTTTTCCTGCATTTCAAGAAACAAGTATGGGGCCCTGCGTGGGCGTGTAATGAACCGTGACTTTTATGCCGCTATGTCATGCTTATTGCTCCTGTGTTGTGTTGTGGTATTCATGCTTTATGTAGACGTAGAAAGATAACTTAGCTTGATGCACCTGGGGTAGTCTCATGCCTCGTGAGGGCGTGTCCTCTGGCACTTGGTGAGGCCCCTTCGTTGCTGACTCAAGGGCCGTTGACCTCGGGAGGTGTCACAAAGCAGCAGAATTCGTTAGGACGCCTGTCAGGTGCCTTATCCTTCCTTACGCGAGGCCTTAGGTGTGGGCTAATCATGGCCTGGTGCACCACGTCTTGGTACCCGTGGGGCACGGACTTAGAAGGGTGTGCCAATCACGAGCTCAATCGAGGGCGCCTCGCGAAGATCAGGGGAGCCTAAGCTCTGGGGCGACAGGGCTTTGTAGGGGTGTGTCCGTGGTTTAGGCTAGCGCAGCGCATGCACACACCTGTCCAGCCCCCGCGCGAGGTGCGCGAGGGAGAGCGTTGGGCAGCTGCCGTTCTCTGTGGCACAAAACAAAGAAGCGATCGAAGAAGAGGAAAGGGGAATCCCAACCAAGCAATCGAAGAAGAACACCAGAACTCCAAATTCCATTAAAAAGGTTGCAAACCAGCTACAGGAAGCAAATGGACAGCCGCGTGTGGCACCTAGTCTAGTCTTCTCACCAGCGCGGAGCTAAGTGCTGCCACTAGGACGTGGGAAGGAGCCCTCGAGGCCCGAGGGCGACACTCCGGAGACTCCGGGGCGTGTACAGCCCCACTCATTATTACGTGAGAGTGTCACGAGCGGAGACCTTCACAGGCACTGGGCCTTGTTTCACGGGTAGAACTTCTGGAGGTGCTGGATGTTCCAGGCGTTCTGGATGGGGATCCCATCCTGCGTCTCCACGCGCACGGCGCCAGGCCTGGAGACGCGGGCAATCCTAAACAGGCCCTCACACATGGGTGAGAGCTTATGCAGCCCTTCCCTGGAGAGCACCCGCCTCAGGACGAGATCGCCCAGCTCGAGCGTCCTGGAGCGGACACTGTGGCAATGGTACTGCCGCAGCGCCTGCTGGTACCTTGCTGCTCGGAGCAAGTCTTGGCGGCGGCGTTCCTCCCCCAGCATGAGGTCCATCCCCCGCATGGCGTCCTGACGCTCCTCGTCAAACGCCAAGACCTGCGCGGAGCGATGCCTAACCTCGTGAGGGAGAACCGCTTTGGCTCCGTAGACGAGGAAGAACGGGGTCTCGCCCGTTGGCTTGGTGGCGGTGGTGCGGGTGGACCACATCATAGACTGGTGCTCATCGTCTAGCCCAGAGGTGCTTCCGGAGGTGCTGGATGTTCCAGGCGTTCTGGATGGGGATCCCGTCCTGCGTCTCCAGGCGCACAGCGTCAGGCTTGGACACGCGAGCACTCCTAAACGGGCCCTCCCACATGGTTGAGAGCTTATGCAGCCCTTCCCTAGAGAGCACCCGCCTCAGGACGAGATCGCCCACCTCGAGCGTCCTAGAGCGGACACTGTGGCAGTGGTACCGCCACAGCGCCTGCTGGTACCTTGCCGCTCGGAGCGAGGCTTGGCGGCGGTGTTCCTCCCCCAGCACGAGGTCCATCTCCCGCATGGCGTCCTGATGCTCCTCATCAAACTCCAAGACCCGCGCAGAGCGATGCCTGACCTCGTGAGGGAGAACCGCTTCGGCTCCATAGACGAGGAAGAACGGGGTCTCGCCCGTTGGCTTGGTGGCGGTGGTGCGGATGGACCACAGCACAGACTGGAGCTCGTCGTGCCAGCCCCTGCCGCAGGCCTCGAGCTTCTTCTTGAAGGTCCTTGTCTTGAGGCCTCTCAAGACCTCCGCGCTGGCGCGTTCAGCTTGGCCGTTGCTCCTGGGGTGTGCCACTGAGGCATAGCATATCTGCGTTCCAAGGTTAGAACAATATGTTTTGAAGAGATTGCTAGTGAAGTGCGAGCCGTTGTCGGTGATGATACGATTAGGGACTCCGAACCGGCTCAAGAGGCCCTTGATGAACTTGACTGCGGAGCCGGCTGGGATGGTGCGGATGACTTCCACCTCCGCCCACTTGGTGAACTTGTCGACGGCGATGTAGAGGTAGCGGTAGTCCCGGGCGCTCGAGGGAATGGGCCCAGGATGTCCATCCCCCAGACCGCAAACAACCACGAGAGTGGGATAGTTTGGAGGCCCTGAGCAGGCTGGTGGATTTGCTTGGCATGGAACTAGCATGCCTCGCAGGACCTCACCAGCTCGGTTGCGTCGTTGAGCAGCGTGGGCCAGTAGAATCCGCTGCCGAACGCCTTGCCCACCAGGGTGCGCGATGATGAATGATGCCCGCAGTCCCCACCGTGTATGTCAGCTAACAGCTCGCACCCCCGCTTCCTAGAGATACATCGCAAGGAAACATCGTTCGGTCATTTCTGATACAGCTCACCATCCTGAATTTATTACGCTGTAGCCTACCGGGCCACGTGCTCCGCGTCTTCCTCCTTCTCTGGCAGTGTTCCTTGCACCAGGTACGCCCTGAACTCTTTGGTCCAGCACCCCTCCTAGGGCTCGAGCGCCAGAAGCAGGCGTGCTCCTGAGATTGGATCGCAGGCAGGGGCTCCCGAGGCTGGTGGCGAGGGAAGCCCCTCCTGGGGTGGCGCCGATCCCGCAGCCGGAGGGGCTGCTGAAGGCTTGAAGAGCCGCTCTTCGAAGACGCCAGGCTCCTGAGGCAGTCGCCTCGACGCCCTCTTGGCGATCTCGTCGGCTTCCTTGCTCATGCCGCGGGGCACGTGCTGCAGCTCCAGGCCCAAGAATTGCTTCTCCATTTTGCGTACCTCCGTGAGGTATGCCTCCATGTGCTCGTCCTTCGGCTCGTATACCTTGTTGGAGAAGTTGACGAGGAGCTGCGAGTCACCCTTGATGGTGAGGCGTTTCACTCCCAAGGCCACCGCAGCCCTAAGGCCGGCGATGAGGCCTTCGTACTCCGTGATGTTGTTGGAGACCTTCTCGCCCTGCTGGAAACAGAGCTACACGGCGTAGTAGAGCTTGTCCTGGGTGCGCGAGATGAGCACGGCTCCAGCCCCCACGCCCTGATGCGCGAACGCTCCATCGAAGTACATGACCCAGCCATCTGGCGCTTCACTTCCTGGCGAGAGGGATCGATCCTCGACTGCTTCGGGTTCCGGAGCGTCGGTCCATTCCGCCACGAAGTCGGTGAGGGCAGCTCCCTTGATGACCCTGGTTGTGCTGAACTCCAGCTGAAATGCCTGCAGTTCGATGTTCCACTCGGCGACCCTTCCCGCAGCGTTGGGGCTCCAGAGCACCCTTTCCAGTAGTAGGCTGAGACGACCTTAATAGGGTGGCCTTGGAAGTAGTGCCGCAGCTTGCGCGAGGCCACTAGGAGCGCGAGTAGAAGCTTCTGTGGCATGGGATAACATGCCCTTGCGTCCCGTAACACCATGCTGACGAAGTACACCGGGTGCTCGACGAGGGCGGGGGCGTCGATGGAGCCCAAGGCCTCCAGAGGTCGGGACACCTCCTCAGGCCGAAGGACCTCAAGAGCTTGGTCACCCATCGGGGCCACCACAGTCCCTGGAACGCTGTCTTGTGGGGCCTGATCATCTGCTGGTGCCGCTTCAGCTTTAGTGGCGCTGTCTTGGCGCCGCATCATCCCCACCGAAGGTGCGGCATTGCGTGACGGGCCCTTGGTTTGGCGCTCCTCCTGGACGGCCACTAGCGCCGCACTAGCGGAGTGAGGTGTGGCGGCCAGGTAGAGCACCAGTGCTCAAGGGGAGGAGGCCCTACCATCACCGGTGGGCTGGTCAGGTATCTCTTGAGGTCTTGAAATGCCAGGTCGGCCTCCAGGGTCCACTCGAACGGGCCCTTCTTCTTCATCAGCTTGAAGAACGGCAGGGCGCACTCCCCCAGCATGGAGATGAAGCACCCCAGCGAGGTCACGCAGCCCGCGAGCTTTTGCATTTCCTTGAGAGTTTGCGGCGGGCTCATGTCTTCTATTGCCTTGACCTTCTCCGAGTTCGCCTCGATCCCCCTGTGCGACACGAGGAAGCCCAGTAGCTTGCCGGAGGGGACACCGAACACGCACTTCTCCGGATTTAGCCGCAGGTCCACCTGATGCAGGCTGGCGAAAGTCTCCTCCAGGTCCTGAATGAGGGTTCTTGCCTCCCGAGATTTGTCATTGACATAGGCTTCAGCGTTCCTCCCGAGCTGCTGGCCCAGGGCAATGTGCATCAGCCGCTGGAAGGTCGCTCCAGCGTTGCGCAGTCCGAACGGCATGGAGGTGTAGCAGTACACCCCACATGGGGTCAAGAAGGTCGTCTTCTCCACGTCCACCACCGCCATCTTGATCTGGTGGTAACCCGAGAAAGCATCTAGGAAACATAGTAGGTCGCACTCGGAAGTGGAGTCGATGATCTGGTCGATGCGCGGAAGCGGGAACGGGTCTTGAGGGCAAGCTTTGTTGAGGTTGGTGAAGTCGACGCACATGCGTTGCTTCCTGCCTTTTGTTGGGGAACGCGGTAATTTCAAAAAAAATCTTACGCACAGGCAAGATCCATCTAGGTGATGTATAGCAACGGAACGGGAGAGTGTTGTCCACGTACCCTCATAGACTGAAAGCGGATCCGACCGATCCTAGTACCGAAAGTACGGCACCTCCGCAATCTGCACACGTTCAGCTCGGTGACGTCCCACGAACTCTAGATCCAGCTGAGGTCGAGGGAGAGCTTCGTCAGCACGACGGCGTGATGACGGTGATGATGAAGTTACCGACGCAGGGCTTCGCCTAAGCACTACAACGAGATGACCGAGGAGGAAATCTGTGGAGGGGGGCACCGCACACGGGTAAACCAATCAACTTGTGTGTCTATGGGGTGCCCCCTTCCCTGTATATAAAGGAAGGGAGGAGGAGGCTGGCCGGCCCTAGAGGGCGCGCCAAGGGGGGTAGGAGGAGGATTCCTCCTTTCCTAGTCCTACTAGGAGGGGGAAGGAAGGAGAGGGGGAGGGAGAGGGAAAGAGGGGCCGCGCCCCCCTCCCCTTGTCCAATTCGCACTCCCATGGAGGGGGGCTCGCCACCTCCTAGCTGCTGCCCTCTCTCTCCCCTAAAGCCCACTAAGGGCCCAATAACTTCCGGGGGGTTCCGGTAACCCTTGGGCACTCCGATTTTATCCGAAACCTCCCGGAACACTTCCGTGTCCGAACATAGCAGTCCAATATATCAATCTTTATGTCTCGACCATTTCGACACTCCTCGTCATGTCCGTGATCACATCCGGGACTCCAAACTACCTTCGGTACATCAAAACACATAAACTCATAATACCGATCGTCACCGAATGTTAAGCGTGCGGACCCTACGGGTTCAAGAACTATGTAGACATGACCGAGACTCATCTCCGGTCAATAACCAATAGCGGAACCTGGATGCTCATATTGGTTCCTGCATATTTTGCAAAGATCTTTATTGGTCAAACCGCATAACAACATACATTGTTCCCTTTGTCATCGGTATGTTACTTGCCTGAGATTCGATCGTCGGTATCTCAATACCAAGTTCAATCTCGTTATTGGCAAGTCTCTTTACTCGTTCCGTAATGCATCATCCCGCAACTAACTCATTAGTCACATTGCTTGTGAGGCTTATAGTGATGTGCATTACCGAGAGGGCCCAGAGATACCTCTCCGATACTCGGAGTGACAAATCCTAATCTCGATCTATGCCAACTCAACAAACACCATCGGAGACACCTATAGAGCATCTTTATAATCACCCAGTTACATTGTGACGTTTGATAGCACACTAAGTGTTCCTCCGGTATTCGGGAGTTGCATAATCTCATAGTCATAGGAACATGTATAAGTCATGAAGAAAGCAATAGCAAAACACTAAACGATCAAGTGCTAAGCTAACGGAATGGGTCAAGTCAATCACATCATTCTCTAATGATGTGATCCTGTTAGTCAAATGACAACTCATGTCTATGGCTAGGAAACTTTAACCATCTTTGATTCAACGAGCTAGTCAAGTAGAGGCATACTAAGTAATAAACGTTTATCATGATATAAGGAAGTATAAATAACAACTTTATTATTGCCTCTAGGGCATATTTCCTTCAGTCTCCCACTTGCACTAGAGTCAATAATCTAGATTACACAGTAATGATTCTAACACCCATGGAGTCTTGGTGCTGATCATGTTTTGCTCGTGAGAGAGGTTTAGTCAACGAGTCTGCAACATTCAGATCCGTATTTATCTTGCAAATCTCTATGTCTCCCTCCTTGACTTGATCGCTAATGGAATTGAAGCGTCTCTTGACGTGCTTGGTTCTCTTGTGAAATCTGGATTCCTTTGCCAAGGCAATTGCACTAGTATTGTCACAAAAGATTTTCATTGGACCCGATGCACTAGGTATGACACCTAGATCAGATATGAACTCCTTCATCCAGACTCCTTCATTTGCTGCTTCCGAAGTAGCTATGTACTCCGCTTCACATGTAGATCCCGCCACGACGCTTTGCCTAGAACTGTACCAACTGACAGCTCCACCGTTCAATATAAATACGTATCTAGTTTGTGACTTAGAGTCATCCGGATCAGTGTCAAAGCTTGCATCGATGCAACCATTTACGACAAGCTCTTTGTCACCTCCATAAACGAGAAACATATCCTTAGTCCTTTTCAGGTATTTCAGGATGTTCTTGACCGCTGTCGAGTGATCCACTCCTGGATTACTTTGGTACCTCCCTGCTAAACTAATAGCAAGGCAGACATCAGGTTTGGTAGACAACATTGCATACATGATAGAACCTATGGCTGAAGCATAGGGAATGACTTTCATTTTCTCTCTATCTTATGTAGTGGTCAGGCATTGAGTCTAACTCAATTTCACACCTTGTAACACAAGCAAGAACCCTTTCTTTGCTTGATCCATTTTGAAATTCTTCAAAATTTTATCAAGGTATGTGCTTTGTGGAAGTCCAATTAAGCGTCTTGATCTATCTCCATAGATCTTGATGCCCAATATATAAGCAGCTTCACTGAGGTCTTTCATTGAAAAACTCTTATTCAAGCATCCTTTTATGCTATCCAGAAATTCTATATCATTTCCAATCAACAATATGTCATCCACATATAATATTAGAAATGCTACAGAGCTCCCACTCACTTTCTTGTAAATACAGGCTTCTCCAAAAGTCTGTATAAAACCATATGCTTTGATCAAACTATCAAAACGTTTATTCCAACTCCGAGATGCTTGCACCAGTCCATAAATGGATCGCTGGAGCTTGCACACTTTGTTAGCATCCTTTGGATTGTTAAAACCTTCGGGTTGCATCATATACAACCCTTCTTCCAGAAATCCATTCAGGAATGCAGTTTTTACATCCATTTGCCAAATTTCATAATCATAAAATGCAACAATTGCTAACATGATTCAGACGGACTTAAGCATCACTACGTGTGAGAAGGTCTCATCGTAGTCAACTCCTTAAACTTGTCGAAAACCTTTCACAACAAGTCGAGCTTTGTAGATAGTAACATTACCGTCAGCGTTAGTCTTCTTCTTGAAGATCCATTTATTCTCTATGGCTTGCCGATCATCGGGCAAGTCAACCAAAGTCCATACTTTGTTCTCATACATGGATCCCATCTCAGATTTCATGGCCTCAAGCCATTTCGCGGAATCTGGGCTCATCATCGCTTCCTCATAGTTCATAGGTTCGTCATGGTCAAGTAACATGATCTCCAGAACCGGGTTACCGTACCACTCTGGTGCGGATCTTACTCTGGTTGACCTACGAGGTTCAGTAGTAACTTGATCTGAAGTTACATGATCATCATCATTAGCTTCCTCACTAATTGGTGTAGGAGTCACAGGAACTGATTTCTGTGATGAACTACTTTCCAATAAGGGAGCAGGTACAGTTACCTCATCAAGTTCTAGTTTCCTCCCACTCATTTCTTTTGAGAGAAACTCCTTCTCTAGAAAGGATCCATTCATAGCAACGAATGTCTTGGCTTCGGATCTGTGACAGAAGGTGTACCCAACAGTCTCCTTTGGGTATCCTATAAAGACACATTTCTCCGATTTGGGTTCGAGCTTATCAGGTCGAAGCTTTTTCACATAAGCATCGTAGCCCCAAACTTTAAGAAATGACAACTTGGGTTTCTTGCGAAACCACAGTTCATAAGGTGTCGTCTCAACGGATTTAGATGGTGCCCTATTTAACGTGAATGCAGCCGTCTCTAAAGCATAACCCCAAAACGATAGCGGCAAATCAGTAAGAGACATCATAGATCGCACCATATATAATAAAGTGCGGTTACGACGTTCGAACAAACCATTACGCTGTGGTGTTCCGGGTGGCGTGAGTTGCAAAACTATTCCGCATTGTTTCAAATGAAGACCAAACTCGTAACTCAAATATTCTCCTCCATGATCAGATCGCAGAAACTTTATTTCTTGTTACGATGATTTTCCACTTCACTCTGAAATTCTTTGAACTTTTCAAATATTTCAAACTTAGGTTTCATGAAGTAGATATACCCATATCTGCTCAAATCATCTGTGAAGGTCAAAAAATAACGATACCTGCCGCGAGCCTCAATATTCATCGGACCACATACATCAGTATGTATGATTTCCAATAAATCTGTTGCTCGCTCCATTGTTCCGGAGAACGGAGTTTTAGTCATCTTGCCCATGAGGCATGGTTCGCAAGTACCAAGTGACTCATAATCAAGTGATTCCAAAAGTCCATCAGAATGGAGTTTCTTCATGCGTTTACACCAATATGACCCAAACGGCAGTGCCACAAATAAGTTGCACTATCATTATCAACTCTGCATCTTTTGGCTTCAATATTATGAATATATGTGTCACTACTATCAAGATTCAACAAAAATAGACCACTCTTCAAGGGTGCATGGCGATAAAAGAAATAGAACAACCATTATTCTCGGAGTTAAATGAATAACCGTGTCGCATGAAACAAGATCCAGATATAATGTTCATGCTTAACGCTGGCACCAAATAACAATTATTCAGGTCTAAAACTAATCCCGAAGGTAGATGTAGAGGTAGCATGCCGACGGCGATCACATCGACTTCAGAACCATTTCCCACGCGCATCGTCACCTCGTCCTTAGCCAATCTTCGCTTAATCTGTAGTCCCTGTTTCGAGTTGCAAATATTAGCAACGAAACTAGTATCAAATACCCAGGCACTACTGCGAGCATTAGTAAGGTACACATCAATAACATGCATATCACATATACCTTTTCTCACCTTGCCATCCTTCTTATCCGCCAAATACTTGGGGAAGTTCCGCTTCCAGTGACCAGTCCCTTTGCAGTAGAAGCACTCAGTCTCAGGCTTAGGTCCAGACTTGGGCTTCTTCACTTGAGCAGCAACTTGCTTGCTGTTCTTCTTGAAGTTCCCCTTCTTCCCTTTACCTTTTTCTTGAAACTGGTGGTCTTATTGACCATCAACACTTGATGCTCCTTCTTGATTTCTACCTCCGCGGCCTTTAGCATTGCGAAGAGCTCGAGAATTGTCTTATCCATCCCTTGCATATTATAGTTCATTACGAAGATCTTGTAGCTTGGTGGCAGTGATTGAAGAACTCTGTCAATGACACTATCATCAGGAAGATTAACTCCCACCTGAGTCAAGTGGTTGTGGTACCCAGACATTCTGAGTATATGTTCACTGACAGAACTATTCTCCTCCATTTTGCAGCTGTAGAACTTATTGGAGACTTCATATCTCTCAATTTGGGCATTTGCTTGAAATATTAACTTCAACTCCTGGAACATCTCATATGCTCCATGACGTTTAAAACGACGTTGAAGTCCCGGTTCTAAGCCGTAAAGCTTGGCACACGGAACTATCAAGTAGTCATCAGCTTTGCTTTGCCAAACGTTCTTAACATCCTCAGCAGCATCTGCAGCAGGCCTAGCACCTAGCGGTGCTTCCAGGACGTAATTCTTCTGTGCAGCAATGAGGATAATCCTCAAGTTATGGACCCAGTCCGTGTAGTTGCTACCATCATCTTTCAACTTAGCTTTCTCTAGGAACGCATTAAAATTCAAAGGAATAGTAGCACGGGCCATTGATCTACAACAACATAGACGTGCAAAATACTATCAGGTACTAAGTTCATGATAAATTAAAGTTCAATTAATCATATTACTTAAGAACTCCCACTTAGATAGACATCCCTCTAATCATCTAAGTGATCACGTGATCCAAATCAACTAAACCATGTCCGATCATCACGTGAGATGGAGTAGTTTTCAATGGTGAACATCACTATGTTGATCATATCTACTATATGATTCACGCTCGACCTTTCGGTCTTAGTGTTCCGAGGCCATATCTGCATATGCTAGGCTCGTCAAGTTTAACCCGAGTATTCTGCATGTGCAAAACTGGCTTGCACCCGTTGTATGTGAACATAGAGCTTATCACACCCGATCATCACGTGGTGTCTCGGCACGACGAACTTTCGCAACGGTTCATACTCAGGGAGAACACTTGTACCTTGAAATTAGTGAGAGATCATCTTATAATGCTACCGCCGAACTAAGCAAAATAAGATGCATAAAGGATAAACATCACATGCAATCATTATAATTGATATGATATGGCCATCATCATCTTGTGCCTTTGATCTCCATCTCCAAAGCACCGTCATGATCACCATCGTCACCGACGTGACACCTTGATCTCCATCGTAGCATCGTTGTCGTCTCGCCAACTATTGCTTCTACGACTATCGCTACCGCTTAGTGATAAAGTAAAAACAATTACAGGGCGATTGCATTGCATACAATAAAGCGACAACCATATGGCTCGTGCCAGTTGCCGATAACTCTGTTACAAAACATGATCATCTCATACAATAAAATTTAGCATCATGTCTTGACCATATCACATCACAACATGCCCTGCAAAAACAACTTAGACGTCCTCTATTTTGTTGTTGCAAGTTTTACGTGGCTGCTACGGGCTGAGCAAGAACCGTTCTTACCTACGCATCAAAACCACAATGATTTTTCGTCAAGTGTGTTGTTTTAACCTTCAACAAGGACCGGGCGTAGTCACAGTCGATTCAACTAAAGTTGGAGAAACCGACACCCGCCAGCCACCTGTGTGCAAAGCTCGTCGGTAGAACCAGTCTCGCGTAAGCGTACGCGTAATGTCGGTCCGGGCCGCTTCATCCAACAATACCGCTGAATCAAAGTATGGCATGCTGGTAAGCAGCATGACTATTATCGCCCATAACTCTTTGTGTTCTGCTCGTGCATATAACATCTACGCATAGACCTGGCTCTGATACCACTGTTGGGGAACGCAGTAATTTCAAAAATATTTCTACGCACACGCAAGATCCATCTAGGTGATGTATAGCAACGAGAGGGGAGAGTGTTGTCCACGTACCCTCGTAGAACGAAAGCGGAAGCGTTATGACAACGCGGTTGATATAGTCGTACGTGTTCACGATCTGACCGATCCTAGTACCGAAAGTACGGCACCTCCGCGATCTGCACACGTTCAGCTCGGTGACGTCCCACGAACTCTAGATCCAGCTGAGGTCGAGGGAGAGCTTCGTGAGCACGACGACGTGATGACAGTGATGATGAAGTTACCGACGCAGGGCTTCGCCTAAGCACTACAACGATATGACCGAGGTGGAAATCTGTGGAGGGGGCACCGCACACGGCTAAAACAATCAACTTGTGTGTCTATGGGGTGCCCCCTCCCCCGTATATAAAGGAGAGGAGGAGGAGGCCGACCGGCCCTAGTGGGCGCGCCAAGGGGGGAGGAATCCTCCTCCTAGTAGGAGTAGGATTCCTCCTTTCCTAGTCCTACTAGGAGGGGGAAGGAAGGAGAGGGGGAGGGAGAGGGAAAGAGGGGTCGCGCCCCCCTCCCCTAGTCCAATTCGGACTCCCTTGGGGGGGCCACCTCCTGGCTGCTGCCCTCTCTCTCTCCCCTAAAGCCCACTAAGGGCCCAATAACTTCCTGGGGGGGTTTCGGTAACCCTCGGGCACACTACAAAAAAAGACACATCCGTGACATTTTGGACCGAACGAATTTTTTTCTGTCATACATATGACACTTCTATGACGATAATTGTGACAAAACCCGGTATCATCATAGATGTGGTGGGCTCCTACTTCTGTGACAAAAAATCATGACAGAAAATGGGCTTTTCGTCCTGGGCGGGCCGGAGACGCAGCTGCATGACATTCTTTGGGCCGTCCATGACGGAAAAAACCGTGGTAGAAGCGAGGGGGAGGAAAATTTTGGGGAGTTCCCGGTTACGGTGGGAGGTCGGGGGCCGAGTGATGCGCGTTTCTCTCGTACACGTACGCGCGTGTGTGCGAGGCGTTGGCTCTAACTGAACCCGAGCGAGGCGTTGGGCTCTAACTGAACCCGAGCGATTGCACTGCAGGCTACGCGTTACTGAACCCGAGCGATCGATCGATGGCTGTTAACTGAACCCGATCGAGCGATTCCTTCGCTACTGCTGCTAACTAAAGCCGATCGATTGGATGAACAGTGAGCGTTGCGGGGGGGGGGGGGGTGGATGAACAGTGAGCGGTGGCGTTGCCTCTGGATGAACAGGACCCCGTGGTGTGGTGGAGGGCTGGATGAACAGTAGACGGTGGAGGGGTGCCCGTGGAGGGGTGGTTGAACAGGACCCCGTGGTGTGGAGGGCTGGATGAATAGTAGACGGTGGAGGGGTGCCCGTGGAGGGGTGGTTGAACAGTAGCCGGTGGAGTAGCGCGCGGTGGAGGCTGGATGAACAGGAGCCCGTGGAAGCTGGAGGAGGTCGACGGTAGCCCGTGGAGGCTGGAGGAGGTCGACGGTGGAGATGAACAATATCCCGTGGAGTCCCGTTTTGCGGTACGCCACACCCCTCCCGATGAACAGGACCCCCGTTTCGACCGTAGGAGGTCCGTTTCGTCCGTTTTGCGGTACGCCACACCCCTCCCGATCAACAGGACCCCCGTTTCGACCGTTGGAGGTCCGTTTCGTCCGTTTTGCGGTACGCCACACCCCTCCCGATCAACATGACCCCCGTTTCGACCGTAGGAGGTCCGTTTCGTCCGTTTTGCGGTACGCCACACCCCTCCCGGTCAACAGGACCCCCGTTTCGACCGTAGGAGGTCCGTTTCCTCCGTTTTGCGGTATGCCACACCCCTCCCGATCAACAGGACCCCATTCCGAACGTAGGAGGTCCGTTTCCTCCGTTCTGCGGTACGCCAGGCCTCGTTTCCATCGCCTGTTCCGTCCAAGCCCTCCCGATGAACATGACCACGCATTCCGTTCCGACCCAGCCGGTTGGCTCCCACGCGTTCCGTTGCCTCCCGATGAACACGACGCATTCCGTTGCCTCCCGATGAACACGACGCATTCCGTTGCCTCCCCATGAACATGACACATTCCATTGCCTCCCCATGAACACGACGCATTCTGTTGCCTCCCCATGAACACAATGACGATGATGTTTCTCCGTTCTGACCTAGCCATGTACACGAGCCCTGGCCGTACGTATGCGCGAGTAGGCGTTCGAGACCCTGCCCGTATGTACACATACGTGGCCGTATTTTCTTTCTTGCACCCTGGCTGCTGTACGTACGTGTACATGCTACGTGCGCGCCTCTACTACGACACGTGCGCGCCTCTAAATCGACCAGTATGTACGTACACGTTCACGACCATAATGACAACGCTACGTACGCTTCGACCAGGTGGGTCCCGACTGTCAGGCACTTCCTTGCCTGCGAGGATGTAGCTGGTGGGTCCCAGCAGTCAGGGGGGCGAATCGTTTTGTTTTTTTTGCCCGGACGCACTTCCTTGCATGCGAAGGTGTAGCTGCTGGGTCCCAGCAGTCAGGGGGGCGAATCGTTTTTTTGCCCGGACGCACTTCCTTGCGTGCGAAGGTGTAGCTGGTGGGTCCCAGCAATCGGGGGGCGAATCATTTTTTCGGACGCACTTCCTTGCGTGCGAAGATGTAGCTGGTGGGTCCCAGCAGTAAGGGGGCGAATCGTTTTTTTCGGACGCACTTCCTTGCGTGCGAAGATGTAGCTCCTGGGTCCCAGCAGTCAGGGGGCGAATCATTTTTTTCACGAAATACGGTGGCCCGTCCGGTGGGTCCCCGCTGTCAGGTGGAGGAATAATTATTTTGTGCGTAATAAGGAGGCACTTCCTTGCGGCTGCCGTGGACCCAGCTGTCAGCCTCTCCACGTGCAGTCCACGTCCGATGGAAGTCGTTCCTTGACCACGTTGACCACGCCGCGCCGAGAGCACCAGGGCGATGGACGACGGCGAGGCCTAGGAAGGGGACGACGCGGAGCCGGGGAAGACGCGGCAGTGGATGCACATGCGGAGAGGAGTACGAGGGTTCACTAGTTCGGCTGCGTTGCTGTCGCCGCAGAATAACAGGGGGCGGTGAGGCCTCCGCGGCAGCACAGCCGGCCATGGCAGGCAGGAGCAGGCTGCACGACCGGCGTTGCTTTGGGCGGCTGGAGCAAGAAGACCAGAGGTTGAAGAAGCACGACGGCCGTTGGATGGACATCGTATAGTCACTGCAGCTAGAATCGTTTATATTGACTAAGTTGACAAAGCCCTTGGTACGTCAACTTAGTAGGCCCACAGGTCAGCTTCCGAAACGGTGCGCCCCAGATGTCAGGGGGAGGAATCATTTTTTGGGCGGGTGAAGCTAGAATATCCGAGATTGAAGAAGAAGCATGGCATCCGTTGGATGGACATCCAACGGCCACTGCTGCTAGAACCGTGTGTTGACTATAAGTTGACAAAGCCTTGCATACGCGTCAACTCTGTTTTTTTAGGGGACGCGTCAACTTAGTAAGGCCAGAAGTGTGTGGCAGAGAACTTATAGCCCATTTGAGATTTGTAAGAATGTGTAGCCCATTTTTGAATTCTAATGGAATTTACTACAACCCATTTCAACCAACCGTTCAAATCAGAATTCAATAAAATTTCCCACATTTTGATGGGATCCGAAATATTTTTATCCCGAAATTTCTAGTCAGATTAAATAAAATTTCAATATAAATTTATATTACGTAAAAATCCAACAAAAAATTGCGCTCGCAACAATTAATGAAATTAAAATTTTCAATATCCAAAAATAATATTTTATAAAGTAATCACGTGTTTGGTGCATTTTTTTATAGTTACTGCCCAGTTTTTATAATTACATCCCATTTATTATTTCTTAAAGCCCATTTTCTTGTTAAGCCTAATGCATCCCTCCTAGGAAAGATTTGCAGCCCAGCGGGGCGGAGAATAACAACTTGGCCTTGCCTGGGTATTCCTAAAAAAAGTATAGCTGGGCTAGCCATTTTCAGCTTGAAAAAAATTAATATCTGGGCTGGATATCTGGCCTGGGCTAGACGGGCCACAGCCCGCCCAGTTAATACCTGCAGCAATGTTTTCGTTGTTGTTCAGAGGAGAAAAATTAATATCTGGGCTAAACATCGAAAAACTCTGCAGTGCTCACACCTCAAAAACACAAATACTGCTCGAGCTGCTTGGTCCCAGCTGTCGGCCGCTTCTTGTGCAATTCTCTCGTTTATTGACTACTACATAGGTTGACAATGGTGTGGGACCGTGATGTCAGGAAACCAGGAGGAAGCAAAATAAATTATAGTTATATATATATAATAAGGAGGCACTTGCGTACGTGTGGCTATGGACCTGGTGGGTCCCCATTGTCATCCTCTCCAAGTAAAGTCATCTCCTCGCCCGCGCGCGCTTTCCGCTCGAAAGAGTCAGCGCTGCCCGCCCCGCTTCCCGGTGCATGCGATTGCTCCGCCTTCAAACGACACAAGTGTCGTCCGTCCGTCCATCTGCCGCCCACATTAATGATACGCGGTTGCCGAGGCGGCTACTCCGGCGCCACACGTCCGTCCCTCCGCCCGCCCACCATTGCTATATAAACTGCTGCGCCGGCCATAGCCGCAGTCATCCACATCCGTTCCCTTTCTCCTGTCCACACCACTACTGCTCACCATGGCTTCCTCGCGCTCCAGCGCTCTTCGGGACGGGCGGACGACGGACCACAAGGAGATGGCAGCCATTGCTGCCGACCGGCTGGCCGGCAGGCAGCCGGAGGACGACAACGTCCCAATGGAGAACATGGTAGTCGACGATCCGGCGCCAACCCCCTCCTCCGCGCCATCCTTGCCGGTGCATTGCACCATGACCATCGGCGAGGCCCGTGCCCAATATATGGACAGGGTGGGGCAGAT
This sequence comes from Aegilops tauschii subsp. strangulata, assembly GCF_002575655.3. NCBI lineage: Eukaryota > Viridiplantae > Streptophyta > Magnoliopsida > Poales > Poaceae > Aegilops > Aegilops tauschii. The sequence goes on from NC_053037.3 coordinate 485,316,729, forward strand.
GCGTGAGGAGCAGTTCCGGGAGGCACAGGTCGACGCCGCCTACAACCACCATCTCCTCTAGGAGCACCTGCACGCGGAGGAGCAGATCGCCATGAAGCGGGCGCAGCAGGAGGCGCTGCTCGACTCGTACTGCTCCGCCCGCAAGGGCCGCCTCGAGCGCTGGCGGTACCGCATGCTGGTGGCGGAGGCTGCGGCCGCCTACAAAGAGGCTAACAAAGAGGGCGATGAAGCGGGCGAGGCGCTGTTTGGCGAGACCGAGGACGAGGCAGAGGACAATGCCGGCTCCGACGAGTCCCCGCTCCGCTGGCATCAACGAGGCCCTGCTCCGCCGAGGCCCCGCGTCGCCAACAACGAGGCAGAGGACACCGCCGGCTCTGCCGAGGCCCCGCCCCGCCAACAACGAGGCAGAGGACATCGCCGGCTCAGCCGAGGCCCCACCCTGCCGACAACGTGGGGGAGGATTTCCACCGCTCCGCTGAGGCGCCGCCCGCCGGCAACGAGACAGAGGACATCGCCGGCTCCGCCGAGGCCCCACCCCGCTGCCAACGAGGCCGTGCCACACAGAAAACGAGGAAGAGTAGAACACGGTAGGTCGCCGCCGCTCGGGTCCAAGTAAGGCCACCGCTGCTACCCTCCGGTTGAAGCCAAGCTAGGCGGGTTGACCATTGACGGCCGGTTAGCTTCTTGGCGGCGACGTGGAGTCGGAGAGCTGCGCTGGAGAACAACGCTGCTTCTACTTAACTGCTGGTGCAGTTGGCTGACTGACACGTGGGCCCAACATGCCACATGTCAGTTACGCAACTGCACCTGCAGTTAAGTCACTGAAGCTTTTGTTCGGCTCAGCGGGACACAGGTGGGTAGCTTCGGTTAATTAATTATACCTCTAGCGCACCCCTTTTTAGTTGAAGAATGTATGAAATGTAATGAAATCCGGCATGTTTATACGAAATCCGACCGTGTATGAATGAATTTATTTCGATTAGTTCGAATTCCTGTATCACTGGCATTGGATGAACATGCAAAACAATACGTACTAGCATTATTCCCAGGGTGATCACCTCGTTTGCAGCAGTTTCACATGTACTCCCTCCGATCCTTTCTAGTCGTGCATACAAGTTTTGTCTGCAGTCAAAGTATCTCTACTTTGACCAATCTTATACAAAAAAGTATGCACTTTCACAATGTGCGAAGTAAAAAGGAACAGAAGGAGTACAAAGAGTTTGAGCAGATTTTTAGCGTTTCTGTACATTGCAATCAAACACACAGGCCTGGCAATTCATAGAGAACATTCAAAACAATCGATGATTATGCGTCTCAGCGACTCGCATGTCAGAGGCAATATTTACTTCACAACTAAAGAATAAAGAAAAAAATGATCGACGCTGCTGACAGCAAAGGGCGTCCCATTTGAAAATATCAAACGCATGTCTTGCTAAAATCAACGAGCAAAATTTGACGAGGTTGTCCCATTCCAAAATATCAAATGCCTACGATTGTGGAATGGGCTGGGTTTGCCATCAGTTCGGACATTTACATGGCACCTCGTGCTAAATAAACCAGTTGTCTTTTTGTGCAGTTCCACCAAAATCAACCAAATTCGCGCGTAGCTTGTATGATTTCGCCCTTATATGTTGCAACGCCTTGAACTTATCGGCACCTCCTTTCTTGTGGTGGAAATGAATGATTCGATATATTCATGAACATTTTGTGCAGTTCCCATTGAAATCAAGCTGAGCACCCCTGTTTGCACAAATACAAAAAAGTGATTAGTATAAAGCAAACTGTACTATGAATTGACAGTTTCAACAGGCACATACATGGTCCATGTAGAGCACACTTTTAGAAAAATGGAACTCACCAGAAAGAATCCTAGAACAACATTGTACTCGCGCATCACAGCAAAAAAAATCGAGATATGTCAGTCCTTCTGAGCTGAAGTTAGTTTGGTCTTGCGGGGAGTAATGTAACCATCCTTCAACTGCTCCTTCTGATGAGAAGATAGACAGGGCTTCTTCATCCTGGCATAATCGGAACTAGTCACTTCACGTACTCCATATTCTTCTTCAGAGGAAGATGATCCTGTTGTGCAAAGACAAGAGGACTAATAAATCCTAGCATCCCTGTTTGCTCGAAAACAAGGAAAGGAAATATTTAAAACAGCACAAATGAAGCACTTCTCAAGGACAATACCACTTTTTCATGACAGTATCTAAACAGTAGCACAACACCGATAGAGATGACAAAGCTCAATCATATGGATGAAATCAGTGGGCGAGTACCAAGCTTTGTCAGGAGGCTTATTGTGTAGAGCATACAGATGAAGCACTTCTCCGGAACCATCTGTTGCTATCTACGGTGGTGGCCATGCTTACTATATACTCCTTGATTAGTTCAATGTTTCCAACATCTTCTTGTGCAGTTCCACTAAAATATATGGTATCTTCAAAGAAGATCCCTGTTTGCACAAGTAGAGATAATTACATATTACATTAAGTGGCAAAACAATTGCTCGTTCCAGCCATAGCAATAAATTAAGATGCAAAACTATATCATTACTTGTGTCATCACAGTTCCAGTGCTTCATTACAGCACCGGGAGTTGATTTTTGTTTTTCTTCCGCTTGTTCTTCCCCTTCATCACTTGGTTCAATAACAGACAAGCTTCGCCTTCAATGTAAGATTTGGCATGTCAATTAGGGAGCACAAGTATAGTACTAAACTTAATTTTCTGATGAAAGTGGCAAAATACAGGCCAGCAGTTGTGAAATATCCTTATCTTACCTCAATGGGATATTATGGTGCACATACAGATTGGAAGTCTTGTCTCCATTTGTGTAGTTCACTAAAATCAAGCAACATTATCGTACAAGTAGCACAACATATGAAAGCACATTGCAGAATCATGTGAAAGAAGGCTAGTACTGACCTCTCATGATGCGGAATTCAAACAACTCACAAGAAGAAGATCTGAACCAAATTCGCCTTAACAGATAGGAAGTAAGATCTCCTCTTGTGCAGTTCCACTAAGATCAAGCAATCAAGCAACGTTGTCGGTGTGACATTTTGGTTGAACTGCACAAAACACTCTTAAAACAAAAGTGTTTTGTGCAGTGCAACAAAAGGTCACAATGGCAATGAGGTGAAGTAGATAACCCTGTTTACACAGAGGTGCAAAGGAAACAATTAGTGGTCAATAACGGTGGATGACACAGAAGCCAACAAAAAGAAGCATCTACCTTATCTAAATGGGAAAGAAAGCAAGACAGTAGCATTTCTCAAACGGTGGCATTGATTAATATTAACATAGAGATTATATTAACAATAAAATTCGTTAAACATGTAATTTGCTTTTAACTGTGGCATTGCATCAATTTTCCAGCGGCATTATTAGAGGGTGTTTGTTTACAGGGACATTTTGGTGTAGGGACTAAAAAAACTCCGTGTCAGTCCCATCTAAACCAAACAGGAGGGACTTTTAGGGACTAAAAGTGGGCATTTGGGACTAAAGAAAGAAGACCCCGAGGGAGTCTTTTTGGGACTTTTTCCAACAGTTGCCCTGCCACGCATCGCACCTTGTCTCTATTAGTTAATTACTAGGGGTAACATGGTCTTTTAGCATGTCATTTAATAACCTCTAGTCCATGTTTAGTCCCTGGAACCAAGCAGGTAGGGACTAGGGAGTTTTTAACCAAACAGGGCCTTAGATTAACAACAGCTAATGAGTTGCACGGGACAGTGGACGCACCAGCACCATGTGCATCTACCGATGTACTGTGGTCATGCACAGTCTGTTGCAACAAAGAACAAACAACCAAGGAGCATATTTGTGTTGGTCCCAGTTTTGTTATCTTTAGACACCTTTCCCTATGTGAGCGCAGCAAATCTAGTCCTGCTCAAAATCTATAGCCCTGTCCCTTCCTTTCCTTTTTGAACTAGTACTTTCGCCCCTTCCTTTCCTCTTTGAACCACGTCCTAGATTTATGCGATACAACTTTCCCCACTACTTTCCCCCATTCCTTTCCTATTTGAACCACGTCCTAGATTCATGCTATACAACTTTCCCCCTTCATTTCCTCTTTGAACCACGTCCTAGATTCATGCTATATACAACTTTTCCCACTACTTTCCCCCACTCCTTTCCTCTTTGAACCACGTCCTAGATTCATGGTATACATGCAGCTAGAGAAATGCATGTGGAGTAAGTAAATTATACCTTAAGGTTCTTGGGGCGTGGTTCAGTGGGCGACGGGACGGCGGCGAAGAAGAAGGGGTCGGAGGCCCTCCCGCGCCGCCACTGAGTGGAAAGTGAACAGCTGCGCCGGTAGTCCCTCGCCGACGGCGACAGCGTTAAGCCTCCTTCCCTTCCCGGCGGACGGATCCTGCCGGCTCTTTGAGCAGCAGTGAGGGGAGAGAGAGGCCAATGAAGTCTTGTTTAGATCTGGAGAGGACGAGAGAGTGTGAAGAGAGCAACTACAAGCGCTGAGGCTCCAGCGGGAGAGGGCGATAGAGTGTGAAGAGAGCAACTACAAGCGCTGAGGCTCTAGCATGTATATATATACTGGAGAGAGAGTGTGAAGCGTGCAAACCCTAGAAAACATTTTGACCAGTCAAAGAATCCTCCTGGCACAAATTATGCTCAAGTGTAGTTATCGAACCCGAGACCTCAAGTTTGATGAGCGAACAGGCTAACCAACTACACAACCCTCCCGTTATGTTCAACGAGAGGGAAATAACCTTTTATACATTCCTGCATTCGTGTGACAGGCATGGCGTGTTTTTTGTGTGTGTGGGAGTCATTGGGATTTCAATCATAATCGTGTCATGTGGCTTTGGTGGTAAGACTATCCACAGTGGTGCAGAAATAATGCAGCCTTAGTCACCTTACCTCTCTCCACGTAGTACGTTGGGTCCCACCAGTCAGAGGGTGAAACAAACAAATTAATAAGAAAAATTAAAAGCGCCAGCTGTGTATCTTACCTCACACATCTCGCTACTGCTCGGGAACACTGTCCAATTGATCCCTCTGTTCGCTCACATACTATTTTAAGTGAATCCTTATTATAACATGCACACAAATTTTGGGCACTTGTATTCAACTTAAGTCAGTGTGCCACCGTATCTCGTATACTTACTACTCCCTCCGTCTAGGTGTAATAAGTCACGTTAGAAGGTGCAACGGGACCAAGGTGCGTGCGTGCGTGTGTGTGTGTGTGTGTGTGTTTAACAACATGTGTGTGTTAGAGAGAGCGACAGATCGACCTACTCCTATAGAGAGATGTTGTGTAGTGTACGATTTTAGCCGCGAGAGTCGGTGCATCCTCTCGTTTCCGGGCTTGTCCGGTAGGGACATGCGGACAGATGCCACGCCCGCTCCTGACCAGCCTGGCCCACCCAAAGCCCCTCCATCGCCCGCGCGCGCTTCCCGCCCGAAACGGTCAGCGCCGCTCCAAAGAATTGGTGCCGCATTCATGCCCGGGCCGAGCGGACGCGACCTCTCACTAGCGCAAGAGTGATGGTTGCTTCGTCCGTCCAACTTACTGCTGGGTCTATGTGATTTGACGGCTCATTGGTCTTTATTACTGAGGTGGTAGGACTGCTGGATGTCCCACGCTTTCGGCGAAAGGAGGTACTACTACAAGATTACAATTTTCTCCATTCTTACAGCGGAGGCGTGCAAGAGCAGTGAAAACACGCGGGCTCAGTGATTACATGGCCCACCACACACTATCACCGTGCGACACCTAACTCTTTACATAGTACTCCCTCCGTTCCTAAATATTACTAGATGAGTCCCCGCGCGTTGCCGCAGAACAGCGGTATATCTCTCTGCGCAAAATTATCAATTTCATAGAACTAAACAAAAACTCTATAACCGCATGACAAATGTGGTAGCCAAACTAAATAAACTCCCATCATCATTTAGATCATCCCACGTAAGGAAAAAAGATCAGCCAACTCCTACTGCATAATGGGATTATATTTTTCTTTTTGACATGTTAATGGGACTTAAAAGCTCACTTACATGCATGTTACCGGTGCATGCTTGCATGCAGACATGTTGATGTGATTTAAAACCCACTCACATGCATGTGCCACGGTATTTCTGCATGCTTGCATGTGGCTTAGTGCAGAGCCTCTCAACGTCTAGATCAGACGGCTATTATGGACTGATTTACTTCATCTAACGGCTACATCAATTTTGATGATGTGGCTCAAGGAGAGGATAGAGAATTCCTAGTAGTGGGGGCTAGCTATTACTAGTAGATAAGTCTTTGTAGAGATTCCACTACATACGCAACAAAATGAATGAATCTACACTTAAAATGCGTCTATATACATTCGCATGTGGTTCATGGTGAAATCTCTACAAAGACTTATATTTAGGAACAGAGGAAGTACTAGTATAGTACGTACTGTAATTTATCAGCGAGATAAATTTGTACGATGCTATGAAGCTTCCAGCTTCTGTTACATGTATCTTGCGTCCAAGGTTGCCCGTTGCAACATTTCATCAAATACAAAGGAGACTAAGATGCATGCTATTGCATCTCAATGATTGACAGATCATAGCAAATATGTACTCCCTCCGTTCCAAAATAAGTGTCTCAACTTTGTGCAAACTTTAGTACAAAGTTGTACTACTACTAAAGTTGACACTTATTTTGGAACAGAGGCAGCTAAAGAAAAAAACGATCCATGCAGTCCCTAGCCCTTGAACCGTGAACCCTGACTAGGCTTCAATTTGCTGGCAACGTTCGAGCTTCCTAATAAATGAAGTTTGCAACCTTTTGACCATCGGATCATTTTGTGCAGTTTCACCAAAATCAGGATGAGCGTCCCTGTGGCAAAGAAATTGAAGAAGCGTGATTAGAATAAGATTACTGGGACTAGTTGATGAGACATAAACTCATCACAAATATAGTACATAGAAGCTAGTAGAGGTATGTGCGGGGCAAAGAAGTAGAGAAATATCCACAGGGAGTGATGTGGGCAGCGGGAGCAGTGGTGCAAGCCGGCTATAAAGGGAGTTGTACCTGAGGGACGTAGCTCAACCTTGAGGAGGGCGGCGGGAGGCGGCAACTGCCCACGTCGCGGCAGTGAGCAAAGGACAAAGGCAACCTCACCGGCTTTGTGAGAGAGAACGGCGGGGACCCCTGATCGGGACGTGCCAACAGTGGGTTTTCGCCGTCGGCGACGGCCACCGCATCTACACTAAGCATCCACCCCTTCCCCAAGCGGACGTGATCCGCGGGGATGTTAGAGATGTGGCCACAGTCGTTTTGTGCGAGAGAGTGTGAAGAGAGCAACCCCAGCAAGCAATCGTGTAGGCTGGCCCGTCCTGACTATGTATATAGTGGAGCGGTTTCCTTTTCTCTCCATATGAACCTATCATATTGCGTACGTGCCACTGAAGAAAAAAACTTTATTTATAAATGACGCGGCACCTACTACTCGCTCTCCTATAACCTTGCGCTTGGCATCTCCAAAATATTAACCTTGCGATTGGCTCTTCGCCTCTTCGGGAAGTCAAGCAATAATGGTAGTGCAGTATATATTGTTCTGGTTATATGAGACCGAATGAATTGCTGCACGTCCACCACGTGGGCGAGGGTCGAGGGGCGAGGGAGAGTGCTACATACGGAGCAAAATGAGTGAATCTACACTCTAAAATACGTCTATATACATCAGTGTTTGGAGTATGTACTAGTAGTTCATATTGAAATCTACTAAAGGACATATATATTCCAAACAATATGATATAATCTCTATAACCAAGGTAGTAGGGACGAGGAGTAAATGGAGGGAGTAGTAAATATTTCTCCTCGTCCTGCAAGCCACCGCGCGCATGGGCGAGGGAGCGGGCGTAAGGCGGGGCAAGCTTCACTTCATCCTGCGAGCCACCGCGCCCGTGGGCGGGGGAGACGGTGTACTAAGCAAGCTTCTCCTCGTTCTGCGAGTTGACGGGACACATCAAAAGTACTCCAGTGTATAGAGCCTTGCCTCTAAGGTAGGCCCCACATGGTTTGCCTCTTTTTTAACATAACACGTCAAGTCACAATTTGTTTGTTCACTCGTGGTAGACGATCCTCTCTCCACCAAGTGGACAACCAGTACACGTGCCAAATTACCACGTGGGCTGCCTTTTTCGTACAGAAATGAGCTCCACCGTGTACCCGCGCGGGTGTGGTTGGGAAAGAGACAGGAGTACGTGCGCCGTGCATGCACCTCTTCTCTTGGTGCACGTCCCCCACCTACGTGGGTGTGTGTGAGAGATACAAACCGCGTTCGTGAGTGTTCTTTGTTTTGGGGTGGGGGGTTGATTTCGTGAATTATTTGTGGGAATATGTGTCGATGACATCTCAAACAAAATTTTGCATGCAATGTGTGTGAAATGGAGGCCTATCCATATCATACATAGACGGTCGGGCAATCCACGAGAAGAGAGGGAGCGGTCATAGCTATCGATAGAGTCTAAGAGAGGATCAAGTGGGTGGGTGCGAGATCGATGAAGAGAGCCATCGAAATTGTGTGTGTGTGTGCAAGTCAAAGATATAGGGCGACTGGCCTACCGGAACATTAGAGGGCACATGTCAAGTTTGTGTGTGGCAGGGAGACATGACTAGAGCGCTCGATGTATCCGTGTGTGTGGGGGGAGGGGGTGGGGGAGGGGTAGGCAGAGGCCTAACTATAGAGGTAGAATGACTCGTATATGTGTTGAGAAGGAGAGACCCAGCTATGTCTTGAGGGAGATCGGTCGACATCCATACATAACTGAAGTACGGGAAATATGATGGGACAGAGAGAGAGAGGAGAGAGAGAGGGAGGGAGAGGGGTAGAGTGCTGGATGGGTGATGGAGTTGCTTCTCGAAGATGGTGGGAGAGGCCTACTAGACAAACTGAGGGTGGAACTGCAATGTTATCAATAAGAGTGGGGATGTGTTTCTGTGTGTGCCTGTGCGTGATAGATCTGTCGGGACGCATCCATGGATGATGAAGGGGAACCATGTGTTTGGTAAGCAAACCTAACTAGATCGGTAGATCAATTGTTGTTTGTCGGAGGAAGGGAGAGACACAACTAATGAGGTAGATCGATTGACGTGTGGGTAAAAACGAGTTATAAGGACCTAGCTAGCTATATGTATAGCGAGAGGTCGGTCGGTGTACGTCCATTTGTTAGAGGCAAATAAGGCCCAGCGAGACGGATAGACAGAGAGAATGGAGCTAGGAGGTGGTGCGAGAGGCCCAACTACTAGCTAGATAGGGGGAGGAGTGTGCGGTTGTGAGATCGATGAAAAGAGGGGCGAGAGTTTACACGTGTGTCTGACCGTGTGAGAGACACGAGGCAAGGACACATAAAGGAGGAGATTGAAGGTGTGTGTGTGTTGTAGGCAGGCATCGCTGGAGAGGTTTATCGATCCGTTTGTGTCGGAAAGGAGTTGTGGAGACTCTGGGAGAACGACCTAAAGAAAAAAATGAATGTGCCCGGTGGATAGAATGCCGAGGGAGGGGGAGGGCGAGGAGGGCGTGTGCATGCACGAGAGAAAGTTAGTGGTAGCTACAAAGGTTAGAGGATTGTGTGGGTGTAAGAGACTAACAAAGATCATAATTTGATATGAAAGCGGATTCATATATTTGAATAGGAGATCATAGTGTTTTAAATATTGCATGCATGAATATAGCGGTGATACACGTGTTGTGCACATGTTATACCATAATGTGATAATGCATGGCGTTTGCAACTCACAGCTAAATGCCGAACAATCTAAACCATACTACACATCAAACAATCTCACATTTTATTTGAATTTGTGATAATGTGTGGCGTCACAGCTTACAACTAAATATGGAACAATCTAAACAATACTATATATCGAACATTCTCACATTTTATTTGAATTTGTGGTAATGTGTGGTGTTTGCAACTCACATCTAAATACTTGTAGGCGTAGGGGGCGGGGCACCATACATAATGTGATAAACACATTATACATATGAGACATGGTTTAGATTATGAAGATCTAGCTAGAGCTAGAAATGTAATGTGATTTGAAATCAAAATAAAGTGGATTCAAAAAATCTAGTTCGAGTTCATATAGTACACATAGTTCATATGTAACTCGAGACTAATCATGTGGTGTGTTGTGAAGATAATACACAAACGATGGTTTAACTTGACAATAATGATGATTGTAGATCTTATTAAAATAGAGAAACGAATTCAAATGCTTTGACTTCACAACAATCATTACTGTAGATCTTATTCAAATAGAGAAACGGATTCAAATTTAGTTCATATTGAAGCGGTAATATATACGTTTGGAATGCACTAAAACGTTCATTTGAGTAGTAGGTTGCACGCATTATACACGTAGCGAAATATTTTAATTGAACATAACATGAATTCAAAGTTTTGAATGACATTTGTAGTGCGCATTGATTTGGTACAGTACACGTTAGGCTTGTCCGGAAATTTCAACCCGCGCCTTGTTAGCCCGAAATATTTAAGATATATCTTTGTCTCGTTGTGCTCCGACAAATCCCTCCATCTCAACCCGCGCCTTGCTATTCCAAAATTACAACGTGCGCAAAAACTCCCACCTCTTGTGAAATCCCGACACGCGAAATGCCCGTGGTACCCCTGAACCGAAAGAACCGCCTCAAATCGGTGGGGGTACTTTCGTAACTTACCCCACATTTCGGACAAGCGCGTCTCTAAGCCATGGTTCCCCACTGCCATCCCATCCGCCCACCCATTCATACATCGAGGCCGCGAAAACCCGCTACGAAACCCCACACCCTGCTCCGTCCGCCACCCAGCCGGAGCCTCTTCCCCGACGACGTCGTCCACAGCAACACCTCGACGTCCTTCATCCACCGTATCGAATGAGGATCCGTCGTCGATCTCATCGTCCCGCCGGTTCAGCCACCCCGTCCTCCACTTCCAAGGAGCTGCCCCGACGTTCCCCTCGTCTTTCGCGCCACCTCCATTCCCACACCGCCGTCTTCACCTGCACCACCGGAAGAGCATCATCATCACCGTTTCCTCGGATGAAGCGGCGGCCTAATCGGCGCCACCAAAGAGGTTGTACACTAACCGCCGCATTTTCTTCTTGATTCGATCTCACGGTGTTGCCGACGCTCGGTCCCGAGCCGACACGGTGCGGCTCCATCCACGGTGGCGTCGCCGGCCACTTCCTCCATGGCGTCGCTCCCTCGACGGCGACATCCACATCAGTAGGAGCTGCTGCTGCTTTAGCTCTCGCTCGCGCTGCTGCTCTGCTCTTGCTCTCGGTCCCCTGCCTGGTCTGCTCTTGCTATTGCTCTTGCTCGCGCTGCTGCTCTCGCTCTTGCTCTTGCTTACGATGCTGCTCCGATTTAGCTACACTTCAGTCGACTGAATCGACTTTTGGGTCAGTGGATTTTCAGGGGGTGGGGGGTGCTCGCCGGGGTGAAGGAAGAACCAGCCGCAGCGGGGAGGGGGCTCGCCGAAGAGGTACCCCACTATCTATCTTAGGGTTCAGGATGGGGGCGGTGGTCGCCGGCGGTGGCGGGGCGTTGGCGGGGCGGTGGCGTGGGGATCGCTGGAGAAAAAGCTCGGCACGGGGGGGGGGGGGCTAGAGGGATGGCCGGGGTGGCGGCGGACCGGCGGTGGGGAGTGTTTTCGGGGCGGGCGGGGCGGCGCACCACCGGCCGCGGGCGGCGGGGGGCTGCTGTTTTCCGGTGGTGGCTGGTGGCTCAGGGGGGTCGAGGTTGAAGATGAACCGCAGGCCCTTGATTTCGTATCCAACGGCTGCAAAATCGACTGACCAGAGATGAAAAAGTCAGTCGACCGACGTGTAGCCTCACCTTGCTAGTGCGTTCAGTTTCGACAGCAAAATTCAGTTTCGACAGCAAAATTCAGTTTTGACAGTTAAGTTCAGTTTCGACAGTTAAGTTCAGTTTCGACAGTTAAGTTCAGAGATGAGCGGCTGATGTATTTTAGATCTAGCACTTTGTGGTTATGTATTTTACGTCATGTATTGGAGATGCTATTAGAATTCCACTCAGGTTAACGTTGTTCGTTGTCTCTCTTGTCCTGCTTCAGCCTCAGCGTCGTACCACTCACCGGAGCTGCTCCAACGACGAAACCCTCCATCACAGCGGAGCAGTACCTCGGGCTCCATCTCCAGACGCCTAAGATCTTCTTCCCCTCCTCCGACAGCAAAGTCAGCCGGAGCATCCTCACCGGCCAACCCAATCACGCTAAGATCGACATGGCTTCGCCAAAGAGGTTGTACACTTGTTGCATCTCTTTTTTACTCTACATGTTATATATATTGTCCACTGAGCACATGGATTTGTTCCTTTAGTGTCTCCTTGAAAGAGAAAACATAGGAATTTTAATTTTCACTTGTCCTCCTTTTCAAATTCCTATTCATGAAGCACAAGACTAAGAGATAGTAGCATAATAGCATTATAACCGTACATTTTCTTGTGGTTTGACTTAATCTCACCATGCTTCTTTGCATCCTATGATCTCCAATTGTTGTGAATCAAACACCCAGATTGGCAGAAATCCTGTGTTTTTAAATTCTCTGTTTTGCACGTGCATTCCTATCCTATTCCTGTCTATTTCCTATCCCTGCATTGTTGGAATCCTCCAATTCAAACGAGCCCTTACAGAATTACTTCTCTTACAGATAGTTGTCAAAAAAAACCTTGCGTGCTTTGTCCCACTCCTGCTGCACCGTCGTCCACCCCAGCTTAGCTGCTCCAACGACAGAAGGGTCCAGCACAGCAGGGATCCTGCCTCCAGACTGTCTTTCGCCGCCTCAGATCTTCTTCCCTGCCGCTGGCAGCCATGAAAACTGCATTACCATCATCAACCGAGCAGATGACCTCGAGGACTACACGGGTCCGCAAGAGAGGTCGCACTCTTTCGTGTCTGCTTACATTATGCATCGCTTAATATTACATGCTACTTTATCGTCCTGTCCACCGATTAGACTCTGAGTCAGCTCCAAACTAATGGTCAAACTTGAGTTTTTAAATGGTTGTGGGGTACATATCGGGGCCGCTATCAAAAGTATCTATCTACTATCTGGTTAATCTCCGGTGTCTACTATGAGTTTCATGTTGGGTGGGAAACAAACAGTAAAGAAGCCATTATCTGTATTTTTTAACTGAAGCCATTATTTGCCTGCTATTATTGGTTTTGGGTCTATCCACAGGTTGCTACCATCACTCTGGATTTCTGCATGCACTCCTTACATAATCTCACTATGTTTTATTCCTATGCATGACAGTTATTGTAAACAATGGAACTGAACATGTAGAGCAAAAGAGACGAGCCTTGCGCCGCAATAAAATTTCATGCAGACGTCGCTCCATGGTAGGCGCAAAGGCAGCCCCCCCCCCTCCACGCATTTCGGATTGTAATCGAGAGGAAGATATCTGTTCTGAGGGGGATTCAGAAGGAGAAGACAACTCCTATTTACCCCCTGAGGTCTTCGCTCTAACTTGGCATGCTGATGTTGGTTATATCATGCATATGGTGTCTTGCAATGCTTACTTTATACATCAAATATGTCATCTGCTTAGTTTAGAAATCCTTTGTGCGAATGCCATCTGTTTACTTTATTCATCGTTTATGTGAATTATGCAACGCCATCTTGTTTAGCCAGGCATCATATATGTGAATTTTGCAATGCCATCCTGCTTAGCCAGTCATCTTATATGTAAATTATATCAGGCCATCCTTTTTTTGTTACATATTACATTTGTCAACAATGTTAGTACATTCAACTGCTCTTCGTGTGCATCAGCCATTTGACACGGTGATGGCAAATTCTGGAGTGAAAACAAGGTCTTCAGAGCAGACTATGCTATCTGACGAAGCGCATATCTCGGTGGTTACGGATAGCTCCTCAGAGGAGGATTCAGAGACAGATGACCAGTCCTATTCCCCCCCCCCCCCAGGTGTATGCTCTAACTTGGCAAGGTTATGTTGCTCATATCGTGCGTATGGTGTCTCGCATTGCTATGTCATTTGATTAGTTTAGACATGCTTTGTGTGAATGCCACCTGTTCAGTGTCTAATTACCATATATGTGAATTATGCATTGCCATCTTGTTGCAAGACATTATATATGTGAATTATACAATGCTATCTTGTTGCAAAGGCATTATATATGCGAATTATGCAATGCCATGCTGTTTAGCCAATCATCATGTATGTGAATTATATCATGCTATCATTTTTTGTATTACGTGTTCCATTTGTTGACAACGTTTGTATATTCAACTACTCTTCCTGTGCATCAGCCATTTGAAGCGGTGATGGAAGTATCTGGAGTGAAAACAAGGTATTCAGAGCAGACAATGCTACCTGCTGAAGCAGACATCTTGCTGGTTACAAAGAGCTCCTCAGAGGAGGATTCAGAGACTGATGACCAGTCCTATTTCCCCCCTAAGGTCTATGCTCAAACTTGGCAGGGTTATATTACCCATGTCATGCATGTTGTCTTGCATTGCTTAGTTTTTACATCATATATGGATTGCCATCTGCTTACTTGCTTACTATATAAATCATATATTTGAATTATATCATGCCATCATGTTTACATAGTACATACACATCATCTATCTGAATTATGGCATGGCAACCCATTTAATAAAGACATCATATAGTTATATCATCTCATCCTGTTTAGTGTTTACAGTCATCATATTTTGAATTATGGCATTCTATCCGTGAATGTATGTAAATTATGGCATGCCAACCTATTTAATAAACACATTATATAGTTATGTCATGTCATCCTGTTTACATAGTCTCATATTTTGAACTATGTCTTTCCATCTTTTTTAGTTAGCCATCATAATGTGAAATTGTGTCATGCTATCCTGTTTAGTTATCCATCATATATGTGAAATTGTGTCATGCTATCCCGTTTGGTTAGACAACATAAATATGAATTATTTCATGCCCTCTTTTATTCCCCACTATCCATTGCACCTGTCTATCATACAATGTCTATACTTTCAATTACTTTTCTTGTTTATCAGCCATTTGAATTGGAGAGCGTGCTGGCAGTATCTAAGGGAGTAACAACACGGTCTTCATAAAAGATAGAACCACGGTTGTACTTGCCCAAGGACCAGATCCACCACACATAACCCAGACTCTCGCAGATTGTACCCCTACCCAGTTGGACAGAGAACCAGCTACACCCCTTCTAACCCCAACCCCGGCAGATAGTAACCCAGTTCCAGTTGACACAGCACCGTCTTCACCACAGAGCACCCAAACACGAGCAGTTAGTAAGGGAACTGCAGTGCCCAAAGCACGAGGACCACCACTCCGAATCCCAACTCAACGCTTAAAGGAGAAGATTTTTTTCTCAGGTCAGGTTCTGTAGCTATGGTTCATACTCCTTTGCTCTTGCATTACTGTATTTACTCATACCAACTATTTTCAAATTTGAAGGATGGAATTGAAACTCCAATGGCACAACAGGTATGTTTTAAACCTGTTTCTTTCACTGGTTTGCTGTTGTAACCTGCTCTATGTTGATTTTAGTTTCAATTGAATAAACATTTATGTTCTCATGTCATGCGCATTACAAGTGTTGTTATTGCTCTATAGTTACCCACACTTATATTCTGTCTATTCTGCTTTGTCTTGAACAAATATTATTTGAACTATGTCTCTATCTTGATTTGGCAACAAAAACTAGAATGATATAGACCATAAAGTGACCATGGTACATAGATATATGTTTGTTTCATGCTGTTATCCTGTCCACTTTACTACTTAACTCATTTACCAAAATGAGTTTCATATACAACATGGTAAACATGTGATGTGTCTGCTTGTTTCTCTTTTAGAATGCGGACAAAATATTGGAGAATAGTACCGCATTATCCAATGGTAAAGGAAGTAATGCAGATAAGGTTCAAGATAGTGAGACATCCCTGTTGGTCTCCAAGAAAGCTGATAAAAACTATCTTGACGACAGTGAGGGAACCCAAAAGTCCTGTCTTGATGTAGTGTTCGAGTTACTGGCCACTACTGCTGGCAGAAGCTCTTCGAACTCGCTGCCTGAATCAGTTCGTCTTCTTGAGTCTCAACTTCAAGTTGAAAGACATCGATCAGATGTGCTGCGACAGGAAGCTGAAGGACTGAGGAAGTCCCTATAGAATTCAGATGCATATTTTCTGGTTCAACAGCAAGCGCTGGAGGATTTAAGCGCCAAACAAGAGAAAGTTAATAAGCTTGCTAAGCATCTTGCCAGCATTATGGGTACCCAGGATATTGTTTCTTGAGATCTTCTGAAGTGGTTTCAGTTCTGGATTTGTTTTGCTGCGGCGTTTATTTGCGCTGGTCGCCAACTTTCACAACTAGTGTATATGATATGCTGCTTTGTTCCCTATATTTGCACTGGTGGCGAACTTTGATGCCCAGTGGATGTAATATGCGTAATAGCCGTGATAGCCTAGCGTTAGTTGCTTGCTTATTTATTTCCTTGTTGTCTTGTTTATTTGTTTGCTTGTAGTCATTGCAGTTCTTTTTCCGCGGTTAGCTAGTGGCTGCAATAACCTAGTTTTTAAAACTATGCCACAATAACCATGGGCTAATATTTACTGTAGTGACACTGGGCCTCCTACTAGCCGTAGAAACAGTGGGCCTTCTACGAGCCGTAGAAACAATGGGCCTTCTATGGGCCATAGAAACAATGGGCCTTCTGCGGGCCGTATCATCAATGGGCCTTATACGGGCCGTATGATCGATTGGCCAAACATGGGCCAAACAGACCGCATTATGGCCGTAAACGGGCTAGAGTTGGAATCGTCCGTTCATGGGCCGACCATAACGGGCCATCGTTAATAGGCCGTATTTGGTGATGCTATGAAAATGGCCCAACAGACTAATGGTCCACAAACGGGCCGGCTGTAACGACGGGCTGAATTTGGCCCACAAGCAGAAAATGACTGTAATGGGTCGTAAGTAACCGAATGTTGCAAATGAGTCCAAGAATAAATGGGCCCTCAGAAGGCCGAAAGTTAACTTGGGCTGGAAACGGCCCAACGGAATAACGGGCCGTTAATGGGTATAAAGTGATACACTGTTCATTACGGGTCAGTTTCACCACGGGCCATTAATGGGTGTAAAGTAATACACTGTTCATTACGGGCCAGTTTCAGCACGGGCCGCTAATGGGCCAAGAGTTACAAAGGGCCTCATATGGGCCGAAAGACGTCATGGGCTATACATGGGCCAGAAGTGAAAATGGGCTGGAATCATATTGGATGGCCCAGATGACGCTACTGGGCCTAATTCGGATAGGGCGTAACGGGCCTTGGGATAGCGGGCTGTAAATGGGCTATATGCGAACAGGCCGTTAACAGGCTTTCCATGGGCTGGCCCGCTAGCTTTTGACCAAGTCAAACGGGCCGGCCTTTTCACAGGAATGGGCCACTGTTGGGTCGTGCCACGTGTCGACGTATCATAGGCGCCTTCTGTCCAGTGAGTGGATGACATCTGTCCCAACGATGAGTCGAGACGTGTTTCCTCTAGCCAATGATGATTTTACACGTGGAAAATCCCCACTGGTCGGGGCTGTTAACGGGTTATCGGATCCAAACCCGACCCGATAGCTTAACGGTGTTCCGTTACGGTGGATGCCACGTGTCGGTCACCCTTGACGAAAGCACTTCTATGACGCGCGATTTATCGTCATGGAAGTGGACACTTCCGTGATGATAATTTTGGTAATGTCATGGAACACTTCTATGATAGCATAGGTATGACTATCTTGATTCTGTCGTAAATTTGTCATGGATGTACATGCATGACAAAAAACGCGACCTACTGTGACAAACACGTATCGTCACAGAAGTGTATTTTTTTGTAGTGGCTCTCCGGTTTTATCCGAAACCTCCCGGAACACTTCCGGTGTCCGAACATAGCCGTCCAATATATCAATCTTTATGTCTCGACCATTTTGAGACTCCTCGTCATGTCCGTGATCACATCCGGGACTCTGAACTACATTCGGTACATCAAAACACATAAACTCATAATACCGTTCGTCACCGAACGTTAAGCGTGCGGACCCTACGGGTTCGAGAACTATGTAGACATGACCGAGACTCATCTCCGGTCAATAATCAATAGCGGGAACCTGGATGCTCATATTGGTTCCTACATATTCTATGAAGATCTTTATCGGTCAAACCGCATAACAACATACATTGTTCCCTTTGTCATCGGTATGTTACTTGCCCGAGATTCGATCATCGGTATCTCAATACCAAGTTCAATCTCGTTACCGGCAAGTCTCTTTACTCGTTCCATAATGCATCATCCCGCAACTAACTCATTAGTCACATTGCTTGCAAGGCTTATAGTGATGTGCATTACTGAGAGGGCCCAGAGATACCTCTCCGATACTCGGAGTGACAAATCCTAATCTCGATCGATGCCAACTCAACAACCACCATCGGAGACACCTGTAGAGCATCTTTATAATCACCCAGTTATGTTGTGACGTTTGATAGCACACTAAGTGTTCCTCTAGTATTCGGGAATTGCATAATCTCATAGTCATAGGAACATGTATAAGTCATGAAGAAAGCAATAGCAACAAACTAAACGATCAAGTGCTAAGCTAACGGAATGGTCAAGTCAATCACATCATCCTCTAATGATGTGATCCCATTAATCAAATGACAACTCATGTCTATGGCTAGGAAACTTTGACCATCTTTGATTCAACGAGCTTGTCAAGTAGAGGCATACTAGTGACACTCTGTTTGTCTATGTATTCACACATGTACTAAGTTTCCGGTTAATACAATTCTAGCATGAATAATAAACATTTATCATGATATAAGGAAATATAAATAACAACTCTATTATTGCCTCTAGGGCATATTTCTTTCACCTTTCTTGGGCGCGACGACGGGGTTCGCCAGCCACTCTGGGTACCGGACTTCGCGGATGACACCCGCCGCCTGTAGCTTGTGGGTTTCCTGGACGATGAAGGACTGCTTCTCCGTGGACTGTCGTCGCGCCTTTTGCTTCACGTGGCGCACATTGGGGCACACCCTTAAGTGATGTTCGGTTACCCCCCCCCCTGGGACCCCCACCAGCTGCTTGGGCTCCCAGGCGAATACCTCCTTGTTCGCGCGCAGGAATTTCACCAGTTCCTCTTCTTGGTTCGGGTCGAGGTCGGCGCCTATGGTGAAGGTGGCTCCTGAGGCCCCGTCCTCCTCGATCGGTACTTGCTTCGTCTTGGCCCGATCTTGAGTAAACAACTGTTTCTTTTTCGCTGGCGCGGCCCTTTTAGCCCCTGGGGCGGCTCCGTCACCCGGGCGTGCTGCCGCGGCGGCCCTGATTGCGAGCTTGAGAGCCGTCAGGGCTTCTTTGGTGTCCCCGGCCACGATGAGGACGCCGCTGCTTCCCGGCATCTTCATGAGGTTGTAGGCCGGATGGGTCACTGCCATGAACTGAGCCAGGGCAGGGTACCCGAGGATGGCGTTGTTCGGGATGCTGATGCGGGCGATGTCGAAGTCGATAAGCTCAGTGCGGTAGTTGTCGCGGGTGCCGAAGGTGATCGGGAGGCGGATTTGCCCTAGGGGGCTGGTGAAACCGCTGGCGACTCCGGAGAAAGGCTTGGTGGGGCGGAGCCGGCCGTATGGTACGTGAAGCAAGCCGAAAGCTTCCATGGAGAGCATGTTGAGGCCACCTCCACCGTTGATGAGGGTCTTGGTCACTGCTACGTTGCAGATGGTGGGTGTGCAGAGCATCGGGAGCGCACCCGAGCCAGCAGTGGTTGCGGGGTGGTCCTCCGAGTCGAAGGTGAGGTCGGCCTTGGGCGGCGCCCATCCCGGAGGGGCTCCCTGCAGCACAGAGGCGGCGCCAATCTGGCGGAAGAACTGCTTGACATGGCGGTCCGAGGGCGGTGCCCGCGAGCCACCGAGGAGGGTCGCAACAGCGAGGGGTGCTGGTGCCGCGAAGCGTGCGATGAAAAGGCCACATAGCTCCTCCCAGGAAGCCACAGAAGATCCTGGCAGGTTGAGCAGCCAGGCGCGCGGCGCGCCAGTGAGGGGGGAACCAGTTGGCCATGACCTTGTCGTCGCCTCTAGCTTCTAAAACGGCCTCCTCATACGCTAGCAAGAAGGCCGAAGGATCCGCTGCACTGTCATAGCGAGGTGGCATCTCCGGCCTGAACTTGTGCGGCCACTGCACTTGCCGCAAGGCGGGGGTGTGGGCCCGGAGGCCCATGGCACCGTCGCGTGTGTCCGTCGATCCAGTCGGAGGAGCGGCGCCGGCCATGGGAGCCGGTCGGGAAGGCGAAGCAGGCGAAGCGATGGAGCTTCGGCGCACCCCTACCTGGCGCGCCAAATGTCGAATTCAAGGCTCCGTAGACCCTTGAGAGGTTCGAACTCTGGGGTGCACATGAAGGACTCTCTCTCCCCAGCCTGCCTACCCAACGATTCCACGGCCTAGCTCGACGAACCCAAAGAACACGAGACACAGAGATTTATACTGGTTCGGGCCACCGCGAGGTGTAATACCCTACTCCAGTGTGGTGGTGGTGGATTGCCTCGTGGGCTGAGGATGAACTAGTACAATGGGTGAACAGCCTCCGGAGGAGAGCTGTTCTTGAGCTCTATGAGCTGGGGAGGATGGTCTTGGTGGAATGGATCCGGTCCCAGATCAGTTGCCTCTTATGGTGGTGGCTAGTCCTATTTATAGAGGCCCCGGTCCTCTTCCCAAATGTAGGCGGGAAGGGATCCCACAACGGCCAATTTTGAAGGGAGACAACTAGTACAAGTTATCTTGACAAAAGTAGTCTTCGCCTGCCAAAGGCTCTGGTGGTGACGTTGCCGTGGGCTCCGCGATGACTGAGAGAGTCCTGGACTAAGGGGTCCTCGGGCATCCGGCCTGTTATCCTTTGGGCCGGACTGATGGGCTGTGAAGATATGAAGACCGAAGATTGTACTCATGTCCGGATTGGACTCGACTTGGCGTGGAAGGCAAGCTTGGCAACCGACTATGTAGATTCCCTCTTATGTAACCGACTCCATGTAACCCTAGATCTCTTCGGTGTCTATATAAACCGGAGAGCGTAGTCCAGATAGACGGATACTCATTACCATAGTCATACAGGCTAGACTTCTAGGGTTTTAGCCATTACGATCTCGTGGTAGATCAACTCTTGTAACAATCATATTCAACAAGATCAATCAAGCAGGAAGTAGGGTATTACCTCCATAGAGAGGGCCCGAACCTGGGTAAACATCGTGTCCCCCGTCTCCTGTTACCATCGACCCTAGACGCACAGTTCAGGACCCCCTACCCGAGATCCGCCGGTTTTGACACCGACATTGGTGCTTTCATTGAGAGTTCCACTGTGCCGTCGCCAAAAGGGTTGATGGCTCGCCTTGTCGTCAAGGTTAATATCATCTCCGGAGGAGCCCTGGCCCCAGGCCAAACCCTCCGGCTGGGCGGCTTCGTCATGACCGCCAGTTCGGCCCTTAAGCCGAGGATGACCTCTCAAGTCGTCAAAAATCGCCTCCGTGTTGATCCCGAATACTCCGCTCGGATGGATCCAACGGAGTTATCGTCATTGAACGAGCTCCTGGATCGCATGACCGCCTTGGGGTTCGCTACAGACTACGATCGGGTTGGGCTTAAACCCGATCAGAGAGAAATTAAAACTCCGCCGATCACCCACCAGATGGCGGTAGTCGAGGAGCAGAATAACTCTTCTGCTATACTGAAGACAAACTATGTTCGGATCTCTGAAGGGCCGGATATTCTCCGGCAGAAAGGCATGTCTCGTCCTTCGAACATAGAGTCGGACGATGAGCCTAAAAAATCAGCCGATATCCCGGATCCCGAACTGTCAGGTCCGGTTGATCTTCAAACTCTGGATCGAAAATCGGGTCAGGGTTCGGATTTAATTCCACCCACCCACCCGTACATAGACGCTCTCATGAGCATCAAACAACAGTCTCAGGAAACGGTCCACCACTTCTAGGCCAGATTCCTCCTTGTCAAAGATAAGGTAAAGGATTGCCGCGACAAAGACGCGATAGCAGCATTTTGCAACAACTGCGCGGACGAAGGTATCCTGAACGCCACCAATCGCCGCCGCATACTAAAGCTTGTTGACTTAGCAACTATTGTACACAAGTACTACGCGATGGAAAGCGCCTGGAAAACTCAGGCAGCTTGCTGGGAACCGTCGATCCCAATTCAACGCCTCATAAAAACGAAGAGGACGCACCCCCGTGGCACGCCCAGCCCAACAGTCAAAAAACATAAACCCATCACGCGGCACGGCATCGCTCTGGAGGGATGGCTTAACGGCCCATGCAAAATGCATACAACACCAGACACCGTGGCAACCCACAACCTTAGAGCATGTTGGATACTTCGGCAAGTAGCCAAGAGCGGTGAGGACATCCTTATCAAGGACATCCCAGAACAGCACTCTCCAGAAAACGACGACGCAAGGGTATTGACGGTCTTCGAGACATTCGCTTCTAACAATAAGCGTAAAAGGGCATTGCGCGATCTCGCCGAAGTCTGCAAGGTCGCTGCAATTGACCCCTGGAACGACACGGCCATAACCTTTAATGCCAGTGATGAACCCAAATATAGAACAGTCCGAGCGCCAGCCGCGTTAGTCCTCAGTCCCATCATGGACGGTTTTCGACTTACAAAAGTCCTCATGGACGGCGGCAGTGGACTAAACCTCATTTATGACGACACGCTCCACAAGATGGAAATAGACAGGAGCCGCATCGAGAAAAGCAGCACAACCTTTCGAGGTATCATTCCCAGTCGGGAAGCGCGATGTGCCGGAAAAATTACACTTCATGTGGTATTCGGCATGCCCGAATCGGTCCGAAGAAATAACTTTCCAGGTGGACCCTTTTAACAGTGGATATCATGCCTTGTTAGGGCGAGAGGCCTTCACACGCGTTCAAGTTGTACCTCATTATGGGTATATGTGACGCCCCCGATTCAATCGTACACTAGTCATGCACGCAAATGTGTACGATCAAGCTCAGGGACTCACGGGAAGATATCACAACACAACTCTACAACATAAATAAGTCATACAAGCATCATAATACAAGCCAGGGGCCTCGAGGGCTTGAATACAAGTGCTCGATCATAGACGAGTCAGCGGAAGCAACAATATCTGAGTACAGACATAAGTTAAACAAGTTTGCCTTAAGAAGGCTAGCACAAACTGGGATACAGATCGAAAGAGGCACAGGCCTCCTGCCTGGGATCCTCCTAAACTACTCCTGGTCGTCGTCAGCGGCCTGCTCGTAGTAGTAGGCACCTCCAGTGTAGTAAGAGTCGTCGTCGACGGTGGCGTCTAGCCCCTGGGCTCCAGCATCTGGTTGCGACAACCAGGTAGAAAGGAAAGGGGAAAAAGAGGGAGAAAAGCAACCGTGAGTACTCATCCAAAGTACTCGCAAGCAAGTAGCTACACTACATATGCATGGGTATATGTGTAAGGGGCCGTATCGCTGGACTGAACTACAGAATGCCAGAATAAGAGGGGGATAGCTAATCCTGTCGAAGACTACGCTTCTGGCCACCTCCATCTTGCAGCATGTAGAAGAGAGTAGATGGTAAGTTCACCAAGTAGCATCGCATAGCATAATCCTACCCGGCGATCCCCTCCTCGTCGCCCTGTTAGAGAGCGATCACCAGGTTATATCTGGCACTTGGAAGGGTGTGTTTTATTAAGTATCCGGTTCTAGTTGTCATAAGGTCAAGGTACAACTCCGGGTCGTC